>NC_139347.1:9778100-10378100 GCF_055883805.1 Amblyomma maculatum
GACGACCAGCGCCATAATATTGAGTTTGTGGTGATTCCGTCATGCGTTCATGAACTAATTTTAGGCTGGGAGTTTTATCGTCGGCGTCTGCCCTTATCTCCTGCCGTGACCGCCTCATTCACATTGCGGACGCTGAGTTCGAACCAGAATTTGCCTCCTCCCCACTACGTGTGCTCGCTGCCCTTGACTACATTTTGAACCCTGGCCGTGAGCACCTCATCATTGTTAACCTCGATTATCCACTTGACGGCGATGCTTTAGTGATGCCAGCACCACGGTCGACCTCCGACGGCATAACGCTTGCCTCCTGCCTCACCTGTTTTGAACCGCGGTTGCGCGGTTGTCGCGGCGATGAACACTCGTGCCAAGCCTTTATTTTTACCGACAGGAGGAACTTTTGGCTTTCTTTTTGAAGGAGATCCTGTTCCCCTCGCACCGCTTTCCTGTGCTCCACCATCTGATGGTTTACCCCAGCGACCTTCCTCGGCACTCGCGGCAACCATCAGCACTGACCTAACTTCTGAAGAGTCGGCGGCATTGCGCAGTCCTTTTGAAACGGAGACTCTTTTTATGTGTGTACGTCAAATTTAGGCCAAAATCACCTCCCACCGCATAGAGACTGGGGGATCAAGCATTGTTCGTCGCCGCCCATATCGCGTTTCCTCATCAGAACGCAAAATCATTAAGGACCAAGTTGCCGACATTCTCGCGCGAAACACCATCCGGCCATCGAGCAGCCCCTGGTCCTCTCCTGTTGTTCTCGTAAGGAAAAGAGATGGATCTGTGCGGTTTTGCGTGGATTATCGGGCCCTTAATAAGATACACCGCAAAGATGTTTCCCCGCTACCACGTATCGATGACGCACTGGACTGTCTTCAGGGAGTAGAGTATTTCTCAAGTCTCGACTTGCGCTCGGGATATTGGCATATTCCCATGAATGAATCCGACAAGGACAAGACTGCATTTGCTACTTCGGATGGTCTTTATGAATTCAATGTGATGCCTTTCGGTTTATGTAATGCTCCAGCCACCTTCCAGCGCATGATCGACACAGTGCGCTTCGAGGAATGAAATGGAAGACGTGCTTGCGTTATCTAAACGATATTATCATCTTTTCGTCGGACTTCACCCAGCACTTGCACCGTCTAACAGAAGTTCTCATATTTCTGGCACGAGCCGGTCTCCAGCTCAACACCAAAAAATGCAACTTCGCCAGCAAAACTATCACAGTACTCGGCCATGTCGTTAGCAAGGCGGGCATACAGCTTGATCCCGACAAAATTGCAGATGTAAATAATTTTCCTCAGCCCAAACGCCAGAAAGAACTTCGCAGCTTCCTCGGGTTAGCGTCGTACTTCCGACGTTTTATCCGAGACTTTGCTTCTATTGCGGCCCTTTTACAGAACCTCCTGAAGTCTGACGCTCGTTTCTTATGGTCCAATGTATGTGAACAGTCCTTCCAAACCCTCAAGCAAGCACTCACTTCAACTCATGTGCTTCGACATTTTGATGAGACAGCTCCCACCATTCTTCATACTGACGCTAGTGGACAAGGCATCGGTGCCGTTCTTTTGCAACGCAACGCTGCGTCCAAAGAGTAGGTTGTGGCATACGCTAGCCGTTCTCTCATAGCATCTGAGCGTAACTACAGCATTACGAAGCAAGACTGACCTGCCGTTGTTTGGTCTGTTTAAAAATTTCGATCCGAAAATGTGTATGGCCGCCACTTCACAATCATCACCGACCATCGTGCGCTCTGTTGGCTGTCGTCGTTAAAGAACTTATCAGGTCGACTCGGCCGCTGGGTGCTACGTTTACAAGAGTATACCTTCACCATCACGTACAGTTGAAACCTCGGCGGTGATGCAGGCATTGCGAAATCAGGGGGTAGACGAGCCGTACGTGAAAGTGCTGGAAGATATATATAGTGGCTGTACAGCAACCATAGTTCTGCATAAAGAAAGTAACAAAATTCCCATAAAGAAAGGTGTTAGGCAAGGAGACACAATCTCCCCAGTACTATTCACAGCTTGTTTAGAAGAAGTATTCAGAGACTTGGAATGGGAGCAGTTAGGGATAAGGGTAGATGCAGAATACCTCAGTAATATGCGATTTGCTGATGACATTGCCTTGCTAAGCAACTCGGGGGATGAACTGCAAATAATGATTGATGACCTAGACAGGAAAAGTAGAAAGGTAGGCTTGAAAATCAATATGCAGAAGACTAAGGTAATGTTCAACAGCCTCGGGAAAGAACAGGAGGTTACATTAGGTAGCGAAATACTGGAAGTAGTAGGCGAATATATCTACTTAGGACAGGTAGCAACCGCAGATCCGGACCATGAAAAGGAAATAACAAGAAGAATAAGATTGGGATGGAGCGCATTTGGCAAGCACTCGCAGATTATGACTAGCAGCTTACCGGTATCGCTCAAGAGGAAAGTATACAACAGTTGCATCTTGCCTGTACTCACCTATGGGGCTGAAACGTGGAGGCTAACCAAGAGAGTTCTACTTAAGTTGAGGACAACCCAGAGGGCTATGGAACGAAAAGTGGTAGGGGTAACATTAAGAGATAGAAAGCGTGCAGAGTGGGTCAGAGAAATAACTCAAGTTAACGACATTCTAGTGGAAATTAAGAAGAAGAAATGGACATGGGCAGGACATGTAGTGCGAAGAGAGGATAACCGATGGTCGCTGAGGGTAACAAACTGGATTCCAAGGGAAGGAAAGCGTAGCAGGGGGCGGCAGAAAGTTAGGTGGGCGGATGAGATTAAGAGGTTCGCAGGGGTCAAGTGGATGCAGCTAGCACAGAACCGGGTTAAATGGAGAGATATGGGAGAGGCCTTCGCCCTGCAGTGGGTATAATCAGGCTGATGATGATGATCACGTACAAATTCGGTAGAAAACACCTCGATGCTGACGCCCTCTTTCGTTGCCCGCTGTCTTTTACTCCAGCCAACTCCCATGCGGCCACTACACTCTGCCCCTCACGTCAGCCTTCCGGTAATCGTCTAGATGTTGCACCCATCGAGGCCTCTCCGCTGGACCTAAGCAATAACTTCCCGGCATTTCAGCAGGCTGATCCTTACTGCAGCACAATTATCGCTCGCCTCCGCGGTCAATCACCGGCACCCAACAATCGCCTGCGTCGTCAGCTTCGCCCTTTCCGGTTCCAACACGGAATGCTTTACCACTCTGTATACCACACGACTGGTCACCGGTGGGTTCCCGTTGTTCCTCGCTCTCTCCATCATCGAGAGTTGGAGGCTTACCATGACGATGCCACCGCCGGCCATTTAGGATACCACAAGACGTACGACCGTACAAAAAGCCGCTACTTTTGGCCCGGGCTTTCTACCAGCGTCGCAAAATACATATCATTGTGTGCGCCTTGCCAACATCGTAAGTGGTCAACATCTCTTCCTGCCGGCCCCCTGCAACCTCTTCCTTGCCCATCCGTGCCTATCGATTCTGTCGAGAGTGATTATTCGGCTCCCTACCTCTCACGGCCGCCGGTCATCGCTGGATTGTAACCGTCATTGACCATCTGACGCGCTATACGCTGAAACAGCCCCTCTTTGCTCCGGTGCCGCTTCTGAAGTCGCCGAGTTTTTCCTGCGAGCGATCGTCTTGCGTCATGGTGCTCCTCGTATCTTGATTAGCGACAGTGAGAGGACATTTCTTTCCAAAGTCCTGGCGGAAGTGCTCCACGCTGCCAACACCGTCCACAAGATATCTTCTAGTTATCATCCTCATACCAATGGCCTCATCGAACGCTTTCACCGCACCATGTCCGGCATGATATCCATCTACGTACGTCAGTCCTGATCATAAAACCTGGGACACCATTTTGCCTTTCGTTACCTATGCCTATAATATCGCCGTTCAACGCACCACTGGCTAGAGCCCATTCTTCTTAGTTTATGGCCGTCAACCAACAACCCTATTCGTCACCACCTTCTTCTCTGCTCCTGCCTCCCCATCTACATCGTTGGCCGACCAGTTTTCTACACGTATGGCCCATTACTGGAAATTTCTCGCCGCAACACGGAAGCCGCCCAGCAAGAACGGAAGCACCGCTATGACCAGCACCACCTCCTTCGCAACCGGTGAAAAAGTGCTACTCTGGACGCCGATCCGCACGCCTGGATTGTGAGAGAAGTTCCTCCATCGCTATATCGGTCCTTACACCTTGCTCCAGCAAACATCTCTCGTGAACTACAGCGTTGTCTCATCGCATAACATCACCGATTGGCGTCGGCACTCAGAAGACGTTGTTCATGTTTCGCGAATGAAGCGTACACCCACCGATCCGCTTCCATGTAAATGGCGACCAGGATGACCGCTTCCTTGCCGGGGAGATTCGTGTGAGCGCGGTGCCAGAACTTCCACCTCTTTCACAAGTACATATGCAGCATCGTCATCATTCACCGGTGTTCGCAAGATCACGCGCAGCGTTCAAGATTGTGGCTGGAATAATGACGTTTGTTCGAGCGGTGGCTCACAATATATTGTCACGTAGTGGTGACAAGGTCGTTGACACCAAAAGAAGACACAAACTTTATGGTAGTGAAATTAACTCTTTACTGGGCTGACTTGCGCCCGCAAAAGAACTAAACAAGCAACAAACGGGTTCGTCGATCTTCGAACAAAGAATGCCCGTCACATTCGTCAACGCTCAATTTAAAGGCTGCTCAGAACAATCTAGATAACGACGAAAACTGCTAGTAGCACAACCTGGAACATTGTAGAAACATACGCGAGTGATCGGAATCTTCGAGACAGATCTCGGTGCATCGTTCGCGACAAAGAAAATGATAACGCGCCGTATCGCGACAACGAGCATGAACAAACACGGGATACAGAATTGATAAGCGCGCCAGAATAATTATAAGGCCGCATGCCGGCAGCTGTCGACCAGGAACAAATAAAGATTTAAACAATTCGCGGCATTACTCCTCCCTTAAAAAAAACATCGCCTCGATGTTTCAAAATAAACCGACATGAATTATCACAAACATTGCAAAGCAAACATGAATAGCCTTTAGCGCCCATAATATGGCTTAAGGCGTCATTTCAGTTCAGTTCAGCCGCTCAGTCGTGTCCCATTCTTCGTGACCCTATGGACCATATCACGCCACGCTTTCCGGTCTCTCACTATCTTCCTAACATCACATAACTTCATCTGCAGCGCCTCGAGGATGCCATCTAACCATCGCGTTCGATGCCTACCTCTTCTCCGATGACCCTCAATCTTTCCCAACATCAAATCTTTCTCCAGCAACTCCTCTCTTCTCATCAGATGACCAAAGTAGCTTAGCTTTAACTTTAGAATTTGACCCTCCAATGAGCAGTCAGGGTTTATGGTCGACAATATCGACTGATCTGATCTCCCGGCAGTCCAAGGAACTCTCAAGAGTCTCCGCCAGCACCACAATTCAAACGCGTCAATTCATCAGTGGTCCGCCTCCTTCACAGTCTAACTGTATTGTATTCAGATGACTCCTGGCGGCCGATGCCTTGCCTGGATGACCCTTTGGGCCTAGCCTGCTCTCCGCACGTGTGTGTATGTGTGTGTTGTGCGTGCCCATCTGGTTCCCCTGTATGTGCCCATATTCTGTTTGTATCACCTCTTGCCAACACTACAAGAAGACGAACAAGAACCATGTACCCTCAGTCTTGACAAAGGCAAGGCTCCTGCCGAAACGTCGACTCCAAATAAACTTGGAAACAGTATGAAGCAATTTTTCACTTGTATATATATATATATATATATATATATATATATATATATATATATATATATATATATATATATATATACGAGTCTACGAGTCCAAGGCACACGTTGGGGTTTTTTTTCCGTGTTTTGTTGCTGCTATCTGACAAGAATTAGTCTTATGGTGATTATCGGTATAAGGAATATATAATCTCCTGGTCAGCCAATCTTGGTGTATCAATTATAGATGTCATTTATATTTATAGCTCTCTGTGGTTTCTAGTACTGAGTGGAAGTCTGCCATTGCACACATGCTTTCCATCGTAAATCTTCCAGAGTCGATAGTGGAAAAGCACTGCGCTCGTCCAGAGTCTATAGACCTAACAGAAATAACGAATGTATTTATTTTTGTTAGCTGGAAAAACTATAAGGCCCCGTCTGCACCTCGGATCCATGATGCGAAAAAGCTTGTCCCTGAAACGTTTTATACGTTTTTTTTATCAATGAGTATACTAAAAAAGCATTTTCAGCAATAACCTCTATTCCTTTTAATTTTGTTTTTCCTCAAGCTATGGAGCAAATGACGCTGTTTATGGATGTTCCGCAAGTTCCGAACTTCCTTGGACTAGTTTGCGCCGACGCCGCTCCATATCGATGATTTCGGGAAAAGGATCAACAGTTCGCTTAATCTCAACTCAAGAAGCTCTCCCTTCTCTGGCATACGCTTCGCACTCTCGCAAAGTGTTGCCAGTTGCGCCTGGAGTCATACCTCAGGAGCCTTTCTTAGCTTCCTCGAGAGTTCCTTGATTCTTGTATCCTGTTTCCCAGTCCTCAACTGCGCGTATTTTCCTAAAGCAATGAAAGATTCAGTTGAAAGTAATCTGAATGTGTTACCAGAGTCATTACAAGCCGTACCAAAGCGTAAAATGAGAACATTAAGACCGCTTGAAATGGACAGAAGCATTCGTCATTACTATCGTCAAAGTGCAGTTCGTCTAAGTGCATTTAGCGGAAAGAAAGCAATGCCCTAAGTGGAGTTCACTTTTTTCGCGTTTGCTCTACATTTGCTTCATCCTTCTTGGATAATCTCGAATTTAGATTGAATGTCCTCAGCCTTTAGCCTGAAACTGACACTTTCGACAGGCGAGTCCGGATCATTTGCTCTGACAGCTACCTGTAACGTACAGGTTTCTTGACCTCGGATACCGCGTGGTTGGCGTGGAGTTCGTCGAACAGTGTGTACGCGAGTATTTCTCGGAGAACAGCCTTCGAGTTGAGGAAACCACGTGCCCTGCGGTCTGCTGCAAGGTTCTTCAGGTGAGCGTTGTAAAAAAGACGGTGTCTATGGACTCTAAATGCATGCGGCGCCGAGCTCGTCGTGGTCGTTGGCTTGATCCGCGAATGTTTCGCAACCGGCCTCCAAGTCGTGAACATGCCAATGTGGCCAGAATAAAGAGACAAAAGCAGAAATTTCGAAGCAATACCAAGGAGCAGCGAAAAGGAAACTAATACGACCAACTTTCGCAAAACGACACTAAGGGAAAATTGGACCTCACTGTATCAATAAGAAACTAAACCTTCTAATAACAAAGGTTTAACTGAAGAAAAAAAAACTGTTATAACCTAGAAATAAAAAAAGTCAAGTGACAGGTGTCCGCTCCGCCGAGAGCCTTCTGAAGCGAACTCTGCCGCGGCAAGAATTTCCTATTGGGCGCATCCCTGAAGTTATACCACACTTCCACTCACAAGAATCAACCAATGCATAAATCGATTATTAAAGTTTTCCTATCAAAATCCATCTTTAAATGCAACTTTCAATACCGAAAAGTGCATAGTTGCCCTGAGTGAGACTGCCTGCAAAAACTAAGGCGTTTTTATTTTGTTCTTGTTTTTTTTTTTGTAGAATCGCTTCTTTATTTTCCCCACGAGCTTCAACTAGTTTGTGTACCAGAGCATTTAGTAAGAGAAGCTTTTAGCATAGCAGGACGTACAGACGTATTTCGGTTTACCGGACGCCGTTCGCGCACGCTCGGCGACCACTCCTGGCCGCGAGGAAGACTAAGGTAAAAGGCATAACTGCTTCTTGACATCACTTACAAGACATCGCGTTAACTTACATGACGTCGCGTTATTCTCGGTTAACATTACCAGCCTACTGAAGCCTATTAAAGGATAAGACCGCTTCTATAAACAGCCGCTGTCATCCGCTGCTAACTGGTCAGTCATTATTTCACGGCTCAGTAATAATTAAGCTAGTATCCTTTCTGGCGTATAGCGATTCAAGCACTTATTGACCTACAATTTATTTTGCATCTGCGATAGGCATATACGAAACATCACCGGATTTCTTGCTGCTTGTGTATACTGCTAAATCAAACTTTTCAGCAGTGTGCAGAATCTTAAGTGATTCGAGTGATCCTGAGATCTCCCCTTTGGCGTACCACAACACATCCCATGGGTTTAGCTTAGGTGCATGCAAGTCCATTAGCTACGATTTCATGACAGTTTTTTCTCAGGATGCGACCAGTATCTTCTTGCACGATAATGTGAGTTGCGCGCTTTTTAAGGCATCCATTTTTCGTACAGTACGTGGTAAATGTTTCCAGGCCATCGCACCCTGTACGTATAGCATCCGCTGCCGCGGATTTGCTCATTGCTCTCAAGTTGGCAGCAACTTATTAACAAAGCCGTTTTACTATAAAAGCTAAAAGTATATAGGCGCTCATCGTCTTGTAGCAATGATGTCGGTTTGGAGACGTTTGATGCAGTTCGTTGACGGCTTCCTTAGAATCATTATTAGTCGACCATGCAGATAAGGCTTTGAACAGTTAAGTATAGAGGCCAGCGCAAGGCGGTATAATCCAAGAAACGAACAGACGAACATAAGGGGATACAACATAAAATGCAGCTCTGATCAACAAATCTGTTACAAATTGTGTATATATATATATATATATATATATATATATATATATATATATATATATATATATATATATATATATATATATATATATATAATATATATATATTTTTTTTTAATTCATAGACGCCTGACCATCGGCTGAAGATTTTTATATGCAGCATTTTCGACTTCAAGAGGTAAGCCATTCCATCACAACGAAGTCTACGAGACAAAATACTAGAAGCGTGATTGCACCTTATAACCGGTGTGAACAATTAGCACTATAGCTGTTAGCGTTTTATGCTTTTGCATTTTTTGTTTGTTTGTTTGTTGTTGTTGTTTTTCCTTGCAAAGTGTGTTGCTTCGCGGTTGTGTAATAAATCACGTTTATAGCTAAGGGGACGTGCTGTTTACCATGCTAAAGGCCTCGCAGAAGGCAGTAGGACTGGTGAGCCCCACTTTCTCTGCTCCTACCTATCGTAATGCTCCAACTCTTTGTTAAGTAGAGTTTCAGCCGTATCCGTTGGATGAGGCAGCCAGCCTAGAGCTTGCAACTTCGTTTCCTTTTAGGGGACATGAAGGAATGAGAGGAGGATTCAAAGAAGGGAAAACATCCATTTTTAGTCCAAGGTTAAAAGGGTGGGGCGGAACCCGACTATGGTGGCCGACAGCCATTGGCCTCCGGCGACCCCTGTGGCTTGCTCAATGGCCCGGACTTGAGTAGCCTGGTCTGAACTGAGCTATGTGACCCCTACCCCCCCCCCCTCACACACACACACACACACACACACACACACACACACACACACACACACACACACGCACACACACACACACACACACACACACACACACACCTCTCAGAATGAGAGAGGTAGCCCTTGCAAAGGGGGATCTTTTGAGCACGCACATATGTGATAGAGTGGCTCGTTGGTCACACTGTATACGCAGTGGGTAGATACTTGGGTATGTGAATAAATAAAGCACCAGGTTGGGGAAAGTGGAGTTGCTTTCAAGCTGCCTTTTGGTGTTCATTGAGCAATTTGGGTTGGCGGGATACAGAGTTCGCTAAAGACGATAATATTGGTTAATTTCGTGGCACGAAACCTCACAATCCCTCGTTGTCCTCAATAAAGTTTGGTACACTTTGATCGGCGAAATTTCATGGTAAATCGTCAGCTACCTCGTTCTTTGTGGAAACAGCGTAAAAGGCAGCGGACATGAAAGAAGACCGACTAGTTGTTTTGTTGTTTTGCCTCTTGAAACATGGCACATACTCACAAGGGCGGATTGGCAAAGATGTAGTTCGCTCTCCCGTTCTCTTTCTTGCCCAGTGTGTTTTGTGCTGTTTCCACAAAACTTTCCTACCAACTAACTCGGCTTTCCGTGTTGCAACCTCGTTCTCACGAGGACGGGAGTTTGCAGGCGCCCATATAAGTTGTACATACCGCAACTGCACCTGAGGGGTCCACTGTTCAGGCACCCATGTTGGACATAGCGCAACTGCAAGGAAGGTTAATTTAAAATAGAAGTAGTTGCAGAGAAACTGATTTAGTGAAAATTCTGATTGCCGATTTTGATTCACTGAGAATGTAAGCCATCCTCAGTTTCCTCCAATTGCGGCATTTTAGAATGAGCTACCAACTAGCGACTGGCCCTGATAATCAACCCCTCCAAGCAAGCAAGCAAGCACTAAATTTGATGTTCTGAGGCTTCCACATGACCCACGTCCCTTTCCAGTGTGTGGGGGACGTTTGCTGAGGGCCTCTCCCGCTTTCGTTCTATATGAAATGCGGCGATAAGGAGAATTTTGAGGTGCCTACGGATATGTAAGGAAGGCTGGGCTTTGTCTGAAAGAACTGACTCGAAACGTGTTTAGATAGAGTCTAATATGTGGCGGCCTACCAACGTACGAGTAAGACATTAGAGGCTAGAAGTGGCTGAACCATATCGCCCAGGGCATTGTGGACACCAAGAGGGAAGAGTATCTCGGTAGAGGCGCGGACATCAGACACTTGCTCCGTTGCTTTGGTACTGTACAGAGAGAAGATAGGGAATAATTTATGTGATTCAGCTGATAGTTAACGCCTCGACTAGGAATCGCAATTATTTTATTATATGAGATCTGGCAAAAATTAAAATCAAGACACCCGGTGTGTTATCCTCTTTTCTGCATGCACAGCAACAAATCTAGATGGTCATGAGCATTTGTGTTCAGTATTAAAGACGACAAGTAATAACAAGAAATATTTTGCAATGCCGAAAAATCTTGAAATTTATCTAGCCTAAAAACTGAATTAGGTGTAGTAATTTTTAAAACACGTGGAGTTTTCTTTCTTTTTTTTTTTTTTCTGCGCTGCACTTCATCGATAATCACATACTCAGAGCCTCCAGCAGCAAGAATTTCTTCCGAATGAGCAGGCAGGGTAAAAAAAAAAAAATCCCCAAATATGGTTTGCTCGTCGTATGAAGCCTTGTCCAGCGGCACAGAGCACAACCCCGTGAGAGATGAAAATGTATGACATTGGCGTTCCACGAGGGGGAAAGAAGTGCAAATTACTTTTATGCAAGCCGCGCTCAGTTTCGTTTTGTGTATTTCGTTATAGACCACTTAATGAGGCGGTTGTGGGATGTCGTAGTTCAATGGTACAAATTTGTCGCACACCTTGCGCCATTCAATGCTAATATGGACGTACATGCCCCATTTCATACGTTGATTTTTAGGATCCAGTTTTGTGCATGCAATATCTTTGTCATTATTTTTCAAAAACTAAAGCCAAGTCCGCAGCTCAGGGACTCGCTATATCTGAAGTAACTAGGGGACATTAGGAGATACTACTATGCATGTGCTGATGAGAATGGTCGAAGCTCCCGATTATTTGCGAAATGCTTCTTGTCCGCTCACCAATAATTAAAACTTTCCATTGAAAAACAATGGCGTGCGTTTTCTAATCATTGTAAGGCAACTTCAGAATTAGACACATTTATGAACAAAATTAACTAAGCTTTCAATGCGCGCCAAAATATTGCTTCCGAATTTCGCCCTTCATTCATAACAAATAAGTCAGGCTGCCACAAAAAAACCGATGGAGCGCATTTTTCAAAAATAATAGAAAGAAAATAGAATCCTGCCAAGGAAACATTCGCAGTTGTATTGGTTGTTAACGTGATGATAAACAATATGTGAGAAAAAAATCCGTTCAAAGGCGGTTTCCCAGAAAATGTGCAGTATATCTGAGTGCCCTACAAAAGGGTAAAAAGTGGCGAACGTCTGCAATATTTGCTTGTTGGCGTTTCCGATCCTTCGCCTCTCTCTTAAGCGTCACGTGCGGGCACGAGTTTGTGCAATTATTCGCGCCTATAGCGAACATTTTTAAACGTATTCGACTAGAATTCAAGTTGGTTGAAAACGAACAAAACGAGCAATACGCTTTTTTTTAGTCAAACCTTTTTGTTATTTCTAGTTCATCGCATCGCTACACTGAATGATGCATTCGGCTTGATGAGGACGGCATACACTTGCACCGACTAATGAGAAGCGCGTCCCTCCCTTTATTTGCGTCTTGCTTCTCCGTATTCCATTTCTTCGGACAACGACTGCTAGCGACTTCGCGAAACAAGAAACAAACAGCTGTCACCCTTTTGACGTACTGATGCATTCGCCTCGGCTTCGTTCTCATCTCGCCATAAAGAAATGGCGAGAAAATACGTGGGAAATAAATTTTTGTTGAACTTTGTTTTTTTTTTTTTTTTTGTTTTAGGGAATGCGCTGGACTCATGGATATTGTTTGGGATAGGTCTGGATTCACTGCCATTCCGGAGAAAGAAAGATCGCGGTAAGTAGCTTCGTCTTAGCTTTTCTGGTCCCCTCCTTTTCCTTGGGGTTACCTGCTTAGAAACAAGTCGGTAGCATCGGGTTATAGCAAAAAGCAGCGCCTTTATCGCCAGCTAGTGCTACAGTGGTAGTAAGAAAATACTTCTATACTACACATCAAATCGGCACGAGCACAGTGTCTTGGTACTTTAAATGCGGCTAACATTTCTTACTTTGTACATTGCAACGCTCATGTGCTCGATTACGTATAAACAGGAAAATGGAGATGAGAAGGTACCAGTTGCAAGCGGTGCGTGAATATGTGAAGATGTTATGCTGGCAACAAAAGTGACATGAGCATCGCAACAAATAGATGCACAAGATTAAATACGGAGTGGAAGGTCCGAGACAGATGGTAGCATTGATACAATATGAAGGGAACCCTAAAGCTCCTCTCTGTCATTCAAGAAAAACGCTCCAGAATTAGAGGGCCCTCTCACTGTTCATTTTAAACCAGCTAAAATACGAGACACAGGAAAGAAGAGGACAAGACAAGGCTGGGCTAACAATTGAATATTTATTGAAGGAAAGAAGACACCGAAGACTCGCTCTGAAATGCGCGCGCACAACCCAACCGGTGAAATGGCAGGAATCCTGTCACTGTGATTGCCATCCCGAGAGGATTAAACATGACTTTGCAAATGCGTTTCATTTCACATGTAATTTGTTTAACTATATATGTGGAGCAATTAGCCTCGAGATCAAGCAGAGTCGCCCCCTTGCGGTGCAGCGGCGAACCCTACTCAGTGTGGATGCGTGTTCGCGTCGCATGCCAGCCCGTACTGATTTACGTGCGCGCGTGCAGCGTCTACAACAGTGCGTTTTTGTTTGTTTCACGGTTCCTGTGCGCTATTGCTTGCCTATTTGCCCCTTGCAAAAGAAATATGAACAGGTTATCATCCCACGCTCCATTAAAAGCAAACAAATACACTAGTTCATATCGAGTATGCCATGCTGGATGAGGACATCATCAGTAGCGGTATTCAGCGTTTGAGATTCTTTGACACATCGCGTCTGAAACGAAGCGGTGCTGTTGTTAGCGCCGTGTCAAAGCAAAACAGGTCGCTACCGTCAAAGAAACACAGAGCAAACGCTCAGAAATCGTATATTCCCGTTTCTTTTTGGAATACCGCAGACCGAAACACGCATGATCACGTGTTTCTGCTTCCTGCTTCTTAGCATAATGCAGTTTGAACAGGCCCCACTCTGTACCTTCTATATTCACGATAGAGTTGTGTGAGTGCCTTTCTGTCTCTCTCTCTTTTTTTTTCTTTTTTTGTTAAACTTCCGTCGCGGTGTCTCAGTGGTATAGGGCACTCGACTGCTAATTTCTAGAACGGTGGGTTCAATCACAACCGTTTCGAAAGGCTGTCCTCTGCTGTGGAATTTGACTGCACGATAAATAATCCCACGTGGTCGATGTGACAGGTAATAAAGAAAAAAAAAGCGACACCGAAAACCGCCTACACATAATTCGTCATAGCTGATGTCGTTTCGTGCGTTAAACTCCGGGACATTGTGCATTTCTTTTTTTTTTCTTTTTTTTTTTTTTTTGTTGAACGCTTCTGCGCATCCGTAACAGTGGTAGTGAGCCCATTTTGCTTTTAAAAAATGCTCGAACATTTGGGAAACTTATCTCCTCTGCACCTAAGTATTACACAAAATATTACATAATGCACCTAGATCAATATACTTCACTGGTAGAGCATTAGAATAATTAAAAATCCTTTTCTTCAAAGTGCTGTCTTCAGAGCAAACTCGTCGTATCTGACAAGGGGAGTAAAATAGCTTCATACGAGCTTAACTATCGGTGTTTAGTTCGGAATTAAAACATCTTTATAGTCGCATAATAAGATGAACTTATTTCTTTCGGGATAGTTTTATATCCGGCACCTGTTTTGGAAGTAATCCTAATATTTTGCTTCGCATAAAATTGAGCTCAATAATTGAGCTCACTGCTCAATAATTAGTGATAAAGAAATCATCAGCCTTTAAAATTCCTTGCCAGAACATGACAGCGCCCATGCGCAGTTTTTGACGAGTCTTCACAGCGACTCATTCGTAGCTTGCGCTTTAACATTACTGAAACTTAATCGCTGATAGTCGTAAGTTTTATTAAATGTGTAAAACTTCTCTCACTCGGCGAAATTTATTGGCATTGCAAAAAAAATTATTAAACTACTAATTTACCATTTATCAACATCATACACATCAGAAATTCCTTGTAATTTCCTTGGTTTCAGGAAATCACTTTAGAGCCATTAGCGCAGGCAGTGCTACATTATCAGATTCTATAGCATCGGCCGCAAGAAGCATCCGCGTCGTTCTGAGCTCGGAAAATTCAATCCACTCAGCGCTCTACACATCAACAATCAGCTTTACTGTGAGGCGAGGTTTCCTGTACATTTTCGGCGTAATCTCGTTTTTTTTTTTTTTTTTTTTTTAGGGGGGGAATACTTGTGCGTGGTTGTCTAGCCAGAATTGATGTGCACCCTGTCTACGGCAACCCGCCGGGAAGTACGCTGGCAGTGCTTCATTTAACCTGCTTTATCCTCGGGTCAAGCATGATATAATGAACTAGGCTGTCTTAATTCGTTCTAAAGTACTGCGGGTCAGAGTACGAACCTTGTATCTGCATGGGCTTGACATTAAGTTTTCCTGTCTCACTCGTATAAGATAATCGCACACCTTTGAAAAGGCGATAAGAAAAACAAAGCTGTCAGTAGGCAACTGGTACACTTCAAGCCTAAGTATAGGCGTGTGAGCGTGGTACAACGCAAAAAGCGTGCAAAACGAATAAAAGGCGGGTGGTTGCGAGCCTTGTTTTCGTAAAAACCGCGCTTATTTTGCTGCATTGGTAAAATCCATGGATCGTTTTCTGCAGTATTGGAACACTCTAAAAAGTAAATCGCTAATGCATTGCATAAGGCACGTCGGAAGCAGACCTATGCTGCTTGCGTTTCAGTGAGCGCCGCCAGCTGCCGATCCACACTATCTGAGCGACGGTAGCGCCACCTCTAGGTACATCTCGCGGCGAATAGGATTGTTCCCGCGCAAAACGCGTTTCGCGCTTCCCGCACCGAATAATGCGCTGGCACGTCAACGTATCTGACTTCATTCGCAGCAGTACTACAGCAGGGTACAACTTGATTCTGCAGCGGAGCCAAGTCTTCCGCTCCTGCACTGGAACGATGTTATTCATCATTGAAGCTTTTCTTCTCATCTGAACAAAAACCCAATAGCACTGGGATGTTATGGGCGCAAAAAAATTTGTGCGCCCGATTTTCTTAACTGAGCGCAATATTAACAGGCTGCTTATTTCTACTGTGATTTGTTAGCAGAGCAATGAAATATCTTCCGGTTCGTCAAGTGTTGCTAGAAATAGCTGTCTCTTAGAATTTGTGCCCCACTATAAAACCTATAATTCACCTTCTGTTGTGTCTCTATAGGTACGCCGCCGTACTGAAGTCCCTGCTGGCGCCCGACTTCTCGTACGGCATGTGGACCCCCGTTTATGATGCTCCATCTTACAAAGGTGCGTGCGTCGCTCGGAGTCGCTTCTTGGTTCCTTGCACTGCTCTACTCACCTGCCGTAGTGGCTCTAGCGTTAGGCTGGCGAGCCCAAGGACGCAGGTCGAAATCTGGCGGTAGCTGCCACTTTCCAGTGAGCAACGCCTAATGCGCTGCGCTGTGTCACCATAGCTGTGTTAACAAATTCACAGGGGTCCACTTAAGTCTCCTTACGAAGGGAAACGCTAAAGCATTGCGAGTTCCGCGCATACTTCCGTTAAGAGCTTGTTCTGCGTTTCATTGCTTTTCCGACGCCTACACTTCTAAAAGCATTACCGGCCTAGCAGGAGCCAAGGTCATCGGCGGGCCAGATGTGCCGCGAGGAGCGGGCGCCACGATCCTTCGCACTTGCAGCGCGCACAGCCGGCGGTGCTCGCTTCTTCTACTTCGCACACCTGCTGCTTCTTGCTCTTTCTTCACTAACTTTGACAAATCATTCGTAACAGTACATGCCATGCATACCTTTTCCCTCTACCACCACCGCTGACAATGTGGCTCGCCTCCTGGGACTTCCCCCTTCAAAACTTCCTCGACAACTTCGTGTCGTCTAGACGTGATTGTGGTGTCATTGAGGTTCGCAAACAGCCACGGAGGAGTCGCGCGCTGGAACCAGCACAGCGGGGACCTTAAAGGGCCACTGTTCAGGGAAGGCCCTTTTAAGAAAAGGAGCCCAGTGTTTCGATCAGGTACCGGAGATAGTCTGTGCAAAATTCTACAGCGACACGCGCGCCGCAAAGCATCGAAAATACAATTCAAAGCTCCCTCATGCTCTCCTTTGAGAAGCCAGCTTCACCGCTTCCTGCGCTGGCCCGACGGGCCCCGATAATGACGTACGTACCGGGAACGACGTCCATTGGTCCGTCTCGCTGACTGACGGGAGAAGGATGGGTGTCTACCGCTCGCAGCGCGCTTTTCCCTCGTCACGGCCAGACTGAATCCAGCGGCGCGCGCTCCCTCGACCGTTTTTTTTTTTTTTTTTTCTTTTTTTTTTCGCGCTCGCGGAGAGCCACGCCCCACCTCCCGCCAAACGCGGAGGAGGAAGGGGAATTTGTATTGCGGAGGCTAGACGACCTCGGGCAGGAGAGTGAAAAACCTTTGCGAGGGAACGGAAGGAGAGAGGCAGGATAGAATCGGGTGATTGCGGTGGCTGTAACTGCGTTATTAGTTACTCTTTTCAAAAACATTTTGCGGCCTTGCGTTCCAGGGGCGAAGTCTCACAGTCACCGGGGAAGAAAATATTTTCGACCGGAGGGTGGACAGTGGGCCTTTAACACAGTTGGCATAGTGTTCGGTGACTGCTGCGTGCGTGTCACCACACGACTGCCCCCTTGCCAGGGTACGGCCATCATCCCGAAACAAAATCCTCCTCCCCCCGGACATCCGGGAGGAGGGGGAGGTACCGGGGATGATGTATGAATGATGACGGGCAGATAGGTTATGTGAGACCTTGAGGTGCGGCGCCTTCTGGAGCCAAACCTCCTCCCATCTGACAACGGTACCAGTGCTTCGGCTGCGTTTTCTTGACATTCGCAGAAAGTCTGGAGTTAAACCGCAGCAAACAGTGTCTGACCATGCTTAATCAAGCTTGCGCTCAGTAAACTTTATGAGTCTAACCTGGCTTAGCAACATAATCACGCATAACAAAGGTTTCACTTGTATAACCAGGCTTACCAGAGCTAAGTCGCAGCTATTTGTTGATCAGTGTATTTTCTTTTTAATCTTTATTTTTATTTGCGCACAGTGTTTTTTTTTTCTTTTGTTATCTCTTTTTAGGTTTATTTTGTTTTATTGTATTCATATTTTTCTACTTCCCTCAATTTTTTTGTTATTTACTATCGCTGTTGTCCTTTCCCTTCCTTGTGCTAGACAGATAATTATGAACACGTTCTAAAGAAGTTTGTATAGAGTTTAGGTATGCGGGGTCATGTAGGGAAAGGAATAATTGTGGCTCGAGCCGTGGGGTGGTCGCGATTCACAAATTTTTCTTATTTTATATTATATATACTGACAATTCGTGAGGACATAAGAGAGAGCGCAAACCAAGGACGACGAGCAAAGGAAAGAAAACCGACCATGAGTGCTAATTAGCACTCGATACGTATATTATATCTTTTGTCCGTCGTCCTTAGGACGGTTTCCGCCCTCTCTTACGTCATAAATCAACACCGACTTGCCAAAATTTCCACTCTCGTGAGCATGGGGCAACTCATGTACACGACACTCATGAGGCAATAAATGTTTTTTGTATTAAAAAAAAAAAAAAGAAAACAAGTGGTAATCATTTCATCGAAGCCCTCCAATGCAATGTCTATCATAGTCATATCGCATGTACAGCTTTGGAACAGTAAACCCCCCAACTAAAGCTCGTATCGACCGGAGTTACCTCGGTGTTTGAAATATTTTTCCATGCTGTGCGTATTAAATTAGGTGCAGCGGTAGCGTAGTCCAGTACTCGGACCTCGCATGCCTGTAGGCCAAAGCCCCTTAACTCATCGCTCTGCAACACCTTTCGACACAGTGATTCGAAAAAAAAGAAGAGCAAATAGCAACGGTGAAAGGGAGCAACCTTGACGAACAGAAGAGAACTTTTATACCTCTCGTTAATTAATGATTTATGATCAGGTTTGTGGTGCAATTCATATAAGCCATTTTGACTCCTTCGCATATGATGGAACCCAAACCTGCATGCGTCAGCAAAAGTAAAAGCGTTTCGTGCGGCACTCTATCAAAGGCCTTCGCCAAATCAATCTGAAGCATGGCAACCCTGAAGAATTCACTCTCACAAATTTCTAATACGCTTCCAGCGATATGAATATTTGTGTCTATAGTTCTGTTCTTTATCCCGCAAATCTGGTGGGGCCCGATTAAATCATTAATTACTGACTGGAGTCTTCTCGCGAACACCTTCATGAGAACTTTGTTGTCGACATTTATCAACATGATGGGCCTATAACCTGTTCAGGTTAACATCGTCCTTGCCTTTGAGTATTATGTGGACATGGGTAAACGACGGCGGCAGAGACTTTCACTCCAAGGATTCTGCGAATACCCTTTGTAATGCTATAGCCATGTCATTGTTGAACTCTTTGTAGAAGGCAGCACTCAGACCATCCGGATCCGGTAATTTTCCGGGATTGAATTCTTCTATGGCTTTTTCCACTTCACTAACGCTAATCTCTCTTTCGATCTGCATTGTGATATCTTTGTTCAAAGTTGGCATAAAAGAGAGGAAATCATCTTGGAATCCTGGCTTATCCGGTGTTCGATGATCAAAGAGTTTTGTCTAGTATTTTTCAAAGGCAGTTTTGATATTGTGCTGGTCCCGTGCAGAGTTCAAGACCTCGCTACAGAATAAATGTTGAGCTCTAACCGAGGATGAGGATATTAGCCCAGAAGCAATGAGCGATAATTTTAGAGATATCGTTACTGACTGCGCTGTAGAAGTAGGCGGTAGGATAGTTGGAGACGATACCGGTAAGCTGTCTAAGGGGACGAAAGATTTGATTATGAAACGCCAAAGTGTGAAAGCTTCCAATCCAACAGACCAGATGGAATTGGCCCATATATCAAAGCTAATCAATAAGCGCAAGGTGGCCGTTATAAGGAAGTATAACATGGAGAAAATTGAGCATGCTGTAAAGAACGGGGGAAGCCTTAAAGCGGTAAAGAAGAAATTGGGCATTGGCAAAAACTAGATGTATGCGCTTAGGGACTAGGCGGGCAACGTCAAAATAGCCGAGGAGTTCTATACAGATCTCTACAGTAGCCAAAGTAGTCAGGACCGCAATGAGACTGGCGGTAGGGAAAAACAGTCAGACGTTCCACCAATGACGAACGACAAGGTAGGGAAAGAGGGAAAGCAGCTGGAGAGGATCAGGTAACTGTAGATTTGTTGAAGGACGGGAAGATATCGTGCTAGGAACATTGTCTTAAATCATAAGAAAGGGGACGTTAAGGACCTGCAAAAATTAGACTAATCAGCTTACTGTCTGTTACGTATACTTACTAAGGTAATCGATAATAGAACCATGCCAACCCTAGACTGCAACCGAGCAAAAGATCAAGCACGTTTTCGGGAAGGATACTCTACTATGGATCATATCCATACCATCAACAAGGTGATAGAAAAATGCTCGGAATATAGCCATGCCCTTATACATAGCACTCATTTATTACGAAAAAGCATTTGACTTAGTAGAAACCACGGCGGTGATGCAGGCATTGCGAAATCAGGGTGTAGACGAGCCGTGCATGAAAATACTGATATATGAGTGGATGCACAGCAACCATAGTTCTGCATAAAGAAAGTAACAAAATTTCTATAAAAAAAGTGTTAGGAAAGGAGACGCGATCTCCCTTGCTTAGAGGAAGTATTCAGAGACTTAGAATGGGATCAGTTGGGGATGAGAGTAGATGGAGAATACATCAGTAATCTACAATTTGCTGATGACATTGTCTTGCTAAGTAACTCTGGCGATGAACTGCAAAGAATGATGACCTAAATAGGAAAAGTAGAAAGGTAGGCTAGAAAATCAATATGCAGAAGACTAAGGTAATGTTCAACAGCCTCGGGAAAAAAACTACAGTTTACGTTAGGTAGCGAAGCACTGGAAGTAGTAGGCGAATATGTCTACTTAGGACAGGTAGTAACCGCAGATGCGGACCATCAAGATAAAATAACAAGGAGGACAAGATTGGGGTAGAGCGCATTTGGCAAGCACTCGCAGATTATGAGTATTGCTTAAAAGGAAAGTATACAACTGTTGCATCTTACCTATACTCACCTGTGGGGCTGAAACATGGAGGCTAACGAAGAGGGTTCTGCTTAAGTTGAGGACAACGCAGGGGGCTATGGAACGAAAAATGGTAGGAGTATCGTTAAGAGATAGGAAGAGTGCATAGCAGATCAGAGAAATAACTCACGTTACTGACATTCTAGTGGAAATAAAGAAGAATGAATGGGCATGGACAAGAGAAGTAGTGCGGAGAGAGGTTAATCGATGGTCGCTTAGGGTAACAAATTGGATTCCAAGGAAAGGAAAGCGTAGCAGGGGGCTGCAGAAAGTTAGGTGGGCGGAAGAGATTAAGAAGTTCACAGGGATCAAGTGGATGCAGCTAGCACAGGACCGGGTTAATTGGAGGAATATTGGAGAAACCTTCGCCCTGAATATAGTCAGGCTGATGATGATGATTACGTATTAAATTGATCATAACTCTCACAATAGAGCAAGCTAGTTAAAATATGAACTACAAACCTCTCGTGGTATGTATTCTTCCTTAGTAATTTTACAGCAATAAGCTGTATTAGAGAGCTCACTCACGACGGCTTTCGTGTCCCACCACGGACGCAGCTGGCGCACCTGCAAAGCAGGTACGTGCAAGGAGGAAAGGGGAGTTGTGTTGCGCTGATAGCGCACTAAGCACCCTCGATGCGCGCGGAGGCGCGCGCATCCTGTCGCAGAAATCCACAAGTCCGCCGTTTATAATAATAATAATAAATTGTGGGAGTTTTGTAATGATGCAACCGCTCTCCGTCGGTGCAGTTACCGATAAAAGCACTCGTCTTATAACACCAACATTCCCAGCATCGACAAGGCCGGTGTATCTTCGTGTCGGCGTTTCGAAGGTACCCGCCCGACTGGCGGGAGGTTCACATGTGTTCGTGGTTTCGTTTCGGGGCGTTTCCCCTTCTTTCCCTGCCTAGCACCCCCATAACTGCGTCTTTGGGAGAAAGAGGCAACCTGGGGCGCTGGAGAGAACACCGCGCGTTGCCCTGCAGCTACTACTGCGATGCCGGCTACAATGAGGATGTTACTAAAACTTTTTGCTCAGGAAGATGCTGGGAAGGACACAAGAGTGATTGCAGTAGCGAGAAAGTACTACGCCGTTGCAGGAACGTGTTATCGGTTAACGTTTTGTCTTCGAGCAGCACCTATCCAATTAATATTCTTATTTCGTATTTTCTTTTTTCCTTTTTCGAAACAATGCGGCACGTGCGGCAGTCTAACGGCACACTGCTTTTCCATATTTCTAGGCGGTGTGGCACCTGAGCGATTTTTAAAGCGAAAGCTTTACTACGCCAGGTTTTCAAGAGCATAAAACAAATTTGACCTTCAGAAACTTTGAAGGTCAAAACATTAAACAGTTACCATGCAGTGCCAGTTCAGGTGTCCACAGAACAAGTGTGACAGATACAGCGCCTTTCCTTTCCTGTGAACCAATTATAAGAAAAATTATGAGAACACCGTGGATTGAAAAGGCGGTGTTACAGAGGCTATCGCTGCAACGCTCACAGCTTTCGCTCTAGCACTAATGCTCAAGCCGTGCTTAACCGTCGCCACCGAGATATTGGCAATACCTGCGCACCCCAGCAGCCTACGTCACGACAGGCGGATGGCGATAAAGTACTAGCAAATGAAGGTGCGAGCGCGAATCTGAGCCGAGTCACGTGATGTCATCACATCCCTTTGTCCAAACCTGTACGCGCAGATTTAGTGGCTGATAATTTATCGCTCATTCGCTTGTCGTGACGTTTGCTGATATGAAAGAAGGTGGTGCAAAAGCCTTAGCTTAACCCCCACAATTTTGAAGCGATAGCTTCACTAAGCGAAATAAATAAAAGGTCACCGTGTGCTTCCGGTGATCTTCAAACATCCTCGAGGTCAAGTTGGAACTTAAGCCACAACCACTTTGGGTAGCTATGTTCCCACCATAGGTCGAAGTCAAGGTCAAGGCTCAACTGATGTGGGAGAAGGAGGATAAGCTTTATTTTTGTCGTCAGTAAGTAGTAAAATATTGTGGGGTTATAGCCCCATCAAGTTTCCGTGAGCTCATGGCGCTCGGTGACTTCTAGGGCTTTTGTTACGACCCGGATCTGTGTGTCCGAGTCGGAGCTGAGCAACGCGGCCTCCCACTGGTCCTGATTCAAGAGCTGCAAACCTGCGGGAGGGGGATCCCGAGGGCAAGCCCAAAGTACGTGTGAGATAGTGGCGTTTTGGCCACATAACATACAGGATGAGGAGTAGACTCCAGGATATATACGAGAATTTATCGCAGGGTTCGGGACAGTGCTCGTTTGGAGATACCTCCGCGCAACCTCTTGGAGTTTTGTAAAAGAAATATGCGCGGAGAGATAGATGTCTACCTAAGCGGTAGTGCATGATGATGTCATGAAAAGTAACCATACGATCTCTCGCCGTCCGCAGAACGGGTGACGCGCCACAGCCCGATCGACGATCCTCGGGCGTAATTGTGGGCCGCCTCATTTCCTGGATGGGATGAGTGCGCTGGAACCCAGATCAGTTGGATCTTACGGAGATGGAAATTGGTGGAATTGAGGAGGGATAGGACGATGGGGAAGACCCAGCCTTTGTCGAAGTTACGAACTGCAGATTTGCAATCACTGAAGATGGTATCGGCAGAGGTGGAGGCTATCGCCAATGCTATGGCCGCCTCCTCGGCCCTTTCAGATGTTCTGACAAGGATTGATCACGCGACCAACAGCCGTCCACAGTGGTTAGTACCGCGAGCGAAAAAGCATCGCGGTCGGAGTATTCGACTGCGTCGACATAGACTGCTGTCCGATCTGTCAAATATATATTTTTTTTTTTTTTGTGCAGAGGCTTTGCCCTGTCCTTGTGGCGAGCGATATGATACACTGGGTGCATGTTTTTATGGAGAGGGGTACCGATGAGGTTACTATGGATGCGAGTTGGAAGCTGGGCCTTGTCATCGACGGTCGCTTCGAAGCCTATTCCCACCTTGTCGAGTATATGGCGTCCCGTGGGGGAGTAGCTTAACGCGTGAGCAGCTGCGTGGCGAGACATGCTCGCTGACGGTTATATCGAGTACGTGCGCAGCCATGCCATGGACTCGGAGTAAGCAAAGTTCAAACCAAGACGAGCTTCTTTACGGATCACCAAGTCTCTTCCTAGCCGTAACGAAAGAAAAACGTTCCGCTGAATAAAGAGATTTATCATGTGTAACCATGCTTCAGCTTTCGCTTCGCACCTAAAGCAAAACCACAGCCATTTCTTTTTTCCATTGTGCAGGTTCCCCTCGCAGCGCTGGTGGTGAAGCACTGCGGCAACATTTCGGTGAGTGCGTGGATACAGATGCAAAGGCTACATCGGTTTTTATGACTTCATGACGCGGAGTCAGCGCCACCTTCTATCCGACTCTGTGAAAATGGTGTGTGTGTGTGTGTGTGTGTGTGTGTGTGTGTGTGTGTGTGTGTGTGTGTGTGTGTGTGTGTGTGTGTGTGTGTGTGTGTGTGTGTGTGTGTGTGTGTGTGTGTGTGTGTGTGTGTGTGTGTGTGTGTGTGTGTGTGTGTGTGTGTGTGTGTGTGTGCGCGCGCGCGCGCGCGCGCGTGTGTGTGTGTGTGTGTGTGTGTGTGTGTGTGTGTGTGTGTGTGTGTGTGTGTGTGTGTGTGTGTGTGTGTGTGTGTGTGTGTGTGTGTGTGTGTGTGTGTGTGTGTGTGTGTGTGTGTGTGTGTGTGTGTGTGTGTGTGTGTGTGTGTGTGTGTGTGTGTGTGTGTGCGCGCGCGCGTGTGTGTGTGTGTGTGTGTGTGTGTGCGTGCGTGCGTGCGTGTGTGTGTGTGTGTGTGTGTTTAAGAAAAAGTCACCGATAATGCTTAAGTGTAGGCGTGTTTAGGTAAAAATAGCGTTTTCGTCTAAGTATTCTATCACTGCTGACACGGACGTTGGAGAACACGGAAAACACGTGACATGTGTTTAGTAAGTTGGTTAATTATATTCTAACAGTTGCCTATCATGGGCGCTGCCATTTTATGTCGGCGGCGCCATGAAGTTTGAACAACCGCCATGCTGGTATGTGCGGTCGCGTCCGCTTAACAGGAGACAATTAGTGCACATCGACATTTCGCAGCTCAAATTTTCGCGTTGTGAAAGTACCTGTTGGGAAATAATATAACTAATTGGTTCACAGGAAGGGAAAGGCGCAGTATCTGTCACACTTGCTCTGTGGACACCTGAACCGCGCCGTAAGGGAAGGGATGAAGGTGGGAGTCAAAGTGGAAAGACAGAAAGGGGAACCGTAGTGAAGGGCTACGGAGTAATTTCGACCACCTGGGGATCTTTAACGTGCACTGACATCGCACAGCACACGGACACCACTTCGTTTAGCCTCCATCGAGGCGCAGCCGCCGTGGCCGGGTTCGAACCCGGGTGCTCCAGCACAGTAGTCGGGCGTCTTACCACTGCACCACCCCAGCGGGGCTACCTGTTGGAAAGAAAAAAACGTCTTCAGCAGCATTCAAGGCATTCGGTCAGGAATGACCGGAATTAATGCGCCAATCGGGTCGGCGGACGACTACAAGCCTGATTACAATTACAAAGTGTGTAACTTTCTGCATGACGGCGACGGTGTTCTACACAGCACGTCGTCTTGACACGCTAGCGGCGTCAGGTCGCTGCTAGCGCTACCTCCCTCTTCCTTTTCTTTCTTCTCTATTTTCTCTGCTGTCTGCACGAGGCAGCGGAGGTGGCTCAGCTACAGAGCCGGTAGCAGGCCCGTGCATTTTCTTTTCCTACTTCCTACAGCCACAACAACAACAAGCGCCCCTGTCGCAGCCACGAACGGTGGCAGCAGGGGGGAGCGCTGCCCCGGCTGCGGAGCTGTTCACGATAGTTCACGAGGGACTACGGCGACACCGACGGCGATGCGAAACGCAAGAACGGGCGCCAAAGAGCTGCGCTCTAGAAGATTTTGGTAGCCGCGGCCATGTTAAAGGAGCCGCGAAGCGCTTCGTAATATGATATCGGTTATGCTTCAGGTCAATTCTTTATGTCACAGGGATACTAGCTCAAAAAGAATTACAAAAATCGATGCACAGGAACGGGAGTTATTCAATGAAGGAATTTAAAAATAGAAGCAAACAAAAAACTGCCCTCAACTCAAATTTTGCGGGGCTTCCCATTCCCATTTCGCTCTCCCATTGACGTCATTGGGTGCGACCAATTGGCACAACATTCACTGCTCAGTCCGTCACGATACTTCCGTCTTCGACTGTTTTTCGCAGAGCGCCTGGCATCGTTGGCACCGCGTTGCTGCGTAGCCGCCGTTGTTTGTAGCCTACGGATGCATAAGCTACCGATGAACACTCGAAGGCGTCTGGAGTGAAGTGCGCCGAGCACAAACGCCGATTCGGTTCTTTCTGAATGCCCAGAGCTTCTAACCACATTCTTTTTCGTTCATTATGGGAAGGAAATCTGTGGTACGACACTCTTCCAATGCCTTCGCTGCTCGAGCAGCCTGGGACTGCGCAGAATTTCTTCTTGACAGCACGAAATATAACCAGGCTTCACCAGCGAAAACCGATCGGTCTAGGCAAGACAGCCTACTAGGATACGAAGAACCACCTACAACAAACCACGGGGAATAAACAAACGGCAAACCACATGCAAAGTCTAGCAAGGTATACGCAAGTATGTATACGTGAGGCAAACACAGGGCAAACAGGAGCTACATGAGCAACTATTTCTACTAGAGGGGAGCAAAATTCTTGGATTTGGGAAAATAGACAGAGCCTCTAGCGTTATTTTTTGTAACATTTTATTTGAAGTGCTTTAATCTAAAATAAATATGTCGGTTTTGTAAGTATATTAGAAAACGCAAGACCATTACAGAGCGTATCATTAATCATGAGTTCATTTAGCCGTGAATTTATTGTTCGTCCAATCATCAAATTGGACCCAATGTCGTCATATCCGCTGCCAAAAAATGGCCGCTGTGTGCCGGCACCATCAGCGGCCCGAACTCGCTTTCACGAACAAATTAAAATATTAAATACTGGATAATACACAAAACAACCACCGTTAATAGTGTCACTATAACTCAATCTACGTAACCAAGAGGCAAAACAATGTGCTTAAAAATCGTTTCGGGGCTCCTTTAACAGCTAAGCTACGGCCGGCAAAAATGGAACGAACACGGGGGAAGCAAAGAAAGGGGCGAAAAGAAAAAAGGACGGGGGTAGAGTATGTAAAAAAGCATACAAAACGTTCTTTTTAAGGCATGACGGTAAAGATAGCGCACCGCTTATATCAACTTAAGAGCTTAAACGCTTTTCGGCTCGGGATGCTTTGTGTTCTAAAGACTGCGCAGCGCGTGCGCTTTCAGCGTAGTAGGGTGGTGGTAGAAACATTTTACTGACATTGAACAAACAGTGGGGGCGAAGCCCCCTTCATGGCACTTGGGTACTCCCTTACTATGTGGGAGACACCCTTATAAGGCAAAAGGAAGTCCTTAAAGAGCGATCCTCCTCATAGCACTGGAGATAATCTTCCGTAATTGTTCTTGACTTGAAGTGCTCTTCATGAGAGACTCCCAGTAGGACTCTGCGACGTTCGGTGATGGGGGATGAGGAAAGGTGGGGCATGTAAGAAAGATGTGTATGGAGTGTCCTGGTTTGCCGCAGAGTCTGCATGATGAGGAATACTGGTCTGGGTATCAGGCATGTAGAAGTGTAGGGTATGAAGCCATCCGAGTCTGCAAGCTTCGCCAGTGTACGGCCTGCGCTATGGTGAGAGAGGGGACTGGGGGTGTATATTCCCTTCGTTTGCCCCGTAGTAAAAGAGAATATCACGGAAAGAGAGAAGGCGCTCCCCGGCCTGTAGAGAGGGCTCCGTTTCGCTAGCCCGGAATGTAAGACCTCGGGCTAGGGAATTAACCTCTTCGTTGCCAGGGAGGCCGGCATGTGCTGGCGTCCAAATGAGGCTTATGGTGTGCCGGGGCTGCCAGAAGCGTAATATGCGAGCAGCGGTGCGGGAAATATAGCCGTTGACATAATTCAGAATCGCAGATTTGGAGTCAGAGATAATTTTTGTGGCAGATGTAGAGATGAGAGCAAGCACGATGGCTGCCTTCTCTGCCTCTGTGGTAGAATTGGTGATTATAGAGCTGGAAGTAAGCAGCTTTGCTTGATTGTCGGCTACAGCCAGGACCATACGGGAGCCTGCCGTATATTCTGCTGCGTCCACGTAGACCACCTCTTGGTCCTCGCTATATTGTCTGTGAAGGGCACGAGCCCTGGCTATTCTGCGGCCCTGGTCTCGCTCAGGGTGCATGTTTTTAGGAATTGGAGGTATGATGAGATTAGAGTGGAGGTTAGGAGAAAGGGGTACACCGTCAATGAGGTGTGTAACTGGGCTTAGGTTTAAGTGGGATAATAAAGTGCGGCCAGCCACCGAGTTGGATAGGCGATTAGAGTGGAGGTTAGGAGAAAGGGGTACACCGTCAATGGGGTGTGTAACTGGGCTTAGGTTTAAGTGGGATAATAAAGTGCGGCCAGCCGCCGAGTTGGATAGGCGGGCTATTTCTCTAAGTTTCTCTTCTCTAATTTCCTCGAAAGTGTTGTGTACACCGAGTTTAAGGAGTCGGGCATTAGATGTGCTGAGGGGAAGTCGTAGAGCCGTTTTCGTGCAACTTCGTAGGAGTGCGTTCACCGCGGTCTCTCTCCTTTTGTTTGGGGGGGGGGGGGGGGGGGGGATATGGGAGGGCATATGTGGCGCGGCTTATAATGTAAGCCTGGGTGAGGCGAAGTGTGTTTCGCTACCGTAAGCCAGCCCGACGGTTGGCTATGCGGCGAATCAGTCGGGTAGTCTGTTGACTTTGTGCATGGAGAGTCTTTATGACTTCTCCGTGCGCACCATGGAAGTGAAGAACTAGACCCAGCACACGGGTTGTGGATACTAGTGGGATCAAACGGGTACTAGCTTGAGGGAAATAGGCGGACTGCCTGAATCGTATTGTTTGGGGCGGTAGAGAAAGAGTTCTGATTTTGAAGGGGAGCAAGTTAGGCCACATTCCCTTACATAGGTGTCGATGGTGTTTAGTGCCAATTGTAGATGTCCCTCTATTTCGGCATCACTGCCGCAGTTAGCCCAGACAGTGATGTCGTCGGCGGAGAGGCTGAAATGAATGTCGCGGATTTGGGCTAATTTTTCGGGTAGGTGGAGAAGTGCTATGTTGAATAATATAGGGGAGAGGACGACGCCCTAGGGCGTACCTCGTGCACCTAGCGTGATCTCTAGAAGGCAGTGGTCGCCAAAGGTAAGTGTAACAGATGTTTGGTTTGGGCTAGTTGGTAGCAGTTTCTTGAAGACATAGCGCAAAAAAAGCCGGGGACAACTAACACAGATGTAGACAGGGCAGGCGCTAACTGACAACTTTATTTTCGAGGAAAACCGCAGCACAATATGTCAGGACCCACGTGACAATCAAGGGGCCTTATACTACAACCAAATACAGCTTAACAAAGGGCGGCCGACAATCTTGACCCGGAAAAACCATAAAAGAAACAAGGAGGGAGGCCGGAAAGCATTATCAACAGATTATATAAAACTCATTGTGAACTTATTACAACAGAGGGGGCGCGAACAACATCGTGGCCAAGGGGCGGTGCCAAAGAACCCAACCGCAGCAACGAGCGAGCCTAAAAGGGCCCAAAACAAGGGAAGTAAAAGCAGAGTCATAGGTCAAAACCAGAAAAAATGTGCGAGGCAAAAGCAGAGTGATAATTAAAACAGATAAAACGTGCGAAGCAAAAGCAGAGTCAAAAACTAAAGACATATGAAACGTGCGAAGCAAAAGCGGATTCATAAGCTAGATCAGACGATCCGTGGGAAGTAAAAGCAGAGTCAAAACTAAAATCAGACTCAGGAGTGTAGAAGGCTCCCCGCTAAAACATTGAAGTGCTAAACAAGAATAACCAGGATGGGCGAGTGGAAGAACAATTATGAAGAATGAGAAAATCAAGGGAGTAAAACACACCAGAAACCGGGAAGGAATAAAAGAAATTCCACAGACGATAACTCGTTTCATATCAGTCAGCAACCGGTTGCTTGTGGTAATAAAGCAAAAAGGGTTATACCACCTACATGTGGCCATCAAGGAATTCAAATTCGCTTTCAAGAAGGTTGGTAGAAGGTACGCTGACGAAATCCTGACCGGCCTTTCTAGTGAAGTATGCCTCCATGACCTCGCGCTGTTTTTTCTTTGGCTGATCTTAAGAAATCTGTGCTATCTAAGAGCCGATAACATTCGTTATGTGGATCCGTTTTACAAGCTTTACAATGTTCGGCAAGGTTAGTACCCGATTTGTTGCGTACGCATAGTCTGTGTTCTCTCGCCCTCTCATTGAAACATCTTCCAGTTTGTCCGATGTACTGGAGCCCGCAACTGATTGGAATCCTGTACACGACATTTTCCTTGCATTCCGTGATCTTAGTTTGATGTTTCTTCGTGAATGCTACTTGCTTTTTCATCTTTCTAGTGCATCTTTTCGATAGTGTGCATGGTGCAGAGAAAATAATTTTGACGTTATAACGCGCTGCCAGCTTTTTGAAGTTATGTGAAAACCTATGGAAGTATGGAATCACCTGGACTGGCATCTTACTCTTGCTTTCTTCGTTTCCCTGCTTACTACGTTGACTGTTTGAGGCTTTTAGGTTTTGCAGAAGGCTTTCACACACTGCTACAATAACGTCAGGGGGGAAACCTGCGTCTTGTAGACGCTAGAATTGCTCATTCATGCTAGTAGCCATGCGGTGGGTTTTAGGCTCGTTCGTTGTTGTGGTTGGGTTCTTTGGCACCGCCCCTTAGTCACGATGTTGTTCGCACCCCCTCTGTTGTAATAAGTTCACAATGAGTTTTATATAATCTGTTGATAATGCTTTCCGGCCCCCCTCCTTGTTTCTTTTATGGTTTTTCCGGGTCAAGATTGTCGGCCGCCCTTTGTTAAACTGTACTTGGTCGTAGTATAAGGCCCCTTGATTGTCACGTGAGTTTTGACATAAACTGTGCTGCGGTTTTCCTCGAAAATAAAGTTGTCAGTTAGCGCCTGTCCTGTCTACATCTGTGTTAGTTGTCCCCGGCTTTTTTGCACTATGTCTTCAAGAAAAGGTAAGTGTGGCTGTGCGCTGGCTGAGGAAGTCTCGGACGTAATTATACAACTTGGCGCCGACTCCCAGGGTTGCAAGATTCTGAAGGATTGCTGAATGTGTAACATTATCAAATGCTTTGGTAAGATCCATACCTAGGATGGCTTTGGAGTCATAGGTTTGACAGTCGAGAATATGATGTTTTAGCTGTAAGAGAACATCCTGTGTTGAAAGGCCAGAACGAAATCCAAACATGCAGGTGAGCATGAGATTTTTGCCTTCTAGATATTGAGAAATTCTGGTCTGGAGTACACGCTTCATTAGTTTGGAGGTGAGAGAGATGGGCCTAAGGTTTGAAATTAGCAGAGGTTTCCCAGGTTTTGGTATAAACACAACTTTGGCATCTTTCCATTGCGGCGGGAGGGTTCCGCATTGCCAGCACTCATTAAAGTATTCAGTAAGGGTGCAATAGATTGGGAATTAAGATTCCGGAGTGCCTTATTATGCACTCCATCTGGACCGGGGGCTGAAGATGTGTTAAGCCTTTGAAGCTCAGCCTGCACCTCTGATATTGTGATGGGTTGGTCGAGGAAGTCGTTAGGGGGCCCTGAATAGTCGGGGTGTATTATAGAAGGGTACTTGGGGAAGTAGTGATCGCAAGTATGCATTAGTCTAGTGAGGTTATCTCGTTAGGTTGTCTTATTCTTACTACAGTCTAATAAGTGCCTAAAAAGGTTCCAAGTCTGAGATACACTCATATTTCCATCCATCTTGTTGCATAGCGATTCCCAATTCTGTCGTGAAAGAGTTGCTGCATGCGTCTTTATCTCTCTGTTTAAACGGGCGAGGCGGCGTTTCAGGGTCCGGTTCCAACGCTGAAGTTTCCAGCGTCGTTCTAGGCCGCCTTTAACCTCCCATAAATGCAGGAGGCGGGAGTCAACCATGTCACTTGGGCAGCCATCTGGTAGGGGACAAGTTACTGATTGGACATCGCTTTGTAGTTGTTTGGACCATTCGATTATGTCATTAATGGGGGCGTAGGTGCGGGCTGCTCTACACATTCGGAAAGAATCCCACTTCGTGAAAGTTGAACCTCTGGGAGGCCTACACTACAGCAGCTGAATGTTTAGAAGAATTTCTGTGATGAAATGATCACTTCCTAGATTCTCTTGGGTATTGCACCAAGATGCGTGAGGGAGACGAATTACGAAAGTAAGGTCTGGTGTAGTGTCTCTACAGACACTGGCTCCCGTGCGGGTAGGAAAGGTAGGGTCAGGGAGAAGAGAGAGACCGGTTTGTTGCGCGGCTAACCACACGCGACGTCCTTTAGGTGTGTCATGTGGGTAACACCAGGCTGTATGTGGAGCGTTCAAGTCTCCAACAATGAATAAGGGACACTTCTTAGCTACGCGCTTCGCAAGTGTAAATAGCCGTTCATGGTTGTTTTATAGCACTTAGGATGACTGCATACATTTAAGATAAAAAGAATATTCACTAGAGTGTATTGTGGCACAAGTTCAATTAGAAGATTATCAATGTCGGTAATCACTAGGGGATGTGAGATGGTGGTGAGAGAGCGATTAACTAAAAAGGCTACTCGAGAGAGAGCAGGAGATGTAGGCAGAATGGGTGTATAGCCGGAGAGGGTGAGTGGGTTGGAGGGTTCCTGTAGAGCAAGGATGTCTGGTCCCGTAGCGCAGGACAGCAGTTGGTGGACTACATGACGCTTCTGGCCAAAGCCCCGGCAGTTTTACTGCCAAACAGTAAGATTACGGTTTCGATATGCCATCATGAGAACATATCGGAGGAGGAGTCGAAACGGTGGGGTGGGATTCCTGAGCTATAGCAGGGAGAGGATTTTCCTGTCCTCCTGCTGCTTCGGGTTTCTTGCGCTTTGGAAGACAGGTTGCATAAGTATTGAGCCGAGACTCAACATCTATATAGCGATCAGAGAATTCTTGGGTTAGGACATCTAATCTATGATTAAGAACAGCATTGTCTTGCGTTATGCGGATTACCGCATCTTTGAGTGTTGCACATTCCTGATTGATGTGAGTTATAGCCGACTGCAATTTTGCCTCAAATCGCTAAGATCCGGACAAAGTCAAGCAGCGCTATTTCTCAGAGTATTCAATTTTCTTTTTGAAGATCATTAAGATCATGGATCACTGCCTTGTCGTGGCGGAGGGGCTTGCGAAACTCGATGAAGTCGTGAGCTCTGCTGTGTAGGGCCACCCAAGATAGACAGGTCACGGCAGAGAGTTCTGACAAAATGTGATTCACTGGAGAAGGTAATGGCAACCCACTCCAATATTTCCTGCCAAGAAAACCCTATGACCAGTCACAATAGCATTAATGATGTGGCGCCGGAAGATAAGCCCCCCAGGTTGGAAGGCGTCCCACATGTTACTGGGGATGAACAAAGGGCGATTCCTAGTAGCTCCAGGACGAATGAAGCGGCCGGGCTAAAGCCAAAAGGACGCTCAGTTGTGGATGTGTCGGGAAGCGACCAGAAAGTCCGATGTTGCAAGGAGATATATCACATAGCAACATGGAATGTAAGATCTATGACGCAAGGTAAACTGGATGTCGTCAAGCGAGAAATGGACAGATTGAACATGGATATCTTGGGTATCAGCGAGCTTAAGTGGACCGGAATGGGAAAATTTAATTCCGGCGACCATTATATCTTTTATTGTGGGCACGAATCCAGGAGAAGGAATGAGGTCGCTCTCATAGTAAACAGAAGAATGGGCAAAGCAGTGCTAGGGTACAACCCCAAAAACGACCGAATGATTTCACTTCGGATCCAAGGTCACCCTTTCAACATAACAGTTATCCAAGTCTATGCACCAACCACTACTGCTGAAGAAGCTGACGTTGAGAGATTTTATGCTGACCTGCAATGCCTTTTAGACCGCACTCCCTCATCAGACGTCCTTTTTCTCATTGGAGACTGGAATGCTAAGGTGGGGAGTGAAGAAATATCCGGAATTACAGGCAAGTTCGGTCTCGGTGAGGCAAATGAAGCTGGGCAGAGGCTAGTAGAGTTTTGTCGAGAAAATAACCTGACCATAGCGAATACTCATTTTCAACAGCACAAGAGGCGCCTGTACACATGGACTTCACCGGACGGTCTGTACAGGAATCAGATTGATTATATTCTTTGCCGGCAGAGATGGAGAAGCGCTATACAAGCAGTAAAAACAAGGCCTGGGGCCAATTGTGGCACCGATCATCAGCTTCTTGTTGCCAAATTTAAGCTTCGATTGAGGACTTTCTAGAAGGCCTAGAAGGCCTTTCAGAAGGCCTTTCAGAAGGCCTTTCAGAAGGCCTTTCAGAAGGCCTTTCAGGTATGATCTAGATCAAATTCCATCAGAATATGCTGTTGAAGTGAGGAATTGATTTCAAGAATTAGATCTAGAAGACAGAGAGCCTGAAGAGCTGTGGACTGATGTGCGTGATATAATACAAGAAGTTGCTACTAAGGTAGTTCCAAAGCAAAAGAAATGCAAGAAAGCAAACTGGTTATCTGAAGAGGCTTTGCAAATAGCTGAGGAAAGGAGGATGGCAAAAGGTATGGGGGAAAGAGAAAGATACAAGGCTCTCAATGCGGATTTTCAGAAAATAGCAAGAAGAGATAAGAATGTCTTCCTGAACATACAGTGCCAAGCAGTTGAGGACAACAGCCAATTGAGGAACACAAGAGCTCTGTATAAGACAAAGATATCAAAGGAAGCTTCTGAGCTAAGCTGGGCGTGATAAAGGACAAATGAGGCAGGGACCTCACGGAAGCCTCAGAGATAAAGAAGAGGTGGCAGGAATACACAGAACTCTACAAAAAAGACCCGGATGTGCAAACCCAACACAAGACGGTTGTGATTACTGATCTCGAGCCGTGCATCCTGAAGAGAGAAGTTGAATGGGCTTTAGCCAGCCTTGCTAAGAACAAAGCTAGCGGAATTGATGGCATTCCAGCTGAGTTGCTTCAAAACCTCAACCATGACGACGCTGTTAACGTTCTGTACACATTATGTCAGCAAATTTGGACAACCCTGCAGTGGCCATAGGATTGGAGGAGGTCAGTTTACATCCCTATTCCAAAGAAAGGCAGTGCCAAAGATTGTTCCAACTACCGCACGATCGCGCTTATTTCGCATGCTAGCAAGGTGATGTTGAAAATCCGCCTAGGTAGGCTGCAGCAGTATGTGGATCGGGAGCTTCCGGACGTGCAAGCTGGGTTTCGCAAGGGCAGAGGAACTAGAGACCAGATTGTCAACCTTCGCTGGATCATGGAAAAAGCAAGAGAGTTCCAGAAACCCATCTACTTCTGCTTTATTGATTATGCGAAAGCGTTTGACTGCGTAGATCACAGCAGATTGCGGCAAGCTCTCCAAGAAATGGGAGTTCCAAATCACCTCATCTGTCTCCTCAGGAACCTGTATGAAGGGCAAGAGGCCACAGTCAGAACTGGGCATGGTCTTACTGATTGGTTTCCGATTGAGAAAGGAGTGAGACAAGGCTGCATACTGTAGCCCTGCCTATTTAACCTATATGCTGAGTGCATCATGAGGAAGGCCGGTCTGGATGAGTCTTCAGCTGGAGTGAAGATTGCTGGGATACGTATCAACAACCTTAGATATGCGGATGATACCACTTTAATGGCAGAAAGTGAAGTGGAACTCAAGAGTCTTCTGATGCACATACAAGAAGAGAGTGAGAAGTTTGGGCTTAAACTGAACATTAAAAAGACAAAGATCATGGCGTCTTGCCCCATCAAGTCCTGGAGCATCAAGGGACAAGAAGTGGAAGCTGTGACAGATTTTCTCTTCTTGTGCTCCAAGATAACCCCGGAAGGAGACTGCAGCCATGAAATTAGGAGACTCCTACTTCTGGGAAAGAGAGCCATGGCTAGCCTTGACCGCCTAGTAAAGAGCAGAGAAATTAGTCTGCTAACCAAGTTCTGTATAACTCGTGCTATGGTCTTTCCAGTTGTGATGTATGGATGCGAGAGTTGGACTGTGAAGAAGGCTGACCGCCGAAGAATAGACGCATTTGAATTGTGGTGCTGGCAGAGACTCTTGAGAGTTCCTTAGACTGCCAGAAGATCAAATCAGTCGATACTGTCGACCTTAAACCCTGACTGCTCATTGGAGGGTCAAATTCTAAAGTTAAAGCTCAGCTACTTTGGTCATCTGATGAGAAGAGAGGAGTCGCTGGAGAAAGATTTGATGTTGGGAAAGGTTGAGGGTCACCGGAGAAGGGGTAGGCAGCGAACGTGATGGTTAGATGGCATCGTCGAGGTGCTGCAGATGAAGTTATGTGATGTTAAGAAGATAGTGAGAGACCGGAAAGCGTGGCGTGATATGGTCCATAGGGTCACGAAGAGTCGGACACGACTGAACGACTGAAGATCATAATGAATGAATTAACCACGTACAACTCTCTCTGATTGATCAAGAAGTATGATATATAAGGGACATTTGAGTTTTATGTCCCAAAGTGGAATTGATTCTGAGGGAAGAAAAACAAGCAAAATAAGACTATGCGCATTTGAATAAAAATTTTCCCAATATATTAAATAATGCTCAGCAGATCGCGCAAATTGCGCTGAAAGCGATCGTGGACATCGTGGAGAACATTGCATTTGCAAACAAAATTAAAGAATTCTTACGGGTCTTCATGTATATATTAACCTGTGAATGACCCTGGCGACGTATGTGCGATTAATAGACGTCAAACATCTTTTTATCGAGCAGGATAAAACAAGTTGGCGGCGCCCACTATGCGAATGTTACGAAGAAAGTTGTTATTCAGTGAAATTTTATGACTTAAGTTCCAGGTACAATGAGTTAGAAATACGATTTTTAGTTCAGTATAGTTGCCAGTAATGTTGTTCTTTAGAGTGAAGGAGATTGGAGTAGAAGAAAACGTACCTATCAAAATCGTCGTCATATGAAAAACACCCTTCCAATCATTCATGTCACCGTCCTTGCATGCGCTAACAACAGGTCGGGAAGTTGTACAGTGTTGATTATATATTAGTATTTCTTATACACTGCGATTTTTCATTTTCATTTAATTTAATCAGTCACTACAGTCCAACGCTGCTATAGTCGCCCACCATAGCCGCACGCGCTGTTGAGGCAACAGAGAAGGAAGCCAATGCATGCAGCGCCCTTCGCAAAGTAATTTCAGCAGTAATCGGCTAGTAAAGTGCTGAACTACTCTCCAGGCATAGACCAAACTATTTCTACGCACGAGCACAGCTTACGCTTCAGAATATTTACACAAGTGAACTGGTTTCAAAGGCAGCATTGCTTGGCGCAGTGTAGGTACGCTGCATTTTCGCCTACACTCCATGTCGCTGCCAATTGCAGCGCCACCTTTGTTTACAAACATGACGCTTGCCTAAAGGGAGAAAATCACTTTTGTCGAAATTGAGCATCAAACTTGGATCTCGTGTTGCGCAGCGAGCATGCTACCTCTCCAGTATAGTAGGCACATGCATTCAACCGTGATAAAAACAGTGTGGTTGCCACCAAGGAGTTTCACTCAGCAGGAACCCTGCTCGCTTTCACCGTCAGATCTCATTGGAGTCGCTAATGTGTTATTAAAGTTTCATAGTTTTTTTTTCTGACCTGTAGTAACTGTTTTTTGGGAAAGTGTTATTTTTACTGTCTAAACGCCATGGTCTGTCAATACAGGCCAACTTCAGTTTGTCTTTAGTGTTTCTTGAACAGTTACTAAAATGTTTCGATTATAAACAGCACTTCTATTTGCCTTTAAAATGCTGCCTAAGACGCTCTCGTTGGGTCACCGAAAACAGCAACAGCATTCGTAGATGGTGGCACCGCCTGGAAAGGGTGGCATGTGGCCTTGCCATGAAGGGGAGCAAGAGGTAAAAGATTGCCATTGCAACCGAGACGGGCGACGCATTTTTGGACTGAGTGTGGTCCTGGCTTGTAGGCTAATTTCATTTTGAAGGGGGGGGGGGGGGGGGGGCTCGCTCCGGTGAGGATAAAGGTGGAGAGCCATCTTAGATGTTGATGTCAGATTTTATGCAAGCTAACCAAAAATGTTTGCAGGTAGATAACAAGGGATTAAATATTATCCCCACTTTTTACCTGCTGGGGTGCATCGTTTATGTGCTGCAATACAAAAATGTGTAGTTCACATGAAATAACAGAAGAAAACATTTTGCTTCATTTGTACTCTTCAGGGGACACTGCAAGCATCGCACTTGTCGACAGTGCAGTTGAGCATCACGAGGAATTCTTGGGTGCAACCGGACCAGTGACATATTGCCTTTGGCATTTACGGCCACAAAGACCGGAAGAACCCTCAGCCTTTTCTTGCTAATGCCATAGCTATCACATGCAAACCAAACAATGCAGTATTTCTACCAGACTTAACCAAAAATCTCCTGTCTTACCTAGTGCACTAGTATAGTCAGATAATACAACTCAAGGACACTGTGGCAAATACATCTCAAAGGAGTGCCTCCAGCCAATGGCATTGACCACAATTGTCATGACGCTGCAGTTATCACTTTTTAATGGATGCGCCTATTAGTATTTGTTTTTCTTTTCTGTCTAGATTGATGATACTGACGATTGTTGAATCTCTTAATTAATCTTCTAGTCCTTTCTCCTTCCTCACTCTCAATCTCAACTGCTGTGCCGAGCTGCAGCAAGTTTTATTAAGACTGAACACATATGTAAGCAAATCACCAGCTGTTGATGCGCTAAGAGATATGAAAAGGAAGCAAAAACAAACTGACACGTGCAAAAGAATGCCCGTGGTTTATTGGCTTCGGCATGTCCAGCATTACAACAAAGTTCTAAAGAGCAGTCCCAAAAGAGGAGAGAATAATTTACATAATGACCAGTATGTACATAGGTTCTGGAAGATGGCGCACCAATATGTACCCCAACCTTTCCCTCATGGTTCACAAGTTCACAAGTAAAAGAAAATGACGAACACCTGCAAAACAATGCCGGCATTTTTTTGTGCAGTCTTTTCTAGAGCTCAATGCGCTCCTTGCCCTTGTCTTCAGGCTCCAACTCAACATCACTAAGGTCAATGTCTTCTGGCTCGTCCATCTGAAATAAATATCACAAGCACTTTATTTCCGATTCATAACTATCACAACAAGCAAAACAAAGAATACTACATGCTACACGAAACGCCTGCTACAGCCCAGCGCTGAACAAAAGTAACCTGTCCTCTCTAGAGACCTTTTCAAGCTGCATTGCTGTTCTGCAATAGGCTGAATACACCACAGCAGCAAGTCACTTTTGCTCAGCTTGTTTCATTTAAGGATTACTTCACAGCAAAAAATGATGGAAGGAAGCCAAGTGTTCCAGTTGCCACTCTGCACTTGGGCAGAGATATACAAAAGAGGAAAAAAACAATCATTCAGGAACTTGATGTGCAACAATTCTGGAAAACAAAATCTTGAGCCAAGCAGGGAAATGCAAACCTCCACATGATGCAATTCTAAGCAAGCAAGAAGAGCTGTTGACCTTACCTTTGCATCCTTGCCATCCCAAGGCTCAACGCTGACCACCTCGGGAAGTTTGGCACCCTTCACAGGCACGCTCGATCCACGCCCAACAGCCACCTCCCGAAGAAATTCATTGATGCCGTCGTAGCTGAAGGAACCGCGGAGGAGTGAGTATTTCATTTTGCGGCTATTAAGCACTGCCAGTGCAGGGTAGCCAAAGCCGCCGATTTCCAGGGCCTCCTCCAGCTTGGGCTGTGCCATAGCTTCGGACCAGAGCCATCCCCAGCGGTTGCGCTTGTATTTCTCACCAAGGCGCTTGAGGACATCAAGGTAGCCCTGGCGGCACTCCGACTGGCAGTCGTAGATGTGTGGCAAGACACTGATAACACACAGCTGGCTGTCCTCACACACATCCTTCAGCACAGACTCCTTGGTCACCTGCACAATGAGAATGGGAAAAGGAGAATGTCAAATTGCAAAGAACTACCTTCAGCTGCTGCAACTACTGAAAACTCGGCTTCCAAATGAGCAAGTAAAACTGGAAGACCCATGGAAGTAGCCTATATTCCAGTACATTAAGTCACATTTCTTTGCCTGAATTTTTCGTTGGTGCATCATGTACAGCAATGCAACACATAGTCAAATATGACATGCCACCAGAAATCACCATTTGCCATGTGAGTAACTGTGTTTAAAAAGAAAAGTTAGGTGTGAAAGAGGGACAAAAAAACGTTATGTGCAAACTTCTGCTTTATGGGTAGAACCACAGTCTTGCCATGGCCAGACTGCACGTGGCAGCTGCAACATGCAGTCTAGCCAAGCTCTCAAAACTTGCGATTTCAGCGTTTCGTTGGCCCTGCCGTGTGGCTTCATGTATGTTGCACGTTTTTAATCAACATGACACCTCCTGTTAGTTGAGGAAGCTATGAAGCCAAATTCAAGTTTGGTATTGCAGTACATGAGCTGGAGAGTGCGAACAAGGCAGTAATGAAGATTTTGATGGGAGCAAAAAAATGATCTGGGATGGATGCAAAGATAGAGTGCTTATGGCAAGAGACTGAGCGCTTGGAGGGGTCTCAAATGCCAACAAAAATGGCGTCGAGCTCTTAACATGACGCGCTATGAATTCGGCAGCTTTCGCATGAATCCACTGCTTCTACCACAGATTTTATTTTTTTTTTTGATGACAGCAGAAGCAAGGACTCTGGAAATTTAATTAGGAGCCTATGAAAGGATACTTTCAACTTTAGCTCGGTCTTGAGCAGTTGTGAGTCTTCACTCTGCGTATCTGCCATTTTATTTCTACAGTTGAATCCCGCTATAACGAAATTCACGGTGCACGAAAAAAAATTCGTTCTCGCGGAACTTCGTTATCGCAAAAATTTGACGTAAAGCGCAGAAAGAATTGCCCAAGCAGCAGCAAAGGCGTTTAATGCCAAAAATCTGTAAGCTTGGTTTGCTTACGCTTCACGGCGAGCAACGCCGTCACGCGACTTTCGCACTCGGTCAGCAAACCCATTGCAACATCGTCGTCTCGGACAGCAACGAAATTCCTGATGACATCAAAAGCGTCCATCACCTGTACGGCGGTTGCCGCAGCCGGCGCTTCCTGTACGTCGTCGTCTTCTTCATCGCAAGAGTCCTTATCATTCCGGGCAGCTTTTATGATCTGCTCATCACTCACATCTTCGTGAACAACAACACAAGCGTCAGCGCCGATGTATTTATTCGTCGAGCTCGAGATTAGGCGGCACGGTTCCTATTTCTCCCAGCGTTTTCCAGGCGGCCGCGATCCCCGGAGCCGGTGACGCCTCTTCGTCGTCGTCTGTAACGCCTGGTGTTAGGCCAGCAGAGTGTACGGGTCGACCTTCGGCAAATCCGGCGTGCCTGAAACAGTTCACAATTACTGAGCGCCCCAGTGTGCTCCAGGCAGCAGACATAATCTGCAGTGCCACGTACAAGTCCACCTTCGTGTCTCGGCCGGTTTCAGTGTTAAAAAGCAGCCGCTGAATTAACCTCCCGCGGTAAGCGCGCTTCAGGCTAAGAATCACGCCCTGATCGAGAGGCTGTAAGACAGACGTGCAATTGGGAGGGAAAAACCTCAGCTCCGTGTTAGTGAGCTTGACTTCGTCGGAGTGATGCGCTGAACAATTGTCCAAAAGCAAGCAAACTTTACGGCCCTGCCGCTTCATGTCGCGGTCGAATGCCATCATCCACTCGGTGAAAATAGCGCGGGTCATCCATGACTTGTTGTTCGCCTTGTACTGCACAGGTAGGCTACGAGTTCCCTTAAAACAGCGCGGCTTGGCACTTTTGCCTATGACTAACGGCGGACGCTTGTCCGAGCCATCCATGTTTGTGCAAAGCAGCACTGTGATGCGTTTTTTGCTGTGTTTGCCGCCGTGACAGCGCTGCCCCTTGAAGTCGAGCGTCCTAGCCGGCAACATCTCGTAGAATAGCCCGGTCTCGTCGGCGTTGTAAATGTCTGCAGGCGCGAAGTTGCTTAAAATTCCGGCCATGTTACTCGCCTTCCAAGCAGCTGCTCCGTCCACGTCTGCTGACATTGACTCGCCGCACAACACTTTTCCAACGATGTTATGGCGGGCCTTGAAACGGTTTAGCCAGCCAATGCTGGCTTTAAAATCATCAATGCCAAGTAGGCATGCATAGTTCAAGGCTTTCTGCTGGACGATGCTTCCGGACAGGGGGACGTTGCTGGCTCGTGCTTCCACAAACCACGCATGCACTGCTTTGTCCAACTCTTCATGGAGGGGCCGCGTCACCTTTTTGTGCTTCGAGGATGTGCCTGAAGCAAGTGCCATTCTCACGCTGTCCTTATTGCCTAGAATCGTTGACAGCGAACTTGCAGGAATTCCGAAGTCTTCAGCAATTGCCGCTTTCTTCCTTCCGCTTTCTGCTTGGGCGATTATTTGAGCTTTTTGCTCAAGGGAAAGAGTTTTGCGTTTTTTCACTTGCGTTGCCATCGTGTCCTGCGGATGAAAACTCGTCGTTGTCGAAGAGAAAGGCAGCGAGTGAACAACGCGACCACGACACAAAGCCAAAATGGCGGAACTGCAATCACGTGATTTCATGCTTAATGTGGCTTTGGATTTGACTTGGACTTCTCGCCAATAAAACTAGTTTCGGTTTCGATTTTGAACGCGAAAATTTCGTTGAAGCGGAAACGCTCTGCAAAAATGGTTCGTTGTGCAGAGAAATTTAGGCCATTAATTCTTATAGGATACTCGCGGGGAATAAAAAATTATTCGTTGTCGCGGAAATTTCGTTGTGGCGGTATTCGTTGTGGCGGGATTCAACTGTATTTACTAGCGTGTTAGCAACCTATGCTATGGTTTCAGCAGGAAAAGTTCAGGCACCTGAGGTTGCCCATCCAGCTTTCAGCAACGTCAAGTGAAGTTTGAGCCCTTAACGCTCAGCGAACAGCTCCTACAGCAGATTTTCAATTTTGACGACAAAACAGATTATGCTCTTCAACTCATTACTACCAAACATGCCAGCCATAAACCACAAAAACTTTGAAAATGCAAAAACTGGAAGTTGTGCTATGAGCAGAGGAAGACAGAGATGAAAACGAATGAACTATCTATTTAGCAATGTTATGAGAACAGCACAGCGTCAAAATGGACTCCACCACATGACAGATTTGTTCCTAGGTATTCTGCCTTTATGACAAGATGTGGCCCCCTCTGTGGAGTGGCGAAAATCATCTCCTGCTGGTTGAAAACAAACACGTGGGAGATGCAAGCACGATCTGGTGCGGCACGCGCTCCAGCCCGCGCCGCTGCCCTCTTCTTCCTCCTTCGCCCGTAACAATATGTTATGCCAGAGAGTTGGTTAAAGTTTGCATATATGAAAAAATTTGTGAAGCACTCAAGCTTTTCTTTAACAGTAGACACAATCCCACCTTTAACTCCACCTTTTAAGCTGGCTTTGGCGAAAGATAAGACATCTACACTAGTCTTGGTATACAGTCGACGACAGATTTTTCGGACACCCAATTTTTCGGACATGCTTGATTATTCGGACTTTTTCCCAGCCCCAGGACATACCTTATAAAGTCAATGTATTACGCTGCTCAAAATTTCGGACACTCTAAGGAGGGCTATTCTATTTTTCGGGCATTCCAAGCGTCAGCCAGCCAACTGCCACACATTTTGAGCGGTGTCGCCGCCATCTTGTTTATTTTTTTTCTTTGATAGCCTCGAAACCAGTGCAGGCCTTGCGTTCCGCTCCTCAGCTAAACACGCTGGATCGAGGCTATATTATTTGCCCAGCAGCTTCCGTTTCCAAGACAACATCGCTGCCGTCGCTGCTCGCTGCAGGAGTGTTTTTTTTCTTTTAGCGTGATCGCTTCGACTGCCTGTTCCTCTGTGTGTTTTACGTGCGTTTCACGTGCGTTGCCAAGCGTAGCGAGTGGGCCTAGCCATGGTCGATGCGAGAACTACTACATTCTGTCGCTACTGTAGCTCGCATTTAATTGAATCGACTTCAGTTCTTCAAGAAGTTGTTTCCGAATTTTATAAGGATTTTTTTTTTTCTGCAATGCGCCAGAGAGAAGGCACTCAATGGAGTCTGTGTTTTGATTCAGTGGTTGGTGGTTGTGGTGTGCCTCGGCAGTGGGAAAACCTACTCTGTCGATCTGCTTGGAGCTCTTGGTACCCTCACCAATGCGTGGAAGTCTGTAGCACCCCCAACGCTGCGCAATTGCTTCCGCCACGTGGGATTTTCGCTGAATGACGAGTCGGCTGCCTTGGACGAGGACAACGTCATCGAGCAGCTGTAAGGCAGTGAGCAGTTCATTCTCGACCTTCACACTGCTGGTGTCGAAATTTCATCAGCCATCTCGTTTTCAGCCATCTCGTTTTCAGAGTTCACAGACGTGGACCAGCAGTTGAAACTGTGCGCTGAGCTCGTAGATGCAGGAATTATTCGCTAAGTGCTTGTGGAGTCAGAGTGACGACGACGATGACACCTGCAGCAGCGCTGCCGACGCAAGCTGAGCTGATGCAAGTGAAATTCAGGCGGACCTGTTAGCACGGAAGCGGAGCATGGTGTAGAAAAGCATTCATGACTTTTTCCGGCCTTAAAGTGAATAACAGGCAATAAATTTAGCTTTTTTGGTGCACATTTGTTTTTTCGGACTGCCTAATTTTTCGGACATTTTCGTGGTCCGTTGAGAGTCCGAAAAATCGGTCGTCGACTGTATATGTCATGGGTTCGAATCACTGCTGCTAACTAGTCTTCAACTTGAGTACCAGATGTATGCTAAATGGGAAGCGGAATAGTATGACACAAGGCTGCACAATAAATGTTTGGAGTCCCAGTTTTGGTATCAAATCAAGTGCGTATTTTCTCAATTCTTGTTACGGCGACGGCAGCACCTTTTTAATATAACGAGCCGTATACGTTTCGCTTAATTTCCTCCAAGATCTCTCAGAATCACCTGCATTTGTCATGGTCCTGAAAAAGCATCGCATTCACAAACACACCTTCACTCGAGCTTCTTACTCGAAGCGGTCCTCGAGGCCAGTTTTTCGATTCACAAAGCAACCTCCACTCGAATCAGTCCTCGACTCAATGAGAAAACACAAGTTTTTTCTAGAAACTTGTGGTGGCAAGTGTGCTACTTTGGGCACTCCTCAACCACAACTCCACTAGTGAAGATCGCCGACATTGCATCGTTCGCTTGCTGTGTGGACTTTGTTCACCAGTATATCGAGCTTCTCGCGGAAGTGGATGCAATGCGGATGCACAGAATCCTTTTTTAAAACACCGGCTGAGCAACACGACCAAGAGCTTGGGGCACGTTACAGTCTTATGGGTGCGGAAGTGGCTAATCTCCTGACATCCCTGCCACTCACGCCAAGGATGGATACCCGTGATCAGTCACAGACACCAGTACTGCAGTTATCATTGCATTGCGCTTCTGTGGCACAGGCACATTTCAAGTCATCACTGGATATCTGAACATTTCAGAGCCTACCGAGTGCCGAGTCGCAGTGTGCATTTGACAGCTAATGGCGAACTTGCTCTGCGCGGTGGGTTCCGCAGACAGCGGCAAATTTGTGAAGAACAGCGGGACAAAGATGAGGGGCACAGGAGGTGCAGTTGAGCCAAGTGGACATCTGCGCTGCACACTGTGCATCAATGGTTTGCCCATCGCCTCAAGGTACATCTTCAGAAGCGCAGCACTGGCGAGGGGGCGCTTTGCTTATTCTACAGAGGAATATTTGCAAACGGCAAGATGGCTTTTCAAATACATTTACAATTACGGCTCCCAGCTTGTCAGGAAATCGCAAGTGGTGTTTGCTTTTGGAGAGTGAAATTCGGTGGTTTGTATGTATGCATTGCAACTTGCTACGAGACAGCACCCTTATTTTCACCGCTTGCCCCTAAGCCCTCAGAGGGCAGTGGGTGAGCATAACAGAGATGTCACAACAAACCTGAATAAACGCAATTTTCACAGCATTTCTTAATGCCTACATGTTTTACGTGAACAGTATGTCACCAGCAGTGCAGCAGTTGTGTGTTTCCAGTCCTTTTTCACAGCCGCATTTTTGTGCAGACCACACAACATGTTTTACAGGGCTAGAACGACAAGGTTGCTGATGAATGTTGTTCAGAAGACTCCACATGAGAAAATTATTCTGGTGCGCGCAGCAGCGTGCAGTTTTGAGGCCAAATTTTCACTTTAAGGGGGGACCACGGGTCTTTCGGACCAAAAATCGCGAAAAAATCACTTTTTAGAAAATGTGATTTGCAAAATTAGTAGCTCTTTATCTACCTATCTACTAAGTTTTTCACTTCTAGGATCGGTATTTTAGTCACAATGCCAATTTATATAATCAAAGTCTCCTGAATTTGGGCCAAAAACAGCCCCCCAAACAACCATTTCCCGCGAGGCGTAGCTCCCATTTTGTTCACGGCACCGTAGCCATCTTGGTCTAATTCGAAAGAACCGCCTTTCGTCTTCAAATTGCCGCCTCTGCTGTTTACATTCGCCCATCGGTCGTATAAAAAATAGGAAAAAAGAAAACGTGGCATTTGCAATCCCATTGGCTTTCGGGGTGCACGTGACAATAAGGCGTCACCACATTAGTGGAGCTGGCTGACGGCGTCTGCTCGGCGCACCCGAGCTGCAGGCAGACGGTGGAGACATGACACCTGTTGCACTTGGTTCCGAACCGCGAGGTGCATTCACTGCAAGAATTTGCGAAAAAAAGTGAAAAAAATAGTTCGTTAATCATCTCAAGTGATGCCCTGCCCCGGCTGTGCGCGCTTAGGCCAACCGAAGTAGTGCGCCGAACGATCGTGTGTACGAGCCTGAAGTAGGCCTAGCGTGTTCCCCAGCACAGGAGACTGCTACTGCCAGCAGTCGCACACGCCGTGACAGTGATATCGCAGGCCGCAGATGAGCAGAAAGATAAGCTCAAAACAGAAAAAGCTTGAACTCGCACCAACTCCAGCAATGAAGCGGTATAGTCGGATTGTTTTCGTGACGACGACGGCAGCGCGGTAGACGGTCCGCTTGGCGAGGCGCAGTTCACTATCGTCAGATCTAAACAGTTTGCCAAGATTGGCGAAGTGTAAAACATACGGAGGCGATATTCACATTTAGAAAAGTGAAAGTGGATAAGAAATTGCCGTCAAACCTGCTCTCCAATGCGTAAACTGCGGGACATGTCTTCGTAAAGCTCGCCGCGTGAATGCACTTGCTTCCTGTGCAATGCAGAGCACTGGGAAGCAGCAAACAGCTCTAAATTACATTTATTTTCCACAATAAATGTTCCTCACCGCGGTCTTGATGCGAGGACGTGGCAAAATGATGTACAAAAAAAAAAAAAAAAAAAAAGAAGTCGCTGTTTGCATGCGACTCACGCAGCCGAAGAAGTGACAACTGAATGTGCTGCAACTGCAAATCGAAATGAAAGAGGAGACACTTGGACATTGGAAAGCAAAGAGACTACATTCCTGGAGGTTTCTAGCCATTTTAAATTGTAAATGTGCATTGCACCAGTGAATGTCCGTTAAATAATCCAGTTTCTTTTTTGCTCTTTTCTCAAAACATGCATTGTCGACCATTTGCATTTTGCGGCCTTAATATCTCTGCACCTATTGCAGATCAAGTAATTTTTTTTTTTCAGCATGAAGCCAAATACGTGGAGCACACAATGTTGCAAGTAGGTTTTTAATTTATTGTTCAAAATTTTTAAAATGGCTATTTTTTTTGTGACTATTATAGTGCTACATTTTGACTTTTGAACTTTGTTATACAATAAAACAAGAAATAATTGCTAAATCAAAAAACTGCTAACAACATTGTGTTCCTCATTTTTTCTAGTGTCTAGCAATGTGTTCATCTGAAGTTTTTCTACAGTGGTCATTTTGTAATTGTTCTTGTAAGAATTAGACTAATTGGTGTAATTATCTCATGAAATAATTGGATCACAAAGGAAATAATTGCAGTTTGGGAATCTGCACAGAAACCTGCACAAACACACCCAGTTGCATCAATTTTGATAGGTAAATAAGGAAAACAGTTTTAAGACCAGTGTCCCCCCTTAATCTTGTTCCAATATGCCGAGTGGAGGAGGGCTTCTCGAGATCTTTTCACGAATCCGAATCGGCCCTGGAGCAGAGGTGGAGCGTTAAGTCGAGATGCATTTGTGAATAGGGGCATTAAACTACTGCCTAGTACTGCCGCATATAGGGTCAACTTCAAATATAGATCAAGCGCTCATGTTGCAGCCTTCATTGACTTGAAAAAAAATGATTCGAAATATAAAACAAAACGTAGAACTGTGCGAAACTTTCTTCTGGAGGCAGAGTTGCTATTTGCCACTAGCGCAGAACAAGCATACAGATACAATACAAGAACCTGATTATAAGAGGCGTGGCTGAGTTGGACAACTGAAAACAAGAGACACACATAAAACAACACAAGTAGCCCATTGAGGCGTTTTCTCAGTGCTGTGTCACTGTCGCACTTGGTGAGGTAGCGGTTCCTGGGGCAAAAATTTTGGACCCTAAAACTGCCTTACAAGTAGGCAGTTTATTCTCAAGTTTAAAACGAAAACCACCGATAAACATCCATTGGTAAGTAAATTATGGAATCGCTTAAAGCCGAAAAACACCGTTTTTAAGTATGTTCATGCCTAGCGCCCATTCTTGACGAAAAACTTCCCATTTCAGTCTATTCAGAGTAAAGAAATGTAACAGCAGGTGCTTTAAAAAAGCAGTCGAAAAGGGTAAGCACTCTAGGCTCTGCGTGCCGGTTGCCGCACCCCCTAATATCTCCATTGCCGTAGAAAAGGACCATTTGTAGAAATCATTAGTTCAGCTTCCCCCCAAGGCTTGTTTTTCCAACTAGAAGAACTGGTTCCTAGATCACACCCCCACATTCTTCTTTAAAGTAGTAGTAGGAGACTTTCTATTCTCTCCGTCCGGTGGGGGGTGTATTGTTCGCTGTCTGTCTGTAGCATATATGAATAAAAATAATAAACCGCCTCACGTTATCAAAGCTGCGATTAATTTAGAGTGGGCTGGCTACATGGAAAACATCAGCGAGGGTCTCCAAAAATGCAATCTACTGGCCAGGATATAACACAGTATGTGCATATTTGCTTGCCCCGAGAATGGCAAGGGCATGTGGGCAGCCTGCACACTGTGAGCTTTACTGTTTGCGCTGCTCCTGTGAACCAGCTCAAAACATAGCTCAAACAGCAAGATCAGAACTCTGCAGAAGGCATGTCAGTTCACAAAGTCACAACTAACAAGCAAGCCAACATTAGCATGCCCCGATGCATGACCCTTGCCAGTACTTTGAAGTGGCATTGACAGCAGATGGACGTTGCCTCTGCTCCCAGCAAGCAGCTGGGAAATTAACGCCGAAGGTTTTGGTGAACTCCAATTTCAACATAACAAGGCAACAGGAAAAAACGAGGAAGAGGAAACACTGCCTAAATTTTAGACCCAAAATTCCCCAAACGGATTACCATTCCCGTGCAACCGACCAGATACAAATTCTTCCAATCCACCTTTTTCACAAGGCCGCACTGTGTATGCCCGCCTCTCTTCTGGTTGAAAAGCCCAGCTGCGCATGTACAGTGCTTGGCCTCCGTGATCGGCGCAGCCAGAGCCGATCTTGGAGGCCATGCGCAGTTCATATTCAGGACAGGCATTTGCGACAGAAGGCGGTAGCTGTCAAGTACACATATTGCCACTTCACAGGTTGCTGCATCTCCCAAGGACGTTTCCAACTAGTAGCAGACGAATTTTCAACCACTCCCCAGAGGGCGCCATATCTTGCCAAAAAGGCAGGTTGGACCGACACAGATGTAACACTCTATGGATCTTATCTTGTAGGCTGACTCATGACTCACCTGTAACAGCTCTGGTGCTGGAGCACTCTCAGCTGCCTTGTCACTGGCCCACTGGATAATGTCGTCGGCCGTGCGGCCACCATTGTACTCTTCGGCTGAGTGGCGATCCTTCTTGCCGGCAGGGAAGAACTTGATGGTCGGGTAGCCCTTCACCTGAATACAAAGAGACCCAGATACACTGACTCAATGTGGCATTTTTGCCACATCGTACGGCTTGCTTTTTTCCACTGTGTAAGGAAGACAAAGAACACATAGCGCCACAGCATCACGACCTCCATCGCTTGTCTCCGGCGCCAATCTCTTGCGCTACGCTGTGCCCGCAGCTGGTAATTCTCGCTAACTGTGCCCGAAGTACAGGAAGCATTAACTGTCTTAATGCGGAACAAGTAATTAAATCCTCTTTTCACGTGAATCATGGCCTTCTCATTAACCAAGGAAACTGAATGTTATTGCTCCGCGTGGCATGAGCATGACCTGCAGTTGCGCCACAGTTGTAAAGGGCATGGGCATGATGAAAGCATGACTGGCTGATATATCTAACTGAAGCGTTACAGTCGTAATAGCTTAGCAGAGTCCATTTCAGCGGAGCAACAATGCGCATGCAATGAGCGCGTTGAGCATGTTGCATGCTGCCCGGTGGTGCACATGCCTGCCACATCGACACCAACAAGTGTGCACGGGTGGCATGCGGTCGCAGATCAAAGTAGCGGATTGTGCTATGCTATAACTCGCTCCCTATCATCGCCATATAAACGAAACATGGACAGCAGCGAAGTTTCTGATTTTTAGAGCTGATTTTCGGCAGGAAAGTGATTTTTGAGGTTTATGGATTTTTTTTTGACGAATTATTCAGATTATTTTCAAAATCCTGCAGAGTCCGAAAAATCGGTCGACGACTAATTTGATCCTTTAGGGGCAGAACCGATTTGTATATGAATAATATTCTTTTTTTACATCTCGAGCTCCTGGCTTGCTACCAGCAGCAGGCACTGGCCCACGGTACGTATCACTAGGGCTCAGCCAAAACAGACATTACAAAGAGGTCAACTTCACATATAGGCTTATTCACCCACCCCAATTTTACATGGCAGTCTGAGAAAAAAAAAAATGCCGAGTTATATGTGGGAATAAACAGTAAATATTTCTTTCACATTCTCTGTGTTCTTACTTCATGCTGAGCTGCCCGGGATAACCAAGTTTTTCCATCCCACTCCTCAATTCACATGCCCTTCACAATCTACGGCATTAAGGTAATCCGATAGATGCAAGAAGATGTGCACTGCTGTCAGAGCCAGAAATCATTCACAGGGGCCAAAGGGCAAGCCAGCTGCCCAGAGAACCCGGGAACAGCCTGCTACCCATTAAAAGCCCTTCCTAGAATGGATTAAGGTCTCATCATCCAGCTGTAGTTCTGCACAAGAAATGCAGTGCACTTAGCCAAGGATCATCAACACAGGCCAAATTATGTTTCGGGCCAGGGTTGCTCCTTGCCGAATGAGGCTGCAGCATGACTTATGACAGTTACTAAAAAGGAAGTACCGCATATACCACTATTAGTGTTAAGTGGGCAGTAACGAGCATGGCAGTGAACTTCTTTCGCTCGTTGCAGCCTGGTTATAGACTGACTACCAGTCCAATAACAAGCCAATTTCCCTGAACTGAATTATGGACAAGCTTGCTATAACTTTGTGAAGCCAGCCCCATTTTCTGTGATGTCTAAAACAAGCAGGAAGAGAAACACTGATACCTCTACACAGTAGCCAATCTTAAAAACAAGAATAGACAATGAGGTAATCTAGAAAGGAAAATAAATAATGGTATGGCATAGTATGATGTGATATGTGAAGTTTGTCCTTAAACTACATACTGGCTATAAGAGGCTGAAGGGCTCCAGACAACTGCTAGTGTACCTATTGTACTTATGGTGTACCTATTTTCTTTTCGCTGAAAAGCTCCAGATTACCGTACTGCCCCGACTCTAAGTCACTCAGTTTTTTATTACCCCGGCTCTAAGTCACTCAGTTTTTTATTAATCTAAAAATCTGGAGCAGTTAACCTATAATTGAAAACAAAACTGGGCATCGCCAATACGGGCGAAACAAACAAGACATCTAGGACACTATACTGTAGTTAATATTTGCTATTTATCTGGTTCTAATAGCATTCGATGATTCTACGCGTTTTCAGAAGAATGTCGCCTGTTTCTTTTACAGCGCATAAACCCATTTAATAGGAGGGCCACTACTCCACCTGCAAGGAAGCGGCACTTCAAAGGTGTATCGATACTAGTGCACTAAAGAGTCAACCCCACTTTTGCGTTTCTCAGCTTTGAGCAGCAAAGACCAGCATGACCACCCCTTTATTTGACCCTTTGAGTTGGTTTAATTGGCTATCATTCTTCATCATCTCATCAGTGTATGGTTGCCCTGATACTAAATAGCAATTATTAGTGAATACCTTCTACGTAACGGACAGCAAGCTCATCGGCCTGCAATTTTTCGAAGTCCTTGACGACCCCTTTTTCATGGACTAAATAATGTTAGCCTTCTTCCATGATTTCGGTATACTATCGAGATCATGAGGCACTGAGTATACAGGCCGACCAGTTTTTCTAGCATATCTCCTCCCACATTTGCAGTTGCCCGATCCTCCTCAGATGCTTTCCCACTTTTCATAGCTCCTAATGCTGCTGTCCCTACTTCATACTTCATTACTGTAAGAACATTTGATTGCTCTGCGCTACTGCCGTTCTCATTATCACTGCTGGTAACTTCAGATACAGTAGGGATCAGTATAAAACTCCTTGGATACTTCCCTATCCTAACCATATTGGTAATAACATTACCGGCCCTGTCCCTAGGCGCATACGAGTTTTCAGGCTACACCATTTTACCAGCAGTGGCAGTAGAGTAACATCACTGGCGCTTAAAGCAGCATCAATTCAAAGCAGCAATACCGATATGACCACAATATATATTTTTTTCCATTGGTTACATTCACCATCTTAGTATTAGTCATCAGTACTCCTTCTGCTTCAATTAGTGCGTCCCTCCATTTTGTTTTGTGCCACCGTAGTCGCGGTCCAGAGCGCACTCCTTGCCAGTGCACAGACATGCTGTGCCACGATAAAATCCAGGTACATCTATCAAGGCATGACTATCTTTTGATGTTAGTAGCTACGAGGGGGGGGCAAATTTTTCAGGATGCCAACAAGACTAACAGCATTGTCGACAGTGGCTTGCTCGGCACGCCCGGTTGCGCTAGCTTGGTGTTCAGTATGTTTACCACGCCCCAAATATGGTGGGCACCATGCACTGCAACAAATCGTTAGAACACGTGATGGCAGAAAATGCTGTCTGAGGTCGCGTCATGGTCGCGGCAGACAGCATGCCGGCGGTTGTTTGTTGATGAACAGAAGAATGAAGAAGTCCCACAAAAGAAGAAGTCTTTTTTTTCTCCCACATAATAAACTCTCCCCTCAAACTGATGGCAGTTTTTTTTTTTTTTTAAAAGAGTGGGTTCATTATGCAAGTAAATAATGCCCTGTGATATGCTGCTCTGTATCTTTTTTTTGTGTGTGTGAAAACAATTTTGTGAACTCTCATTTCAGTGAACTATTAGCAAGGGTAGTGTTGGTCCCTTGAAGTTCAATCAAATTAATATTTACTGCAATAAAAAGGCTTATCATAGCTTACTGAGTCAATATGAACCTGACAACTTGGCTACAGACAGGGCAGCAATTTTGCAACAAGCACAAGCTCTCAGAAGAACCTGACAACTTGGCTACAATATGAACCTGACAACTTGGCTACAGACAGGGCAGCAATTTTGCAACAAGCACAAGCTCTCAGAAGCCTATCACTAGTGATAAGGGGAGCCCAACTCCACAGTCCTTTGTGTGTGATGACTTTAAGCACAGGAAGTAAAGAAAACAAAACAAAGGAGAGCGGCAGCAATAGCTGCATTAGACTTACATCATACTGGGAGGCCAGACCCTGGTGCACAGTGGCATCAACAGCCCCCAGCTTGACCTTGCCCTTGAGCTCGGTGGCTGCCTTGGCCCAATGGGGGGCCAGGTTTTTGCAGTGGCCGCACCAGGGGGCAAAGAACTCCACCAGCCACAAGTCGTCACTGTTCAGCACCAGCTCCTCAAAGTTGCTGTCATCCAGCTCAATCACATCACTCTGCAACCCAAGACCAGGAAAAAGAACGAGTATTAAAAGGAAGAAAGTCAGTGCATCAGCAGACCATCCGGGTTTCATCACATCTCTGCTTTACCGTATAATGCGGAGACCCCCTCACCTCGAAGCAAAGAACTCAACATAAAAATTATAAGCACATAACTTGGCGTTTTATTTACGTGCCACCAGACTCCACGCTTGCTCATTCCTTATTCTTCAGAGCTGTCCGAAGACTACTGCTTCTCGCTGGCTGCGTCCCAAAACATGTCGTCCTTCGTGCCATCCAGCGAGTTGCTAATGCAACATTTCTTGAATGCCCGCACAACCATATCGTTGAGCAGCGAGCGCCATGCCTGCGACACCCATGTGGCCACAGTAGCGAGAGGCGGCCTGCGAAGCCGACCGGTTGGAGTTTTCAGATTGTCGCCAGCCATCCCCTGATTATAAAGTTCACAAACGCAGTCATTAAATGGCTTATTCAGCACGACATCCAGCAGCTGGAGCATTGATGCCATGCACCCCGGAATGACAGCGAGGTCTGTTTCCCATCATAGAGCGCCTGCTTTACACCTGCGATCAAGTGCCTGCGAAAAGCATCCAGTACTAACATGCTCGAACCCCGCAGGAGTGCGGCGGGTTGCCGATTCCACACAGTACGGATGAAGTCTAACATGAAGGCCTTGTCCATGTAGCCCTTTTCATTCACGCCAACGCCAACATCCCGCGGGAAAGCCTCTTTCGGAAGAGTTTTCCTCCTGTATACATGGGGGCAGCTCTCTGCCGTCTGCAGTGCAAGCGAGCATCACCGTGAAGTGCAAATGCTCTTTGCCCGTCGGAAGAAGCTTGACTTCCTTCCCGCAGCGTTTGCACACTCAGGTGGACGACGGCATGTCAAACCACACCGGCGTTCGTTTCATCAGCGTTACCAATCTGTCCCAGCATGTAGCCATGCTGCTGCCGGAGATGGATAACATAGCCCTGGAGTTCGACCAGCTTGTCTTCGTATGCCTCTGGCCTCTTCTGGCAGATTTATGTGCACTGACGAAGTGCAAATCCTTTGCGTCACATGAAGCAATGAACCCAGTAAATAGAGCCCTCAAAGTGCTCCTTGGATAGTCTAGATTCACGGGCGACCTCAATAGCTTTGATATGGACGAGTTCCGCTGTCACTGGCAGGGATCTGGCACAATGCTTGCGGACCAAATCTGCCACCTTGTCTTAAAGTTCAGGATGAACCACACAGCACCCGCGCAAGGAGGCTTTCCACGCGTTGCAGGCAGATAGCTTCTTTCTGCGCTCGCCAGTACCGGATGCATTTCTCAAAGATGACAAAGTGTCGCTGGGCAGAGCGCTCGCAGCAATCGGTGAACACACGCGGTTGCCGCCACAAAGGAAGAGGGGGGCTGAGCTGGGGGGCTGAGAGGAGGGCAGGGCTGGTTACGAGGCCCGACGCCAACGGCAACACGAAACACAGGAATGGGCACCAAAGAGCTGCGCTCGGGGTGAGCAGTATGCGTCCATCGCTGCCATGCGGTTGCTCTCAGTACGGCCGCACGCCGTGCTCGCAGGCTCCCACGCATCGGTAGCGGGAATAGCGTAGCGCGCCGTAGAAGGAGTGTCAGTTTCCTAGTGCAACGGTGGTGGGCGAGCGTGAGCATGCTTGGTGGCGCAGGATGGTGCAGGCGCCTTCTCGCTTGGCGATGACGTGAGCGTGCGCGCTCTCTTTCAGGCAGATTCCTCCTTCACCCCCTTTCACCCCTCCTTCGTAGACGTGTCGCACGAGCCACGGCGGAGGTCGAGGCTGCCGCCGTTGTCGCACCGCGCTCTTTCGCAGTGCGATCACAAAACTTTTCACAATTTCTATGACTTCGAACTATTCTGATTTACTGTAAACACTTTCAAGGTGGTTTCCCTTATAATAAATTCTTAGTCTGGTTTTCGCTATGCACGGTCCTTTGGGTCTTCACACGAAAACTGCACTAACGAAAACTAACGAAAAATCGCGGACATTTTACAAGTTCGTTATAACCAGATTTAACTGCAAACCATATATAAGTTGAGTGGGAATATAGGTCGACCCCGAACCTTGAAGTGGGGGGGGGGGGGGGGGGGGGGGAGGGGAACGAAGAAGAAAAAGAAAAAATGATATATATATATATATATGCGTTCCTGCATCACCGGAGCTACGGTCTAACTCCAGACTTTCAGCGGCATCATCGGAAGATGACTATTTACCGCTCGCCAGCTCCCAGAGTGTGTCATCTAGTTCCATCAAGCATATTGCTTACGCAGCATTTCTTGAAAGGCTGCACGCAAACAGCCGATATTGCTCACGCCACCACATGCTCTTTTGAAACTCCTGCCAAACTGTCGCTGAAAGAACAATCATAGTGCTGTTTGCTTTGGCAACACCAACTTTTTCTAGAAAGCCACTGTAAACTGCCTCCACCTGCTGCTATTGATTGCTAGAGGCATTATATAGTATAATAACTCAAATCAAAGGGCACATGCGAAGACAAATATGCCAGGAACAAAAGAAAAAAATCCACCAACTGCAGGATGTCGATATGGCTTTGGCTGTCCATTTGCGAGCAGGCGTACCACACGTTGCCAGACTGTGCCTCAAATTCTGCTACTGACCACTGTATAAGAAGGGGGGAGAGTAACTAGCTTTTTCAAGAAAAAAATCTATATTCCAGTTTATACCATAGTTGACAAATGAATGGACGTTCAGGCAGGCGGACATGATACAAAATTTTGACTGAAAGTACCTCAACATTTTCTCCTGCATGACAAACCCTTCCAAACAAACAGATGCTAGCCTTTCTTGAAAAATAAATAAATAAATGGGTTCATTATACAGGTAAATGTGGTAACTCCAAATGGCACAAATAACAGTGCTACAATATGATGTGTGTCTTGAGCAATATGTGCTTTCCCACTATGTCATGTGCATGGCAACTTACAGGCAATGTTACTAATAACCACCAAAACAACAGTATACTCGAGAATATTACACGATGCATGTCGCCATTCAAAGGTGCATGGTCGTTTTTGCTTGTAACAAGCACAAAATGTTAGATATTACAGACATGCTCCAGTTGGCAAATTTTTTAGCACTCATGTGAACACTTACTGCAGTTAGCTGCTTAGGGGCGAGACTAAATTTAGGTTACTTCACAACATCAGCTAAGCAAAGCGCCATGCAAACAAATCATGCCTTCCAGCAGCAATCTTTGCTAGCTGAATGCATGACAACTGCCCCTGGATGATGAACTGAATGCAAAATGAAAACAGTTTACTGCAGCTCAAGTTCTGCTGAAGCAGCATTCCTTGTTGTTGTACTGCGCACCATTACACACAAGGTTGTAACAAAATGACCACAGAGCACTGTGCATAGGAAACTGCTGACTCAGCTGCAGCATTAATAGAAATGAGAACTCTATTAAAGGGATGTTGAGGACAAAGTGAATACATCAGGAAGGGCCAAGTGTTGAAATACAGGAGTCATCACCACCACAGCCAACTTCACAAATAAACATTAAATATTTTGAACATTATTCCTAAGCCAGACTGCCTTTCATTTGCAAACTCTGATCACACAACCCTTTTCACTATCAACTTCAAGAGTTTACCTCAAGGAGAAAGAAACATTGAGACAACAGTTGGTAACAGCATACCTTGCCTCCGCTGCCACCGCCACTAGAAGTGCGCTTGCCAAGTCTCTGGTCTACAAGCTTGCGGGCCTCCTGCAGTGCCGCTGAAGCGACGCCGTCAGCTGTGCGCGGCCCACTGTAGTCAGTCGGGCTGTGCTTGTTGGCACCAAATATTTTGACTGTGGGGAATCCCCGGACACCATACTGGCCTCCCAGCGACTTGTCCTTGTCAGCATCCACAGCGCCAACCTTGACTATGCCCTGGGAGAAAGCAATGAGAATACCACGCAGACGCAAAAAGATGAGGGTGAGCCTAGAAAAGATAGAGCACTTGACTAAATTTTTACATCACTCAACTCCAGGTTGCCTAACTTCACACTGAAGGGACATTCAAATAGGCTAATTTCAGAGGAGCTTAAAGTAGCGATCAAACTGATTAGCTCTAAACAGCACAAGAATTGTCCGCCGAACATTACAAGCAGCACCAGCAGGATTTCTACAAAGCAGTTCATCCAGATATGCTACAGGCCGCGCTCCTGTTATGCTGTCAGAGCCAGTATTCATTCCCTAGGGCTGAAAAATCAAACTGATTAGCTCTAAACAGCACAAGAATTGTCCGCCGAACATTACAAGCAGCACCAGCAGGATTTCTACAAAGCAGTTCATCCAGATATGCTACAGGCCGCGCTCCTGTTATGCTGTCAGAGCCAGTATTCATTCCCTAGGGCTGAAAAGGGAGTCCGCCATTCCAGAGAACCTGGAAGCAGCACACCACCCGGACACAACCCTTCCTAGAATGGATTAAGGTCTCATCACTCAGCTTCGCTATGGCACCTTGTTCAGCCTAACCACTCCACAGCTATAAAGTGGACAGCAACAAAGGGCATAGCCAAAACCTTGTAATTATGGAACAGCCTCAATTATGTTTTGGTCACTAGAGCACTTAATAGTGTAAGCAGGCAAAATGAAAATACAAGTGAGGACCATAAAAGCTCAATCAAGAATGGAACTTGAAAGCTTAAGAAAAAATGAAAATATAATGTCTGATAAAAGCTTACTGCTCGTATCTGTCTGCAATGCAAAACAAAACTTTCATTAAAAAATATAGCAAGAAAGTTACTACTGCAGAAAGCAAAAAGATGACTTCCTCTTTTCGAGATGTAATAGGGTTGAAATATTACCCTGATATGCATACATGACAAGTACAACAACAGAAAAAGCCACTTCACCAGTACTCGAAAAGCAGTACCCCTTTGAGCCATGACACAGGCTTTTTCATATAAATAGATGTCTTTACATGCGTAAGAGTGGCAATAATAGCTACCTGTTTTTCTGCCTTCCTTGTAACGACAGAGCTCTTTCAATTGTATTACCAGATGATGTCTGCTTAGCCAACGCACAGCAGTTGACTGCTCAATTTATAGCATTGGTGGGACATTCTGCCTCATGAAATCTCTGGGAATAGGATGCATTTCATGTCTCGCAAGTAATAAGGAAACAAACACTAGGAATATACCTTAAGTGCAGAGGCCGCCTTGGTGTATTCTGGAGCAAAAGACTGGCAGTGACCACACCTGAAGTAAAGTAGAAAATAAAGCAAAGTTTAGTGAAGTACAATTACATTCTTCTATGCAGCTCTGGACATGAAATTGTCATTCAAGCTTAATGCACTGTTGACGAAAACTTCATTCTCAGCACACGGAATACTGAACTGAAATGAACTGTGTAGTTATTTCAGTGTAGTAATTTCAAGTTATTGCAGACTACTGCACAATTTATTTAGCCACACTGGTCAACTACCATAACACATTGTCCAACACGGGCTAATATGAAACATCAGCAATCAAGACAGAGCATCATTCATGCTATTATAATTGGTGAGAAGTCTAAAAATAAGCTTATTACTGAACAGCACTACTGGCCCTGCATTCACAAAGCTTATATAATAAAAAAAAAAAGAGAAAAAAAGAAAAAGCACAATTCCATAAAGATTAAAAATGGCACTGAACCCCTGATATCTTATTGAAAGCCTAAAAGTAGTCAGTTGAGGGAAAGGCAGAGAAACCGCAATGACAGCTTTTGGTCCAATATAGCACTATACTAGTGAATAAACAAGCTGTTGAATGTCTGCTGCTCTGAATTAACCCCAAACTATTGACATTCACCACCCCTGAAGGCAGAACAACTGCCATGTCAATATCGGAGCATAGCACAGTAACAATATACAGAGTTCTTTAATAAGCCCAAACGCAGATTATGCCTTATCACTTGCACTTGCAACCTTCCAGCACACAAGAATGCTCAAAGCTGGCCACCTAAACAGCCTATACATTTTGTGTGCTAGACAAGTAGTTTCTCCAGTACAGTGAAGAGCTTGCAAATTCACTGGGATCGAAAAATTGAAGTGAGCGAGCACTGCAAACCAGTTGAAGCTCTAGGTGAATCGCATGACCTGACAGTTGTGTGCAATCACATCTTCACAAACTTTGATGGGACTGGTAAGTATACAGGCGAACAAAAGCCATCCTTGCTACTCAAGCAGCTGCACAAAAAACTAGTCCTTCAGTCCTAGAACCTTCCCTAAAGGATGTGTGAACCAGTCTTCAGGTGTTTGATATACCAGTTTTAATGAAGAGAGAATGCGGTGCATTCCAAGTGCAGGCATCAAGGCAATCTCTTTCTTGCACCAAGCTCGTTAAAGCATCAAAAAGTACAGGATTGTGCCTCACCAAGGTGCGTAGAACTCCACAATCCAGACTTCATCGCTGTCGATAACCCTGTTTTTGAAGTTTGCCGGAGAAAGATCCACAACCTCCGTGTGTGGACCATACATGCCCAGGGCCACAGAGCAGAGGGCCGGCAGCACGACGAGAAGCACTAGAAGAAGCAATTACAAAGGGAAACATTGATTTCAGCTGCAAAACATAGAAGCAGAGGTCCTACAGCAAGCTGCAGCATTGTTAGCCCAAAATGGTCATGGCAGCACATACTGTTTATAAGACAATCACACTTTGAATGCTGTGAGAAGCTCCACACAAATTAAGATAAGTTTTTTTTTATAACCACAAGTTGGGTTTGTACGGTGAATTTTTCGATTTGCAGTGCAATGTTACTGAGATACAGCCAGGTAAATGTACAATCTTAAATGAAGCACTGCACATGCTCTGAGAAATCTGTAAGCAGCAGTTCTCAATGAGCTTTAACTTTGTGCTATTTTTTCCCAACACGTCATTTTACAGCAAAGGCAGTAATAGGATTGGTTTAGCAATATGGGAGGTATTCATTTAACGTCATCCACAAGGGGCACTAGGGTCAGCGCGACTTTCGCCATGTACATGGCCGCAACCATCTGCAATATTTTGCTGGTTGTAATACTGGGAGTGAGTCTTTCACGCTTTGTCGGAATTTCTGCGTGCACTACAGCAAAACTGTGCGAGTGAGTGGATATGCCCATGGACTGCATAGAACAAGAAAAACAACAAACCCGATAGAAAGTTCGGCCTCATGAAAGCATCAGCTCGTACGATTGCGGACAATTCTTCATGGTGTGCGGCATACAAGACCATTGCTTCAAGCTGAATTGACCAATACCAGTGCCCACCTTGTGAAGTGTAGCTTAAGTTTTGCAACAGGTGAAATTAAAATGCGCAAATTTATGAAAACATCTTAATTTTTTGGCAAGCAGGCAAGGCCAAGAGCCGCAATGCGGGAGGGTGTCAACAGCCAAAGCGCAAGTTTTTAGAAGTGAGTAAATTGCAGCTTGTCTATTCTCTGAGCTAGCACAGACTTTCACCTCGGAAGACTTTCAAGTGACTTGTTACAAGTGTATCTAAAGTAATCGCTGCAGGTACCGTTGTTGCGAGCTTAGGTTTCAGGTTATGGGCATTCAAACAGCGCTACGTTGCTGTAACTAAATTTGCCAAACGTTCTTGCTGTGTGCGCAGTTTATGCCGAGAGTGCGTGACAATATTTGCTGGACCATTGTCACCCAAATTAAGCAGCTAAGATGCTTTGCTTTACTGCTGGAATAGTGCCTGTGAAAGGTTTGGCAGTTTGCAGACTACTGCCACTGGAAATATGCGTTTAAACTATGCCAATTTTTAAATTGGAGCAATTATTAAAGTAAAGTAATAAAGTCTCTCCAAGATGTTTCCTGCGTCAGTAGCAGTTGACAGATTTGAAAAACTGCACTGCAAGTCATATTGCATGCATTAAGCAGCCAGCAACTTTTACCGTTGAGGAGCGGCGCAGGCTGCAACATCGAAGAGCAGTGTTGTGTCCCGGAGCAGGAAAATACTGCCACGGGCTTCATATGCACGAACCCCTCCACAACGAAAAGTGGGTGTGAAGTATTTAACGCGAGAAAGCTTTACGGATCACTTCCAATATATGGCGGGCCTGATAGCGAACTTGATACTGTGCGAGCCAACACAAGACCACTTTCATGGTGCACAAGGCATGACGCCGCCAGCGCCATCAGGTAGTATGGCCTCAGTGAATACTTCCTATAGCCCTGCATTCTACTGTGGGACCTATAGCGTCAGCAGTATGATCTTAATTACTAGGTGAATTAATGGCTAAACTTATATCACAATTGTGTGACACTTTTGCAACGCACAAAAAACACACGGACAAAGAAGAGAGAACGCTGGGCTTTTGCTATCAGCTTTTGCTGATTCATGCACTAGGCCAGTAGGCCTATCTCTAACAATATTTTTCTGCTGCATCGTCCTCATTTCAAATTGAAACATACTATGCCATTACAATCTCCAATTTCACAATCAAATCAAGTAATATGTGTAGTCATTAACCTTTGGCCTACAAGGTAATGCTGGAAATATAGCATTTGAACTTTCTGCAACAGACTACACTGGGCAGCTAGTTGATGTCTGCTACCACAGTTCTCACAAGCTGAAAAAGAAACTTTCAAATTAGGACGAGCAAGAAAAAATGATGCCCTGGGCACAGGAGCCACATCCTTTGATACCTGAAGCAGTTCCAGGACAAGTATGTTGAAAGCATGAAAATGTAGCTTTAAAACTATGAAATGCCAGCCCATTAAACCTCCATGAAAGCATTTTCTTTCTGCAGCAATTTTTTTTCTTTTGCCTTTTACACAACCTACAGTGGCCGGTATCGTTAGCGTTAAAGCGTCACAGGGTGGCCAGGTCCAACAGGCTCTTGATGAAGTGCTAATTAACTGTTCCAACTTCGCTTCCGCACCCTCGCCGAGCCACGACTGGCTCAAAGATCTACCCACCAACCAACCAACACCTAGGTAATGCAGATAATTTTAGTTACATGTAGTTTTATGGCGCCGGTAATGCAGGTGAAACAATGCCACTGCTTCTAAGCAACAACATATTTGCAGCTTGTCTGCCCTGCGCGGAAAAGTCTATAGTACATATGCTAAATAAAACTAGAATGAGAGCTGCTAGTGACTGTGGTACACCTAAACGCAATAACATTGCGTGAAGATTATTTTTCTTATTCCCATCGAGGAGGTTTCTGGCGATGCGATGGCTCTTGTCTGAACATTTTTTGGAGAAAAAAGTTTGAAATCTAGGCCTTCCAGCAGCAGTCGCACGAGCCGCCAAACGAAACCGCAACTGAAGAAATGCTCAAGGCCGCACTCGAAACAAGATCGAGCCTCAGCCTGAAAGTCGGTATCGGTCGTTTTGTGGCCCGCTTATCAAGAAACCTCTTCTAATGTTATCGGACAGTTAGTTTCAAGGCTTGTGTGCCCGGCACAATAACTCCGTTTCCAGGGCCACAGAAGTACTGCAACGCAAGGTACACAACAATCGGCGTTTATTCGACACATTACTTGTCTCGTATTTATTAGCTTGCTGTAATAATTCAACAGGAAACTTTCTACACGTGGCACTCTATGACGTAGTCCTTACAGACACATTTGCTCAGTCTTAACCCCCCCCCCCCCCCCCTTACTTTACTAAAATGGAAATCAGAACAAATAATACATGCACTGTTGATGAATGTCGCTTTCTTCAGAGGGCATATATCTCCGTATATGGCGACGGGCAGTAACATAAAGCTGTTCGGGGCCGAGGGCCAGTAAAAGGACGGCCGTCAAAATATTTGCAATAAGTCATACAAATAAAGTTCAGAAACCAAGTGCGGTTTCATAGTAATAAACAGTTGGAAACAATCCGCGAGAGTGTCATCTAGCAGAGCAATTGCACGTTGCTGTTTGCAAGTGCATGAAACAAGAGTTAGCACGCTCCAATGGTGTTCGCGCCCACGTAGTCGCGGAAACTTTCCCACACAGCCGCAAAGCCAGTTGAGCAAGGAAGAACTGCATTAACTAAGCGTTGCGATTACGACTGCTCCACGCTGTCGTGACACAACGATGGCAGTTCCAGTGCACAGCGGCAGCTTTCTTTGCAGCACGAAACGATGTCTGTTAATACGGAAAAATCTTACCGAGCGCCATGGTGACCTTGCGAAATAAATAATTTTTTGGTGAAGTTTCAGGACAACAGTACGGCTCAGACTTGATGGGCGGACGAAAATGACGAAGAGCCACGCATTTAGACCAGCGGGGTTTAAAACCTCACAAGAGTTCGTGGCTGATGGTGATTGGCTGACCGGCTGCCGGCGGCCTACGACCTGACAAAGCAAGCCACAGACCAAAGCACTCAGAGGGACAAAGAAAAAATAATAAGAGCAAAGGAAAAATTTGTGCTTAAAAAATGACAGCTCGTAGGTTTATACTTAAGGTTATTCGGACGTAAAATATGCTCGAGGCCAAATTGATTCTACACAAAATTTCCGGCAGATGACAGCACTCAACCACCGCTAAATATGTATGTATTTGGCGGGCCTTTCGAGAGCTAGAAGTAGCTGCCAACTAGATAGTACACACATTCGACCATAAGTGTAGTATCTCAGACAGCATTATAAAAGTATAAAAGTCAGCTAGCAAGTTACTATCCAAACTAGTTCTGCATTGGATCGTGTCGATCAGTCTAGATTGACCCCGCCGGGGTGGCGCAGTGGTTACGACGCTCGACTACTGTTCCCAAGGACGCGGGATCGAATCCCGGCCTCGGCGGCAGCTTTTCGTTGGAGGCGAAAAGCAAGGCGTCCGTGCGCTGTGCGATGTCAGTGCACGTTAAAGAACCCCAGGTGGTCGAAATTTCCGGAGTCCTCCACTACGGCGTCTCTCATAGCCTGAGTTGCTTTGGGACGTTAAACCCCACAAACCAACCAACCAACCAGTCTAGATTGGCATGTGCATACTAAAAGCATTTGCACTGTGCAAATAAACTCTTCAACGCAGAGAATCTGATATAATGCCATGCTTTTGGCGACAACAATGCGCAGGCGGACCAAAGCAAGTGCTCTTCTCTTTTTTCTCTTTTTTTTTTTTTTGCACTGACCAAAGAGGACTACTGCTTGTTATCTACCTGATATGGTGATTACTGCTTACATTAGCTCTATGTCCCCTACACTCAGCAGCCCCCCCCCCCCCCCCTCCTCCCTCCCCCTTCTCCCTACCTAACTTGAACTGCTGGGGAAACCACTTGACCATGTACTGATTTTAAATGACTTGTGTGATCCTGTAATTAAGGAAGGAAAAAAAATGTGATTGCATAGATGCTGTGCCTTCCCTTTCTTGTAAACGAATTACAGAACGCCGGTGAACTTAGACGCGCTCGACATGGAAGCCTAGGAGAGCTTAGCTGCTGGCGAATGGCTGTTTAAGCGCACTCAGGTCAGTTGTCGTAAATAAGGCGTGCTATTTAAAGCCGTACCCTATGCGTTCAAGCTATTGTGCATTTGAACAATCCCATACTGCGAGCACAGCCTAGACACACGATTACTGAGTGATTACGCGCAAAACAGATGACGGTCAATGACCACGACGTGCCGTAATTAGCAACGAAAACAATATGTTAGAGCCTCGACGTCCAGCTGAACTGTATTACAACGTAGGTTCCTCGATTTCTTCACTATAGATTTTCTTATGTAGTACGACACTTAGGTTACATCTATTGCGTGCCATCGGGCTTACAGATTGCTTTCAGCGGTGCGGATGTCTTCTCCTTGGACTTCACGCTATATAGTTTTTGCAGAACGATGACAAATATTACGAGACACATGTTTCGCCTTTAACGACTAAAGTAGCGAAAGGCGGAAGCCTGAGTGCCGATTTTTCTACGCAACTGCACCAATTAGCAATTGATTAAGTAGACATTAATAATTAGTCATTAAGTGGTAATTAAGGAACTAATTCATCGTCAATATGTTAATAATTAATTTGCTTAATCGGTTATCAATTAGTGATTAATTAATTAGCAATTTGACCATTGATTGACATATGGCCATATATGGCACGCATTCGCGCATACTGTGGTGGTGCTCTGTGATTGGTCTAGACTTCTATAACATCATCCCGCCTCGGCCAATCAGAGCCGCCGCAAAAGCTGGACACCTTTTGTCCACGACAGCATGAGCCAATTTAGAGAGATTGGTGGCTGATCCTCGCCCTACGGGGCTGGGACTGGTAGGTCACTACCGCTTGCGGCGGGGGCTAGCTAGCCACCATATTTTTTTTTTTATCTGGTGTAGGCCGTCATTGCACCCGCTACCGTTTCCGTGGTGGACGACGGCTGTTGCGACGTGCGTCTTTCTCCCCCTTTTCTTTTTCTTCTCTGTTTTCTCTTCTGTCCGCACGAGGCAGCGGTGGTGGTGGTGGTGACAAACGTTTATTGAATCAAAAAGGGGTAGATGTATTCATCGGCCGGATCTATGAACAGCCAGCCCTTACAGATACTGGGTGGGGTCCCTAGTACGGGACCCCAGTGGCGTCGGCCGCTGCCCGGGCGCGCTCGACCAAGGCCTTATGGGCCTGCAGGTCATAGCAGCCGAGCAGGGTCGCCTCCCAATCCTCCCGAGTGGGGTTGGGGTGAGGAGGAATAGCTGGGTTGGATGGGCAAGCCCACACCATGTGGTAGATGTCCGAAGACTTCTCCGCACAGTGCGGACAACTGCCCGTGAAGGAGGGATTAAAATGTTTTAGTGCTGCCGGGCACAGCAGAGTGTTGGTATAAAGACGGAGTAGAAGCCGCTCCTCCGCCTTAGATAGACCTTTACTTGGGCGAGGGTAAAGGCTATGACAAGACTGATATTAAAGAACAATGTCTTTAAAAGGCAGCGGAGGTGGCTCAGCTACAGAGCCTGTAGTATGCTCGCAAATTTTATTTTCCTTCTTCCTTCAGCCGCAACAGCATGAACCAGTAAAGGCTTTCGCCTTAATAGTCGGTTCACAGGAAAGGAAAGGCACAGTATCTGTCACATTTGTTTCAGTTGTCACCTGAACTACCTCAACAGCGCCGCAAAGGAATCTGTGGCTTGTCATGTTATCATCAAATGGGAGTGAAAGTTACCTAAGATACGCTGTTCGGCTGTTTTTTTTCCCCTCGTAAGCGTGTGGGTTATTTTTGAGAGAAAACGCTTTTTTTTTTCATGATTCCCTGTTTTATGTAGTGTTAGGGGGTGATAAACATTGTCTATTTGCCTTATAGTTTTCCAAAAAAAAATCAAATTCTCTGATTTTGCATGTTCTTTTGGGGCTATATTTTCCTTGAAATGAGCGAATTAGAATAATAATAACAACAATAACAATACATAATAATAATTGGTTCAAACCACACCGTAGATGGAGGGATGAAAGTGCCCCCCCTCGCCGTTTACGGCGGGGGCTCGTCTGCAACTGGCAGTTGTACAGTGGTGAGAGAGAGAGAGAAACAACTTTTATTGCCAAAAGAGCGTGATCATTAAGGCATGTCTGCCTGGCGGGGCCCCCAGGTGGGGTCGATGCTCTGGGCAAGCGCCAGCTGCGTCTTCTTGTCTGAGCAAGTTGGTCCCAGCTCTCCTCGGAGGGAGCTGGCAGTAAGGTACGAGGGGGTGGTCTTCCCCTACATCCCCAAAGGGTGTGTGCCAATGTGGCCGTTGCTGCACAGGCGCAATTGGGGCAACTAGGGTCGTAGTCCCCGTCCGTAATCAGTGCCAATCTTGAATAGTTAAGAATGGAATGTGTTCGAAGTTTATGCAGCATGGTGGCCTGCGCTCTGTCAAGGTCAGGATGGGGAGGCGGGAGGCGTCGTCTCGTCTCTCTGTGTATGTTAGTGATTTCGGCAAAAGTCAAGGGGGCCTCGGCTAAGGCCTCTGAATCCGCGGAGCCGCCCGCCCGGCTTGTTAGACCTCGGGCTAGTCGGTCGACCCCTTCGTTCCCCGCGTGGGCGGGTACCCAGACTAAGTTGGTTGGTTGGTTCATAGGAAGGGAAAGGCGCAGTATCTGTCACACTTGCTCTGTGGACACCTGAACCGCGCCGTAAGGGAAGGGATGAGGGTGGGAGTGAAAGTGGATAGAGAGAAAGGGGGGGCCGTAGTGGAGGGCTACGGAGTAATTTCGACCACCTGGGGATCTTTAACGTGCGCTGACATCGCACAGCACACGGACGCCACTTCGTTTCGCCTCCATCGAAACGCAGCCGCCGAGGCCGGGATTTGAATTTGGGCGATTTTATGTAATTCGATGAGTTATGCAAGAGTGTTGTAGACACCCAGATGGAGCAATCACTGTGTGCTAGCATAGTGGGGCAGTCCTAGAGCCGCCTTATACGCGGAGCGGATTACGCTGTCCACTGCTTCCACATCCTTCTGGCGTAGGTGGTAGTAAGGGAAGGCATAAACAATGCGGCTAATTAAAAAAGCCTGGGTTATGCTGCAAAGGCCCTCCTCTTTCATGCCTCGACGGAAGCGCGTACCTGGCGACATGAAGAGCAAGCACTGAGTGGAAATGAGACCGAGAACCCGCGAGCATACTGCTTTATTTTGGCCGCGCATGCGCATTGGACGCATATCTCAAACCCAGGGCCTAGCGTTAGATGGCGCTGAGTTGCTCCGCGGAGCACCGTCGGTGCGCTCTAGAGACTGAGGCTGATAAAACTATTCACAATAGAGGAAGTCAGCTATAGCGTGCCGCAGGCCGTGGAGACTTTTGGCGACGCCGGCCCATTCGACGGCCTTAAACTGAATGCCAGGGCCATCGCTGGAGCTTGTCCCAAGCTTCTTTAGAAGGATCAGGTCAGAGTTCTTTGGGAGGCTTATGGGCTTTGCACGCCCAGATCACATGCTCGCAAAACCGGCAGAAGGGATTCATATCCTTATAATTTTGATATGTAGTTTGGGTTGGGGAGGGTCCCCATCTGTAGCTGTCTCCATATGACTTGTTGCCTGGTTGAATTGAAAGAAGCCAAGTCTACGAGTCCAAGGCAAACGTTGGGGATATTTTTTTGTTGTTGGTATTGACAAGAATTAGTCTTGTTGTTTTTAAGGATAAAGAGCATGACGCGATGTTTTTCTTTCCGCTTTGAATTCGTGAAAGACGAAACACAAGAAAGCGTGGAAACTTTTTATTCATTGCGGTTGCAATGATTCGAGGGTCCCTGTGCAGTCTTATGGTTATGGGACCCTCGTCTGTATTTTTTATGCATTTTGTAAACATGTTCAATCTAATAAACTTTCACTTTCGCTTGTTAAAAAAAAAATCAATGCCAGTTTCAAGCCGGGACATTGCTCGAACAACAGCTCGGGACCCCATGCTTTGTAAAGTGACAGATTTCATAAGTGTGGGGTGGCAGCGTCTGTGACTGAAAAAGATTTGAAGCCTTTTTTTTTTTTTTTTTTTTTTTTTTTTTTTTTTTTTTTTTTTTACAGACGCAGCGAGCTCACAGTTCACCAAGGCTGCATCATGTTCGGGATGCGAATGATCGTGCCGGCAAAGTTGCGCAACCTGCTGCTGGACGAACTCCACGAAGAGCACCCAGGCATCGTGCGCAGCAAGCATGTAGCGCGCAGCTAAGTGTGGTGGCCGTCCATCGAGGCGGACCCAGAGCGTCGTATCAAGTCCTGCGTAAGTTGTCAAGAACAGCGTTCCGAGCCGTGCAAAGCGCCCCTGCATCCTTGGTCTTGGCCAAGGAGAGCGGTGTGGTACGGAACAAATCCAGTCGTGCGGGTTCTAAATCTAGGTTCATGTTATCATTTATTGCTTTTATTTTTGTAGCGAAAGCGACACTACTCTGCCCTTGAGCATTTCGCCAGTATTTCGCCGGTACCTGAAAGAGCACAAACTCGAGGCTCTCTTTCATGTGGGAGGGTGACATTAGCATGACATGACATTTGAATCCACGTTACCCCTGTGCCACGCAGGTACGTTCGTACGGCTTCATGTGTGGGCTGGTAGCCTACGCCATCGCGACATTCTCTTAAAGGCGAAGCTGAAGTGTCAACCACAATTTTGTAGAGAAAGGTATACCACGCTACCCTCGAGCATTTCGCTACTGCCTGAAAGAGCGTCCCGTTGCTTAGCAACCGGTTTCGCCGCTGTTGCAGAGGAACAACAACAAGAGGGCAAAGCAACCACTGGTGATAACAACGGCTCGGTAATTGCCACCCTGGTGGAGACTCAACAGCGAGTTGCCCGCAGCGAAAGCTTTCGCTCCATATTCGATTCAGCAGCATTGAACCACTGTATTTTTTTTTAAATTATCGCTTCAGTTTGAACGCCGGCCATGCAACCTAGCACCCGCTGTAAAATTTCATTTATTTTTTACTGCAGAAGATTGAATGAGTGCATCGAGACTAGCTTTTTTCTCGCCTGTACGCTGCGACGTGAACTCGGGGCGCGCACTCGGAGGCGCGAGTAGCAGACGCGGGCTTCTGTTCCCGCTTTCACTTGCAGGTAATTTAATTTCTAGTCATAAAGTGGATTCAATGCAATTTACTGATGTTATCTAGTGTGCAAACTTGGCTTTTACCAGATATTCAAGTCGAGCTGTCTCGCCGCTTTATTTTTCTTACCCCCGTCTAAGGCCGCTCCATGCTCTTCACTTGTATGTTTTACTTGGTGCACCGTGGAACGCAAGAGTTTGGTTCTTTTTTTAATCATTAAGGTTGCTACCTACCTACCTGGAATAAACAAGCATCAGTGCGAACGTATAATGCGCAGAAAAGAAATAGCATGCCGGCCCTTCAATTCGAGCTTCGATTTCAGTTTTGCTGCTGCTAGCATAGGGGAGGGGGGGGGGGGGGGGGGGTCATCGCAGCCGCAATTACTAAATCGGCCAACCACGGTTACATAAAAATTAAAGCTATAATAGCACCGCCTCCTTACCTGGGAGAAATAGGTCGTGTCTCTAAAAATGCTGTGAACACACGATGATCGGCTGTGACGCAGTGGTTTGAAACACTGCAGTTCGTGCGCCCAAAGTTGCCTTCTCTCCGCGGGCTGTTGGCAGTCGGAAAACAATGGAATGACACTTTCCGGCTCTTTGACTTCCAAAAAGATACGTCACAGTGCTGCTTTAGTTCGCCTCCGCGCTCTGGGAAGAACATCCGAAAGTGCTTGCAGCACCAGCAGCACGCGGTGCGAATCTGCCGAGAACATTCTCCGCCGACAGAACTGCGGCGCGTCCTCTGTGTGGTATCGATGGCGTAAAAATAATAATCTTTCTATTTTTTATAGAGAGATTACGACATCTGAATGCACCGCTAAAGCACTCTCAATGAAGCCACCAAAATGTGTTCCATGCGCTGCCGATTTTTCTTATTACTACGCGAAGATTCTGAGAAGAATTATCAATACGAAACGACCATTCAGAAGTTCCCGTCCGGAAGAACCACAGGTGCTCAAAATAACCTGGTGGCCTCCTCCACTACGGCGTCCTTTATAGCCTAAGTCGCTATAAGAAATTAGGCCACATAAACCAAAACCAAACTAACCCGGAGTCCCGAGTGTCGGATAAGGGTGAAGTGTCTTCAGTGTGCCGCTCACTTCTATATAAGCGCAGTCAGAAATGTGTATGGTTTTAATTTCGTTCATCATCATCATCATCATCATCATCATCATCATCAGCCTGACTATACCCACTGCACGGCGAAGGTCTCTCCCATTTCTCTCCACTTAACCCGGTTCTGTGCTAGCCGCATCCACTTAACCCCTGCGCCCACCTAACTTTCTGCCGCCCCTTGCTACGCTTTCCTTCCCTTGGAATCCAGTTTGTTACCCTAAGCGATCATCGGTTATCCTCTCTTCGCACTATGCATGTCCTGCCCATGCCCATTTCTTCTTCTTAATTTCCACTAGAATGTCGGTAACTTGAGTTATTTCTCTGACCCACTCTGCACGCTTCCTACCTCTTAATGTTACCCCTACCATTTTTCTTTCCATAGCCCTCTGTGTCGTCCTCAACTTCAGTAGAGCTCTCTTGGTTAGCCCCCACGTTTCAGCCCCATAGGTGAGTACAGGCAAGATGCAACTGTTGTATACTTTCCTCTTGAGCGATACCGGTAAGCTGCTAGCCATAATCTGCGAGTGCTTGCCAAATGCGCTCCATCCCAATCGTATTCTTCTTCTTATTTCCTTTTCATGGTCCGGATCTGCGGTTGTTACCTGTCCTAAGTAGACATATTCGCCTACCACTTTCAGTGCTTCGCTACCTAACGTAAACTGCTGTTCCTTCCCAATGCTGTTGAACATTACCTTAGTCTTCTGCATATTGATTTTCAAGCCTCTACTTTTCCTGTCTAGGTCATCAATCATTATTTGCAGTTCATCCCCCGAGTTGCTTAGCAAGGCAATGTCATCAGCAAATCGCAGATTATTGAGGTATTCTCCATCTACCCTTATCCCTAACTACTTCCATTCCAAGTCTCTCAATACTTCCTCTAAGCAAGCTGTGAATAGTTCTGGAGAGATCGTGTCTCATTGCCTAACACCTTTCTTTAAGGGAATTTTGTTACTTTCTTTATGCAGCACTATGGTTGCTGTGCAGCCACTATATATATCTTCCAGCACTTTCACGTACGGCTCGTCTACCCCCTGATTTCGCAATGCCTGCATCACCGCCGAGGTTTCAACTGAGTCAAATGCTTTTTCGTAATCAATGAATGCTATGTATAAGGCCTGGTTACATTCCGATCATTTTTCTATTACCTGGTTGATGGTATGGATATGATCGATAGTAGAGTACCGTTTCCGAAAACCTGCTTGATCCTTTGCTTTATTGCAGTCTAAGGTTGTCCTGATTCTATTAGCGATTACCTTAGTAAATACGTTATACGTAACAGACAGTAAGCTGATCGGTCTGTAATTTTTAAGGTCCTTAGAGTCCCCTTTCTTATGAATGAGGATAATGTTTGCATTCTTCCATGGTTCCGGTTCACATAGATCCAATTAATCGCCCCCGAATTGCGCGTGCTGTCTATTTTCCCTCTGGTCACATGGGAGGATTTCATTTCACCTCGAGATTAAAATCGCGTTACCTAATATAGAAGATGAACAGATGAACTATACAAAAATACTTCGAGAATTTTCGAAACATTTGCAAAAATATTGCAGAATGTTGCAAAAATGCAACTAGCCTCGCTTATAGTGCGATATAACCTTTTTTTTTTTTTTTTGTATTATAGCATAAGTGCCCCATTGGAATTTTGAATTACTGCGATTCCGGGCCACCATGGTCCTCAAGGCAACGAAATCGCTGACGCGGCTGCTCAAGAGCTTATTTACCGGTCTCCTCCCACATATTTTTCTGGCTAAAATTATCATCAGCCAGAATATATTCACTGCATGGCAAAGACTTCTCCCTTATTACTCTAATTAACCCGATCCTTTGCTTTTTCTGCATCCACTTGACTCCTGCGAACTTCTGAACCTCATCCGCCCACTTAATTTTCTGCTAGCTGCATCCATTTGACACAAGTAAACTTGTTACTCTCAACCACCCTGTTAGTTTTCTGCCACCCTCCGCTACGCTTTAGTTCCCTTGGAATTCAATTTCCCGTAGCGACCATAAGTTGTCCTCTTCGCTCTACATGTCCTGCCCATGCCCATTTCTTCTTCTTTATTTCCACTGGAATGCCATTAACTAGCGTTGATTCCCTGACACACTCTGCATTCTTCCTGTCTCTTGACACCACATCTGCCATTTTCCGCAAGGAAAGTCGTCGAAGTTGTATTAGTATAGTTGCCGACACCGCCTGTCGGAAATAATCTGGGATCGCATAAAGAAAACTATCATGGTAATTTGGTGTTCTGGGGATTGATGAAGGATAGGTGTGTTGTAGGCGATGACGAATCCATGAAATCATTGTAATTGATTAATGAATGAATTTAAAGAAATTAAAACAATTGGAAAAATGGGGGTTCAAAGGTGTCAAAATGATCTGGATGAAAATTTACGGTGTGTATAATGTATGAATTTATTCATGAAATAATTGAAAAAAAAATTCAAGAAAGTGTGCTTCAATGGTGTTTGTATGCTCAGAATGAAAAGCTATGGCACGATGATGCTATTTAAGAAGTTTATAGTGTTAATTGATCAATTACGTAATTGAAAAATAGATAACTTGAAAAAGGAGGTTGAGAGGTGTTAAATGCTCAGAACACCTCATATAACATATAAGGCAGTGCATGGTGATGCTAATGTAGAAAATACAGAATATGTAATCGATCAAATAATTGAAATAACATAAAATGAAAACGCGTTAAAATGAGTCAGAATGGAAAGCCAATGTTTGCTTACAAAACTCCTTGGATAAAAAAATTAAAGATAAAAAAGAAAGGTACATTATTAAAATATAAAATTGAAAAAGTGAGAACCATGTTTGTGTGTGTGTGTGTTTTAACGTACGCTATCGCGTCATACCCTTAAGGGCGGAGCTTAAGTGCCCTTCTAATTTTTGTAAACGTACTCCCATACCACTTTCAGCGCCTCGGTACTAAAAACTGCTGCTTTTCCGAGACCGTTGAACATTACTCTAGTCCTCCGCATATTAGGGAGGTTTCCGAACGCCTGAAGCTAGCGCTCTTCCATTTTTCTGAATTTTCTGTCGTTGTGAGCTATTTGTGATCTCGTCAACCTTCGGGATGGCGGGCGCACGACCCCTGCGCCCACCCGCCACCATCGAACATGCTGCGGCGTACTCGACGGGTCACCTCAACGTCGCGGACGTGGAGCTTCTAGACTCGGCAGATGACTCCACAGTCACTGAGATGGATTCTGATAGCAGCTACACGCCTGTACAGTCGCGCCGCCTGAAAAGGAAGCTGCGCCGAACATCAGTAATGAGTGAGACATCAAAGAAGATTGCTGAAAAGCAAGGGATCTTTTCCGTGGCCTTCGTACCAACAACGGCAACGGCGAATCTGAATGTTATAAACAGACAGCACCTGACCCAGTTTTTCGACCAGCTGGTTCCCGGGGAAGTTGACGAAGTCAGAATTAATCACTGGAAGAATGTCCTGACCGTGGATGTCAAATCCCAGGCTACAGTGGACAAGCTGAAAGGAATTGGTGCGCTTGGCAACATGGCGGTACGTTCCTTTCTTGCACATGGAAAAAAGACTACTGCGGGTGTAATCACCGACGTTGACCCCGAGATAAGTGAAAGCGATCTCTGCACGCTGATCAAATCTACGGCGCGCATTGTGGATGTTCATCGTTTCGGCCGCTCAAAGTGCGTTAAATTAGTCTTTGAAACTGAATCCCTCCCGTCCCACGTTAAAGTGGGCTATGTGAGACACCCAGTTCGGATGTACGTTCCAAGACCTGTTCAGTGCCACAAATGCCACAAGATCGGACATGTGAGTGCCGTTTGTCGAAACGAGGTATCCTGCCGTCGATGCGGCGGTACGCATACTCATGACACATGCCAAACGGAGACTATCAAGTGTGCGAACTGCTCGGGTGCCCATGAAGCAACGGCTAAGGACTTTCCTAAAATTAGGAACGAAAGACGTATACTAAAGAAGATGGTGCGAGACAACTCTACTCATCAAGAAGCGGCTGCATCTATTCGTCGTAGCAAACACCGTTCCCGACGCCGACACAAGGAATCGGAAGGCAAGTCTAGCCTGGATAAGTCAACTTCAGAGTTAACGTCAGCTCAGGTGCCACAACAGATTGAGTCTAATCCCGTTAAGAATACTCTTGCTGTAATGTCACAGGCAATGTCACAGGCCAAGGATCAGACAGAAGCTGCTGTAGTACCTGCCGCCTCCGATGTTGAGTGGCCTGCTCTACCATCAAAGGCCATCGCCAGGCCTCATCCCAGTTTGGTTGCCACACGTGCTGAAAATTCCGACAACCTCGACAGCCAGCAAGTGAAAGAAATGCTGAAACAGCTGGTTCGTTCAATGCGGGTGCTGCTCTCCAGCATCAACACGCAAAGAGCAAAGTTTGCTGTTCAATTTTTGGACGCATTTGAGCCGCTCTTGGCGGCATTGCAATAATTCACAATGGCGCAACAAACTAACGCCACCTTTGTGACGATGCACTTGCGCCGCAGTGTAGTGATGCAATGGAATGCCCGAGGCCTGTGTGGTCGGCTGAGTGACTTCCGACAGCGGGTACAGAAGTACCGCTTTCCCGTGATTGTGATCTGTGAGCCCAACATGCCGGCTGCTTTCCGCCTTTCTGGGTATGTTCTGCTGTGGTCTCGAGAAGCAGACGAAACAAGCAAAGTGCTGGTGTGTGTACGTCAAGACATTGCGCACGTCCGCCATGCTCTGCAGCCCCACAGCACGAACCACTACATTTGTTTGACATTAACCCTGAAAGGACGAGTATGTTCTGTGATTGGCGCCTATATTCCACTGAGAGATGGCTTGGACAAGTCATATCTATTTTCAGCAATCCAGTGCTGTACAGCTCCTCGTATTATTGTGGGGAACTTTAATGCTCACCACCCTCAGTGGGGTAGTGCCATAATGAGCAATCGAGGAAGAGGCCTGGCAGACTTTATGCATACGCAAGATCTCGTCAATATAAACGACGGCTCACCGACGTTTCTACGCTGAACAACCTACAGCAGCTGCTTGGATGTGGCGTTTGTTTCCAGAAGCCTCCATCCCTCTGTTTCTTGGTGTAGTGATGTGGAAACACATGGGAGTGATCACATACCAACGTACGTATGCATCAAGTGGTTTGCACCTGCCACTTCGCCTCGTGTGCAATACACAGACTGGCCCGCCTTTAGGGCATCAGTGGAGATTTCCAGCGTGGACCTCCGGTCACCATCTCAAATAGAGGGCCTCATTACTTCCTCTCTAAGTGAGAACACTCGCTATGTTTGTGCGCCGATGTCAGTGTCCAGCATCGACGTGGAATTCGAGCGACTTCGCGCGATCCGTCGGCGAGCTGAAAGGAAGTACAGAAGAACGAAATCTGCACAAGATCTCGCACTTTCTCGCAAAGCTAAACGACACGTTCTACGCCGCCTGGAGAGGTTAGGACGACAACGTTGAAGGCAGTTCTGCTCATCACTGGATCCCCGTAAGCCCCTGTCGCGTATCTGGCATGTTGCAAGAAGCTTGCGCACACCTCCGCGAGAAAGGCACCCTTTTCGTGCCCTGGCCCTTTATCAAAGCCGCAGTGAAGTTGACGTAGCTGCAGATTTTTGCAAAAGGGTTGTGGGCACAAACCAGGCACAGTTACCAATTTCAGAGGTTTTCGCGCCACCTTCGCCGAATGATGAATACGACGTGCCCTTTACAATAGCTGAATTAGACGTCGCTCTTGCTTCTTGTCGGCATTCATCTGCGCCTGGTCCTGACGGGATTACTTATACAACCTTATCAAACCTAGGCAAGGATGGCAGAACTGCACTACTTAATTACTTCAATGATATATGGGCTTCTAGTACTGTTCCTGAACACTGGAAGATTAGCCGCCTGGTTGCTCTTTTGAAGCCTGGAAAGCCTCCTCTCGAACTTACCTCATACCGGCCAGTTGCCCTAGCAAGCTGTGTTGGAAAAGTTATGGAGCGAATGGTGCTGACAAGACTGGAATGGTATCTAGAGACTAATGATCTTTATCCGAATATGATGACTGGATTTCACCGCGGACGCTCTTCCATTGATAGCGTCATCGACCTTGTGGCGACAGTAGAACACGAAAAGTGTCACCGTCGACTAGTAGCTGCTGTCTTTTTAGATATAAAGGGAGCTTACGACAATATCCTACATAATGCTATTCTTGATGCACTTGACGACGTGGGAGTTGGTGGCCGGCTGTACTTGTGGATTGTAAGCTATCTCAGTGGCCGCTCTTTTTACATGACTACGCCTGAAGGAGATAATACCCGCTTTCAAGTTGGTCATGGAGTTCCACAGGGAGGAGTCCTCAGCCCAACTTTAACGTTGCGCTAATTGGCCTGGTGAGTGAACTACCAGCTAACATCCACATAAGTGCATATGCTGACGACATCTGCATCTGGGCCTCTGGTTCGACGTGTCCACAAATACGTGCGAGATTGCAACGAGCTGTGTCATCGACATCGATGTACTTACGGCGTCAAGGTTTATACTTAGCGGCAGAAAAGTGTGCAGTGATTGCGTTTACGGGGAAATGTGTCAGCCGCTACCCGATTACCCTTCATGGAGTCGTAATACCATACGTCTCCAGGCACAGATTATTGGGAGTAATTATTGACCACCGCCTATCTTGGTCGAAACATGTTACTATGGTGAAGAAAAGGCTAATTAATTTTTTGCCATGTACTTCGTTACATAGCTGGTATCAAATGGGGTCCAACTGAGCGCTCATTAATACGGCTTTACGAGACCCTGTTTGTTGGCTACATCCGGTACAGTCTTCCTGTATGAGCATTTCATGCTTGCGGACTTTAGAGAGCGTGTAATCATCATCATCATCAGCCTGATTATACCCACTGCAGGGCGAAGGCCTCTCCCATATTTCTCCACTTAACCCGGTTCTGTACTAGCTGCATCCACTTGACCCCTGCGAACTTCTTAATCTCATCCGCCCACCTAACTTTCTGCCGCCCCCTGCTGCGCTTTCCTTCCCTTGGAATCCAGTTTGTTACCCTCAGCGACCATCGGTTATCCTCTCTTCGCACTACATGTCCTGCCCATGTCCATTTCTTCTTCTTAATTTCTACTAGAATGTCGGTAACTTGAGTTATTTCTCTGACCCACTCTGCACGCTTTCTATCTCTTAATGTTACCCCTACCATTTTTCGTTCCATAGCCCTCTGGGTTTTCCTCAACTTAAGTAGAACTCTCTTAGTTAGCCTCCACGTTTCAGCCCCATAGGTGAGTACAGGCAAGATGCAACTGTTGTATACTTTCCTCTTGAGCGATACCGGTAAGCTGCTAGTCATAATCTGCGAGTGCTTGCCAAATGCGCTCCATCCCAATCGTATTCTTCTTGTTATTTCCTTTTCGTGGTTCGGATCTGCGGTTACTACCTGTCCTAAGTAGACATATTCGCCTACTACTTCCAGTATTTCGCTACCTAATGTAAACTGCTGTTCCTTCCCGAGGCTGTTGAACATTACCTTAGTCTTCTGTATATTGATTTTCAAGCCTACCTTTCTACTTTTCCTGTCTAGGTCATCAATCATTATTTGCAGTTCATCCCCCGAGTTGCTTAGCAAGGCAATGTCATCAGCAAATCGCAGATTACTGAGGTGTTCTCCATCTACCCTTATCCCTAACTGCTCCCATTCCAAGTCTCTGAATACTTCCTCTAAACAAGCTGTGAATAGTACTGGGGAGATTGTGTCTCCTTGCCTAACACCTTTCTTTATGGGAATTTTGTTACTTTCTTTATGTAGAACTATGGTTGCTGTGCAGCCACTATATATATCTTCCAGCACTTTCACGTACGGCTCGTTTATCCCCTGATTTCGCAATGCCTGCATCACCGCCGAGGTTTCAACTGAGTCGAATGCTTTTTCGTAATCAATGAATGCTATGTATAAGGCCTGGTTACATTCCGATCATTTTTCTATCACCTGATTGATGGTATGGATATGATCGATAGTAGAGTACCGTTTCCGAAACCCTGCTTGATCCTTTGCTTGATTGCAGTCTAAGGTTGTCCTGATTCTATTAGCGATTACCTTAGTAAATACCTTATACGTAACAGACAGTAAGCTGATTGGTCTGTAATTTTTAAGGTCCTTAGAGTCTCCTTTCTTGTTAATGAGGATAATGTTTACATTCTTCCATGGTTCCGGTACCGTCGATGACACCAGGCACTTCGTATACAGGGTGGCCAGTTTTTCTAGCACGATATCCCCCCCGTCCTTCAGCGAATCTGTAGTTATCTGATCCTCTCCAGCTGATTTCCCCCTTTTCATAGTTTCTAGCGCTTTCTTGACCTCGTCCTTCGTCACTGGTGGAACGTCTGACTGTTTTTCCCTACCGCCAATCTTATTACGGTCCTGACTACTTTGGCTACTGTAGAGATCTGTATAGAACTCCTCGGCTACTTTGACTATCTTTTCCATATTAGTGATGACGTTGCCCGCCTTGTCCCTTATCGCATACATCTGGTTTTTGCCTATGCCCAATTCCTTCTTTACCGCTTTAAGGCTGCCCCCGTTCTTTATAGCATGCTCAATTTTCTCCATGTTATACTTCCTTATATCAGCCACCTTGCGCTTACTGATTAGCTTTGATATCTCGGCCAATTCGATCTGGTCTGTTGAATTGGAAGCTTTCATACTCTGGCGTTTCTTCATCAAATCTTTCGTATCCTTAGACAGCTTGCCGGTATCCTCTCGAACTGTCCTACCGCCTACTTCTACCGCGCACTCAGTAATGATATCTCTGAAATTATTGTTCCTTGCCTCTAGGGTAATGTCGCCATCCTCAGTTAGAGCTGAAAACCTATTCTGTAGCGAGATCCTGAACTCTTCTGCCCTCCCCCTCACCGCTAATTCGTTGATGGGTTTCTTTCTTACTAATCTGTTGCGTTCCTTCTTCAGATTTAGGCTAATTCGAGACCTCGCCATCCTGTGGTCACTGCATCGCACTTTCCCGATTACCTCTACATCTTGCATAATGGCGGGGGTTGAACACATTATGAAGTCGATTTCATTTTTAGTCTCTCCGTTAGGACTTTTCCATGTCCATTTGCGGTTCTTCCGTTTGCTGAAGAAGGTATTCATGATTCGTAAGTTATTGCGCTCTGCAAACTCAACTAGTAACTCCCCCCTGCCATTCCTAGAACCAATGCCATAGTCACCTACTGCCTTGTCTCCTGCCTGTTTTTTCCCTACCTTGGCATTGAAATCGCCCATTAGTACAGTATACTGCGTCTTTACTTTTCGCATTGCCGATTCTACATCTTCATAGAAGCTTTCAACTGCCTGGTCATCATAACTACATGTAGGTGCATAGGCCTGTACAACCTTCAGTTTATACCGCTTATTAAGCCTAATTGCGATGCCTGCTACCCTCTCATTAATACTATAAAATTCATCTATAGTACCCGCTATATACTCATTGACAAGGATACCTACTTCTAGTTGTCGCCTCTCTGGTAAGCCTCGATAACACAGTACATGCCCATCCTTCAGTACAGTATATGCCTCATTCGGCCTCCTAGCCTCACTAAGCCCTATGACATCCCATTTCATGCCCTCTAGTTCCTCTAACAGCACTGCTAAGCTAGCTTCACTAGCTAGGGTTCTAGCATTAAACGTTGCGAGGGTCAGTTTCCAATGGCGGCCTGTCCAGCGGAGCCAGGCTTTCTTAGCACCCCCTGCTGCGTCACAGGTCTGACCGCCGCCGTGGTAAGTTGTTCCGCAGCCGCTGGTGACTGAGGGCCGGGGGTTTATGGAGCTTATCATAGGAGGTTGCGGCCAATTACTGCACCAGGGTGGCCAACTCCTGTTCTGGTGAGGGAGTGCGTTGCCGGAGGTGTTCACCGGCATCAGGTCGCACCCCAAACCTGTTTTATGCAATTCCATCGACACGCGGATTTGTTTTTTTTTTTTCATCCGGTGGAGAATTGCGCGGCACTGGGATTTGAACCCCGGTCCTCTTGCATGCGAGGCGGATGTTCTACCGCTACGCCACCGCTGCGCTACGCCATCGCAGGCACTGAAAATATGCCTTGGACTGCCTAGATGCACCTCTAACAAAGGTACAATTGAAGAGGCACATGCTCGCCCAATATTTGAACCACTTCGTGTATATTTACGAGCACTTACAAGACACAGTTTTCACCCGCTCAGCAAGATTCTGGATGAAAGGCCGGACTGCAGTTTTGCAAGTGCACTCCGCTGCCATCAGTCGCAAGTACCGACAGGATATGCCCTTCCATATCGTCCCGCCCAACCACCTTGGACGATGGATAAACCTTTGGTGCACCTTCGTGTTCCCGGAATACTAAAGAAATCAGTGGTGCCAATTAGTGGACTCAAACAACTTACTCTGGCACACATCTGGTCAGAATATCCTCATTATATTCACGTATACACCGATGGATCTGTGTCAATACAGGCATCCGCTGCAGCTGTGGTCATACCAACTCAGAAAACGACTCTGCATTCTATTCGCTGCAGCTATTCGCTACATATGTGGGGAACCACCTCAAAAATGGTGTATATGCACGGACCCAAAAACTGCATTATAAATTTTGGAAAACTTCTTACGCCACACTGCCTATCAGTCCCTGGCACTAAACATTATGAAGCTACTCACATCTGCCCAGCTGCAAAGCCACAGGATAATGTTTCAATGGATCCCTGCCCACTGCGGGCTCCATGGGAATGAACAGGCCGATGTTGAAGCGAAAAGCGCACTCATCAATGGCCTCCAAACAGCTGTGCCTTTTTCAAGAGGTGACACGACGTGCCTTCTTACGAGTTGTGTGAATAATGCTACAGCAGCTTACTGGGCCCAGCCAGACGCCCGACACATTCGTCTAAGAAAGCTCGATCAAACATTAAAATTTTATGTTCAGCGTGATATTCCGCGTCATCAGGCATGCTTACTACATAGACTTCGTTTAAACGTGGCTTTCACGCACAAGTACTTACATTTAATTGGACAGATGGACTCGCCGGAATGTTCAACTTGTGGCATCCCAGAAACTGTGGAGCATATATTATTGGTGTGTCCAGCGTATGCGCGCGAAAGAAGTGTGCTAGCGGCTTCCTTGAAGCGTTTAGACAAGAGGCCTCTGTCGGAGGAACTGCTGCTGGGCGCTTGGCAGGACAAGGGGAAGGGCGTCCAGGCAGTGCGCGCTCTTTGCCATTATTTGAGCGCCAGCGGACTTGATTCGCGCTTGTAAAACAAGCTACTGTGTCTGTATATGTATTTCATATGCCTTCTTCCACATCGTCACCCATCATGACCTTCTTTCTTCTATCCTCCCCCGTCCCCAGTGCAGAGTAGCACGCCAGATTTGAATTATTCCGGCCAACCTCTCTGCATTTTCCTTTCAATATATACATCTATCTATCTCCGCATATTAATTTTAATATAATACCATCAGAGGCTTCGTTCTCCAGAAAATCAGGCGGTGGCGTTGTCGACGTTGACAGTGGAAAAACGCGGGCGTGGCTCTCGAAGTTGGTATGCAGTAGCTGACGTGGTCGGTCTTCGTCAGATCGTGGGGTCGCGCGACCACGTGATGCGACCGACCTGGCAGGAGCTACCAACACAGATTCAGATGGAAGGGTGAGGGGCATCGAACACTCCAGAAGCGTACATTGTCGTCGCAAAGCACACGGGAGCCTTACTTTTCGCCTCGAAAAGCGGCCGCCGCGGCTTGGATTCGATCTTGAATCCTTGTGCGCAACAGTTGATCGCCCTAACCACTGCACCACCACGGCAGGTCTAGGTCATTGATCATCGTTTACAGTTCATGTCCTGAGCTACTTAACAAGGATTGCCGACTACTGAGCTGTATTCTCCATCAACCTTTTCCCACAACTATTCCCCGTCCAGATTTCCGAATACTTCCTCTAATCGAGCATTGTATGGTACTGGGGAGAAATTTATAACATTTTAGTGCGCGCGCGCGCGCGCATGTGTGTGTGTGTGTGTGTGTGTGTGTGTGTGTGTGTGTGTGTGTGTGTGTGTGTGTGTGTGTGTGTGTGTGTGTGTGTGTGTGTGTGTGTGTGTGTGTGTGTGTGTGTGTGTGTGTGTGTGTGTGTGTGTGTGTGTGTGTGTGTGTGTGTGTGTGTGTGTGTGTGTGTGTGTGTGTGTGTGTGTGTGTGTGTGTGTGTGTGTGTGTGTGTGTGTGTGTGTGTGTGTGTGTGTGTGTGTGTGTGTGTGTGTGTGTGTGTGTGTGTGTGTGTGTGTGTGTGTGTGTGTGTGTGTGTGTGTGTGTGTGTGTGTGTGTGTGTGTGTGTGTGTGTGTGTGTCTCCGTGCCGTAATTCGCAGTTTCTCTCGCGATCCCGAACGAACTTTTCTGGTTGTACAGGGTCGTCTACGCATAGGGTGAACACGTGAAGTGTCCGCTCTATTCAAAGCCTTCTGAAATGGCGGTATGTCGGAGCAAAGAAAAGAGAGGGTGGGGCTTGGAATGTGCTGTCATTTCGTTTAGTTGCGCGGTCGTGTTGGACGCGCTGACGCTCTGAAGAGAGCGGCCACGTGCTGGCGTGTCTCCCCTAAGAGCGTACGGTCTTGTACACCTCACGATATCCGAGATATGAGCTGCGGACCAGCCAGCATGGAGTGAAGGTGTTCGTCTCAAAGCAGTGCACCGGAATGCGCGTATCCATGGCACCATGTCATACCACCATACCATTTCGGACATTTTCTCGGAAAGAGATTTTGAACGTACTTTTTCGCTTATTGCTTAGCATCAAGATAACAATCAATATGTCTGTAGATATTTACTCTGCAGGTTTCTAATTTTTTGTTATGAATTTTCAAAAAAGGCACCTGATTGGTTTTCTAATTAAGCGGCGTGGGTCACTTAATTTTGTGAGCGGTGGAAAAACTTCGGAATTGCAATTTTCTCCAGCCTCACAATTTCAAAAACGCACTCCATTGAATTCCTACGGCAGTCATGAGTACTCACTTGCTAGCGCCGAGAAAAAAATGTAAAACTGAATTTTTGCCACGCGTCGGATGCTTAGACGATTCCAGTGAGAATGCAGATAATAGTATTGTATAATATCACGCACTCGCCCCACAAGTAAACGATGTATCAGAATCTGGCCCACTTCGTGGGGCTTTTAAAGCAAACAGGATCGAAACCGAAGTGAAAACCGAAGTGCTAGCTCACGCATTTCCACTTTGGCATAACCACGCTAAGTCGGCCGTCATTATTTTTTGCACTGAGCAAAAGTGAATACTGAACCTTCTGTATGCTCTGAACATTTCTCCCCTCGCTCCTCACAAACTGCATTTCTTTGGAAAAACCTTCCTTTAAAGATATTCCTGCCGCATCGTTCGTCCAGCGCAATAGTGAGTATAAATATCTTTTTTGCGTCTTTGGTATAGGTAGCCACAGACAGGAGTGGGTGCCACGGGATTTAGTGGTGTAGCTGGAGTATGTCGTTTGCGAAAAGCATCACTTTCCAGCGCAGGCGCCTATTTTTATATGTGTTGATAGAATAATGGCCGCTTTTAAGAATGTACCATATGCGGTTTTGTGACCACGGACGCCTGGAGACTCTTTCGTTTCCCGTTGGGGGTACTGTCACCATTCTTGGTACAGAGAGTACAAGGACCTCTCATTCCTTGAGCATCCACGACTGCAACTCTATTTCTTACCTTGTTTATCAGCTGGCTGTGCGCTTCCATTCAGATTGAGCCCAGAATACCGCTTCGGAGTGTTCGATGCTGCGTCTAAGCGATGTCCACTTCTAGGTAATTTGCAGTGCGGAATTGCATTCGATGCATGTTATGATAGCACTCCCCGCATGCCGTTTGTTAGGATGCTCTTCTAACGAAAGGCACTGAAGAAAGCATAATCTTTTTCAAACAGGAGCAAAAAAATAAAACGCAGACATGAAATTCTGGCGCGAACACTTATTTAATGTTAAATAAGAGCTCCGCAAGTATTCTGCAACAACGACTAGGACACCAAGATGAAGAACAGAAACGTATGTGACCACAGAAAGGAGAGCATGCGCTTCCTTAGCATGACGGAAGCATATTCGGTGAGCGAGGGAAATAACAGATCGAAAAGCGTATTTACCTTTAATACCTGCTCGTGCAAGTAGGTCTGTCTGAAGGGCAGAAAAGTCGACGGGTACTATGACGTGTTCAATTTGCAGGCTTTCTTTTTTTTTTTTTTTCACAATCTATTGACACCTTGTCTACCAGCGCAGATGTGCAGAGCGCCGCCGGCAGGTGGACAGGCAGTGCTGGTTCCCCGACGAGAACTCACACAGCGCAAATAGCAACCCAACTATGCAGCTTTATTCAACACTCTGTAAACTTTTCTTTAATGCTGTGTAAGACCACTATGTACAGGAGAATGAACATAGAAAATGAAAAGGAAGTGCCCCTATTAAAAAAAAAAAAAAAAAAAAAAAAAAAAACCCTTTTGGGACTTTGCTCTCGAATTGTCATTTGTGTGACCTTGTCATGCAAGTCTGCGGGGAAGTGCTTAGTAGAACATGAAGGAACAAGAATACTCACTTTCAGGGCACCACGCGGGGCTTTTAGCCCATAAAATAGGTCGAATTAAGGGCGCATTGAATAAAATCTAGAAAGCACTTCCCTCGGAGTAAACGCGAAAGTGTGCCGAAGGCACTACATGTACACCATGAAGTCTTCTTTTTTCATTGTCTTTAGCTCGCGCTGCATGCGCAAAACTTGCAACGTGGCACGACTCAAGAAGGATCTTTCGTTTGGTTTAAGCACGATTTAAATTAGTAATTAGGTGCCATTTAACCCCATCAAAACGTTATCTCCTATTCTCATTGAATGTTTTGAAGTATCGTGCTAGGCTCTAGCATTTTCGCATGACAGGAAAAGCATGGTACAGCACCCGTAACGATGGTGTTCACCAAACTTAATTAAGGTAAAGTTTTCAAACGTTGTAACTGACACGTCGTGCACTTCGCAACCAGCGACTGACATGCTACTGTGGCTGCAATTCTGCATAAGAAAAAAAAAAAAACGAAATATATACGGATGAGCAAAGGCTAGTCAAACCACTCAGAGTATATGCTTCCTGGTCGCGATGTAGGGAGGCTGAAACGATGTTGGATGTTAGGGAGACATAAACTCATTTAAAGCACCAAACTCAAGACGTGTACAAGCTTGACCAGAACATAGTCATCGATCCTAAATGTGTTTCAGCCTCCCAACTCAAGTGACGAGCAGCAGTATTCTTGCGATTCACCGGCCAGATTCACTAGGAACAGCGGCTACATTTTCAGGCAAGTAAATTCGCATGGTCTGACATTGATTTGCTCCATCTTTTAGACAAGCACGAAACCTCGCGCTGTTGTAACTGCCGCCACATTCCCGCGACCAGCATCATTTTATACAAAAGGTTCACGGAAGAATTTTCTGCAACGCATGTGAAAAGCAGCTTTCGACCATGTAAAATTGCGAAGTACTACCACGGCATGTTGCACATTGTAAAACACCATGACCCCTCTTTTCAAACAGCATTAAACGCGCGTTTTTCGTTTCTTAAATAAACATAAAAAGGGTTTGCAATCAAACTATATGCGTGAAATTCTCACATTTCAGGGCCGCTTTAGACATTACTGACTACCATTAGCGCAGTATCCTTTTTTAATTTAGCTATACATTAGGTACAAAAGTATACATTATGCACCATCTTTCTAAAATGCAGTGTCAAGGTAAACGGTGGCGGCAGTTTTGGAGCACGGTCTAGTGCATTGCTCTGCAAGCTACAACGTAGTTCAGTTCAGTCATCAGAAGTTTTTCGGTTTCGGTTCTTCATGCGGCACTGTAAATCACTGATCACTAAAAGCTGCTCTTCTTCCCATTGCCTCAGTCATGCAAATAAAACAAGAGTGAGCATTTCTGTTCACATTGGGCACTATTGTCAGCGAAGCTACTCGAAATTCAGTGGTGAGCAGAACAGTGGTTTCTCCCGTGAATGAAGTAATCAAATAGTTTCCGCTGACACACGACACTGCGCTGGTGCATGTGCACCAGCGAACAAAGTGTAAGCTTGTGTGCCCAATGTAAACAAAAGAATGGTCTGTCTCCTGTGTGACATAAAGACAGGATGCGAGAAAGGAGGGTCTAAAGAAATCAAGCAAAGATAGGACGGAAAAGCACAGCACTGGAAGATGTTGCCACTTGTCCCAGCTGAGATGCTGCCGCTGCTGCTGGTCTCACGCCTTTGCGGCGATGCCTCTGCCGGTGAACTTGTCCATGACTTCGAATCCGCCGAGACCGCGGGACAGGGCCACTATCGCGCGGACAGGAAACATCCTGCACAGCAGCCAGAAAAGAAAGCGAGAAGGGGTGAGCAGCTGCGCACGTGCTCTACTCGTGGGCGTTTACCAGCGACAGCTAAGATTCCCGGATGCCCCAGCAGCAAATCGTAGTGATGCAATCTTCAATGTCCGTCCACAAGCAATCAGCGCAATACGTGCACTCCGCACGCGCGCAAGGAAGAATCGGCTAACAGCAGGTTAAGTGAGCGCCTTGAATCTCACACGAAAACTTACAGCTATAACTAAACCGGCCATATAACAGGTTTTTTAAACACAGAAGGTACGAGAAGTTCCGCAATTGGCATTTATAAGAAATTAGGAATACTCCGCAAAGCGAAAAAGAAAAGCGCTGCGGTGTGCTTATTGCGAGTACGGATGAAAAGCAGGATTAGATCTGTCATATCGCGTTCGGCTTCCGTTCGCCACTATAACTACACAAGGCCAGTAAAAAAAAAAGAATGCAATTGAGTTTTTATCTGCATTATATGCAGGGCAGCAACTCTTAAACCAAGACACGTATCATACGACTTAATAGAATTTCCTTTGAACGTGCTATGAAGGGGTAAAGGAGAAGAGGCTTTCTCTTCCTTCTCTGCCACCACTCGGGCACATTCCTTTCCTTCTTCACCTATGTAGCGTGTCTGGCAGGACACGGCTGACAGGTGCGCATTTTGCTGCTCTTTGCTATTTAGCCCATGCTAAATTACCTGTATTTGCAATCTGTTCTTGTCCACACGCACACAAGTGCGCATCATGAGTGACGTGATCAAAGGCGGCTAACAAACAAAAACGAATACATTCGCTGAAACCATCGCCCATTTTAAAGCTACAAGTAAAAATAATTACGCCCATTCCACATAAATAAACATATTAATACTAGCACCTAAACGCGCTCGCTAGTATTGCAAACATTTCCTTCTACTCGGCCTAAAGAACAGCTGTTCCTTTGTATCACGTAGTTTTGCTTCTGAGGGGCGAAAATTGTATAGCTTCCTCCGCTAATCTGCATATGATAAGGGGTTGTTTTACTTTGCAAGCTTGAAATTCATGTTACACTCATAATGCACACCAGTGAAAAATGCGTAAAGGTATGAGCAGCGTCACCGAACGCACTCACTTTGTAGTGGACGACGATACTTATCTCACGTCGACGCCAAAAACAAACAAAAAACGCAGTTCTAGCCCAGCGCATAGAGATCAATGACAAGCGCTCTCTGGCCACCATCATATCGCTTGGTGGACAGTTGTATGCACCTGGTGTTAGATTGGCGGAAGTTACAGCGCTAGCTACCTGCACCTGCTCTCAACCGTACAAGCAGTAAGTGCTTTGACACCTGTTCGAACCTGATGAAAAAGTCTATAACACCAGAGTTGCCTCTTACCATAAGCCACCAACGCGCATGCGCAGACGGCCTTCAGGAAGCATGTGCAGGCTGGCTCTGGGCAAATGTGCTGCGTCGGAGCCATTTGGGCATGCGCACTGGAAGCTAGCGGTACGTGGTAATGCTGGATGTGCAGACTTTGCAAAAACTGGGTGGCGTTTCCGTGCGTTACTCCTGTCTTCGTCTTTTTTCATGTGATATGTAACAGCATGTGCGACACCATGTGCATAGAAAAGGCCCGCTGAGAAAAAATATGAACAAAAAGCATGTGTTTATCAACTGTACCTTTAAGGAAAGGTAGTTTAACAAAACTTGAAATTGGGCTAGATGGTGCATTGCTTGATTAAAGATAAAGCGCACAGGAAACACACACAAAAGAAGCAGACACAGGACACGCGTTAGCGCGTGTCCTGTGTCTGCTTCTCTTGTGTGTGTTTCCTGTGCGCTTTATCTTTAGTTAAGGAAAGGTGAAAGCGACCTGTCTGAAAACAAACAATTCTCTGCCACCACAGAAACATCGGCGTAAGATAAGTTTGCTTTGGTTTGTGGGATTTAACGTCCCAAAGCGACTGAGGCTATGAGGGACGCCGTAGTGGAGGACTCCGGAAATTTCGGCCACCTGGGGTTCTTTATCATGCACTGACATCGCACAGCACACGGGCGCCTTGTTTTCCGCCTCCGTCAAAAAGCGGCCGCCGAGGCCGGGATTCGATCCCGCGTCCTTGGGCACATTAGTCGAGCGCCGTAACCACCCCGGCGGCTTTCGGCGCAAGATAAGTGGCGGGAAAAGCCAGAAGGGAATCTCGCATATGAAATTTCGCTTTTGCGCTGAGAGAGTGTAAGACATCATCGACCACACGCGCCCACCTTCCGGCACCTGGAGTCATCGGGAAGTCGGAGCGCGTTGATGAAAATGAAGTGAAGAACCTTGGTGAGGAGTAGAATACAAAGATGCCGCGTCGACCTCATCGTCCGCCCTCGCCGATGTACCTCCTGTGCCGACACCCGCACAGGGTCACCGGACAGCGCATATACGACTTCTTCCTTCTGCATACTTGCACTGTCGTTACGCGCATCCGGCATAGTTGCGCCCAATGCCACGGCTGGCATAGGCTTCTCGTGCAGCTATCCAATACAGATGATAAAGTAGCGCCTGGCCCCAAATGTGAAAAAAGAGAACAGGGGAGGTTTTTCAGTGGAGATTTACGGTTGCCCGACAGAGCAGTTCTGAAACAAAGTCTTGCAGTACGACAGCACAGCGCACCTTCTCACACTGCTCCAAAATTGCCAGTTTGCGATTTGATTTATGTGTGAGCTGTCAAGTAAGGTCGAATTGCCCTTTAAACTAAAAGCGTTTCCTCCCCGCTGCGGTGGTGCAGTGATCACGGCGCTCGACTGCTATGACCAGGGATGCGGGATCGAATCCCGGCAGCGGCGGCTGCTTTTCGATGGAAGCGAAAACTTAGGCGCCCTTGTGCTCTGCGATGTCAGTGCACGCTAAAGGATCCAGGTTGTCTAAATTTCCGAAGTCCTGCACTACCGCAACTCTCATAGCCTCAGTCACTTTGAAACGTTGAACCCCATAAAGCAAACCATACCGAAATACTTCCGGATTTTTATTGGAAAGCAATACCACTCTAGGTTTCGAGCCTTCAGCGTAGCGCGGCGGTTGCCACGTCTTACCCACGTCTTACCCACGTGACGCTATGACGTCACATCCCACGTGACAAAAGAGCGAGAGATGGGCTCCCAATTCAAGCGATCGGCGTGGCGCGGTCGGAGCTGCGGCTCAGTTGGCAGGAGCTGCCAACCTGGGTATCTCGTATCACATAGAACGGTTATGTCAGAATCAGCCTGCTAGGACCCTGGCATTCACTTTACCCCTATAGGCCACTAATGCACGTTCATATCGGTTAGTTAAAGCGGGGATTTATATGTGGGCTGAGGAAGAAGAAAAAGAGAAGAAGAACGCTCGGTCACCCGCAGCTAATGCTTTCGCTCAATATTTGGTTCAGCAGCGTTGAACTCTTGTAATTCTTTTTTTTTTAAACACGTGGGCGGTTGGGCGCTTTTCTCCGAGCATTAGGATAACGTGTAAGATTAAAAAGAGAAAAGAAAAGGAGCACCACGTTGGAATCGAAGACGAGAATTTCTCAACGAGAAAGCTTCGCTTCCATTAGCAAGCCGAGTTCTTCAACTTGCTAGAACCCATTAATAATACCAGGTACATTCGTAATACTATCGTTTCGTCTCACTGAACACTCATCCGTCTGCTGATTTCGCATTAGCGTTCATGCCCATTAAGCGATTGAATTTGAAATTGGCTTTCCCAGGTGACTTGGTTAACTGGCTGAGCTACTGGAATTCAGCCAGTACCGCGCCAGTACTGCGTCCATTTGATCGGCTAGCTTGTCCCACCGAGGTAGCTTCGAGCGGTTTTATTTCCAGCAACAGTGCATCCTTGCCTGAGCCACTGTCTTAGCCACTGACAACCAATCACACAGGCCTTGGGTGCCACTGAGGTGGCTTTACATACATAATAATAGCAAATTTGAACAGCATTGCATTCTACTCTGTATGCCTAAAGCATCACAAGGAACACCAAGTTCGTCGGGACGACAGTCGTGAACCCTTTAACGAAAAATTAGCAGCTGCATTATGCTGCTCGCGACCCCCCCCCCCCCCCCCCCTCCTCCTCCTGCAAGCACTGAGCTCATCTGGGTGCCCGCGCACTCTGGAAACCCCGGCAATGAGGCCGCCAATTCTTCAGACCGAGGATCTAGAAACGAGGCACAGGCGGACCTCACACAATAGCGAATACAAATATCTTGGTGTGACATTAACAAGCAACTTATGCTGAAACAAGCACATCTCTAACACTTGCTCGTCATCCTTTCGAAAACTTCGCTTGTTGCGCCATAAACTATTGGATGCACCTGTACAAGTGAAAAGATTAGCTTATGAAACCTTTATAAGGACTAAATTAGAGTATGCCTGTAATGTATGGGACCCGTATAATATCACCAACATAAACGCACTAGAGCGAATCCAAAGAAAAGCTTTCCAATTCATGTTTTCGCAGTACAGTCGAACTGTCTCTGTCGCTGCTCTAATGCAATCGAATTCAATACCTACCCTTCAGTCCCGGCGAAAATTTCTTCGAGTGAAATTTTTTATTTTTATTATTTAATCATAAACTTGGAATAAATTCTTCACCGTACCTGATACTAGCGAACACCAGACAAACCCGACACTCCCACCCTCTTCCTCTGATCCCGTACTTTGCTAAGACTAGCTTATTTCAACGCTATTTCTTTCCGTAGACCATCAGTGATTAGAACAGCTTGCCAACCTCCTGCCTATACAGTCTCTTAACCTGATAAATGACAATGTTTAGTATTATTTCATGCTCTGCTAATATCATTTGCATTTCCTACTGTTAGTGCTGTTTTGTTCGCATTTCGGTATTACCGCTCATTGTAATTATTTGTTTTTAATTCACTACTACTTGGGCCTCACGGCCTGCAATATGTAAAATAAATAAATAAATAAACTCATTGCGAATGCTCGCGCCGAAAGACAAATATACCCACCTCCCGACTCTTCCCTCACTACCCGACAGCAGCACTTATGGCACCGTCTGCAAACGCGGACCATACCACTACCGACTCATCCTCTCACTACCGACTCATCCCACCTTCCTGCCCTCTGTGCAGTGCACAGAAGGCAGACCTAATACATATCTTCCTGGCCTGTCCGGCCTCGCCTCCACCCGGCCGGCCGATGCCACTCCAAACAGGGGAGGACTGGGAGACCTCACTACGCTCACGGATCTGGTAAAGCAGAAGATCGTCAGCGTCATGGACCTATTAGGCGTGAACTTTTAAGTGTAGTGGGGTCGTGCGGGGACCCAGGGGGCCTAAGAGATCCCGAATTCCTCTGTAAAATAAAGTCTCTCTCTCTCCCTCTCACGTTACCATTGACCACGTAGAAAAAGAGTGGTCCAGTTGTTATGTTTGCAACTATATACGGTATACTTATGACACTGAAAGACAGAGTTGTATAACAACAGTTTAATGTCATTCTTTCAAAAGGTGCACAACAAGTGTAAAGTAGCAACGTGCCTAAAAAGGACAGCTGAAAAATGCCCTGTAAAAAAATACTCCTCAGAAAACCACGAGTGTACAGTGCTCATATGTCATGGAAGTGCAGCTTTACTACTCTGTCGAAGTTGCGACATGTGCGCATCCCACATTCCAATACTTTGAGCATTGAAAGAAACGCATCGACAGCCTGACAGCGCTTCATCCCCGCTAAAATGGGTACAAAGTAATAATAAACTGGGTAGGCATAATCTCATCAACACAGTCAATGCCGTTTCTGTATACTGTACCCGTTTATATTGGTCTGAAGCGCTTGAATTGGAGATAAAACAAGATGTTGAGCAAACGATCTGCGCAAAATCCAGAAAAGGCGCAGTTATAGCGGATAATAAACGCTTTACCAGCAGGGTGACCCTGATTGCACATTTACAAAACGTGCACGTTTCCCAAGTTGTATTGTTGGTCCCATTCATAGCCTCCTATATACTATCCATACCCGGTCATGCATGGCGCCGAGGTCAAAGTATGCCTACCGTCGCGTTCAAGGTGGAAGTGCTCCGTCGGCGCCCTGCGGTGAGACAGCAGCCACTGGTGGCAGGGTTAGGAAACTCCGGCCAGTTTAGGTTTCAACTACTTCTGCGACTGAAGGAAGGAATGATTCTCTGTTCACGCTTGTCTCAACCGCCGACATCGGGAAGCACTCCTTTTCCGCCAATGGTGGTTCGAATCGCGATCGAAGACGAAGGCCCTTTACAATGATTCAAGGAACTTTCCTCCGACCGCTATGAAATGATTTGGCGGTAGCGTCTCAAACGGGGGACAATGCTTCTATGGAAGTTTCCTGGCCCTAGAAGCAGGTTGTTTAGAGGACTATAGATTCCTCCTTTTTGCTGGCGTTCCTACGGAGAAACGGCAAGCCGGCTGAAATTACGCGATCTGTGTTAGCAGTAAAACCCCGCAACATTTAAATACGCCTGTTTTACTTAGTCACACGCCTAATGTTAAGCAAGCATATTTCGTGCTGCTTCTTACAGTCCAAATTTCCTAATTTCTTAACACAGAGACACCGGTCGCCTGCTCGACAAGCGATGCGGGCGGCACCTCAAAAGACCCCAGTGGTAGGTTAACTTATTTGACAAAGACCCGCTTAGTAACTTTATGTCTTCATGTCGCCAAGAACAATCGCTGGTTACATGATCGACAACTCGACTGACAGGAGAACATCGATTAGCGCATTCTCTTCGGCTGCAACTGCAATTTAGTAGCTTGATCTGCTAGCTTTTTTGAATATTTTGAGTTTTGGCTGAGGCAAGGAAAACATAATTATGCGCTCACTGGGAAGAAGTGCTTTCTACCTTGCTACAATCTCGGCTACGCGCACTGCAGGGAGAAAGTATAAATCGTTCTCTAGAGCTCCTGAAGGCAGAATTCAAAGCGCAGGACTATAAACTAACGTGCTTGCCACCTAAAAACTTTAACACTCGAACATGATATATAAGCACACAGTTCTGCGCTTGTGCCAAGCGCTCCGTAGAAAAAGGTCCCTCGAGTGCTAGTGCTGCTCCTCGACCGCGCTGTGCGTAGAAAGCTAACTTAATGTGCATCACGGCGCTTTGTGATCGCCTCTACCGCCAAGTTTTAAGCAGCCCAGTGGGAGGCCTGGTTGCGAGCACCACTTCGCGTCGAGCGACAAAACTAGGTGCTCGCTGTGATGAATGAATGAGTGAGGCGCTTCTCCGCAATGAAGCGCACGTCGCATTCTAACAATCACAAGCGCAACTCGTCGCGCAGGTGGAAGCGTAAGGCATGAAACGGTAGCGCCTCATGGCGAAAAAAAGTTAGCTGTGGTTTAGCTTCTGGTTAAACCTGCAGTTACGCGAGAGCAATCTGCATGGCTACGCTTAGGTTCGGCTTGAAAGTAAAGACAAGACTTTTGCACGTACTAGTTTACTCTATGGTTTCAGCTTTATTTATGCCATAGGGGGTAGTTTTGACCTCTAAAGTGCGATGAGGCGAAAGCGTCTGTTGCGCAGAAGCCCTCCACTACGGCACCTCTTTCTCTCTGTTTTTACTCCCACCTTCGCGATGACGCGATAGCGTAAGCTACCAGCCAACATATAAAGCCCTCCTTTAACCGAGCCGTATGAACGTGCCTGCGTGGCCTAGGGATAACGTGAATGCAAAGGTTTTGGCAGGCTGAATTTGATATCACCCTCCCATACGAAAGGAGAGGCCCGAGTTGGCAGCTCCCGCCAAAACCATTCCTGCCTATGTCCAGTTAATGCTCGGCCATGTCAGCTGCCAGCTACAGCCTCCCACTACCTCCTCCTCTTCCTCCTCCTCTTCTTCTTCTTCTATTGGTTGCTAGGCAACGACTCAAGGTCAGTATAATCACGACCAAGGTGCGACCACAACGAAAGTGCGATCACGGCGAAGAGGCGAAGAGGCTGGCGCAGTGGTAGCTCTCGCTACAAAATCACTTGACTGTAGGAAACACCTAGTTTCAGGCGCATCTCGCTAAGCGGCGCTCGCAACCACGACTTCTAGATAACAATTTTGAACCGGCGCGCCGAAACGGATGACCGGGCATGGAAAATATGGGAGGCTACAACAGTGCACCAGCATTAACATTCATATTGGCCTTCATAAAAATGGATACAAGCGAAGAGGTCCCCCCCCCCCCCCCCCTTTCTCGTCATGAATTCTGCCGACTACATGTAGTTGATGTCGTTATACAGACAGCACCATGCACTGTAGCTTAATGAAAGGCCGCCCGCTTTCGAGACTTCCGACATATTGTGGTTATAGTGCAACATGTCAAAGCTATTCGTCGATTAGAAGCCAGAGAAGAGTTTCTGTGCAGTTGCTTTGGGGTGGATCTCAGCGGCTCCCTTTATTTATGCTTTAGTTTTAGTTCCCAGTTGCTCATCTGTAGCATTATGCATTCCGTATAAAGAGAAATGATTGCGTGCACATCATCTTCTATCATTAAGGCATGAGGCGGGGCGTTGAAACGAACATCCGTCCAGATGTGGTTAGCATGCATGAATGTCCCCTGCGCGCTCAGTATCAAAAGCCATGCTGAAAATTCGCGCCACAATCACAGTTCAATTTATCGCTGAAAATTTCTGCACCAACACTGACATAAAAAGAAAACTTCGCTGTATTTATAAGAAAATAATGCAACAGTATAACACAGGTGTGCGCATTCAGTGTACCATTGCGAAGCCTAGCGCTTAAGAGGAATAGTACCTAGTTATCACAGTGCGAACTTTTGGCGCGCGATGTCAACAGGGCAGAAAAACAGTGCGGTTTCAAATATAAAAATGAATGTATGCACCTTAATAAGCGTATGAAAATCACGTGAACGAGATAATTCCAAGCAGCAATATAAACATCGACAAACAATTAAGCGCGAACAGTCAAGCACTTACACTGTCATTTAGAGATGAAACACGAAAAAAAAAACAGTTTTTTAGGTGTCGCCAGCCCTTCATTGCAGGGTAGCTAAGTGGTACCTTGTCCTTGTCAACCTACCGCGTCTTTTCAGGCGTTTAGAATTTTTTCCCGCCAAAGTAGCAGGCTTCCAACTTAGAAACTCAACAAGCGCAGGAAGTTACGATAGAGTGCTCGATAATTTTGTTCGCAGAAGGCAAAACAACGGCCAAGACGGTCTTAACTTGCTATGACTTCGACGTCAGTGCGTGGTCAGAGCATTTGAAAAATAACATTTTTTCCTAATTTATATATGTTGAAGAGGGGTTTATTGGGGGTTATTCGAAGGACTGGAGACGGCGACCGGTGACACAAGACGATCGTAGAGCGAAGCACAATCTCGTTCGAACAAGACAGTCCGAGCTCTCATTGCGCGCGCCAGCTGATCGGCGTCTTCATCGTAGTGTCGGTGCTGTATCATATTCTTTTTTACAATATATATATATATATATTGTAGTGTGGTAATCTTCATCGATATAACCACTGACATGCGTCGCGTGCTGCCGCTCTCAAGGACGAAGAAGTTGTTCGCTGCTTTGCTCTTTCGCCACGCCTGACGCTTCGCTGCGAGTCTCCTCTGAGCGGCTGGAATCATCTGGGTTCACCGAATAAACACACCCCCTACAATTGGTGCAGGTGCTGCTGGGTACGTTCCCGTCCACCCTGGAACTAAGAAGCCGCACGTTACTCTCTGCTTCCAGCATGCCGGACGACACTGCCACGACATCGTCGCCCCTCCCAACCACCGTGCTGTGTTCTGGAGCTCTACGGCAGCGTGATCCGTGCTTCTTCAGTGGCACAGTCGACCAGGACGTCGACGATTGGTTGGCGGCATATGAGCGCGTCAGTAGCTACAACAGATGGGACGACGCTATCAAGCTAAGCAATGTAATCTTTTATCTGACTGACGTGGCGAACCTCTGGTTTCGCAACCATGAGGCAGACCTGCCATCTTGGTCTGTATTTAAAAAGAATTTTGCAGAAGTGTTCGGCCGCCCTGCTGTTCGCAAGCTCCGGGCAGAACAACGCTTGCGTGAGCGCACTCAGCAAGTCGATGAGTCGTTCACTAGTTATATAGAGGACATCGTGGACCTATGCAAGCGTGTCGATCCGCTAATGACTGAAGCGGATAAGATCGAGAACATCATGAAAGGCATCTCTGACGACGCGTGCCAAATGCTCTGGGTAAAAAATCCTGCCACGGTGAGTGACGTGATCAAGCTTTGCCAGAGCTACGACGTGCTTCGTAAGAAGCGCGCTTCTACCCGGCGGTCCGATGTTAGAGACGACGCCATCTCTACACTTGCGCTGGGCGGTTCTACCCCATCAGAGGACAGCCCTTTACTTCAGCAAATTAAAGCCTTCGTTCGAGAAGAGGTCGCCCGCCAGCTATCGCTGGTCCCTCAGTTACAGGATAGTGGCCGCCTTGTTCCTGACATGGCTCCGTCTTTGGCCCCTACCATACGGCGTGCCGTTCAAGATCACATCGCTGACGTCCTTCCGCCCAGCTCCATGCTCCCGCCCAGCCCTGTGCTGCCGCCCAGCCCCGTGCCGGCGCAAGTAACGGCACCACTGACTTACGCCCAAGTTGCGGCCAGGCCGCTCATGCCATCAGCATCTCTTTCCTACCAGGCCGCTCCTTCCAACCTTCCTTCACCTTTGCCTGGGTCTGCATTCCATGTCCCTATTCCAAGGGTACGCCAACGCCCTACGAACCCTTGGCGTACCGCGGACAACCGGCCAATCTGCTACTCTTGCGGGCTACCGGGCCATGTCGCACGCCTTTGCCGTCAACGCCTTCCACCTTCTCGACCTGAACTATGGAACTACTCCTACAATACAGACCAGCCCTCGCCGAGAAATCCGCCCAGTTCCGAATTTGTATCTCGTGACAATCAAACGTACACAACTCGCCGATCACCTTCCCCTCGTCACCGTTCCCCGTCCCCACTCCGACGTTCTACCGGCACCGTTGAGGGAAACTAACAGTCGCAGTTCCCGGGGCAAGAACTGCGCTTGGTTCGAACTCTTCAAGTCCTCGGTGTTCTCCCACTAACGTAATTCAAGTGTTTGTCGACGGCGTCGCAGTACTCGCTCTAGTCGACACGGGCGCTGCCGTATCAGTCATCAGTGAAGCTCTTTGCCGTCGTCTTCGTAAGGTGACCACCGCACTTTCCGACTTTTCGCTTCGCACCGCCTCATCACAGCGCATTCATCCCTCAGCGGCGTGCACGGCCCGTGTTCTCATCGAAGACGTCTTATACACCATTGAGTTTATTGTACTGTCTCGCTGCTCACACGACATCATCCTGGGCTACGATTTCCTTTCCACTCATCATGCCGTTATTGACTGCGCCCGCGCGGAAGTTTCCTTTTTACCTCTTTGTGATACCGTCTTGTGTGACGTCCCTACCCGGCCTGCAAAACTCCTCGTCGCCAGTGACACAGACATTCCTCCATTTTCTGCTGCCCTCGTTCCACTCTCCTGTGAAAGCGTTATTAGTTCGACTGTCTTCTTCACACCTTCCGACGCCGCTTCACGCCATCCCTGCCTCCTGCTTCCATTTGCTGTCCTCAAGTTCGAAGATGGCCTTAGTGCAATGTACGTCTCAAATCCATTTTCGTGCCCGTCCGTCCTGCTACGCGGCGAGTGTCTCGGTCGTATTGAAGAACTTGATCTCGCGCTTGTAAATACTCTTCCTGCAACGCCTACTTCATTAGACGTTAATGTGCTCAGCTCTTGCGATACAGCGACCGCTTCGACACCACCCGATGTTCTTCAACAAGCTATTGACGCAGATCTCCCACCCGCACAACGCGATCAACTCGCTGCTCTTCTACAGAACTTCACTTCTGCCTTCGACCTTCCTCACACTGCTCTAGGTCGCACGTCTGTCGTTACGCACGCAATCGACACTGGTACAAACGCACCTTTACGACAGCGTCCTTATCGCGTGTCGGCCTCTGAGCGCCAAGTCATTGCTGACAACGTGGACGACATGCTTCGCCGGGGCGTCATACAGCCATCTAACAGTCCATGGGCTTCTCCGGTTGTTTTGGTCACCAAGAAAGATGGTTCCATCCGGTTTTGCGTCGATTACCGTAGGCTTAACAAAATCACGCGCAAAGATGTCTATCCTTTGCCGCGAATCGACGACGCCTTGGACTGTTTACAGAGAGCCGAGTATTTCTCCTCTTTGGATTTGCGCTCCGGCTACTGGCAGGTACCGATGGCTGATAATGACCGCTCGAAAACTGCCTTTATAACCCCGGATGGATTATACGAATTCAACGTTATGCCCTTTGGCCTCTGCAATGCCCCGGCTACTTTCGAGCGCCTGATGGACACTGTTCTTCGTGGACTCAAGTGGCAGACCTGTCTTTGTTATCTGGACGACATCGTAGTTTTTTCTGCCGACTTTTCTTCTCACCTTCTCCGCCTAAAGGATGTCCTCACGTGTCTCGCCGGCGCTGGGCTTCAGCTGAATTTGAAGAAGTGCCACTTTGCCGCTCGAAAACTCACAATTTTAGGTCACGTAGTTTCTAAGGACGGCATTCTTCCCGACCCCACCAAACTTCGCGCAGTTGCAGAGTTCCCGAAGCCAACCTCCCTGAAGCAGCTTCGGAGCTTTATCGGCCTCTGCTCCTATTTTCGACGTTTCATCTTGAACTTCGCCTCTATCATCGCTCCCCTGACCCAGCTCCTTGCCGGCAGCTCCGACCTTTCCGCCTGGACTCCAGCCTGCGATAAAGCCTTCGACACTTTACGCCGCCTTTTGGTTTCGCCGCCCATTCTACGCCACTTTGATCCGGCTGCGCCTACGGAGATCCACGCTGATGCCAGCGGTATTGGGCTTGGTGCCGTCCTTACCCAACGTAAGCCTGGTTACAGCGAGTATGTTGTGGCATACGCCAGCCGAACATTGACAAAGGCAGAATCTAATTATTCAGTCACAGAAAGGGAATGTTTGGCCATTATTTGGGCTATCGGAAAATTTCGTCCTTATGTGTATGGTCGACCGTTTTACGTTGTGACCGATCACCACGCTTTGTGCTGGCTTGCCTCTCTGAAAGACCCGTCCGGTCACCTTGCTCGCTGGGCTCTTCGTCTCCAGGAGTTTGACATTCATGTAATTTATCGATCAGGCCTGAAACATACGGACGCGGATGCTCTTTCCCGCTCGCCATTGCCTAGAGATAATTCGTCTGACCACGTCTGTGCCTACGATTTGTCGACTCTTACAACTATCGACATGGCTACCGAGCAGCGGAATGACCCCTGGATCAATGCACTTTTGGATTTTCTCTCAAGTCCTACTCCCGGTCATTCATCCAAAGCGCTCGTCCGCCAAGCCCACCACTTCTCCATTCGTGACGGTCTTCTCTATCGCCGCAATTATTTGCTCGATGGACGGAAGTGGCTTCTAGTCATCCCGCGTCATCTCCGTGCCGACATTTGTGCTGCCTACCATGGTGACCCACAATGTGCTCACGGTGGCGTATTGAAAACCTACACGCGCCTACGTCTGCGATTTTACTGGCGTGGAATGTACCGCTTCGTAAGACATTTCGTGCGCGCTTGCGAATCTTGTCAACGCCGAAAAACTCCTCAGAAGTCCTCTGTTTCGTTGCAGCCGTTACCCTGCCCTGCTCGTCCGTTTGACCGCGTTGGCATAGATCTCTATGGCCCTCTTCCGACTACTCCTGCTGGAAACCGGTGGATTATTGTGGCAGTAGACCATCTGACTCGCTACACTGAAACATCACCGTTACCCTCTGCCTCTGCAAGAGACGTTGCTTTGTTCATTCTCAACAACTTGATTCTTCGCCACGGGACTCCGAAGGAACTGCTCAGTGACCGCGGACGCGTTTTCTTGTGCGACGCTCTCGAGGCCCTACTGAAAGAATGTCGCATCATTCATCGCACCGCTACTTCTTACCACCCTCAGACGAATGGCCTGACAGAACGCTTCAACCGTACTCTCAGTGACATGCTGGCCATGTACGTCAACGACGCTCATTCCAACTGGGACCACGTTCTTCCCTTCGTAACCTACGCGTACAACACTGCGATACAGACCACCACTGGATTCTCTCCCTTTTTTCTTCTTTACGGGCGCGAGCCAACCTGCACAATGGACGCGCTTTTTCCCTACCGCCCTGATGTTTCTGAATCAACGCCACTCTCGGACGCCGCCCAGTACGCAGAAGAATGCCGTCAGCTCGCTCGTTCGCTTACAAAGGAAAATCAGTGGCAACAAAAACACCATCGTGACACTGGTGAGGCGCCTTCATATGCGCCCAACTCCCTGGTGTGGCTCTGGGTTCCTGCCACAACCGCCGGCCTGTCAAAGAAGCTTCTTGCTCGGTATCACGGTCCATACCGAGTCCTTCAAAAAACATCTCCTGTGAACTACGTAGTTGAGCCCGTTACGCCATCTGCGGACTTGCGTCGCCGTGGACGCGAAATAGTTCATGTGGACCGAATCAAGCCCTACTACGCTCCGTCTGTCCTTTCGGCACCATGAGTCGCCAGGATGGCTCCTTCTCTGCCCGGGGGGAAACTGTAGTGTGGTAATCTTCATCGATATAACCACTGACATGCGTCGCGTGCTGCCGCTCTCAAGGACGAAGAAGTTGTTCGCTGCTTTGCTCTTTCGCCACGCCTGACGCTTCGCTGCGAGTCTCCTCTGAGCGGCTGGAATCATCTGGGTTCACCGAATAAACACACCCCCTACAATATATATATATATATATATATATATATATATATATATATATATATATATATATATATATATATATATATATATATATATATATATATATATATATATATATATATATATATATATATATATATATATATATATATCGACCCTTCGACCCTTCTGCTGTGACGGAGATTTACACTGACGCCAGCGGCGTCCGTCTTGGGGCAGTGCTTGTCCAGCTACATAGTGCGGCTAAGTGCGTTATTGCCTCCGCCAGCCGCACGCCACCAATGTGAGCCCACCAACCCTGTCACAGCATTGCATTGTCTTGCAGTCGTGTTCGCAGTGCGCAAGTTCCGACCATTACTATGTAAACGCATCTTCACTATTGCCACCGACCATCATTCTGTACGCTGACTGATTGAACTTATTCATCTGTGCGTCTGGTTTGCTGGGCATTGCGCCTACAAGAACATAACTTTGCATTTATGTACAAAGGTGGGCAACGGTACAATGATGCATATTCCTTGTCACGCCACCTATTTCCTACATTGGTCCACTACGAAGACAGTTTCGAAAGGTGTTTAGCCTCGTTCGCGCCGGCGTTCCCCAGTAAGGCGACGTTTAGGCGAGATATAAGTAGCGACCTCCCACTGCAGCCCCTTATAGAAGACGCAGAAGAGCACATTCAACGCCATTTACTGTCAAAGATGGTATGTTGTTAAAGAACAACTACGCAGTCGATGGTGCTACCCTGTTTTTGGTCGTCTCGAGAAGTCTCCGCGCGCAAGTTTTGCACGCTGTGCACGATGACGTCCCATCCGGACGTCTAAGCTTCTGTCGTAGTCCGCACCAAATTCCAATCAATTCCAATGACTTAGGGCACGCACCACAACTCCGGCCGGTCCTTTGTAGCCCGTCAAACCACCATCTTCACATTTTAAAAAGATTGGAATTGACCTTCTTGGTCCCTTCCAAATTCTTTATAGAGGGACGCCGATTGGTGGTTGTGTACGAAGACTATCTCACCAGATGCGCGGAGACCGCTGCTCTCGTTACCGCAACGACTGGCGATGATTCGTCGTTTCTTCTACACTCTGTTATTCTGCGCCACGGCGCAGCCCGTGCTATAATACATGGACGACAATTTACTGCTGATGTCGCGGAAGAAATGCGGCTGCTTTGAGGGTCAGGCTACTAGCACCCCATACCGTACCACCCGCAGACCAAGGTCTTACCGAGCGCACCAACCCCACTAATCTTGTTGTCTATATACCACTCGCCTGGCCATGCTACCGTATGTGACGTACGCTTATAACACGGTAAATCATGAGGTCACCAGGTATCCTCCTTTCTGTTTGCTATATGCCGGAGCTCCCCGCGTTTTCCTCGATACCATATCTTTCCCTTTTCCCATAACGACGAGGCGTCCGTTGCCTAGATACAATGCCGAGCCAAAGAAGCCCGTCGTATAGCCCACTTACGTACCCTAACGTTGACTTACTCTGGCCTCTCAACACCTCTCGAAAGAATACTACGACCTGCATCATAGTGCAGTGGCTTACTCTCCTGGAGATTTTGTCTGGCTTTAGATGCCAACACGCAAGAGAGAATTGTATGAGATGTTCCTCAACAAGTACGATGGCCACATCGTAGTGCTGGACCGACTGAATGTTTATAATTGCGTCGTCGCCAAGGTGACGACGGATAACTTGCGTTCCCGCAAGACACAAGCCGTTCATATGGCTCACCTGAAACACTGCTATCGTCCATCAGCCAACTTTCTCGAGGACGTCTGCCTCCGGGGAAATTGTTACATCGCGTACTCCGTATCACACAGCCTTTGCTGGGTCAAGCACTGCACTCCTTGAGATTATATCAGGATGCCAGAGAGGGGCAAGGAAAAAAATATTTGCTAATGGTATGTGCGCCCGGCGCGAACAGCAATGCCGCACAGAAATTAATCAAAAACTGCCTGAAGAAAAGACGCCGCTTTGCAACTCAATAAGGACAGAAAAAAAAAAAAATCAAAAGGCGCTATTAGGCCTTCCTCCGCCGCAATACTTAGGCCTAGGTGTCGCGGTCTTGTCTGTTCTAGACGGGTTTGTTGGATCTGAGCTGTAAAAAGAATCCTTCGGGGCCTTGAAAATGGTTTCGTTGATGCCACCCTTAGCAATCATTCACAGTGCCACGACGGTTATGACTGCACATATTTGAGCATAAAATAAACTTGCCGTCTTTACGATGTTCGTATATAATACGACAGGCCAGCAGGTATTAGAAAATAGCCACCTTCTTTCATGGCACGGGCTTCAACGGATCTCACATATTAAATGCTAGTCAGATAACACTGAAGTAAGTCTCGTATTCTTAATTCTCGTAGCATATGATTGTGCAAATTAATTGCGCACTTTGCTGTCAGAATGTCGCAGAGCACGTTGTGCAATTTATGTCTTGGCAATGCTGCTTCATCCATTACATAGTGAAGAAAAGAATAACAACCACAAAATCACCGGAAAACACAGAATGCCCTAAGAACGAGACAGATCACACTTAACTAACCGGCGCCAAGTATTGCAACCACCCCTCAACTTATACGCCTAGAATCATGATCCGGATCAATAAAAAAAGCTTTCAAAACTAGAATTCTCCTTCAGTAGATGGAGTAGGCATACACAAACATACACACGCTCGCACAGGTTTCATGCGTTATCCAAAAGGGTCTATAGCTGCAAACACAGCTTAAACGCAGGCACCTCTCCTAAAACCCAGTAGGTTCCCTGAAATCGATGAGCGTCTACCCGCCCAAGTTAGCATATGAAAGACCCTGACAGTGCTTGAGTATGTCTAGAAAGGTCAGTTCTTTCGCACATACATCCGCGTGCACTTAATGCCGAACTCTTGTCCCTATCTACTACCGACTGTCTTTGATATTAAAGTTTGCAATGACCATGTCCCAGAACCGATTACCTTTCAGTGTAAAGTTAAATTCATTTAAGCGTTTGTTATCTATTCTTGCGGGTAAACTCTTTGGTGCTTCGACAAAATCTCGAAAGTGTCCATCGTGCATGTGCAGACCGTTCGAATACGGCGAACAGTGCATGGCTCGAGTATGCGTTGAAGAATGTGCGCCACGCCATGGACGAAAAAGAGTAAGAATGAAGGCATGCGTGCTACAGGGAGGAAGCGGCGACTCACCGCATGCGTGTAAAAGGCATGGGGGAGCATTCACTAAGCCTTCCCAATCATTTTTTTTTCAAGCCCCTGAGAAAAAGGCGACGTATAAGCTTGCCTCCAAACACAGCAGTTGTGTAACCAGAAATAACGGGACCATGTCCCGAGAAAACAAATAGAATGGCACCGGGTAACAACAAGAGCAACAACGGCAGCAGTGGGTGAACAAGGCACAGGGGACAAGACACAGAAGAGCGCCTATGCACGTTTGGCGAGCAGTTGTAGGTGCAGACTTTAGCCACGAAAGAAGGCGATGTTTCTTCGGCATTCTCCAGAGCAGGCAACTTGAGTTTTCTGCTACTCGTGCAGGTGCAGATTCGCACATGCAGAAGGCGCCAGCCACAGCTCCGCAGTACAGGCGGTGAGGGACGGACGCCCCGTCGACGTGTCGCCTACGAGCGGCCGTAGTAATGGGTCATGGCCTTTTGCGTGTTCATGAGTCGGGCCGCGATGTGCAGAACCTTCTCCGGAACCATTCTGCGAGGAGAACAGGCGAAGCACACTCAGGCCCGTACCGGTACAACACACAACGAACACACACTGACAGGTACACCGGCATACAAGAAGCAAACAAACAAGGAGGACACGGAAAGAGCGAGAGACAGGCTGGTGGAAAGCTCCCAGGAAGGCGATAGAAAAATATGAGGGACTCTAAAGCTCAGTTTTCAAATGCATCGTCACAGCGTTAATGGCTCATCTTTGTCGTCTCTCATTCCACATCTTCGTTTGCCTTTGCAAACATCTGCGCTTCAGAGCAAACTAGTGATAATTTAAGTGGTTGGTTCAAAACTCCAGAAAAATAGTCACTTTTGCATGCTTGCAAGGTGGCACGTGCTCGCTTAATTGTCACCTCTCTAACCTCACAAATACGTATTAGCAAGTCATCGTAAGCTGGCCCATAATGTTAAATACCTCACGACGTAAATATATCTCCTCTTAACCAAGAGCCTACCTGCATGCGTGGCCTTGTAGTGGACTCGGCATCCAAGCACCCCCATTTCACCTTTTCTTTTCGGTGCAATTCATTTACTTTTTATTTGCGCCGTTCCACGTGCGATGACAATCCTGACCTGACGTCGACGCCGCCAGGTTAAGCGGCATCCTCCGCTGTCGCGTTAAAAAATGCAAATACTCCAGCCGCGCCATCTCTGCCGATAGTGGATACACGCTTCGAGTGTGCCGTAGGCGCGGCGCATCGCCAATGAGTCCAGAATAAGCCCCCCTACCCCCCCCCCCCCCCTCCCCTCCCTCCTTGTGCTGAAACGATTTGGTGGGCTAGTTGGTTAACTAACCCGTATTGAACAGCGCTAACAGAGAAAAACGCAAAAGACGGGAACCAGACGAGCAAAGCACTATCAGCTTAAGATTTATTTCCGTGAAACTAAGTTATAAATACATAGATGACGCTGGGCTGAAAACACACAACGCATAAAGAAAAAAGGCGACAGAAAGCAACAGAAGCACTCGGAAAAAAAAAAAAAAGAAGTGACAGCTTTTTTTTATCAGTGCTAATGAAGGAGCGAATTTACCTCCTTCAATACCTTCAATGCAAAGGAAACAAAAAAGCGAAACGAGGCAACAACGCATTGGAAATAATCGAGGCAGTCAAGATAAAAGTAGGGAAATGTATTTGCCAGTGCTCTTTTGCTATAGCGCTGCTACAAAAGAGCTGTCACTTCTGCGGAACTGATAACCTTTTGTAATTTTTTCCGACCGTCTCTGTTGTTGTTGTTGTTGTCGTGTTTTTCTCTCTTTTTCTTTTTTTTTTTTTTTGTTCTGCGCAGACACGTTGTGTGTCTTTCTACACCAGCGACATCTATGTATTTATAACTCAGTGCACGGAAATGATTCTTCAGTTGACAGTCATCGTTGCGTTAGTCTGTTTCTTGGTCTCCTGTGCTTGTCTCAGCTCGCACTGTCCGATACAGGGCCCTAGGTGACCTGCGCGTGCACAAATGCAAGCGTGGTACAAAGCGACATTTTTTGTCATTGGTATGTTTCGCATGAAACTTGACTGAAGTAACATCATTGTAGACTGGCCGCAATCTGCACCGCCTCGTTTTTCATTATTTCTCTCTCAGAATAATATAAATCGCGACCTGCGAGGTGACGACTGACAGCAGCAATAACAACAATGTCCCCCGCCGGATCCAGTACCAAAAGCTGCTGGCTGTAGATGGCGAAAAATTAGAATAATGTTTACAATAAAAACAAAATGGAATGTGCGAGCCTTGGTCACTGATCTGTATATATGGTCTCTTCCGGGGGATGCGCAATTTAAGCGGCTCGAGCTCACGCTCGTGTGATAAAAACCAGCCGGGCAGCTAGACATCTGAATGATCTGCACACGACAACAGATTATTGAGGTAATACTCTGAGCGATCACTTCCCGCCAGCAGTTTAAATTTGCAGATTAACTCCAGGAGGTCTAAAATTATGTCTCATTTTTAAATCACAATGCTGTAGAGCTTGAAAGAAGACATACCACATCGCGATTTTTATATGTCGTTCAATCGTTTCGTGCGTTTTCCTTCATGACAAAGGAAGATATTTTTTGTTTTTAAATAACGTTGTTTTTTGCCTCAGGGCATAATGGAATATGTAGAAAATAAAGGGGGTATTTAATGAAAGGAAAAAGGTTAGCCGATCTAATAAAGTTCAACAGAGAGCGATGATAAGGCCCTTGCGTCCATGCAATATATGAAGATGAGTTGTTCGACGAAAGGCCCACGGCCGTCAGGTGCCGAATTCTCGTCGGCTTCAGTGCCGGGCAAACCCACAACAAGTGGTGAATATCTGCCTCGTGATCTGGTGACTTGCAGATAGGACATCCTGGACGTTGACATATTTATATATATACATATATATATAAAGCCTTAAAGTTAGATTATCATCAGAAACCGCACTCATGCCTCAGTCCTTTTTATTGTTTTTTATCATTTCGCGACCCTAACTCTACCGAATCTTTAGCCTCTCATTAAAATCCCCGGGAAGTGAAGCCGCTCTGTATTCATCTGGTGCTGATCCGAATCCATAGTCAGGATTATGAAAAAGAAAATGTCCTTTTTTTTCTGACCGAAACCAACTGTACTAAACATTTCGGCGTCAGGGAGTTTCAGTTTTAAAACTTCCCCTAGGGTTGCAGAATATTATATGCCCGAGTTTGGCCCAAATCGTTTTTCATGAAACAGAGGCCGTTTCTGCAGCCTGTTGCGGCGCCGTCAAAGCAGCTGCAGATCGCAGAGAAGCTGCGCTAGAGCCGTGATTGTCGTTTCAGCTGTCTATATCAAAGAGAGAAGTTGACTGTGAATGATGATTAGCCGAAGCGTATCCTCTTGTCAGCGCAGCTGTGGTTCAGCTAAGTCGAGCGACGCCACGCCATCCTATAACCTGTCTCTGTTTGGAGAAGGTACAGCTCGCGTGTGGGACGCCACGATGTGCGTGTACTTGATCACAAGCCGATGGGCTCAATTGCACCCGCCAGTGCAAAAAAAAAAAAAAAAATCACGCCTCTAAGAGAACACAGGTTGGTTGACACCCTTACTGCAGACGAGGTTCAACCTGTTCCCAGTCACGTTTTCCTGCCATTATAATGCCTCCCAACAGTGGAGAAACCCTGCCGACCTATAAACTTCGAGGAAAGCACAATGAATTCCTAGAGAAAAACTGGATCTTGTGCACTCGTCTTGATGAGGCGTCGATAAGCGGCAGATCCGCCGGCAATGAGGCTACAATGCAGCTTTATTTTGTCTAATTAGAAGCGCTAAGCCTGTTGAAACATATACAGAACTTGAAATGAACTAGAAGCTTCTATGGTAGTGTCAGTGACCGCTCATAAATCGCAGAATATTACCGATGCAGGTCAGAAGAGAAACGTGACTAGCACTGTGTATCATCGCGTAACTTGTACGGTTACATGTATAAGCCATGTGGTGCCAGAATTTCCTTCTTCATGTTTAAGAGATGGCGTCTTTCCTTAAAATTTGTTAACTGGTTTTAAATCCGGCGCTTAATAGTGGACGTTGACCTGTAGTGCAAAGCAAGACGCCTGAATTAATTACGGAATTCTATATCACCCCGTGGTCTTGAAGACTGTTCAGGCGTCCCAGGAGAAACATCACTTGAATTAACGTACTCGAAACTGAGTGGTTTAGCTCTCGTGGTTTGTGATTTGCGAATAAGCTGAACGAAATACAAGGGCTTGCACCATGCACCGTCATTTTTATTGAAGAGTAAAGGTTTATGGAACCAGAGAAGCATGTGAGTTCTGTTCGGCCGAATCGAAAATTATAATCTTCAAATGCTTTAGAGTGGACTTTCTCAGCTTCAGCACGCGGGATTTTATGCGCTGGCTCGTTGTGACACTAGCTACGTACGGCTGCCAAACGCTGCTCCAACGATAGCTTTGCCAGTCAGCTTATTTAATTACCACGCGTTAGTCTCCCTTGAAGATAAGTTTGCATTCTTGACGATGAAGCTGACAAACGTATGACTCCTGCAGCCTTGGCCTAAGAGAGCGGTATAGGGACAAGCGTCCTCTATAAAACGCCACAATTCCCACTTCGTAAGTATACACCGATAGAGGCCTTCGTTGCCAGGAAAGCGATTAAGTAGCGGGTGTAGACACGTTCATGAAAGTAAGACACAAATGGGAAAAATAAAAAGAATGCATAAAAGCGGGCCGAAGAGGAAAGCCCCGCGCCAGAAGCCGTCGGTATTGAGCAGCTGCCACATATCATGAGGCAGGCGGAAAGACGGCGAAGGCCATCTTCGGCAACAACTCCACTCACCGCAAGTGGCGAACGTACAAATGGCCTTACGGCATATGCTCAGGTATTAATATAACCGACTGCAGCGCCCACGGACAACGTTGCTGTAGCTGTGTCATTTAGTTTCGGCCAATGCTGCCGAGAATTCAGACTTGAACCTGTTTTAAAAAGTTGAGGATGTTCAACTGAAAGCAGGAATAGGCTGGGTACCTTACAAAGATATTGTAAAACGAATAACACAGGGCCTAAACAAAATAAAATGTACCCAACCAACATTCGTTGTCTGCTTGAACAAAGGGCCGTTAAAAGCTACCAGCACATGTCCCAAGCGCGCGCGCGCACGCACGCACGCACGCACGCACGCACGCACGCACGCACGCACGCACGCACGCACGCACGCACGCACGCACGCACGCACACACACACACACACACACACACACACACACACACACACACACACACACACACACACACACACACACACACACACACACACACACACACACACACACACACACACACACACACACCTACTTGAGTCCTAAGAAGCAGTTCTCTTTTTCGCTGTGAGACCGCATAGACTCCTGAGCTCAAAACGTAGCATACTCAGATGTATCATGTAGGTGAGAAAAATGAATACCGCACGGAACTGCAGGACGAAAAAGCAAACCGGCGGTTGCCAGCACTGATGTAGCCTTCGAGCCGATTAGCTCCTTCCAGGTGCTGACTTCGCAAAGCTATACAACATTTCAGTTTTGGCAAAGCGCACAATTTTTTCGAAATACTCTTTTTGCGCACAAGGCGCTTTTCAAAAGTAGAGAAGCAGCAACTATAGCGCTTCCGAGTGCTCGATATCAACGGACAAGCTTGGCAAATCGCTGCTGTCGACATAAGGTACAAAACAGAAGCTACAGAGAGTAAAAAAAAAAAAAAATACTTAGCAAGTTTAAACGCATCAAAATATTATGTGATTCGAGCACACAGCAGGAACAATTTAAAACAGCACCGACAGACAAAGAAGCAAGCGCACAAGAAACATGCAGACACACAAAAAAAGGTGACACGGCAGCCAATAAGCCCCAAAGGATCGTGACGACATAACTTGCTGGTAGCCGGTCTCGTATTACTTCCGACCCTGCTTTGGAACCTGGCGATGATGGCGGCTACGTTCATCTTCAAATCAAAAATGCTAGCCAGTTAAGAGAATTCGAAGCTGCTTGCTGATATAGGGAGCAGCAGACGTTTAGTATATAAAAACCTATCTTGACATAACTGTAAAGCACTCTGACAAGCTGTGCCGACGAAACGACCGCAAAATGCGAGATGTTGGCATCCTTTAATTGTTGTAGCTGGCTACCTTTTCCCTCGTAACTTGATGACGTGTTATTGTTCGCGGCAGATAAATGTTCTAGCATTTGCAAGACTCCTTAATAACAGGCACGTAAATGATGGCCATGATTCCACATGCAGCACAGTCAACGTGCGTTCAACTATATCCGCGTCATCCAGCTCTGCTTTCTGTAATGGGGTACTGGTCCTGTTAAACCAAGCTGTCCGAGGAAGCACTTAATCGTGACCATTGAAAATAAACATGACTGCGGTATTTAAATCGCGACACTCATGCGCTGTCCTCACCTGGCGATAGTGACGACGATGAGCCGCAGTTGCGAACACTGTTTTTATTGTTTTTGTTTATTTACCACAAGACACACGAGGGCTGCGTGCCTGAATACCGACTCAAGACCCTTAGTTTTATTTAAATCTCACCCGATGTTTCTTCCAGCACAACTTATTTTGCCTTCTTTGCGTGTCATAATCAAGTTTGAATCCCATTCTGAGTTTAAAACGCCATTTTAGCCGAAGTTTAAGCTATTCAATTTCGTGCGGTGTCATGATCCTGTATACTAATTAAGAATGTTGAAATGACGCCATAAATGTTATACACTGTATGATTGTTATGGGAATTTTCAATTACTCTCGCGAATTCTTGTGACTGTGACGTGAAGACCTCGTCGATCAATCTTGATTTTCGCCACAAAACATCGGAGTTTGCTCGAACGTCGCCCTTACGATATAACATTGTCGCATAATACCTGTAGCATGCCGCTCCCTGTTCGCATTTGCGACACCCCAGTACCGTCTATAAAACTTCCACAGCGCGAGCTTCTAGGTGGAAGATATCACACGCATTAGTTGCACGTTCTCCTTCCGTACAGAGCAACGACATTTGGTTGCAACCAATATATGCCACCATGTTCCCATTGCAGGGAAGGCAGAAAAATGCACCAAGCACAGGATGACAAAACAAAACACTGCTGGAACACTTACGTAGTGAGTAGTCGGGCCACTGACGCCACGGGGAACAAGGGGAAGGGTGGGGTAGCTTCTCGCAGGTGGGTTGTTGGTAGCAGCCAGCCTTTGTCGTCACAGTTTTTGCGGGCGCAGCAATAAGCGTAGTGCACGCAGCAGCGCACATTTGAATACAAGCATGCGCTTAAGCGGGCACAAAAGGGTGCAAGGCAGCAAGAGCTAGTGTGGGTAGGTCGTGCGTGGAAGCAAAGCATTTCCGCCTTGCTAACTTTTGCAATATAGTGGCCCACAATTTTAACTATTACTGCTTGTTCCCACAACACAGACTGTATGGGCAACTCTTAAAAAATGGATGTACACGTTTTTGTTATCCACGTTTTTGTTATCCAAACGCTGCAGCAACATCCCTATCGAGATAGCCATTGCGTTCTGAGATTTCAAGGATTTTTTTTTTCCTTGCTCCTAGAAATGAGCAGCACTGAAACGGACAATGAAGTGAAAAAGAGAGGGTCATGTTGAGGACATTTAAAAATCTCCGGATCATCAACGTGCCTCGGCCGCTCCTACCGGGCTCGATCGAATGGCACCCAAGACTACGGTGCCCAAGATGTTGTTGTTGTTGTTGTTATTATTGTTGTTGTTCTTGTTCTAAAAATAAGCAAAATGCTCGCGCAGATACGGTGTCTGCTACTGGCAAGCCCCTAAGATTTTATTTTTTTACCGTAGAATATAAGCACGTCCACCTCGAATGCTTGTTTCTTAATAGTTGTTCTTAGTTTTGACTCCAAAGTAAACGCGAGCGTATTCAGTAAGAATGGATGAAAACCGCCGCCTCGTCTCTCGCCTACACCAATTCAAAGCTTTGTTACCTTCCTGGTTCAAATAAGCTCACTCGTCATTTGCATTGGTGTGCAGTACGTGACATGAATTGATGCCGCACAAACTTTCACGGTTCTACGCGTTGCTAATCGCATAAGTACCTTGCTTCTCATAACGGATAACTGCGGATAGAGTACATATAGCAACAGAAAAACAAACGAACAGGAAATAGCACTACAAGGAAGAAATGAACATCAGTGGCTCAAAGAAATGCAAATAAGTCCTCTTTTAATAATTTAAACTTGGTAAGGGACAAATAAATGCTAAAATACTGTTGTGTTCGAATTGGGAGGAAGCTTTTAAAAGCACTTAATCCCCAATTTGGAATAAACGGTATTTTAGAATTCAGCGAGCTCAAAAGAAAGAGTGCATTTATGACTGTGCATATGTAGTCGTTCAGAGAAAAGCACTTGATGAACAGGAAAGTAGAGGGCAGCGGGAAACACTACTGTTAAGTTGTTCGTCCATATACGCACAAAAAGATTAAGGTTCTGATATGAGAAAGACCGTTTTGAAAAGAGCTCCACGTCCAGAAACAGCTACACATTTTCGAAGCTTGAAGGTTTCTCGCAGTCCTTCCCTTCAAAACACGTGAAACGGATAATCCGCGATCAGGAGCTTTTCCACAACACGGAACCGTAGCCGCGCTCCTCTCTTAAAAGGAAGCTGAAAGGCTTTTTTGACGATTTCCCGAGGTGCGCGCATTAGAATACATGAAAGTTGTAGATTAAGCTCACGAAATGGTTTCGCGCTACCATATACAGTTATGACGTAATCTACAATTACATTTGCGACAATTTTCAGGCTTCTCCTCACAGCACTGCAGCAGTGTAGTGAAACTAGACAATGATGTCATTATGGGTGACATTTAGAGTTTCAACATCTTTCGCCCAATTCTTTCTGCGAGTCACCCGATGCTGCCAAACGACTCCTCGCGACCTAAACGTTTCCGCGTTGGAAATGCATCATCTCTAGAGATGACTTCATAACTGGTGTCTTGGTTTCCGACCAGGCTTGAGCACGCAAGATGTCGTGCTCCAACTAAAAAAGCGACATAATAGACTCGCGATCTAGGGACGTCAAAGTGATCTTGGGACTGGATTTAACGAAAGCCTTCGACAACGTCAGACATGAGGCGATTCTCAGTGGTCTCCAGGAGATCGGAGTGGGATCCAGAACATATAACTACATAAGATACGTCTTAACAGGCAGAACAGCCTGTATTAAATTCCAAGACATTGAGTCTCCCACATTGCAGCTACGAAGCAGGGGCACACCGCAGGGTCCCCATTCCTCTTCAACGTGGCGACGAGGGGTCTCCCAAAAGCGCTGAACAACATTGAGGGGCTCAAATTTAGCACGTACGCGGACGACAGCAATCTCTGGATAAACCAAGGGAGTGATGCGAGCATAGAGAGATGACTGCATACAGCGGCAGACACAGTAGTGGACTACGCGGCTAGTAGGGGGCTTTCGTGTTCACCGCAGAACTCAGAACTACTAGTCTACAACGCAAAATCATTGAGGTGTAAGCAAATCGGAGAATTCGATATCAAAGTGAAAGGAATATGTCCGTACCAAAGGTTGATCAAATACGAATCCTAGGGCTATACATTCAAGAGAATGGATACAACGACGGAATACTAAAGAAACTGGAAGGCTACGCCACACAAATCCTAGGCATATTCAGGAAAATAACATTGAAGAGCCGAGGCTTAAAAGAAAGGAGCTTGATCAGACTTTTGCAGGCATATGTCATCAGCCGCATAGGCTACTCTACGCCGTATTTAGACCTTACAGCAGAGGAAAAAAAGAAAATTAGAAGCACTCATTAGACGATGCATAAAGAGGGCCCTGGGCCTACCAATAAGTACATCCACAGAGATGCTGCTCGCTATGGGGGTACACAATACGTGGGAAGAAATAGCAGAACTAGTCATAGTGTCGCAACTCGAAAGGCTAAGCTAGACAACAACAGGGAGAGCCATTTTAAATATGGTAGGCCTGCAGACAGACAGAGGGATGCAACCAAAGTCGAGCATCCCACAGTGATACCGAGATAAGCTAACCATCTCCCCTCTTCCGCGACACATGCACCCCATATACAACGAGGAAAGGAGACAAAAGAGAGCAGAAGCACTCAAAAAGCGCTTCGAGCCACTGGACAGCAAGGCAGTTGCATACGTTGATGCGGCTAGTCGGAAGTCGGATGCGGCGGTAGCCTCGGTAGTCGACGGCCAAGGCGCCCCAGTATCGGCAGCCACTATCAGAAGCCGCAACTCCAAAACAGCTGAAGAAGCTGCGATAGCGCTCGCTTGCGTACGAACGAAAGCAAAACTCATAATTAGTGACCACAAAACAGCCATCTACAATTACGCAAAGGGCAGGATCGCACCAGAAGCGGTGCGAAACCTGATCGGAAAACAGCAGAATAGAAAAGTCAGCTTAATATGGACTCCAGCGCACGCGTCTGTTCCTGGTAGCAAGGCGGCACACGAGTTAGCCCGAGATCTCTACTTCCGGGTAACCGTGGAGCCGCCTGATGCCAGAACATGGACGAACGTCTATTAAATTACACAAAAATAGTCGAAAATTATAGACAAAGCATAAAACTGGTGCCACCACCAGATAAGCGTCTGAACAACAAAAAGGCGACCGCATTGCGGCGTCTACCGGCAGGGATTTACATCCACCTGGTATGGGCCTATCACGTCCAGAAAGATGAGCGACAGGACGATAAATGCAAGCAATGTGGGGGAGAGGGACCCTCAACCACGTAATTTGTGAATGCGCTAGCTTCCCGGGGGCTAAGTCAAAAATACTTAGTAGAGAAGCCTGGGAAACCCTTCAGCGGAGCGAGGACCCAACTCTGCAGAAACAAGCCATCCGCCTGGCGGAAGAGGCCGCAAGGAACCAAGACCTCTTTGCCTGCCTCTAATCGCGGAGGTCCCGGCCCCCGTTCCCTGGGCCTGCGAGCAGGGGGCGGGGAGTAGGGGGCCTCCATTCTGGTGGAAATAAAAGTTGTTCACACACACACACACACCCCGCTAACATTTAAAGTAGTAGCAGTAGTAAGTAATAGTAGTAATTAGTAACAGTAGTAGTAGTAGTAGTAGTAGTAGTAAATGGTTCTTTTATTCAAAATAAACATTAAAAAAGCGGAAGTAAAAGTATGTTTGCCAGCCCCGGTATCTGCTATCAGAAGCACCTGAGTAAAGGAATGGTGAGTAAGAAGGACCTTTTGGCTAAGAGTAAAGTAAAGCGAAATCGCTGAAATCCGAAAAACCGGCAGGCGTTTGTACGAGCCACAAAGCGCAAAACGTATGAACAAACGCGCCCAGCTTTCGTGACGGCTACTGTTACTAAGAACGGTCGGAGTTAAAGGGCAGATAGCTTTGAAAAACTGAAATAGCCTAGGTAACGTAAACTTTTAGCGGGGGTTAAGAGAGCTCTGAGTCGCAACATGGCGTTTTCTCCGCATTACATGTGTCTCTAGGGCGTATGCTGCTTCGCGAGGCCAACGCGACCCTATTTTCACGCCTCAGCTATAGTGACGGGCACTAACGCTTGGCGGTCCCTCCCGGCCTAGATTTGGCCCTGCTTGCTGGGCTCTGTGGATTTTGAGCCTCGCTGGTGCAATAGCCAACACGAAGCCAACAACTACTCAATCTACAACCACTCGGCTCAACAAGCCGGAAAAGCGTTCACACACACATTACTCAACTTCCAAACACTTGACTAATAATCTAATAATCTGATGGTTGGCTTTGGTCTCTGCTAAATCAGACCCAAAGCATCCAAAAGGGTCACCTCTCGGCCCTTTTCAGAGCTGAATAACAGGAAGACGAGTTACCGGGAAAATGGTACCTAATCGAAAGGGCGCGTAGGGACGAGAGGCGTCTGCGCCCTCTAGGGCGCGTACGGACGAGGGGCGTCTGCGCCCTCTAATACTCGTCATTTCTTTTGTAGTTTAACCTTTTAAGTAGCGATGCTATTAGCGGTGCACATCTGCTGATATTGTCTTCAGAACTATTGCAAGTACACAATCAATTATATGTGCGCTTGCTAAAATTTCAGCGCGCACTGAAAAACCAAAGATATGGAAAAATCTCGTAGTAAAGCGCTCTGACGGGCTAATGGGTTCATTTGAAGCGAACGAATAAAACTGCGGGAGAGACACGGGACTGAAAGGAACACACAGGTACAAACAAGACGCCTTGTTTGTGATTTGTTCCGCCGTCGGACAACCACAAGTCCGCCTCGTGCGGCAGAAGCCCATTATGTGGATTTTTTTTTTAGGAGGGGGGGGGGGGGGGCATGGACCAACATTTTTGGTCCATGGCCCCTTTTTCACAAGAATTTCACCTCAGAAGAGCCCAGCACAGGCGAGGAAAGCTTACATCCATTGGAAACAGGTGGGTACTAGGCGGCACCAGGGATCGAACCCGGTATCTCCCGAATACCTTGTTTGTACCTTTGTTCCTTTCAGACCCGTGCTTTCGCGCCATTTTACTCGCTCGCTAGAAAACTCGCGCTTTGTCGAACATTTTTTCTTGGATATGGTATGCTAATGGCAAGGTCTTCTTTGCTAACGAGTATACCTAAAACAGGTCGCACTAAAGCCAGCACCCGCTTTGTATCAAAACCTTTTTCCCTGCAAGAAATAAGGCCGTGGAATAAAAAACCCCATTTTTCCGAATTTTCTCTCAGTTTAAACAAGTTCACACAGTCGTCGCACCACACCTTCAACAATATTCAGCTGCATGTCACCGTGTTGCCGAACTTCAGACGCCACTATGTCAAACGGAAGTGCTTGTGTTTATGGAGATTTATTTTTTCTTGCAGTTGCTTTTTTAGGGAAGAGCTTGCACTGAATACTCACCCGAAAAATACAACAGAGTCATAACGGGTACAGTCACAAATAAATACCAGTCACTACCTCATACAATCATTTCCTGTAAGTGGTTACCACATTGAAGTAACTTCAGACTGAAGTGCTTCAACCTCATACACGAAATGATGAAAGCAAATTAATAAAAAAAAAAAAGAAACAAGAGGAGGCAGGCAAGTGTTTCCGCGGCGCTACTCACGTCTTGAGCGCGACGAGCGTGTAGAAGGCTGTGGGCATGATGAGGAGCGGCTTGTCCCTGAGCACGGCCTCGATGGTTTCGTCGGCCACGTCCTCAGGTCGCAGGAAGCCGAACACGCCCGGTTCGACACCGGCGAACATGCCCGTGTTGATGAAGAAGGGGCACACAGTGGTGAAGCGGATGCCTGTGTAGCCCTCGGTGGCCATCTCCATAGCCAGCGCTTCCTGAAAGCCCACTGCGGCGAACTTGGAACCACAATAGTCCGTGAGCCGGCACACACCGCCCAAGCCAGCCAGAGAGGCGATAGACACGATGTGGCCATGGTTGGCAGCCATCATGTCCGGCAGGAATGCCTTCACCACCTGCGCACGGTAAAAACGAACAAGGAACTGTTGTAATGGTATGGACAAGGCAATAAACTCTAATCTTAAGGGATATAGTTAGTGTACGGGGAGGAAAGTAAATCTCTTAAAATCAGAAAAAATATCTTTAATCGTCTCGAAATATCGCACGGATGAACAACAAACTTTTTTTAAGGGTGCGGAAATGCAGTGCAAATGGACAAAGAACTCTTTTGGATACGAAACACGCCCAGTGAGGAATATTGACGGGCAGTGAAATTTAACGGCGCCACACTAAGCTGAAATGCTATGGTATTTAACTGTTCAATATTGCACAAAATGTGGCGTGAACACTCAATTTGGTCAGCTTTATAAAGCATTGAGCTAGATGGCCATCTAAACTCAACAATGTGGACTTTTAGCAGAGAGTAACTGCGTAGCAATTGCACAAGGAGTATGCGAAGTACTGCAGAGCTGCAGCTTAGGTGCTAGTGACGATGTCTCTCTTAACCGAACTAATCTCCGCAACACGCGAGAAATTCGCTCGTGCATGCAAGCTCCACCTCATAGCTTGGTGTGTAGTGAGGTGCAACGATGTTCCGTACAATGAAGAGCGCCCACACGTAACCCCCTTCTACCTTTACTTACATTAATGAGCTTCGGGCCCTATGAAAATAACAAATTCATTCATTCACTCGCACACCACGGTGGCTCAGTGGGACGCTCGACTGCTGAATCCAAGGACGCGGGATCGAAATCCTGCGGCCGTTTTTCGATGGAGGTGAAACGCGCCCGCCTATTTGTGCGATGTCAGCGCACGTTAGAGAACTCCAAGTGGACAGATTTTCGAAGCCTTCCGCAACGGCGTTCCTCATATCCCGAGCCGGTGAAATCCTACAAACCAAACAAAACCAAGCCATTCATTCCTTGACAGCAGCTTTTTTTTTTTTTTTTTTTTTTTTCATACTGACTACATGCGACTACAACAAGTGGGCACGCGATACTCGCTGGAACGTTTGCGAATTTTTAAGTGAGACCCGTCTACACATATTCTTCTGACATACTCCCAAATCCTGCTCTCGTTCTGCCTAGCGGCCAAATATTGAATTAAAGAAATGATATCGAGCACCCCACATTCGTCGTCCTCGCTTGTCACGCACTTCACTCTTTTGTCCGATGTGTCACGCAAGTAGGATATGCGGTCAGCGAATGCATTCTGGCAGAGGACCAGAATTCGCCGATTCATAACTGTGTTCGAGCGCGTAGAACTGTCATCCTAACTGCCGTTCTTAATATCTCCATACGGCCGCCGAGACAAATGTGTACGCCTTACCGCCCCTGGAGTAACCAAGTAATGAATGCGCGCTCAAGGCGAATAGCTAATACATTGTCATGCCTTCGTGAGGAAAGCGTTGGACATTCGTACATTTTTCTATTATTATTATTATTGTCTGGTATAATTTTTTCTTTACTATTATGACGGGAGAGATGGGAGTCGTACGTTTGCAACGCGTTCGTGAGGCGATTAAAAAATAGCATAGCGAAGATGGCTAGTGAGAAAAGGAGGGAAACGTAACGAAACAAGAAACGCATCGGTGGCTCTTTCAGTGCTATTGCATAACGTGTGAAGCAGACTCGCATAGTCGCACAGTCCAGGCAGTGCGTGCTCTTCGTCATTTTTTGTGCGCCAGCGGACTTGATTCGCGCTTGTAAAGCAAGCTACTGGGCCTGTATATGTATTTCGTATGCCTTCTCCCACGTCGTCACCCATCATGATCTTTTTTCTTCTCTCCTACCGCTTCCCCAGTGCAGAGTAGCAGGCCCAGATTTGAGTTATTCCGGCCGACTTCTCTGCCTTTCTTTTCAATAATTCCATCCATCTATCGCACCGAAGTACCGTGACTACTACGGCGCAGTAATATGTGCATATAACAAGTCGCTTAACCAAACGCAGAGAAAGCACATGTCGCAAATCACTCTATTTTTGCGAATTCATTCACTCGGAATTCACGTTTTTTTATTGCGAAGGCAATACTACGCCAGGTCTAACCGCTCGTCCCGTGGTCCGTGGCCCGTGGACCCCCCTGCTCCTCGATGATGAGAAGACGACGAAGAAGAAAACGAAGAAGAAGACGAAGAAGAACGTTCGGTCACCCGCATCGAATACTCTCGCTCCATAGTCGGTTCAGCAGCGTTGAACCATTCTCATTTTTTTTCTCTCTTCTGCGTCGTCTGACAGGTGATTATTGCTCACATATTATGCTACCTTTGCTTATCATGTACATGGCTTCCATTTTGTACTCATCCCACTATAGCATTTATAGTATGTTGTACGGCACAGGCAGACTTCCACCGCTAGCCCCATAAAAAAAAAAAAAATAATAATAATAATAAACGTACGAATTACCGCAGCAGCCAAGCGTGTCGAAACATACGAGACAAGCTGGCGCAAAAACGTAAGCCCTAGCCACGAATAAGAAATGTGTCTTTACTATGCAGATATTTGCTTCCCTTTCTCTTGTTTCTTGTACTCGTCCGCTCACGCTCGAAATGAAGCCCGCAGATAGCGCATACTAACAGCGCAATTTGTCCCAAGATGAGACTATTGTAGGAAATATGTTTTTATACGGTATTTATTTATTTATTTATTTATTTATTTATTTATTTATTTATTTATTTATTTATTTATTTATTTATTTATTTATTTATTTATTTATTTATTTATTTATTATGTGTATTATTTTTTTGTCCTTCGAGCCTAAAATAATAACACTACGGCACGTACTTCGCGCTGGACAGCATCGCGATATCTCCAACCCTTTCAAGGCAACTGCTCGATTTCGCGATTCCACCCGATCGCTTCATCTAACGATTAGCATCCCACGTAGTTAATTAACGCGTGTACACACGGCAACGGAAACGCTAATACCAAGTACGCCGCCTGGGCAGAGACAATATCTTTGGGGAGGTTAAAATATTTTAAGACACAGCATCTCCCCACGACTGCCGCGTGCGCGTATATCCCATGCAACCCATGAATGTTTTCACAGTTTTTAAGAGTTTAAGTCATAACTGGAGAAGGCCTATACGGTACAACAGTGCACCTGAACTTAAATGCACGACTATTTTCTACGTTTGAATCATAGAATTGGGGTCTATTCCTTACTATGCGCTTCATTATTTCCTTAATTATGTCCATAATCTCACGACACAAACGTCGCTGTGGCCTATGAGGAGAACCGCAGCGAATCGATGTCGATTATCTAGATTTCTCAGGCGGAAACTTTTGCCTTTGAGTGAAATGCAGTCGGAGCTGCTGAATCAACAAAGCACATGGGCGAAATTTATCACTATTTTGGAGGCGAGACACGAGGTCATCATAATCATCAGGATCATCATAATGATCAGCCATCGTCAACCAACTGACTGTTGCATTATCTTTACTCATCCCACGAGCGTGTGCCACAGCTGAACACCGCACGCGCGCTGGAACCACAACGGCGGTCTCCGGACATTTCGCCGATAATCCGAGGAAAAATTCAAGACACATCCATCAACAACATTGAGGCTACGCTTGCACAGGAGCCATCACTTTGCGCGCGTTGAGAAACCGCAGTGCCAGGGTTCACAGCCGCCCTACACCTCGCGAGTCGCACACAGTCAGTGACTATCAGGCGAGATACTTGCGAGCTGTCGGGCAGCATAAAGCTGTACGCCGGCCTTTACGCAAGCGTCATATGACTGTCTGCGCCAGGGCATTACTGCTTTGGTGGAGGACCAGGAAGACCAAACTGCGTGCATACCATAACGAGGTGTATACGGGGACTACGCACAGTTAAGCGACCAACGAATTGTTTTGGTTCCTGTACGCGGACACGATCGCATCGGGCGCGCCGTCTGGAGAAGCGATGTGCGCGATTGCCTGTTGAGAGCTACATCCGCCGAAGCGCTGCTCGAAGGAAAATGTAACGATTTTTCGTCCACTGCAATGCTACAGGAGCAATAAGAAAGTGGGCGACAATCAGGAGTCGAGTTAAAAAGAAAACAATGCTGACATGTTTTACTGCGTCAGAATAAAGAAGCAATGAAAGAATGAGTATATTAAAAGAATCAAAAAATAAATGACGATAAAAATTATTAGCTACGCCCGCTTCACAAATATTTATCATGCTAACAATGAAAGCGGCATTACTCCAGATGAGTGGGCTAGAGAGAGAAAGAAGACGACTAGGACCGGAGAACGAGATTAATAAGTAACAGACGAAATCGTACTTTAAGTATGTCTAGTCCTGAAACCTGGGATATATACTGACGTGAATGTTGACCTCAAATAGTAACTGTGAACACTTTTCTCCAGAAGTCAGCGATGAATTCATGCAGTAGAAAAACGAACCCAGACTCTATAGAAAAAGCCCCGTATTCATGTTTCTTACGTTCCCCGTACACATGCGGTCATTGGGTGTAAACCGTTTGCGACGGTATGTTCAAAAGGTTTCAAACGAGCCAAAGAACACGCAGCAGATAATAATGCATGACAAGGGCAGAACTAACAACCGAAATTTTTCTGGCAGTGCGAACCGACTTCCGAGTCAAACAAGCGCCGATATGTAATCTACATATAATAAAAGAACGTCACTTTTCTTCAGAGCAAAAGCCATAAATGGAAAAATTACCCGAAATTTTCCACGCTTCGCTATCGGAAAGGCCCCGTTCTTGTTTTTCCATAGCCCAGGATGGAAGCACACCATCAGTTCATCGCTGTGTAAAATTCCTTGTTTTATTGTTTTCGAACTGCATGACATCTGATGTAAACAACCTCTCCTGCTTGGGCATGTAATATGCCTGCAGTATTTCTTAAATAAAACACCTGAGGTGCGGGATATATTTGCCCGGGCACCTGCCACATGCATTGCCGCTTCTGAACACACGCCATCAACAATCGCGTCATTCAAGCTTGCTTGTACGTCATACATGTCCACATACGCCGTATACGTGCTTACGTGTGTAACACCTACATGTATGTACATGAACGTGTGTACGTATGTGCCATACGTCTCCCGTGTAATACGTGGTTATGCTCGGAAAGAAAGGCTGCGCTATAAAAAGAATTGTAAATTAAGAAATGTCTATCATTCAATTTAAGGAAGCATAAAAAAATGTAACTCCACGTGTCTATGGAATTGCATAAACAGGTTTGGGGTGCGACCTGATGCCGGTGAACACCTCTGGCAACGCACTTCCTCACCAGAACAGGAGTTGGCCACCCTGGTGCAGTAATTAGCCGCAACCTCTCATGATCTTGTCCATCTATCTTGTTCATATTCATCACGAATATGGACAAGATAGTCAAAGTATCCGAGGAGTTCTGTACAGAGCTTTACAGTAGCCAAAGTAGTCAGGACCATAATGAGATTGGCGGTAGGGAAAAACAGCCGGACATTCCCCCAGTGACGAAGGACGAGGTCAAGAAAGCATTAGAAACTATGGAAAGGGGGGAATCAGCTGGAGAGGATCAGATAACTACAGATTTGTTAAAGGACGGGGGAGGGGGGGGGGGGGATATCGTGCTAGAAAAACTGGCCACCCTGTATACGCAGTGCCTGGTGTCATCGACGGTACCAGAACCATGACAAAATGTAAACATTATCCTCATTCATAAGAAAGGGGACGCTAAGGACCTTAAAAATTACAGACCAATCAGCTTACTGTCTGTTACGTATAAGGTATTTACTAAGGTAATCGCTAATAGAATCAGGACAACCTTAGACTGCAATCAAGCAAAGGATCAAGCAGGTTTTCGGAAACGGTACTCTACTATCGATCATATCCATACCATCAACCAGGTCAACCAGCATTTGACTCAGTTGAAACCTCGGCGGTGATGCAGGCATTGCGAAATCAGGGGGTAGACGAGCCGCACGTCAAAGTGCTGGAAGATATATATAGTGGCTGCACAGCAACCATAGCTCTGCATAAAGAAAGTAACAAAATTCCCATAAAGAAAGGTGTTAGGCAAGGAGACACGATCTCCTCAGTACTATTCACAGCTTGCTTAGAGGAAGTATTCAGAGACTTGGAATGGGAGCAGTTAGGGATAAGGGTAGATGGAGAATACCTCAGTAATTTGCGATTTGCTGATGACATTGTCTTGCTAAGTAACTCGGGGGATGAACTGCAAATAATGGTTGATGACCTAGACAGGAAAAGTAGAAAGGTAGGCTTAAAAATCAATATGCTGAAGACTAAGGTAATGTTCAACAGCCTCGGGAAGGAACAGCAGTTTACGTAAGGTAGCGAAACACTGGAAGTGGCAGGCGAATATGTCTACTTAGGACAGGTAGTAACCGCAAATCCGGACCATGAAAAGGGAATAACAAGAAGAATAAAATTGGGATGGAGCGCATTTGGTAAGCACTCGCAGATTATGACTAGCAGCTCGCCGGTATCGCTCAAGAGGAAAGTATGCAACAGTTGCATCTTACCTATACTCACCTATGGGGCTGAAACGGGGAGGCTAACCAAGAGGGTTCTACGTAAGTTGAGGACGACTCAGAGGGCTATGGAACGAAAAATGGTAGGGGTAACATTAAGAGATAGGAAGCGTGCAGAGTGGGTCAGAGAAATAACTCACATTACTGATTTTCTAGTGGAAATTAGGAAGAAGAAATGGGCCTGGGCAGGACATGTAGTCCGAAGAAAGGATATGCGATGGTCGCTTAGGGTAACAAACAGGATTCCAAGGGACGGAAAGCGTAGCAGGGGGCGGCAGAAAGTTAGGTGGGCGGATGAGGTTAAGAAGTTCGCAGGGGTCAAGTGGATGCCGCTAGCACAGAGCTGGGTTAATTGGAGAAATATGAGCGAGGCCTTCGCCCTGCAGTGGGTATAGTCAGGCTGATGATAATGATGATGATATAATGAGGCTCCAGATAGCTATTTCGGCTAGCTAGAAAGAGGGGAAGCGAACAATTAGTGCGCGAAATTCGATCTGTTATGTTACAGAATGGCTTGTTACTGGCTTTATTTTTTCCGAGTGTATTACGAAACACGCACGAGCCTAATACGATGCACTCATGAGTCGCTGTGTTTCATGTGAGACAGAAATGGGTCGATATGAGACGCAACTGAGTTGATGTGAGCTCACGTGTGTCTCGTATCAGTTTAGGTGTGTTATACATATTATATTCGTACTAGACGCATTTGCTTAACTTATTAACTGTTATAAAGCATACAATAATTTAACCGACGCACTTTTGTGACACGTTTGAACCCGCATGAATTCATTGCGACACGTTTGTGACACATCTGACTCGCGTGCAGCTCATTTATACATTGATACCACATTTTTATGGGCAACATTTAAGGACTGCATGCAATATGGAAGTGCCATGCCGGTTGTTCGCGCACCCAGCGCAATGTGAACTTTCGCAGAATCCCTTCTACGTTTAGGCGTTCATATGTCAAGTAATAACGAAGGCACCCTATTCCAGATAGCCATCGTGTAGATACAGCTGCAAAAAGTAATTCGTACCATTTTTTTTTTTTTTTTGTTCTAAACCTTGACATATGACATGTGGCAAGGCGCACTTTCGAAGTAGTAGTAGTAGTAGCAAAAACAGTTTATTTCGGAGCAGAAATAATTTAATCAAAATGATGTTCGCCTGCTCGCCCGATAAAGGTGCAATTCAACGCTTATTGCGCACTCCTATTTTTCATTGCACTCTAATGAATCATGTGCCCCGTGCACTTCCATATGCAGGAAACCTGCCCATAAGTCCACTTATGGGGCTACAGCTGTGCTGAAAGCACCTGGGGGAAAGGAAGTGCTGGCGCAACAATCAGCGATTTTTCCTTTCATACTTGATGATGCAGTGCACATTCAGCTGGCGGCTATGCCGCTTGTGAGCAAACAGGTACAGAGTTCTTTTACATATGCTCGTTATTTTTTCTTCTAGCAGCGTAGGCTTCTGTTGTAAAAAGCGTACGCGGTCTCTCACCGGCGCAGCACGCCTGGGAAAGAAAGAGTAAAAACCGGTGAGAACAGCGCTGCCCATGAGCTCAGCCTGCGCTACGTCCACAAAAAGTCGCGCGCGTGCTGAAAGGCTGCATAGCGTGCGTGACATGCATCAATCAATGAAAGAGGAACCGAAGGACGCGAGGAAGCCTATTTACTAGAAGAGGAGTGCAGAGGACGGCTTTGTCCACCAGCTTCCTCAATAGTTTCTTCTTTGTTTTGTTGTTTGTGTGCATGCGTCAGATGTCCACTCAGTCAGTCAGTTCAGGCGTTCAGTCGTGTCCGACTCTTCGTGACCCTATGGACCATGTGACGCCACGCTTTCCGGTCTCTCACTATCTTCTTAACATCACATAGCTTCATCTGCAATGCCTCGAGAATGCCATCTAACCATCGCGTTCGCTGCCTACCCCTTCTCCGGCGACCCTCAACCTTTCCCACCATCAAATCTTTCTCCAGCGACTCCTCTCTTCTCATCAGATGACCAAAGTAGCTGAGCTTTAACTTTAGAATTTGACCCTCCAATGAGCAGTCAGGGTTTATGGTCGACAATATCGACTGATTTGATCTTCTGGCAGTCCAAGGAACTCTTAAGAGTCTTCGCCAGCACCACAATTCAAACGCGTCAATTCTTCGGCGGTCAGCCTTTTTCACAGTCCAACTCTCGCATCCATACATCACAACTGGAAAGACCATAGCACGGGTTATACGGATCTTGGTTGGCAGACTAATGTCTCTGCTCTTTACTAGGCGGTCAAGGCTAACCATTGCTCTCTTTCCCAGAAGCAGGCGTCTCCTAATTTCATGGCTGCAGTCTCCTTCCGAGGTAATCTTGGCGCCCAAGAACAGAAAATCTGTCACAGCTTCCACTTCTTGTCCATTGATGCTCCAGGACTTGATAGGGCAAGACGCCATGATCTTCGTCTTTTTAATGTTCAGTTTAAGCCCAAACTTCTCACTCTCTTCTTGTACGCGCATCAGAAGTCTCTTGAGTTCCACTTCACTTTCACTTTCAGACGTCCACTAAAAAGGACTAATTATTGAGCAAGTCGGTATTTTGAAAACAACACAACGTATGTGAAAAGGACGCGGGAAAGAGGATACGTGCACTATTTCCAACAGTTATCTACAAAATAATTTTGCTGGGCACCAATGCGATGTCCCTGATAGCCTATAAAAAAGAGCATTTCTAATTCTCAAACCCGTTACGCCAATCGAAACGTTTCATACAAGCACTGCACTCGGAGTTAGCCTTATACTAATTTATTCTCGTGAATGGTAAATGTGACAGGAAAGCACGGGTGATGTACGGCACATAATCCCAATCCTACCAATAAAATTACACATTGACACATCGGTACTTCACTATGCTTGTGTGGCTTATACTTCGTAGCTTTCTTGACTTAGTTGCATTGATATGTTGATAAATATCAGAAAACAGGCAATGGATTTTAATTACTGGCCTCATTCACGCATGTTTCAAAAAGCTTTTGCGTATCTGTTTTAACAACCAAATACGTATTTACCAAAAAGGAGTGTCGGCTTGAGTAACAAAAAACAGTAATGTCATTACTGGTTGTCAACTTTGCCAACGCGAAAACAATACTATGCATACACGACTTATCACTAATTTTGCTTGAGCCTGATATATTTTAAGCGGGTTTTCGAAGCTCGTAGCCCTCTTAGAACACCTGCAGATTTAAAGTAACACTAGATAGGTTAAGGCTCAGTAACTCGAATAGCCATTCCAGGCGTCAATATCGTATAGTCATCTCGTGTAGGCACTATCCTTACAATGGCTTGGCAATTCTATAAATACACCTCCATGATCGAAAAAATATCATTACAATGGCTTGGCAATTCTAGAAATATTCCTCCATGATCGAAAAAAAAAAAAACGAAAAATGTGTCTTCATGGTGATGTCACATTTTCTTTAAGCTCTGGCTCTGGGTAATGTGCACCAGATTACAAGCTGCATCCACTGACAGATGAAAATAGTGCGCGTACAAGCGACTCTTCACCGTGTGTGTACTGTGATAAGTTCACCTATATAGGGCACACTATACGGTACGTACAAGGGGCGAAGTTTTGCCCTGCGTTTAGCACCTGTCGCAAAATGTGCGTTCAGGTGTACTCCTCAGGGTATGTATGCTACGGCACAGGAGGAGAAACTGCGTGCAGAACGGTGCAGCCATCACACTGCACACAGTGGCAGAGTGGCAAACCCGTCCCACAGTGTGATCTAGGACATGATATGCACTCTTCAAACTGCGTATTGCGTCACAGGCGGCAAAACTATGTCTCGTACATGTGCCCCACTGGGCACTGTTTAATAAGCAGTGCACCTTTCATATATTGCGCTGCGGCATAGGTGCACAATGTGTGCACTGTTGTACAGGTGACGAGGATTATGTACAGCTGGCAAACTCTGCACACTGTTCCTGGCACACGTGGCGAAACGGCGTGTGATGACACACCTTGCAGCGTGGTATAAGAGCTATACACTTCGCAGTGGTCCCCACCCGTGGTTTACTGTGTACAAGTGGAACACATGCATACCATGGCCCGGGTGGCGCACTGTTCGCTGTGTACAGTGCCATAAGCGACAAAACTGTGCGTATAGATGCGGACAAAAATAAACGAAGCAGGCCCTTCTAATATTTTTCACGCGTTGCCTAAGTGATACTGGCAGCTGTGATATACGCAGGCTGGTAGTAAACACCCGTTCTCTTTCCGGTGGACAAACAGCGTTTCCTTGCGTTTAATAGAGAAGGCGTGATTGGAATTATGACGTCCTAGCATAGTTAATTTACTTATATCCGCTAATTAGCTCGTTGAACACTGATCCCATAATGTGCACTGTGCGCTTCACAAGTTCACTTTATATGCTTTGTGGCACAGGGGACAAATGTGTGCAGGTGGTATGAATTGCCAGCACTGTAGAAATGTGTTTACAGCGCCAACCTCCAGGTCTGCTATGGCTCGCCTGTGCTACATTCCTTTTGGTGAAACGGGCAAACGCGCGCGTCTTTGGATGCAGCTTACCACTGCACGCCTGCGAAGCTTACCCGGGCGGAGGGAGGTGGTGAAGGGAGGCTGTCCTGGCCCAACGGGGCTGAGGTGGTAAGTCAACGCCGCCTGCGGCGGGGGCTAGCCTGCTACCTAATTCTTATCTGTTGTAGGCCGTCATTGCACCCGCCACCACTTAGGTGGTGGACGACGGCTGTTGACGCGCGTTCTTTTTATTTCTTCTCTACTTTCTCACTTCTGTCCGCACGAGGCAGCGGAGATGGATCAGCTACAGAGCCAGTAGCAGGCCCGTGCATTTTCTTTTCCTTCTTTCTACAGCCTCAACAACAACAAGCTTACCAATGAAAAGCTACCTCGCAGAGATGTCGCAGCAGGGGAAGTACCGGGCAGTGACGCGCTATGCCTCGAAGTATGCCCATGCGAATTTGTGCTCTAGCATGTGCGGCCTTCAGCGAAATTTAAGAACCAAGGCGTGAATTAATGACATAAACGCCTCGTAGCGGCCACAGCGATTGCCCCAGTCGGTCCGGCCTTTTGCAAGCACAAAGGCGCAAACGTCTTGGCGACTGACGCAATGCGGCGAGCGCGTGAGGGCAGGGTGCGCAAGCAAACGCGCGCAGCTAACGGTGCCCAAGGAAGCGGGTTGTTGTGTCCGCGGACTAAACTGGGCTGTAGGAAACAAAATCCCCCTGACGCGATACGAGACAAGAGAAAACTCGGCTTTCGCTGTGCACGCAAAAGTTAGGATCAGAGGTCATGGTTAGCGCGAGCAGCCCAGTTTCAGTCAGCCGCTGCTGTTATTTTGCAAAAGACATCGCTTTCCTCGGCCAGAAAATTGCAACCTAATCAAGGCAGTAAAAATATCAGATTCCCCCTTGCTAAGCAGATTGAGCAAAAGCCACATTCGCGTTCCTACTTTAACGATAACCAGGGTATACCTGTGCCACCGTGCACAGGTAAAAATGGACGAATGTATATGCATGACGTGTACGAATACAAAATAGTTTCGAAAACCGCGAAAGTTCGCTTGTAGGGAAGAAACATTTGCACACATAAATCTCCTAACAGTGTTCGCATAGTTAAGATAGTTTGCGCGTGACGTCGCATGCATGGGCTGCCATTTTTATGAACCGCGTGCTGCTTGCCTGAGGCGCGCGCGCGCTGCGAGATTCGCTCAAGCATTCGTTTTCTCTGCCTTTTGCTTGGAAATGATGGCATTTTCGGGTGTACAGCCTTTTCACGTGGAGTGCTACTCACATTTGATTGGATCTGCGCGCGCACGATACTAAGAGAAGATCCAGCTGTGCGGAAACGTCGATCCATACACGTTGCGCCTGGGACACAAGCTCTGACGCCAGCCTGTTGCTGAACATCGTGTACTACTCAGTGTTCAACGCCAGCTTTGTGACCCAACACCAGATGAAAGCATACAAATCGCTAGAGTCCCACAATTACTTCACTAGTGGCTGGGTAAAGAGCTTGTCGGCGAAGAAGCTCGGAGAAGACAAGGTGAAGACTTTGAGAAGTAAGCGCATAGCATTTACTTCACCTTCAATGTCTTTCAACTGCTTGAATGTAAAAATTAATGCTCTATGTCTAACTGGTTAGGAAGCTCGGCTGCCGGGTCGAAAAGCTGGCGCCTCGAAGACGAAATTCGAAAGGCGCCTATGTGTTGTGCGATGTCGGTGTACTCAACCCGCGGCGACAGGGGCGCAAGGCTGGATGGCCATCGCCGCCGCGTCACCCTCGGCACGCCATTGCTGGGCTTGGGCTTCATGCTTTTCTGCTTCCGCTTGCCGCTTTTCGACGCATAGTTTTTCATGCCACTGATGTCGGGAGAAATTAGCGTTCTTTGTGCCGTACCCGAGGAGAAGCGACGGGGTTTAGTCGAGATCCGTCTCCTCAAACAACTTCACCGGCTTCCCTAAGAACGCAAAACAGTGGGTAAGTTAAGAGAGCTTTCGCGGGTACCGCGCTGTCAACAGCCGAAAGTGGTTATTTACCTGTAATAAAGTGAGCGCCGCAGACTCGCGGATTGCGGTTCTCCGTGGAAAAGTCGACACGTTTAATGCGCGCCAGCCACAAGCTGCGTCGCTTTGAACTGACCTCCTTCGTGCGCTCGCACTGATTCTCCACAATCTTCGGTACAGAGAAGAAGTTACCATTAGTTGGCTGTTTCCTCCCGCGGGTATCACTGCGATTTGAGTAGCCGAATATCACGCACATGACCATGGTGACAACGCTTGCAACGACTGCGGGAGAATGAGAGGTTCATAAGCATGGCGGACTCATATCCCAAAAACCCTTTTCCGTGACGTCAGTGCAAGCTCCCTATAGTTAACACATCCTGACTTACGCTCCTCTCCTTCCTCGTTCAAAGCATTTGCATCATATTTAACGGCTAACCACCGCAACTTCCTTTTTCTTTCCTCCGCGTAAACCACATACCGATAACACTGCTCATTTGCCCTCGCTTTCACTTGTCAGATGACGGCAATCCGTTGGCTCTGACCGAGTACAATACCTCGCTAAGGAGACAGCATGCATATATCGTGATGCCTGTATGTCGCCAAAAACGAAAAAGGAAAAGCGCCCGCATCGCTCCTGTAATCGAGAGAAGCCACGCCGGTGAATGCTCAGACGGCCGACTGGAACCTCGGAGCCTTGTGCACTCTGAGGAAGTCTACCCCGCTAAAGCGGGGTAGATTCTCGGGCTTAGGAACTGCTACTATGGGGCCCACTGAAGATTGCAGCCTTTACCGATGATGTACCCTATTGATAAACGGGACTAGGGATAAGGCTGGGGAGCTCCCAACTCCCTGTAATCCATGGCGGAAGCCGCTGGAGTCGGAGGTGACCACTCCTCGTAGCGGGAAATAAGAGTCTGTTCCCCGCCGGTGCAGTCCAGGGATGGGCTGTGCCGGCTAAGTCTCTATGTATGGACGCCGCGGGGGAATCCCCGCTGACTTATGTCATCAGGGGTAGGGGCAACCCCGTGTAACCCAGCCCGCGAGGAGGCATGGGGGCGCTGTTAGAGACTGTCTTCACTCCACCTCCGGCGTGCCAGGTCCGTCCTGGGAAACACTGAGGCCTTCGGGCGTCTCAGCAGGCTAAGAGAGTGAAGGCGAAGCGAAAGCAGAACTGGTGCAAGCACCCTCTGAGAGTCTGTCAGTAGTACCGCTGTGAGACCAGAGGGGTGGAGGATGAAGCCTCCACTCGCGCTTCCGGTACGTAGGCGGTAGGTCCCAAAGGTTTTGGAATACGGGGCCGGCGTCCAATCCAAGACGCTTAACAAAATTTGGTAGAATCGGGCTCTCGCGTGGAGCGCAGCACGAAGAGAGTTACCGAAGTCGGGGGCGCGAAGGCGTCTGGCAGGGGTACACGTCATGGGAGTGTACCACGGGTGTTGCGATCCCGCCTGCCCGAGCACGTGGGTGCGACCCACAACACGACCAACGCGGTGGCAGTAGTTGACAAGTCCGCCACGCGCGCTGGGAGAGCTGCAGGATTCGTTTTCAGCTCGACGATGACCAGACGTAAACTGGGACAAGAGCGGTCTCCGGCGTGGGTGTCCGCCATTTTGTGGGACTTAGCTCTTGGGAAGGGGCTCGGCCTGGGCGATCCCATGTAAGCCTGGGGGATACTTGTTGGCGAGCTAAAACTCTTCTTGGGACGGAGTTTGTGTTGCATATGTCTCCTCCCATAGCCAGGCTCATGTCTGGCGCGGGCCCGTAAATCCAAGCTTCTGGGTGGCTGGAGCGGGACTTCAACACGGGTGAGCAGACACCCGAGAGCCCTCCGCGGAAGCGGAGAGGACTCAGCTGTGACCTGATGAAGAGGGACAGGTCAGCCTGGTGGCATTAATTTGTCATCGAGCAATCTAAGGCAGTTTTCCCGATGATGGGTGGATTGACTTTTGGTTGGTCACTGGGAGGGGCTGCGTCCTCCTGTAACCGAGAGGGGTGCAACCATTGGCGATGAAGCTCTGAGGGATAAGGCTGGGAGCAATAGCGCGCTCCTGTAATCGAGAGAGGCCACGCCGGTGAATGCTCAGACGGCCGACTGGAACCTCGGAGCCTTGTGCACTCTGAGGAAGTCTACCCCGCTAAAGCGGGGTAGATTCTCGGGCTTAGGAACTGCTACTATGGGGCCCACTGAAGATTGCAGCCTTTACCGATGATGTACCCTATTGATAAACGGGACTAGGGATAAGGCTGGGGAGCTCCCAACTCCCTGTAATCCATGGTGGAAGCCGCTGGAGTCGGAGGTGACCACTCCTCGTAGCGGGAAATAAGAGTCTGTTCCCCGCCGGTGCAGTCCAGGGATGGGCTGTGCCGGCTAAGTCTCTATGTATGGACGCCGCGGGGGAATCCCCGCTGACTTATGTCATCAGGGGTAGGGGCAACCCCGTGTAACCCAGCCCGCGAGGAGGCATGGGGGCGCTGTTAGAGACTGTCTTCACTCCACCTCCGGCGTGCCAGGTCCGTCCTGGGAAACACTGAGGCCTTCGGGCGTCTCAGCAGGCTAAGAGAGTGAAGGCGAAGCGAAAGCAGAACTGGTGCATGCACCCTCTGAGAGTCTGTCAGTAGTACCGCTGTGAGACCAGAGGGGTGGAGGATGAAGCCTCCACTCGCGCTTCCGGTACGTAGGCGGTAGGTCCCAAAGGTTTTGGAATACGGGGCCGGCGTCCAATCCAAGACGCTTAACAAAATTTGGTAGAATCGGGCTCTCGCGTGGAGCGCAACACGAAGAGAGTTACCGAAGTCGGGGGCGCGAAGGCGTCTGGCAGGGGTACACGTCATGGGAGTGTACCACGGGTGTTGCGATCCCGCCTGCCCGAGCACGTGGGTGCGACCCACAACACGACCAACGCGGTGGCAGTAGTTGACAAGTCCGCCACGCGCGCTGGGAGAGCTGCAGGATTCGTTTTCAGCTCGACGATGACCAGACGTAAACTGGGACAAGAGCGGTCTCCGGCGTGGGTGTCCGCCATTTTGTGGGACTTAGCTCTTCTGAAGGGGCTCGGCCTGGGCGATCCCATGTAAGCCTGGGGGATACTTGTTGGCGAGCTAAAACTCTTCTTGGGACGGAGTTTGTGTTGCATATGTCTCCTCCCATAGCCAGGCTCATGTCTGGCGCGGGCCCGTAAATCCAAGCTTCTGGGTGGCTGGAGCGGGACTTCAACACGGGTGAGCAGACACCCGAGAGCCCTCCGCGGAAGCGGAGAGGACTCAGCTGTGACCTGATGAAGAGGGACAGGTCAGCCTGGTGGCATTAATTTGTCATCGAGCAATCTAAGGCAGTTTTCCCGATGATGGGTGGATTGACTTTTGGTTGGTCACTGGGAGGGGCTGCGTCCTCCTGTAACCGAGAGGGGTGCAACCATTGGCGATGAAGCTCTGAGGGATAAGGCTGGGAGCAATAGCGCGCTCCTGTAATCGAGAGAGGCCACGCCGGTGAATGCTCAGACGGCCGACTGGAACCTCGGAGCCTTGTGCACTCTGAGGAAGTCTACCCCGCTAAAGCGGGGTAGATTCTCGGGCTTAGGAACTGCTACTATGGGGCCCACTGAAGATTGCAGCCTTTACCGATGATGTACCCTATTGATAAACGGGACTAGGGATAAGGCTGGGGAGCTCCCAACTCCCTGTAATCCATGGTGGAAGCCGCTGGAGTCGGAGGTGACCACTCCTCGTAGCGGGAAATAAGAGTCTGTTCCCCGCCGGTGCAGTCCAGGGATGGGCTGTGCCGGCTAAGTCTCTATGTATGGACGCCGCGGGGGAATCCCCGCTGACTTATGTCATCAGGGGTAGGGGCAACCCCGTGTAACCCAGCCCGCGAGGAGGCATGGGGGCGCTGTTAGAGACTGTCTTCACTCCACCTCCGGCGTGCCAGGTCCGTCCTGGGAAACACTGAGGCCTTCGGGCGTCTCAGCAGGCTAAGAGAGTGAAGGCGAAGCGAAAGCAGAACTGGTGCATGCACCCTCTGAGAGTCTGTCAGTAGTACCGCTGTGAGACCAGAGGGGTGGAGGATGAAGCCTCCACTCGCGCTTCCGGTACGTAGGCGGTAGGTCCCAAAGGTTTTGGAATACGGGGCCGGCGTCCAATCCAAGACGCTTAACAAAATTTGGTAGAATCGGGCTCTCGCGTGGAGCGCAGCACGAAGAGAGTTACCGAAGTCGGGGGCGCGAAGGCGTCTGGCAGGGGTACACGTCATGGGAGTGTACCACGGGTGTTGCGATCCCGCCTGCCCGAGCACGTGGGTGCGACCCACAACACGACCAACGCGGTGGCAGTAGTTGACAAGTCCGCCACGCGCGCTGGGAGAGCTGCAGGATTCGTTTTCAGCTCGACGATGACCAGACGTAAACTGGGACAAGAGCGGTCCCCGGCGTGGGTGTCCGCCATTTTGTGGGACTTAGCTCTTGGGAAGGGGCTCGGCCTGGGCGATCCCATGTAAGCCTGGGGGATACTTGTTGGCGAGCTAAAACTCTTCTTACCGAAGCGGTGGCCTTGTGGTAGAGCATCCGCCTCGCATTCGGGAGGTACCGGGTTCGATCCCTGGTGCCGCCGGTTACCCACCGGTTTTTAAATGGGTACAAGTTTTCCCCCGGCCTGGTGCTCGGCTCTTCTGGGGTGAAATGCTTGGGAAAAGGGGTCACGGCCCAAATAGTTGCGCCGATGTGGCAGTGATTCGTTCCGCCATCGGACAACAATAAGTCCGCCTTGCGCGGCAATAGCCCATTATGTGGCCCTTTTTCCTTTCCGTTTCCTTCTTTCTTCTTGAACCAACATTTTGGTTCATGGCCCCTTTTCCCAAGCATTTCACCCCAGAAGAGCCGAGCACCAGGCCGGGGGAAATCTTGTACCCATTGGAAACCGGTGGGTACCCGGCGGCACTGGGGATCGAACACCGTACCTTCCGAATGCGAGGCGGATGCTCTACCACAAGGCCACCGCTTTGCTGCGTAGAACAGCGCAAGAACGGCCTCCGTTCCTTAGATCCACAGTTGGCAGCATTTCAAACGAAAGTGCAGGAAATGCAAGCCGGGCCGACATGTGCGGTGAGAAAGCTGTGCCAGACGTGACGCGCGTGCTGTGCGAGTTTCCAGAAAACGCTACACACAAGGACACTGTCCCGTCAAGAAACGGCCCCGATGTTGCATAATCGGACTTAACTTGCCACTACTGACCACAGTAAGCGCAACACGTGACGCATGTGCATTCGGTTGAGCGAAGCGCAGGTCGCGAGACACGTGAGAAAAAAGCATGCATGGCCTTGGTTGGGTCGACCACAAGCAGATAACAACCGCGTCTCGTACTATAGTTGCTTATGTGTTGTGTTTTCTTCCTAGGAGCGCCACACAGCGTGAGCTGCCATTGTTGTTTTCTGCGGGTACGCGCAAATACATGGTAACAGCACGTTTGATGTTTTGGTTGGCTTTGTCATTGTTTACACCGACGCTTTCTAAAGCAGCAGGGTTTGTGAACGTTCATTGTTCGAGCTTTGAATGAAGATAAATGTTATGGTGTACACAGGCGAGCGCACAATGTCCTTGTGGTACCTTGATAGTACCGCTGGTTATAATGCAATGAGTTCAAATCGTGCAGACGCCTTGCCACAGCTTGCTGCGCCTGCCCTTAGCAAGAGTTGCTACTGCCACCTAAAGGCCGATGTGTTCCTGCCGTGCTCCATGGCCCCGTACTGTGCGCGAAATTTCGTGACGCGTGACAGGCACCCATCACAACGCATCTCAGGGAGTCTCCTTCGCAATTCACCGCGCACGTAGATAGTCTGTGCAGGGCCTTTCAGAGCTACATTTCTCGCATCGATTGCAGTGGAGACCAAGGACAGCCCGCGCGTAGCCGCACTGAGGGCTACCTATAGAGGCTATTGGGACTATGAAGTCGACGACCCTGCCTTGATATTACTAGGCGGGTTGAGGGTGCGGAGAGAGTGCACAGACACCTTTGTCATGTAAACAATGGCCCTATTGTAATTAGCAGCATTCAGGTCACGGCTAGCCCACTGAGGTTCCCTGCACAGAGCGGTTTGATTGAGCACGTGTTGTAAAATCGGGGCTACTGAAAGTATTCGAGTTTCATCCGCTCTTATGATATACTGCACTGCAGTGGAGCGCGCATGCTGGCCTTGTTCACTCCAACCTTTCGCGAATAGTAGGTATTCTTGCACGTTTTCGTTATTTTTTGCCAAAACACATTAAATTGCACTTATACAACGCCCTTTTCATGTCCACGCTATCGTATGGTTATTTGGTATGAGGAACAACGACCTACACAAACCTCTCCAAAATCTATCGACTACAGAAAAAAAGCTGTAAGAATTATTTCCAATGAACCCAATGACGCACACACAGAACCTATATTTCATGACCTTAGATTAAAACCATTACCGAACTTGTTCAACGCAATTCTGTTAAAACGTTATTATGCTTATCGCATAAATAGTGACCCTTTCCTTGAAACACTTGCGACGCTGACTCCAGTTGAAAAAACGTATGGCACACGAAGCAGTCAGGTTTGGAAGATTTCCCATACCCGTACTAACTATGGCCGCCAAATGTTGGTGTACATGCTACCACAAGCTCTTAATTCCTCTGTTAACAAGTCCAGCTAATCTATACAACAACAGTATATGTCCTTAAATCAAAATATTGTTAACACATGCAGTTCTGTACCACCCAATATTAGCCCCATTATCTAAATGTACTTTGTAATATATAAAGCCGTCGTTATGTTTATCATGGCTTTTTCTTGTTTTGTTGCGTTTTGTCCGCTGCTGTATTGCACTGTAAGCGGGGTGCTAGCCTTTGTCAAGCCATCGCAGGCTTTTTGCTAGCACCCTGCAGCATCACGAGTACTGTGTAATCAGTGTTGATGCTAAATAAAATTATTTGTATTTGTATTTGAAAGCAGCGTCGTTTCCATCACTGTCGGGGTTGTGTTTTCTTTTTCTTCTATTAGTGAATAAATGCCGTCACTGATAATAAGCACTTGTGCTTCGAGCAACATGAAAGTAAAATCGCCATAAGGTACTGTGTGTATCGTAACATGCGCGGAACCATGCCGAAAGAAGAAATGTGTGACTCTGCTTATCGAAAAAAGTGGGGTCTCTAACCATGGCTTAAATCTAGTATTACGAGTGAAAGCTGTGTTAGGCATGCATGGTTTGGCACTTTGAATTAGGGGCCGCTCAAGCTGCCTTGTGATTAGCCGCGGCATATTCCCTGTAACGTCGCCTTTTCAATCTGCGATTTGTTCGTCATATTTTTTCTTAATAATAATTGGTTCACAGGAAAGGAAAAGCCCAGTATCTGTTGTGGATACCTGAACCGCGCCGTAAGGGAAGGGAGAAAGGTGGGATCTACGTCCTTTTAGCGCTCGGCCACGTTAGCTACCAGCTACCGCCTACCAGGCTACGCTCGTGAACGAGTGTATGTGGGATTAGCGTGGTGTACCGCACGGCAGCAGTGCGTATTTTCAGAGCTCTGCAAGCGATTGGCATACCAGTTCTATGATTCAGCTTCAGCTAACGCATAGCGTGGGTGTCTCTCCTCGCCAGCGCCGCCGTTAGACGCTCTGCCGGCCATGCGTGAAGATGTCCGGACGAGCGTCTGCCGGTGTAGACAAAGCAACCATGGAGGAAGAAAAAAACTAGGAGGGAGTGCCGCGGCGGAAAAGTGAAGCCTAGACATAAAAAATATAATGGAAAGGATCATGGGAAATTAGCCGTCACTTGATACGGCAAGCGGTAGCCGGTAGCTGGTTTCGGTTGCGGTTTCGCACGCTTCGCTCTGAAGGGATGCCTTCCCATGGCCTTCGCTACGCGACGCCTGCACTAGAAACCTGAGGCGCGCGCTGCGAGCAGGCGATGGATGAAACTTTGGACTTTTAGACGGTCTGATTCCGTGGGGGCTGCCGCCGTCGCGCAATGCACCCGTGTATTTCGCGAAGTATGGCTGGGTCCCCTCAGCTGCGCCATATGAAATGCTTGCGGGGCTCGGCGCACAAAGACGAAGCACGCGAGAACAAGAAGAACGAGGGGACGAAGCACTGTTCATCGCTTCGTCCTGTCGTCCATTGTGTTCTTGTGCTCTGTCTTTGTGCGCTGAGTCCCGCAAGCTAGCCCAACAAAACGTACTGCCATATGAAATGCTGCATGCCGGCCGGGATGCAAGAACATACCTCGGGGCTGTCGCTCCAACGGTGAGTATCCTAGCTGTTATGCGCACTCCTCTAGAAACGAAACGTTTGTTTGTCAGGGCATGTATTGTTCGAGACGAAAATCGTTTGATTCATTTAGGAAATGCAGACCTCAAATACACATTGTTACGCTGAAGCCAGTTCCCCAGGCATGCAATGTTATGTCGAATTCGTAGTCCCCCTGACGATACCAAATATGAAAAGGCCACCTGTAGTTCCCACTAGTGTGCCTATAAACACGGAGTACAATGCAACAATTGTAAACAAAGTAACGTATGTGTTACGATGAGACGCACAACTTTCGGCAGACCACTCCGATAGGCTTTCCGCGGGGACAATGTACCCTGCTGCTTTTGAGTCTGGCAACTAATTCCCAAGAATCATTGCACGCAAGAGCGGCGTCAGAGGAGGTTGGCTTGCGGAGGTTGCGCGCGCTCCCTCCTAGTTTTTTTCTTCCTACATGAAAGCAACGGACGGAGCCCGTATGACGACGCCCTTGCACGGCCCAGCGTCGGTGTATTGTTACGGCCGACAGCAATCGCTTGTCGGATGCTGCTGGTCGGTTCACTCTGCTCGCATCACACGCTTCGAAAGGCGACATTCGGTTGAGGGGGCTAGCAGGACAGACTGCTTGTCTCGGCGCGGAGGCTCGTTCTGCACTTGCAGGCAGCAGGACGACTGTTGCCTAGACTATTAATAGCCGTGTTGAAAGGGCCGCAGCTTCCTGGACGAAAAGAAGCATCGTTTAGCCGAATTATGCATGCACTTCCAACAGTGCTTTGGGAATGCCAGGCATAACTATGCGCACTGTGAGTACGGCCAGTGTGTATGTTCTGAGGACAGGCGCTATCTACTTGCAAGAATAATGATTGTTTAGCTGCGTGAGGCTTAGGCGCGCACGAAAAATGACCTATGGTCCTCGTATTACGTGGCCCTTGTAGTCCATAGCATTGTTTTGACATACAGAAATAAAAAAAAAAAATCAAATAAAATTATTCATGAAGCAGGTAGGCGAGACCTTACTTTACTACAGCACTTACATGACTATCTTCTCGCCTACGTAAATAATGGCAGATACATACTTGCTCGTTTCTTAATCATTTTTTGTTTGCCAGTTTCCTTTTAGGGTTATTCTGTAGTCACCGGCATTTATGCCACGTGAAGAGTTCAAGCTCAACGTGATCATCATAGCCTTGTGTTCAGATGCCACCTCCCTCAGGCATGCTCGTGATGTTTCGAGGCACACAGGCTTCAGACGTGGAATGCAGGGTGTGTTTTATTTCCATATGAAAGCATCTGCCCGAGCTGCACCAACTGGATCATGTCTTTAGCCTCGTGACGTCACATAACCCACCCAACAAACCACGCCTTCGGCCACTTCTACGGTCGACCTATGCGTGTACGGCCATGACATCTGCCGACGACCACCTGCGTGCTCGCTTCAGATTGGTGGGCGAAAGGTTACAGATGTTTGCCTCCTCCCGCCTTCCAGAGACACTGTGATTTTTCGTTTTCGATGTTGCGAGGCTTCAAACGCTCGACACCGAGGTCGCCAGATAAAGTTTTTTTTTTTTTTTTTTTTTTTTCAGATATGGGATTACTAAAGATCTTGCTTTAAAAGCCCGCCAAAAATACGGTCACGATTTCTTAAGACTGCGAGACTTCAGACTGTCGACGCCGCTGACGCCGACGGACTTTTCGACATGGGGTCACTAACTCTCTCGCGCTAATAAAACATTAAGCACAAACCAAATATGCTAATTAAAAGCGCTGTACGAACCTTCTCGTTGCGTTATATGACTGTACCCCCTCCGCATATCAAAGCATTTTTCTTTCTGTGGGAAAAACGAGCAGAAGGATGTTTGCTGTAGCGAGGGTTTGGAATTACATCTTACTGCAACAGGATCTTAGGCACTGAACAGAGCACGCGCAAGACCAAAGGTATTACCTTAACATGCCCTCATCAACACCAGGTGTACAATACGTGTGTGCCGAGGCCGCCTCGGCCACGAAGGACAGACGCCCGTCCTTGCGAAACCTTAACCAGTCGATTATTGTCGTTGCTCTGGCAGCGCCCGAAGCGTCGCATTCGCATTCAGCAGAGCGAGAGCTAGAGTTGTCGGCAAAACATGCACACGTGTTCACCTTGACTGAAGATAAAGCGCACGGGAAGACGCACACAAGAGAAGAAGACACAGGACACGCGCTAACTCACATCTGGTTTATTGCAGCAATAACAGCAAATATATGCTGAAAAGGGTTCATGCGCAGTACATAAAAATCCCATAAAGACAGAGGAAAAAAATATAAGGAATATTACAAAACATTATCAAGGAATATCACAAAACCCGATCAAGAAAACTGATCTCTGCCTTCCAGAGCCGCACCGACGTATCGCTGACACACCTATCTCCCCTTTTCCCGATATGGAATGCCTCCAACAGCTCACGCGCTGTCTTGTCACGGCCTCTGCCCAGAATCTTAATGTCAGCCAGTCGCGGCTCGCACGCAGTGCAGTTCGCGCAATGCGCTGCCAAATTTGACCCTCCACTCCTTAAAGCCCGCAAATGATCCCCTGCTCGATCATTAATACAGCGCCCGGTCTGGCCAATGTAGGCCTTCCCACAGGTCAGCGGGATCTCATAAACGACCCCCATGCAGCAGTCGACAAACCGCTTGGCATGTTTTTTCTCACAACCGCTCGGTTTTCCAGCACGCGAAATGCGTGAGCAAAGCTCCGCCATCTTCTTCGGAGCGGAGAACACCACCGGCACGCCATGTCTGTTCGCCACTTTCTTCACGTGGTGCGCAACCTTATGCATATACGGTACCACAACAGGTTTAGCCGTATTTCTCACCGGAGTAGTTTTCTTTCCAAACATGGCTCGCTTGGTTTTCCGGAGCAGGGCTTCCGTCACTGACATAATGACCGCGCAGGGGTACCCAGCAGATAGCAACCGCTGTATTTGCCTATTAAAACTCGACTGCACAGCATGCGGGCACGACTTCGCGCGCACGACTTTTTTCCTCTGTCTTTATGGGATTTTTATGTACTGCGCATGAACCCTTTTCAGCATATATTTGCTGTTATTGCTGCAATAAACCAGATGTGAGTTAGCGCGTGTCCTGTGTCTTCTTCTCTTGTGTGCGTCTTCCCGTGCGCTTTATCTTCAGTCAAATTACAATGCACCATCTAGCCCAACTTCAAGTTTTGTTAAACGTGTTCACCTGTTGCAACACGTTCCCACCACCCGTCACGGCCGATGGGCACAGGCGCACACGCTCGAAGGCTGCCGGCCAGGCGAGCTAGTCTTCCGGAGAAAGCAAAAATGGAGGGTTGCAGCTAAACAGGCTGTGCTCTGTTTTTTCTAGAACTTGTTTATTTTTTTATTTATGGCGCTGAGTTTGCCACACGGCATAAAAGGTGGTGGTATAGCGTCACAGGAATGTGTGGAGTGCAGCCATGCGCAAGAAGTCACACAAACTGCGTGCATAAATGTTGTTTGTTGTCCATAAGTGGAAATGAGAGTCATTACTTGGTGAAAGTCCAGCTTTTTGTAGAATGGTGTTGCGGTTTTCTAGGACTTGAAAGGTGCAGTTTTATTTCTTTTGTATTCACCGCGGTAAACGAAATGAGCAATTAAATAATTTAGACATGTTTGTGCCCAACTACCTTTGGTGACACCGTTCACGTGCGTAGGAATTTAAATTTTTTCCTTTCGAGGTATAATAAGAGTGAGAATTGCGGTCACTGGACCTCTAGTTACTGATTCTCTTTGAACATGCAGAGCGCAGTACGTATCAATTGCTGACGGTTACGATGGACACGGTGGCGAAACGCTAGGTATTGCGCGCCCAACGACAAGCCTGCTCCGATGAGGCCGTATTCTTTTTCATCGACTCTACTACTACTATACTATCTATCAGAATACCGCGTTTTCCTTGCAGCGTCAAAAAACGTTATCGTGGTGCACATGGGACAACGCCTATATAATGTTCCGAAATGAACCTTTGAAGATTAAGAAAAATATGCTAATTGAAGGAGGAAAAAATCCGGCCTTAAAGGCATGGTGTGTTAGTTAATGGGTCCTTCCGTCAGATGCCCAAAGGTCTAGGGACAGCAAGCCCGGCTTTTAAACAAAAGGAAGCGGGGGGGGGGGGGGGGGGGGGGGCGGGGTTTCGAAACAGGGCTCGACCACTTTTCTTATCAGCGCATTTGCTTTTCTTTCCTCCGAGACGCGCAAGTTATGGCGGTGGAATGACTCCATGTGTGATGTGATAACAACTTTATTATTCCACAAGTTAAGTATGCCCCCTAGACCCCGCCCCTGGCACGCAGGCCTAAGGGACGAGAGCCGGGACCTCCGCGATCAGAAGCAGGCAAAGAGGTCTTGGTTCCTTGCGGCCTCTTCCGCCAGGCGGATGGCTTGCTGCTGAAGAGTTGGGTCCTCGCTCCGCAGAAGGGTTTCCCAGGCTTGTCTACTATGTATTTTTGCCTTAGCCCCTGGGTAGCTAGCACATTCCCAAATTACGTGGTTGAGGATCCCTCTCTCCCCACATTGCTTGCATTTATCGTCCTGTCACTCATCTTTCTGGGCGTAATAGGCTCAGGCCGGATGGATGTAATTCCCTGCCTGTAGACGCCGCCATGCGGTCGCCCCTTTGTTCCCAAAGTAGTCGTTCCCAAAACAGGAGGAAAAGTAAGAATGTGTGGAGATTACAAAGTGACTGTAAATCCATGCCTCAGAACAGACTATTACCCGTTGCCGGCAATTGAGGAAATATTTGCAACGTAACATGGCTGCAAGTATCTCACGGTGCTTGATATTTCCACAGCCTACCAATAGCTAAGATTGCGCCCGGATTCGCAGGCGCTTGTAACGATAAACACGCATATCGGCTTGTTTAAATACACACGACTTCCGTACGGAATAAAAAGGGCACCGTTCATTTTTGATGTAGTAATGGGTGAGGTTCTCAGCGAGTTAGGAGTGTCCTGCTATCTTGGTGATATTTTGATAGCCGCGAAAACGTCGGAAGAATGCTATAAGAAGGTCGAAAGTGTACTAACAAGGTTAAAAAAAAAGAGGAATCAAACTGAAGAAAGAAAAATGAAAGTTCTTTCAGACCTCAGTAACGTACCTGGGTCATGTGATCGACGGCAAGGGAATACGTCCTTCCCCTGAGAAAGTACAGGCTATCAAGGAAGCACCAAGCTCCAGGGACAAACATTAACTCCGAGCATACCTTGGGCTAATAAATTTCTATGAAACGTTTCTTCCAAATCTTTCAGCAGAACCGAAACCACTGTAGGAGCTTCTCAGAAATAACGCGAGATGGAAACGGACAGCTGAAGCAGAAATAACTTTTCAGAAACCAAAAGGGTGGCTTACGCAGAGCTCCATACTAACGTAATACAACCCTACAAAGGAGTTAGGGCTAGTCAGTGACGCATCTGCGTACGGCATAGGAGCCGTTCTGTTCCACAAGATAGGTTCTGTCGAGAGGCCAGTCGCTTTCGCGTCGAAAACACTCAGCAAAACAGAACAAGGTAACGCCCACATCGAAAAAGAGGCACTCGCCGTTGTGTTCGGACTAAACAAAGTTCATAAGTACTTGTTCGGGCGGACGTTCTGCATTTGCAGTGATCATCAGCCCTTAATAGGTCTTTTAGGGCATGACAAGCCCATTCCAGGTATATCAGAGGCCCGTGTTCAGCGATGAGCGTTGTTGCTGGCAGCCTACAACTACCGATGGGTTTATCGGAAGTCTAGAGAGATTGCAAACGCTGACGCACTGTCGCGGCTGCCATTGTCAGCCCTAGCTGACAAACCTGACAGCGTTAATCTTTACTCTGTACTCGACGAAGTACCTCTCTCTGCTAAGGAAATAAAACGGGAAACGCGCAAGGACAAGGCGTTATCAAAGGGGCTCTATTATACACAAACCGGTTGGCCTTCGAACATCAGAGGTGATCTGCTCGCACCGTATTTTGTTCGCCGCCACAATTTTTCTATCGACCAAGATTGTGTAACTTGGGGAAATCGCGTAGTAGTGCCAGTGTGCCTGCTTACACAAGTGCTGTCAATGTTACACGAATGCCACCCGGGAATGACCCGAATGAGAATGCTGTCGCGAAGCCGTGTGGTGGCTGAGATTAACTCAGGACATAGAACAAAGGGTGAAAGAGTGTGCAACATGCCTGTTATCGCAGAACGCGGCCTAGAGTGTTCCCTTGTCATACTGGGGCTGGCCCACGCGTAGGTGGAAAAGAGTTCACCTGGACTTTGCGTATTGCGATGGACAGTGGTTTCTAGTGCTTGTGGACGCGCATTCTAAATGGGTCGAAGTGTATGATGAGGTTGACGACCAGTAAAAAAACTGTAGAAAAACTGCGTGGTGTGTTTGCCACATATGGGGTTACCAGAAGACGTAGTGACCGACAACGCCCCGCAGTTTTCTTCTGTATATATTGAGAACTTCTTGACCAGGAATGGCGTTCGGCACAGTAAATCTCCTCCTTATCTTCCTGCTTCAAATGGCAGTCCGGAGCGCTGTGTGCAGACAGTGAAAAGAGACCTCTGCAAGCAGATCCAGGACGAACACCGGAAAGGGGACACGATGTCTGTGCAGCACAGTATTGATCCGTTCTTTTTCAGATACAGGAACACCCCAACGGGAACCAGAGGAAACACCAGCGCAAAGATTCCGGTCGTGGTCGCCCCTAACCCGACTGAGCACCCTGACATTGAACAAGGAATGAGAAGCAAATTGGATCGTATAAAGCAGTCTGCAAACCGAACCCGCGGATCCTGGAGAGAGTTCGACGAGGGTGATCGTATCCTGGTAAAGGGTCTCCGACCTTTCGATGAAAAATGGATAGTAGGAATAATCCGCAGGCGGGTGAGCGCCTGCATGTACTTAGTGCTTACAGGGAACGAATGACGATACGTTCATGACGATGACCTCCGACAGTGTACATTTCAGGACAAGGTGACGTCTAATCACCCTACCATCCCGGCCGGAGGTGATCCGAGCATCCAGTTGCATATGACTCCGCCCGAGGGTACGGGGCTGCGCGCCTCGAATGACACGGCAACAAACGAAGGCAACACTTCAGCACCAGACTTTCCGCAATCGGGCTCTATGCCTGCACTACTGATCCTCAACCGCACCTGATCCTCAGCCAGATCCTCAACCGCCACCTGATCCCCAGCCTGGTCCTCAAGCGCAACACACTCCGCAACCCTCACTCCGTCGTAGCACTCGTAGGACAAGGGCCCCAGACCGCTATTGGACACAATAACGACAAACAATGTGTAGGGGAAGGAATGTTGTGTCATTGCTCTCACAGCATGCTAGTGTGACGTCACGGGGTCAGGTTACAGCAGCTATAAAAGCAGCTGCACTGATCTTGGTTGTGCTTCTTCGTGTGCCAGACAGCGTCTGAATAAATCCAGACAAAGTCATGCTCTCTTGTCATGTGTGCTACTTGGTGAAGACACAAAAATAGGTGCATGCGTTACGCTTCATGTGACACATATTGCTCAGATACCTGGTTTCGAAACAATGAATGCAGAGCGTCGCAAGTTTGCATAGAGGGGCAAATAGAGGACACTAATAAACACCCCGACATCGGCCACATTATTTAAATCGAGGGAGACTTATATCTGATTGCTATGGTATATAGGCTGTCGAACGCATAACTGAGGTGTGACCGCAAGAGCAACAATACGACGCTGGGCAGAGGGCAGCACGTGATGTGTTCCAGGAATACGAAACTTGGAAGAAAGGTTACGGGAAAGGTATATAATGCGTTTAAGCAGTGCATGGCCAACTTTTGTTTCTCCTCATCCTCTAAAAGAGCATAAAATAAAAGGACGCTATGCAGTGTCTTCAGCTGTGACAGGGACTGCGTGACCTTCACCGCAAGACTAATTTCCTGATGCTGAGCCAGGTGTTCGTTTTAAAGTGAAAGCGTTAGTACACCTGTGGGGGAAAAAATGCCCAGCGGTGTTGGTGGTGTCGACCTTTTGAAGCCTTGCAGCCTTGAAAAACCACAAGCATGTCTCTGGCAAGCTTTCACTGCGAGAGCGTTAGTAACACCGAGTCGGCAAAAATTGTCCGGCGTCATCACCGTCACGCGTTCGAATCTTCGCAGCCTCTAAGAATCACGAGAACGCCTTTGGTAGTTGATAGTTAGCAAGTGACCTTCCCGGAGCTAATAAGCCGGGTGTGCAACGGCGAACCGGTGCTCATTTCTCTTTAATTCGCTTATGGCAGTCGCTACACGTGTGACTATCCAGATGGTTGGGGGTGTAAGGAGATCAGATGTCATGGTCCAGTTCAAGGACTGTCAACTCGGGCAGATTGTTTCTTATGAATGGGTTCAATGAAAATCTAAATAGTAATTTACCAATGTAACGAACGGGGGCAGTAATTTCGCACTTCCTAGAAGTAATTTACCACCGAATTACTTTCCACAGTAATGGTCTCGGGTATGAAAGTCTTGGCACTTCGAAATCAGGAAAGAGCGGTAAATCTGGATTTGTGTAAGGAGTCGGCAAGTATAACCACAATATCGTGCGCACGGTTAAGCGGGGGGGGTAGGAAGAGCCACCGTTGTTCTCTTGTGGAGTCGCTGCTCATGTTCATATGAGGAATGCAGTGTATCCAGCATGCCTCTGAAAAAAAAAAATGGAAGCCTCTGAATTGGGCGTGACGGGCAGATGACCTACTTCGAACCTGCGAGGACTGTGCGCAGATGCATGGGTTAAGCTGCCCAAGGGCACAACGCTCCCCGTTCACGCTGGTCACCACAGGGCGCGGGGGAGCAAACAGAAGTGCGGATGGTGTTCAAGAATTCAGTCTGCCAGGGTCGATTAGTGAGACCACCGAAGCAGTAAATAACCTGCTTCCCTGGATAGCTGGCCTTTGAAATCATGCAAGCATTTCACCCTCATATTCGCAAGGTTGCAGCGACAGTCGCCCATCTACTGCGGTGTCACAAAATGAGTCGGAGTTATTTTGCTGCGATAGAAAAGTGTTTAGGGTAGGCTAACAAAGCTTGATTGTTTGCTTTCTTTCTGGGCACGTGCGCTGCCTTGATGGCTAAGCACTATGTCTGCCGAGCTTTAGTCTCCATTGCTATAGCATTTCGCCATGCACACATTCTCCTTCCATCATAACAAAGCTCGCTTGAAGTTAGCTAAACCTGCCCCGTTTCTTTCCTTCAAGTCCCTTTTGTCCACCGCCCTGTTGCGCACCTTGTGTATACTTCGCTTCGTGTTTGATTAACCCACATGGTGTGAGTAAGCAAAACTTCATTCAATGCATAAGCACATAAGGCTCGTCACTTGCAGCAGCGGTCAGATCCATAATAACCGGACAACAATCATATCTGAAACTTCCGCCAAGTACTTTCGCTGCCATGGAGGCACAGCACGGGAAGGCAGAATCAAAAAGTAGAGGAGACAAGGAGCGGTGCCAGTTTTCGTATCAGACAAAGCAACGGCCAGCCGCTCTTTTTATAAGCGTCTCTGGCGCGCCGACAAAAAGGAGAGAAAATGAATGCGGATGCACGCGCGGTGTGATAAGGAAACTTTTTTTTCTATACAGCGCTTGCAAGCGTTTCGCAGGCGCGGTGTATAAATGCTCGTAGGTTATGGCAGTTGAATCGCGCACGTTTCGAACCGAGAAATCAACAAAAACAACGCCGCCTATAATATCGATACGGGCTCGCTTCAGGAAGAGCCCCGCGCTAAACCTCTTTTGACTTTACTTGAAAGTCGAACCCGGAACGAAACAAGGAAAGCATTTTTCTTTTCGAGTCCCGCCTTCATTGTATCTACCAAAACGCGCGTCTTCCGTATTCACTCTATTAGATGCGCACACGAATGCAGACTAGCCGCTTCAGGGCATGGATAAAACACTTATGACTAACGCGCCGCAGCAAAAGTACAGTGACCGGATCAGGAGCATAATGAGTTATTTCTCTGACCCACTCTGCTCGCTTCCTATCTCTTAATGTTACCCCTACCATTTTTCGTTCCATAGCTCTCTGAGTTAACCTCAGCTTAAGTAGAACCCTCTTGGTTAGCCTCCATGTTTCAGCCTCATAGGTGAGTACAGGTGAAATGCAACTGTTGTATACTTTCCTCTTGAACGATACCGGTAAGCTGCTAGTCATAATCTGCGAGTGCTTACCAAATCCGCTCCATCCCAATCTCATTCTTCTTGTTATTTCCTTTTCGTGATTCGGATCAGCGGTTACTATACCTGTCCTAAGTAGACATATTCGCCTACTACTTCCAGTGCTTCGCTACCTAACGTAAACTGCTGTTCCTTCCCGAGGCTGTCGGACATTACCTTAGCATATTGATTTTTAAGCCTACCTTTCTACTTTCTACTATACATACACACACACACATATATATATATATATATATATATATATATATATATATATATATATATATATATATATATATATATATATATATATATATATATATATATATATATATCCTGCTCGTGAAAAAAAAAACAGTAGTGAGAAGGAATGGGTATCAGCTGTGCACATAGTGCGTTTATAGTATCATTTTATTTTCGGTTTACAGTCGGCCTTTCTTAACTGACACCTGCACAGTGCAAAGATGTGACGAAATGAGAACGGAGTTAAAATTGGACCGCATCTTGGAAAAGTAATCGCACTAGGCTCGCGAACAAATTACAGCAACAAGAGAAGAGTGAGTGGCAAGATAAGCAGTTTTGATGTGGAAAGGCGCGACGAGTGGAACGTCACTTAGACTTTCCGAGTGGACCCTTCGCTGTGCCCTTGGGTACTGGGCACTGAACGAGATAAAGGGATGAAAAAAACACAGTAAGGGACGTTCGGCAGTCAGCTACCTTGCAAATGAGGACGAGAGGCGAGGGCTAGTGAACCAAATGTCCTCGGCGAAGACTGGCTGACTCATGGCGGAAAGTCAGCGGAAAGTTCGTGGTTTTCCCGCAGGTTATCGGTTTTCTTGTGGGCTGCGTTCTAGATTGCCGGTGTTCGTAAACCTCTTCTGGGATAAGGTCGATAAGGTCTGTACCGAGAGCGGCCGGTGCCTGCGCGCTGACAGTCTAATGCTGCAAACCTCGTCCCAGATGCGAGTTAATGTCATGTTTTAAACATTTTCTATACTGCGATCCTCTACCTTCACAGAAACACAAAGGCCGACATCGCATCAGACTAGCATACCTGACTAGGAATTTGCGCAAATTTTAGCCTATCTGTCTTGATTGAAGCCATTTGCGCTTTTGCTTTTGTGCGAGGCAACTTCCGCACAGGCTAGAAACCTTGACCCGTCTTTTTCGAACAAGGGCTTAGTGGATGCGCCAGCCGCCGCCGTTCGATTCAAGGATTCTCTTTGTAAGCGCTATGCCGCTCCGTAATTGTTTCTCGTCTAGGCCGGGTGCAATGCCATTCTTTCAAGGCTCTAAGCAACGGAGCGGTGCACAAGTCAAGGTCACGTGAGGACCGTGAGCGTCGAAGACGTGCCCCACCGACCGCGTGCTGCTGTCTGCAGACACCTGTTCTCGAAATGCTTCTACTGTGATTCCACAGGAAAACGAATCAGCTGATAGGCTATATTAAGCTTTGTCAGGCATGTCATTAGGCCGCACAACCCTGGCATTACCTCTGCACGATCGCTTCGCGTGGCCTTCGCGCAAGCGCGGTAAAAGAAGTTTCAGTCAAGCGGGACAACTTGCTGGAGATATATGCTCGGCGAGGTCCATGCCACACCTTTAACGTTAACATTAACAGGCTTCACCGCCTTTCAACGGTCGCCAACGCTCATACTGGAGTAGCTTCACATGGCTTTCTGCTTTCTCCTCTCTTTCGCGCCGACTTCGCGCCTAGAGGCGCAAGCATCGTCGTTTACCATGTAAATGGGCGGTGCGCGTTCAAAAGGACACAGCGCGAGAGCGGCGCTTGTCACAGTTAACTGTCTGGTCACGGCGTCGCAGTCAGCTAGTTGATGGCGACAGGTCACGGCAATATATGTCTCCTCTTCGGATGCGCGCGCGCCGGCGCAGCGATAAAAATAGCTAAGCATATAGCAGTGCCAACACAACGCTGACGTGGCGTAATTAACGGTGGAGCGAACGAGGCGTTGTATTTCACCGAGCATCACGAGAAGACGCACAAAGTCTGCGGCTACGAGCTCGGTCTGGAGGCGACAATAGGCTCGGGCAGTGCTATTTTCTAGGGTGCCTCGATGTTGCCAAGGCAACATTGAGGCACTCTACTATTTTCAACGTCTCGACGCCATCTGAGAAATTTTCCTTCTTACATTTGTCAACTGGAGACACTTAAACAAGGTTTTCGAATGCCACGAACCCGGGAACTCGCCTTACCTTGCAGCCAGTTATTTGAATTACCTATGAGTTCCTTTTACGGCGGGTGAATATGTCTTTCATACGACGCTTTGTTCACAGTAAACCATCGAAAAGTGAACTGCCGAGCTCAGCCGAAGGCGCGAGCACAGCACAGACAATGGAAAGACAGGGGTAAGGCGACAGTTTTAAGTTTTACTGCGTCCCGACCTCGGCAACGAAGTTTCCACTGCGAACGCCGGCCTGCACTTCAGCGAAATCAGCCCCCACTGAGCATAGGATGCTTTTTGTAGCGAAAGCTACATTTTCCACGAACAGAGCTGTCGCAGCTGGCGAATGCCCTACCCGCTTGTGTGTGCCCAGAAGGCGTGAATCGGCTAAGTGTTGGGCGGCTGGTCCTCTTTTTCTGTTTTCCCCTGCGCATTTGCGCTTTTCACCGTGTTGATAACGCTCGCAGAGAGATTGTAACTGTAGAGTAATGTCTACCAGTCTCCCGGCCAGGGGAGCTCCCCTGGTCAGCTTTCATTATGCCTCACAATCTACCTCTGGAAGCGTTCCAACGATCTGGCGTTCCAAACATTCCTGTGGAGCTGGTGCCTAAGGATGGCGGATTTATCAAAATGAATAACCCTGGGATTGTTCGAGCTGCTCTCCAAGCAGCCTCTTCCCTGTATGACTCGATCACACAAGTGAGGCAGTTTGGGCGTGGCGGGATACTGTGCCGACCTCCAGACCTCAATTGGGTTAAGGATCTGCTTAAATGCAATTCATTTGGACCACTTCAGGTGAGCAGCTTTATCCCTGCTCATCTTGCATGCGCAAAAGGATTGGTCCGAGGAGTAGACTCTTCTTTAACTTCAACTGAAACTCTCGACCTTCTTTCGGCAGTGGTGTGGTAAAGGTGTATCGTTGCAGCCGGGAGGTTAATAATACGACAACAGAGTCAGTGATTGCCACATTTGCGGGAACTTCATGCCCGTCGGAAATAAAAGCACGGCCACTGATCTTCCGTGTGGATCGTCTTGAATCTAAGCCACTGCGGTATATTAATTGCTGGCGATATGGTCACAGTGCTCGTGGTTGTAAGTCCTGCGTGCGGTGTTGCAAATGTGGCGATGGTCAGCCCACGCTGAAAACTCCTTGAAGTGTCCATCTCGAAAACAGAAGTTTCAATTTCTAGAAGTAATAGACATAAAACGCTGTTCGCGTCGTGACGCTGTAGCAGAAGTTAAAGAGCGATTGCACGGTTATGCAGGTGTTAGCCAGATCAGGTATGCCTCTAGATGCATCAATCTCAAAGGCGATAATGACTGCAGTGGAAGCCTCAATGACTAAAATGGTCGACCGAATAGTTGCTACGGTCACAGAGTGTTTTTCTAACGTTCTGGTAGTTCAGCTAACGCAAGCCCTGAAATCAGGAACAGCCCCTTTCATAGCAAACATGCCCTCGGAAAGTTCTCAACTGCTTGAAAGCACTACTGTTGCTTTGCCTCACAGGACTACTCCTTCAGATGAGGATAGAGACATTAATGAAGCAGAGATGGTGGAATCAGATGTAAGAATTCTAAAACGGTGTAGGTCTCCCATGTCCAACCATTTTTCTCCGCAGTCCTAACCAAAATCAAAGAAACATCAACATGCATCAAAGCCAAAGGATAATATTTTGGGGCAGGCAGTTGCGGGCTGCCCAGATTTCGCACTCATAGGGGCACTAAAAGTTATACACTGGAACTGTCGTTCAATTCTAACAGATTCAACAGATTTAGTTTACATTTCTAAATATAATCCACCCATAATTATTTTGCAAGAAACTTGGCTAACAGCCGAAAAGCATTTCTATTTACAGAATTATCATTCATTCCGACAAGATCGCCACAAAAGGAGGAGGTTTAATTATATTTGTCTATACAAAATTTTGTCACAGGGCAAAGATTTCTTTAAAGCTATCTTCTATAGATTGTGAGTTATTGGCCCTAGACTGAAATTCCAGGGCACTGTCCGTTTTCCTTAGTGAATGCTTATTTCCCTAGCGAAGTACAAGATACAAAACCTTTAGATCTGCTATTAGTTAATTGTCGAAACTCAGTTCTTCTGGCTGGTGATTTTAATTCGCATCGTGTGTCATGGGGACAGATAGTTGTGGCAAGCGTCTTTGGGATTGGGTAACACATAATAACTTTTCCTGTAGAAATTCGGTTTCGGCCACTTTCATAAGAAAACACACTCAATCTGTGCTAGATTTAACTTTTACCTCTCCCAGCCTTTCTGTTAATAATTGGTCGACACGTGATTGTGGCACCTCTAGTGACCCCATACCGATTGCGTTTGATGTTAATCGCCCTGTAACCCCAGCGACTTCTCAGTTGAAGTCATTTATTAACTATAATAACTTTCAGTTACCTTTACGCTCTAATCTTGAGTCAGTGACTAACGCGGATGAAGAACACAAATGAAAACGCCTATGCTCGGTGATTGAGGATTGCCGTAAGAAGTCTGAGCTCTTGGTACGGAGCTCAAAGGGGAATACTTTAGCTCATTAGTGGAATGCTGATTCTTCCTGAGATTGGAGACGTAGAAAGGCGGCATGGAAAAAGCTTCTCCACAAACAGTGCCCGAAAAATTGGCATTATTATAAGTTCCATGCAGCTATTTTTAAGCGTACAGTTGCAAAAGCGAAGGACGAGAATGATGTTAAGCATTTTGATTTCCTGTCCAAATCTGGCAACCAAACTGCTCTTTTTCGTTTTTTACGCTCGCGGAAAACGATTCCGCAATCACAAAATCTGCATTCCCTTATTTTTACTCCCCATGAAGCAATTGACACAATTGAAACAATTGTCAAAAAACTGGAGAAGCGTTTCTCGTCTACACTTCCTTCATGCTCGATATCTGTAATGCCAACGGATCCAGTTAATTATGATCCTCAAATTTCCGTTTCTGAGCTTTCTCCTATAGTTATGAGATTACCAGCCGCTGCTCCCGGTCCTGATAACGTAACTTCAAAAATGTTAAGAATTCTTTCTGACGAGTCACCTGAGACGTTATTAGAGCTAGTAAATTATTCCATCAAACATACTTGGATACACTAAAAATTGAAACTTGCCAAAATAATTCATTTACTTAAGAATAAAGGCGGTGCCATAGATAATATTAGACCAATTGCATTAATATCAAACATTGTAAAATTAATTGAAAGAGTCATACTTATAGGTATTTCGGACTTCATGAATCAAGAAAATATCCTCAGTCCTTGTCAAATTGGTTCCCGTCAAAAGTGTTCCATCTGGAATGCGCATGCTGTCCTCGAGAGTCGAATTCCTTTAGCGCGGCGCCAAAACATGCACGCTGCTTTGATAACGCTAGATATAGCCAAAGCCTATGGCAGTGTTGAACATAGCATTCTTTTGCAAAATTGAAAAGCTCTTCAGTTTCCACATTATTTAGTAGCCTGGATATCTGAATTCCTCCAAAACCGAGATATTTACTGTGCATTAAATGGCGTTCATTCTGGCAGATATAAGCAAGCCAGGGGAGCGCCGCAAGGAGCAGTCCTCTCACCAGTCCTTTTCAACATACTTAGCTCAATTCCAGTTAATCATGACGTTCGCACTTATGTGTATGCGGATGATATTGCGTTTTTTTGAAACTGCATCGGATATTCAATCCCTTTATCTCCGCTTGCAAACGTACCTAAACTCTATTGAGAATTGGTTGTGTGGCTTGCGTCTCACATTAAATGTGAACAAAAGCGCAATCCTTGTATTCAATATAAAAGATCGTGTAAGTCTGTCTGTAGTGTATCAGCAGCAAATAATACCACAGGTTAAATCATTAAAGTACTTAGGGGTCACTTATGATGATAATATTTCATGGCAGCCCCACATTAACCATATTGCTACAAAAGGGACTCGGGCCGTGGGCATGTTGCGTCGAATTAGTCGTCCCCGGTCTGGAATGCAGAGAGATGTGCTTTTAATGGTTTATGTTATGTATGTGTGTCCAATTTTAGAGTTCGTTCAGTCTTGTTTTCTGGTTCAGCAGCTTATAAAATTCGACCGCTTGTTCTCTTGGAGCGAGAAGCGCTTCGCTTGTGTCTTGGACTTCCAAAATGTGTTGCCAACAATGTGTTCTACCTTGAAGCCCGGATTCCTCCCTTGATATGTAGATTACAAATTCTAACTGTTCAAACGTACCTAACGATATATGAATCAGAGTTTCACCGATCTATGTCTATTTTGTGCTGTCAACCGACCTCCTTTTTCGGTGTCCATTGGCGGTGTCCATTGGCCTAAATGTCACACCCTGCAGGTTGCTATGGTCAAAAATTTGCTGGGCCCTTTAAATGTTTCCCTTCCTAGTATTCTATACCCCTACAAACCACCGGTTCATCTGTTGAAATTGTCATTGACGACATATTCGCGAATAATGCTAAAGACTTATCATCCGTTATTCTAAACGGATTATTAGAAGATCATTTAAGAAGCCTTTCTGCTAGTTTAGTAGTAGCTACTGACGCATCACAATGTAATGAAAAGGCGGGTGTGGGTATATGTATATTGTCCGCATTTAGACTGGTCTTTTTCTGTCCGGCTTCCGGACTTCACCCCAATTTTTAAAGCGGAGTTTCTGGCGGTGCTACTCGCTTTACGGAAATTAGACTCCTCTTTTTCTAAAGTGGCCATAATTTCCGACTCTCTATCCTTGTGTTCATCCCTCTCTTCGTCGGCGGATTCTGCAATAGTAAAAACCTTTCTCTCCCTGATCCCTAGACCCTGATCCCTAGACGTTTGAAGATTGTACATATGGTATGGGTACCAGGCCACAGCAATGTGACTTTAAATGAATATGCTGACAATTTGGCAAAAGAGTCCCTTAATGGCCCCGTATTATATATCCTTCCGGCGACAGCGTACATCACCGCAGCGAGGTTTCGGAGAAACGTTCTATTAAATACGAAAAATGGACATCTTTTAAGATCTGATGACTACCTGCACCTAAATTATTCTTGGAATAGAAAATTATGTCATTCATGGCAACTTGAGATTTCTCTAACAAGGCTGCGATGTCGCATCCCACCTTTAAATTCCTATTTTACAGGTCTGCTTTGGCACTTTCTCCAGTCTGCGCATTTTGCGGTGAATAGGAACCATTAGATCCCTTTTTATTGTTTTGCCTCCGCTTCACTATACGTTGAGAAGACAGTTGATGGAAAGGCCATTGCAACAGCTTGGCCTCAGTTTAAGTAGCCCGATATTGTTATCATTTGGCGCCACCATCCTTGGGCACAGTCACTGGTCTTTTTTACTGGAATCAAATCGTTTGCCTTGCTAAATATTTAAACATCACTTGTTCTACAATTGCAGTGTCAATCTTTCGAGTGTGTTACCACTTTTCATTTTATATTTCACTTATTTCGCGTTTTGTTTCCTTTCCTCTACCCCTCAAAACCACTTCCTTTTATGCAAGTACACTTCAAAAATTTTCTATGCTAACCAATTCTTAGCCGATCCCCCTCTGTGGGTACGTGCCATAAGTTATTTGGTCAACAACAACAACAACTGACTCCTTGTGGTACCTGGCTCTGCAGCCCAGATGGTGGTACAGTAGCGAGGTGAGCGGCGACGATGGCAAAACCACAAGATGTGACCACGATTACCACACCGGTAGCAAACCAAGGACGGACGAACCGAAGTCCGCTTTGGGAAGACATCACCGCTGTCAGGATGTCACGTCTTCCTCGAAGTTGACTGGCGGCGGCTCGGTAGAGCGCACTCGTGTTTCGTTGTGCGATCGCGGAGTATGACAAGCTAGGTAGTATCGGAGCTGCTGGTGCACCTGGTACCCATCATAGTCAGCTATGTTGAGAGACAGGGGCTGAAGCTGAGGCAGCGGATACGTAGATGGCTGTTCAGTGGAACGGCAATTTAGATCTTGACAGCATGTGAGCTCATCACGCACAATATGACGAATAGTAGCGGGTCACTGGTGGATGAAGAGTCAATGGCTACCACCGTAGGGACGGTAGCCAAGCGACCAAACTTGGGCCTAATTCACCGCATCATAAGATTTTCAAACGTGCGGCAATGCTCGATCACGTTCGATACTGATGCCAGGTTTTTTACTTATCAGGTAGATGTAGATGTTCTCGGCGAAGCCTTTCAACAAGTGGCCGACGTTGTCCTCGTCGGACATGCGAGGTGAAGCGACTTTCTTCAAGACCGCCTCGCTGTACTGGTGCAGGTCTCTCCAGGAAGATGTTCTCAGTGAGCCAGTGTCTGTTCTGCACACTTCTTTGCAGCGGTGTCACCAAATCATTTGCTGAACTCTTCAACAACACGTGTCCAAGGCGTGAAGGAGTGCTCGTGGTTCTCGTACCACGTAAGAGCCGAGTCTGCGAGCGCGAACACCACGTTGGCAAGATGGGCGGTCTCGTCCCAATTGTTCTATCGGCTGACGCGTTGATAGTGCGTCAACTATTCGTCCACTTCCTCACTGACAGCGCCCGCAAAGGATCGAGGCTCGCGGTAATGCGGCCAGAAGGTGCTCGATGCTGACCTGGACGCAGCGTCTCCGTCCAGGGACATCTCAGGAATACAAGTGGCAAACCGGTGAGGCGTCGACTACGGCGAGGTTCGAGTGGTACAGCCGTTGCTGACGAGGTCGGTCGCACCCAGCAAGTCTTCACCAAGTTGTTACGCTGAAGGCTTTGGTGAAAACCTGGACGTACGGGACATCAGGGGCACCACCATGTCGTTGTTGTTGTTCTCCTTTAATTTGATGGCACATACCCACACAGGGGGATCGGCCAAGAATTGGGGTGCAGAGATATTTGATTTTGAGATGTATAATTACATCGCAAAAAAATGATTTCTAGGAATTAGAGAAGGAAATTAAAATATGAAAAACCAATATAAAAAGGAGAATTCATAACGCACGCAGTAGGAGAACACTGAGATTTGTATTTACAAATTTAAAAAATTCAAAACGTATTAGCAAGGCAGACGTTTTGAGTTGTTAAAAAGTTTTGAATGGCGTTAAAAATAGACCTGTGGCTATACCCAAGCATGGCGGCACCGAACGATAATAAGATCTGGCTGCTCAAATTAAGTCCCAGCTGTTGCAACGGCTTCTCCAAATACCCTTTTCTCATCATGGAGAAATGGCAGCAAAACAGCAAGAAATGTTTTATTGTTTCCGGTTCCCCACAGAATGCGCAGACAGGGGTAAGCGCAATATGATTTAAATGACGACCTGTGCAAACAATGAAGATTCTGCCCACTCCCATTTACCCCCATTCATGGCCATGAGCCTTCCTATTCAATAAAGGACGTTCAATCAACCAATCAATCTTCGCGTGATGAAAAGACGCATGCAGTTTCGAACAGACCGTGGAATGCTAACTTGGAATGTTTACCACGTGAAACAAACGCCCTGCAGGAATCATTCATGTCGATTACATTCCGAGTGACTGGGCTCGGTGGAAGTTTATGTGCTTCAATGAGGAAATCGCGCGGCGAATTCCGGCGCCATAAAACGCGCTGGCGTTGCCTCCGGATATTCCAGCGGTTTCTCCCGCGCGTGTCGCCCTTGAGCGCTAAAGCAGGACTAGCGCATTTGCTTTAGCGCCTTCCTCCAAAGTGGAGTTACGACAGCCCGACAGGCAGAACGAGCGCGCCTATGAGGGAGCACCGGACTGGGCTTCAATTGCGACAGACGCATATTCAGGACGAAAAACACTCTCCTTGCCGTGCGCTTCCAAGAAACGCGATTGACCACCTAGAAACTGGCCCGTCTCGCAACCGCGCAGAATTGCGAATTTCTTCTTTGTACACAAGCGCGTTCGCGATTTCTCCTGGAGGAAAATTGTTGCTGCACAAGGCTCGAGCTGCCTCCATTTTCTGATGAAATCATGCCCGAGGCTCGCACATTCTTCGCGTCTATGCCGTCATTATTTTGTGGCAGCTTAATATGTTTTAGCGGTCCCTGTCGGCCACTGGTGAATCACTGATGCAAGAGGGGAAGTCATTCAGCGCTTTAATCAATTTCAATTCTGTGTAAAGTCACGACCTTTCTACCAATCCCAACCCTATCGGAATAAAGAAATAAAAGCTTATCAGCATAAGCTTGGGACTTGCAGGGTGGGAGAGAGAAAGAGTTTCTGGCTTTTTCTACCAACAAGAGGGCGAACACGGCACAACGAAAACAACCATGAATCTTGAAGCATCTATGTACTGTGCCAAGTAGGACATCATAAATTCATTGAGCCCAGTGTACAGATTGGAATTTGTCGCGCTATAAATCTGAAACAGAGAAGAGAGTGAAAGAGCCATGATAACTTCCTGACAATATGCTGATTTCATTATTATAGCAACGCAGTGAGCCCTGACAAGTGCCAGCAGCCTTAATTGCTAGTCGCTGTCACGGCTAATGCCCCCTGGACGAGTCTGTGGTGATGACGATGCAGCTTCGATGACGGTCAGGTTTTGTGCTAATTAATAATCGCTCCACCCAAAACTCTCTATTGTTGAGCTTCCACTATGACACGTCTTCGCGAGCCCTGTTGTTTTCCTTCTTCGACTTTGGACTTCGGACATGCTGTCTACGCGTGAAATTAACGTGCCCTTGACGCACTTCACTTTTTTCTTCTTCGTTGCTTCCTCAAAGTATAACCTTCAACTTTCTATCTTCTCTTAGACACCCCCGGTGACGTCAAAGATGACGAGACAACAACGTCGATTCGCATCATGAGATGCAAAGCGCGCGACTGAGAGCCACGTTGGCCCGCCAGTATCTGACCTTCCATGTGCATGCGCATTCATTCGAGCACGTTAGGCCGCCGTCACGGTGAGGGTGTTTTTCGAAGACGCGTGGCAAGTTTGTCCTTACCTCCGCGAGAGCACGGTAAGACGCAGTACGCGGGGACGATTGTCTCCGCGCATGCTTGCTACCCTATACACACAAAGCGTGACTGGAACAAACATCTCGCAGATCAAAGTCATGAAACCTGCACGATTAGTCTTGGTCCTTGAGAGCTGCTGCCGTGGTCTGAGCGCCAGACAGGGCAAGCGGTAAGTAGCCCCGCGGGGCGCATCATATAATGATATCATTCTTGGCACTCATCGTGCGCTGTGCGGACCCACCGGCTAAATGTGCACAGCAGCTGATCACAGCACTGCGCTGATCCGGTTCAAACAAGGCGGAAAGGGCAGCTGTGCCTCTGATGTCCGCTGCGCGGCGAAATAACCAAGAAACGCTCTATACTCACGATCATGACAACGACAGTCCCTTAACTCATCCGCGAGTCCTCGCCCCTCCCCCCCCCCCCCTCTTTCAGCTAACTTCCCATTACATCACCATTACATATACAGACCAAATTTCCGGCCAACCTCAATGTCTTGCCTATCAATAAACCCATCTATCACATTACATATAAATATACTTAAGTGAAGCCCTGATTGTGGTTAAAAATTGGTGTGAAAATCGATGAGACAAAAACAGGAGACAAAAACAGTCGTCCTACGGATCACTAACAAGACTAAGCAAGCACTTGTTTATGGTTACATGATGGGCACCACGGAGCTAAAAACGGTTACTGCAGCGAAGTATTTTGGACTTAACCTGGAATGCCGACGTTAACCAGATTTGTTCAACTGCCAAAAGGAACTATGTTTCTTACAAGGTAGACGCTTGGGCATGTTGATTAGACATTATCGGTGCAGCGGATATACGACGAGGGCGAGAGGAGACTCAGCGCTGAACTTACAACTGGCGTTTATTGAGACTCTGCCTCTGTTTAAATACAGTGGCGGACAGTCTCAAAAAAGGAAGAAACAAACACACAAAAATGGCATAAAAGCTTGACCATGGCTCAGAAAACGCATTTCCTCTTCACATAGAGCAATTGACACGGTGCTTACGCATTGGTTTGGTTTTGGGGTTTTTGAATTTCATAGGCTTCTATGATTTCTCTCGTAACCTTAACGCGGCTATCGGTGAAGACTTCGCATTGGTTGAAAATGGGGAAACATGGTTCTTTCTTTCTTTCTTTCTTTCTTTCTTTCTTTCTTTCTTTCTTTCTTTCTTTCTTTCTTTCTTTCTTTCTTTCTTTCTTTCTTTCTTTCTTTCTTTCTTTCTTTCTTTCTTTCTTTCTTTCTTTCTTTCTTTCTTTCTTCTTTCTTCCTTTCTTCTCTGTAGTCCCTGTAATGAATGGCGAGATGACCGGAAACATTGTTTTCTACTTTGTTCTTGTGCTCTCGTAACCGGTCATTGAGACATCTACCTGCTTGGCCCGTGTAGTGCTTACCACGGTAAAGCGGAAGCCTGTACACGGCATTGTCGGTGCACTCTACAAATCTGTTCTTATGATTCTTGGCGCAGGCCCCCCTTGCTTGTGACACAGCGTCGTCTGTGTCCCCTCTCGCCCTCGTCGTATGTGTGCTGCACCGATAATATGGTTCTTACGTCGAAAACTAAAGCTGACCAACACAATCTTCTAAACTAACAACCTACGTGAGGCCCACGTTAAAATATTCCAGTGATGTCTGGGACCCCTTCCCAATCGGCTTAATTCGAATGCTTGAGTGTGTGCAACGCCGAGCAGCCAGATACATCTTATCGAAGATTCACAAATGATCAATTTGCTACAGTTACAGATCGTTGCAAATCGTCAAGGCTGAAATTTATTTTTATTGCGAAAGCAATACTATTATTCTAGGTTTCGAGTCTTCGTAGCGCGGCTGCTAGCCACGTCTTACCCACGTGACGCTGTGACGTCACACTCCACGTGAGCTGGCAGGAGCTGCCAACTTGGGTCTCTCGTTTCACATAGGACGGTTATGTCAGAATCAGCCTGCTAAGACCCTGGCATTCACGTTACCCCTATAGGCCACTGAGGCACGTTCATAAGGCTTGGTTAAAGCGGGGCTTTATATTTGGGCTGAGGAAGAAGAAAAAGAGAAGAAGAACGCTCGGTCACCCGCAGCTAATGCTTTCGCTCAATATTTGGTTCAGCAGCGTTGAACCCTTGTAATTTTTTTATTATTATCTACGATCTCCTACAACATTGACACAATCAAGTATTTAGTTTTATAAGAAACAAGGGATCTACGAAGAAGGCACGATTTTAATTTCCCCACTCCACAATCACACGTTAATGCATACGCCTACACATTTTTCCCCGTACTATAGCTGAGTGGGATTCTTTACAGGTTGCTGTTACAGATACAGGCATGTAATTATCTTCATTCAGAAGTTTAATTAACAAGAACCTCTGAAATGCATGTTGCATATACACTGTGACTTTTATTCATGTTTCTGTTCTTTGTAGCGTTTTTTTTTTTATTTTACAAAGCTTTACTCTTTGCTATGAAAAAGTGTATTATCTGCCACCACCCGGTAATGGCCCAGTTACCTACCAACAATATTGGAAAATAAATAAACTGACTATGGTGGAAGTTGAAGTATGGTAGCGGGAGTATGAACAGTGGGAGTGGCATAAGAGTGTACTGCTCCCGAGTAGCACTTAAAGAAGCAAGGACGATAAGTAGGAGTTGGTCAGTATCGATAAAGCACCACGTTCTCATCATACAGAGGGCACTGAGGACTGACCTTTTACAGGATAGAAAAGACAACGAAGCGCAGGTGTTGTCATCAGCGGCCGATTTCGCAAGTAAAATGCACGCGTCGACGCCGATTCTCGGCGCGGATTCCAGAGTCCACGCTGCATCGATGGTCTCTTAAAAATGACAGCAGTCCCTCCTTTTCCGTAAAGATGCCGCGTGTTTGAATCGACTAACGGAAAGATTTGTAAGATTTCGTTTTAATAACGCACTTTTCAAGCGTCGTACTCGTTGAGAACTAGCAACGAATCTAACCATGGTTCAATTTCACCACAGTATTTTAATAAAGCCAAGCTGGCGCTAACAGCGTCCGAGTCGGTCATTTCCCCGTTCAATCGTTGCTCCAAGAGAACCCCCGGGCCCCGCATGCTTGCGATGACGATTCGTTGTGCCGGCCGGGCAACGAGGAAAACGAAAGGATCCAGCTGCCAAGAGTGCGAGGGAAGCTATCAAGGCCACGGTGAACGGCCTCTGACTCGTCGGCAGCCAAGCGTGGCTGCGCGCATGCAGATACGCATCTCGCGGCGATCTCTCTGATCGATAACAGAGCAATCCGCGAGTAAGTCGCTGTGACGTCACGTAACCAGGCTTGTGGCATCGGGGATTTTTCCTCAAGAGCGCGCGTCGGCCTCACGGGTGTCCGGAAGAGGGACGTAATGCATCTTGTGTATACAAAGCCCCGCTTTTCCTTTTTCTCTTCCCTTATCTTTAGGGCACGTGCGAGATGCCGGGTAGTTGTCGTTAACCGGCTTCAATGCTACAGCCAGCAAAGAGCGAACTAGGCTCGGTAAGTTAAATAACATGAGTGCAGCAAAGCCACACGTAATCAGCGCTACCCTCATTGTCACGTAAACGACTTTTTCTGCTCTCGACTTTCTCTCACTCTGTCGTTCTCAGGCTTTTAGGACGAAACAGAAGAACGTCCACCTGTTTGAAAGTTGATAACATCCTCGCTTCCGAAGAAGGCGATCGCCTCTCGACGACTACTGCCGACCACCTCCCAAAAAGGCGTTATCTCTGGTCGCGTGGTCTGGCCCAGCTGTGTTTGAGAATGAATTCGTGCATAAGATTCCCTGAAGTGACATGCGGCCTCTCCCCGGCACAACGCGAAGTCTACATTTTCTCTTTTGCTATGCAAGCGCCAACGAGAAGCGGAACAAACGTCCATGCTCGGCACTGCATTTTTTCTTAGTTTTTATGTTTTGCAATTCTTCCTGTGAGTGCTGCAACACGTTTACAGACGTAACATTTCTATTTTTTATTTCCGCGGTGATGCATTGTCGAAAGCGGGAATCAAAGGTGCTCAGTAGTAATGAGTCCATGCAGAACGCAACTACTTCTAAAGCTCTGGGAACCTGATTAACAAAAGGTGGCAGTTAAACGCATCTGTTTTCATCGGAAGACCTAGATACTAAACGGGTGCGTGGAATAGTAATAAAAGAGCAATAAATTCAACTGTAGTCGTGAAGAGGGTGTGCAGCGACTGCAGTTTCTAGTACCGCATCGACGCGATTGCGTCATGTAATACGAGGCATGCAGCAAGCGAACATGCTAGTAATGCTTCCCGAAATCGCGGGGTTGGGCTTGAGCATATGGGTACAGTAATACGGTCGCCAACATGTTTCAAACTGGACTGTAGTCAGCATTTACACTTTAGACGGTTGGCGATGTTCTAAGTCAGCAGGCTCAAGTGATCAGCAGCGGTGGCACAGTTTCCGCCCCTTTTACCTGCAATCTTATTGTGCACGGGCAGCTTTCGGGCAGCTTTGGGTAGATAGCCGTGGCTTCATCACCTTCATCACTTTTGTTTTCGTTGGACAGGGCGACACAACTACGAATATAGCAATATTGATAGTACGCAGCCAGCGTCAGTAATAAGCTCGAGCACTAAACTATAAGACGAAGTGCCGAAGATTATTCCAATTACGACAGTTCAGTGTGTCGCAGTGCAATTAATTGAGATGTTATGTCGGCGATATGTGCCTAATCACCGCGCCGAAGTTGAGCTAAAAGCGGAACATGGAAAGCATGGAACAGGCATCTACTATGGCAGGGAGTCTTGGCTGGCGGAGGAGTTGAAACTAAAAACGTCGCAACACCTTCGAGAGAAAACGCTTTGCATTTTGCGTTATAGAGGAACCCCGCATGGTACAGGGCCATCCACTTCTAGCTATAACACGGCCACTGCTTTCAAAACAACCATTGCACCCGACGCAGGCCCATATCGATGCAAAGCGATGCAAGCACAGAAGGACCCGGGCGTGTTGCTTCACATGACCTGCTACTAAGCTCTATTATTGCGTGGCCGGGACGGACGCAATAACGCTTTGAAAGCAGTGACCGTGTTATAGCTAGGAGTGGACGAGGCTGTATACATGCCACAGGCAGAATGGGAATCCGTTGTCAACTTGACCGCCGGTAGAAGCCGGGTGCTGCAACTACTGAACGCACAGTAATCTACGAAGTCGAGTTTTAACCTTTGTTATATGCATTGTTTCAAAGCAGCATCTGCGTGATGCAACTTCCTTGCCGCTTTGGTCTTCATAACATGTGATAACAAGAAAGTCTTGAATTTGCTTTATATCTAACAAGCATGCACGGCGCAGAATGGCTATTGGTCTCGACTCAAGAAAAGGACAAGAAGCGCGATGGGAGTCTTGTCTTTCTTTTCTTTTTTTCCGTGGCTTCGAATCGCAGCCAGCACAAGCGGCCTCCACGAATAAAAATAACACCCATTTTGCTCGGCCTGCTCAGCGCGAGACGCTGACAGTTATGGCTGTAATCGCAACCTTCCATGACCATAGGACAATGAATGGTGCATTACAGAAAGCGTTCTTGTCCCACGTACCTTCATGAGCCACAGAGTCCAAGTAATTCTGGTTCAAATTCTCAGCGACCATCATGTGCACGCGGGAGCTTCCGGTTACGATGATCTGCACTAACGCACTATAGCTTGAATTAGTGAAAAATGCAGACCACAAAAGAAGACGAGACACAGGCACTCGTCCTGTTGGAGCATGCGCCTCGTTTTATTGTGGTCTGCATTGTTCGGCGCAATGCTTTCACCAATTCAAGTGTACACCAACTAGCCCAAGAAGAACAGCTATTTATGAACTCTGTTTAAAGTCCCTCGTCTGACTGTTATCGTGATTATAAAGATTAATAATGCAGCGCGCCCATACCGCACCTCCACCACCACCACCAGGAAGGCTGCCGGTCCGTGCCCTCGGCAACCAGGAACGACTGGGACCGGCGCTGTCACTTTCCTCTGCGGCATGTGGTGCATTCAGCGTAAGCGAACCCACCGGCAAAGAAACACAGACAAACAAACAGGAGGCCGACCTGCAGCTGGCCCCGCTCGAGAACGTCGGCGCCGAAATCAGGGACGCGTGGTGAACGGCCTCAAACGCACGGCCTAGACGGCGACTGTGGCCGCGATCGTGGCGTCACATCGACCACCTGCCAATGCCGGCCTTCGAGAGCGAAAGCAGGCAATGGGAAGTGGTCGCCTTCCGCGTTACCCACACTGGTACCCGATCGCGTACGCGCGCATACTCGCTGCGACGTCAGCATCAGGGCACCAACGCAATTTTGTTACACTCAAAGGCTGCTGGCTTTTGGGCATTATGGCTGAACTGGCGTCCCTGTCCTCGATATTACATTGTTTTCAGAAAACTTATTTCACGTGTAACTTATTGCGGTATACACAATTGAACGGCAGACACGTTTCGTTAAACAGAAGATCCATAGATATACACGGCCCCAAGATTCGAACTAAAACAGAAAGCGAAAAAAAAAAAAGTGATGTAAATGTGCTTAGTAATTACAGATATGATGGCAGCTTAATACTAAATAGGTCCGAATCTGCCTGGCGATACAGTGTTGTTACCCGATTAGGCAAATATCAGGCAATGATAACTATCACGAAGACACTCCTAAGGGGGATAGTTTGGTCGTAAATAATTTAACTTTACGAAAGCGGCTAGAATTGAGCGCCCAAGGATCGCAGCAAACGTATTACGAAGTGAGGCTGAGAGTTCTCGGCCAAGAAATAGCGACGGATCTCATCAGCAACGCACCTCCGCAAGTGCAGAAACAACCATGGACCTCGGCTTCCACGGATATTTAGTGCTAATTGGGAAAATAATTTATTCGCAAAGGAAATGCGCGGAAGCTGTCTTACAGCCAGGCTAGGTGCTCTATTGCTGAGCTCTAAGGATCAAACCCGAGCCGAGGCGGGTGCTTTTCGGAGGATGCGGAAATCAAGGCGCCCTGTGAAGTGTGAGTACACGTTAAAGAACCCCAGGTGGTTGAAATCGACCGACGGAAATTTCCCCTACGGCGTCCCTCACAGCCTCACGTGGGTGTTGATGAAGATTTGGGTTGGAGTTCCGTTCCTTAGTGTTAACAGAGTGGTCGTATCAATGGTGTGGACGCATCATGTTTTAACGTTACAAATCAACACGAAAGGCAGACTTCGGCACTGTGCACAAGCGTACCATATAGTACACCCACAATGAATATGCTTGTAAAGGTCATGACAAAATACTGAGAATGCCAATAAGAAAAGGCAAGCCAAAGTGATTCCGATTTTAATAGATCTGAGGTGTTACTTCGCTGTCATTCAATTCTAAATGATATTTTGCATTTCATACGTACCGTGGACAGCGCAATATCTTGCTAACTAGTCGTCAGTTGTCATGTCGTTATAGTTAGCCCTTAACTCCAAAGGCTGAAGACGCCAGTATCACAAAACTTAAGAATAAATCAGGGGAAAACAAAAGGGAAGCATTGCGTAGTCCGAATTTACATTTACAACACTTAGTTTATCCAATCCGGTGTGTTTCCGCAAACATTTCCAGGCGATCTCATTGCCAGCTATAGAGCCACTAATACAAAACAGAAAAAGCAACAAGCATTACAGTAGCAGATTGCTTTTCCATCACCGAAGCGCGTTCTAGTTGATGATTCATACTTGTAAAGAAGCCTCCGCACCGCTCTATCAGCTGCCACGAATTCCAGCCCCTAAAGGCACTATACGTACGTTTTATAAAGGTTTGAAACGACCCCTCAAGAAAAAAAAAAAAAAAAAAAAAGTAATGTGGGCGCTTGAGCTCCGCCTTTAAGGGCATGACGCGATAGCGTAGGCTACCAGTGCACATATAAACCCCTCTCTAATCAAGCCGTATGAATGTGTCTGCGTAACCAACGTGAATTCAAATCTCCTGGCAGGCTCATTCTGATGTCAGCTTCCCAGTTCACGCAACCCTACGTCCAGTCAGTGCTCGGCAATGTTAGCTGCCAGCTACCGCCTGCCAGCGCAATGCTCGCAATTTTTCGTTCACAACGCCGACACCGAATTTTTTGTGAACGGGGACCTTCAATGCTATCGCGTTAAAGCTCGCACGCCGCTCGTAACTCGAGGCTTTCGTCAGTCGGCGAAGCGTAGCAAGAGGCGCTGACGATAGTGACGAGACACGCATGCAGACCGTAGTATCTTGCACAGAGGGTTATCAGCTCAAAGCAGCTATCTACGCGGCAAAAAAACATGCCCTGAGGCCCAGTGTCAGGGCAACAAAGTGTGACGCACTCAAGATTTGCGGTAATCTGAGAAAGGAGGCCACGTGCCCGCAACATATAAGCAAAATGAGCTCCACTTCACATGAAGTGTGAAATTTTGTGCAAACTGCACGGCTCCACTGGCCATAATGACAACGCCCACTGATGAGCTCCAGTAGCACGTACAGTATTCGCAAAATCCACCAGGCTTCCGTCACGATCATAACAGAATGACGCCTAAAGTGGTCTGTAGGCACGAACGAACGCACAGAAGGAGGCTAGAATAGTCAGAGCCGGTTGCATCACGCACGTATAGTCATGGTTACTTCCCGAATATAAAATAAAGCTCTCAAAGTTCGAAATCCATGAGTGTGTTTTCAACCTTTTAAAAGTTAGCGTGTACGTTACCAACGCTGGCTGGCATGTGAAAGAATCCTCGAAGGAAAAAAAAAAGCGAAAAATATAACTGGAAGCCTGTGCGCTTAAACTGAAAACAGAGAGAGAGAGAGAAAGAACGAGAATGTGTACGGGGTTACCGGGATGAAGCAAAACGAATGTGTGCGAAGGCCCATGCGCGTGCCCACGTGGCAAGGACGGCTACGAAAGCAAGGACGCGGATGGCGTGGCGCCGGTGGCACAAAACGATTGTGTATGCGGCGACTACGAATTTTATACACCCAGGTGCAAGGCGAACACCTGCTTACAAACACCAAGTCACCGTATCCTAAATACTTACACCGTGTTTCATTGGCAACATATTCCTCATTAGTTATAGTTGTCGACAATTGCTATAAAACAACGAATTTCGCTGAAGTGTGCTGCTCGGTTCTACGGCATAGTTTTCTACCCTGGAGTGTGTGCAAGTGGCGTGTAAGACTTAACCAAATGAGTTCGGCCACGTGGACCTACAGGGACGGAGCTCACCTTTGCACTTCATTCAGGCCAGGATTTTATAACGGAAAAGCGTCCTCTTCAATGAAGAGCCCGACGCCGTTGTGGATGCGTATCGGGAAACTCAGGATTGGCCCGCACGCATTGAAAGAGGTGAGTTCAGTTAAATTGTGACTATCAGTTCGCACATAACTCAAATGTCATTACGACTGTAAGAGTGCAAGTAAATTAATTGTATTGAAAATGAAATTGGGTTAATCATATGATAATCTAGCCTTTGACCATTGAGTCGCGAGTCAGACAGACTACCCGTAGGTCATCGAGGCAGCTAGTTTGACTTAGTTAAAGAGAGCCCTTGTGTGTCTGTGTAAAGAAAAAAAAAAAGACATATAAACTGCATGTCTCCGTATCTTCCTTGTGATGTGCAAACGAGGCTAACGCTATCGCAGCATCCCTTAAGTCTAAGATTAAGTGTCCTACGGAGTTTCTTTCTTTTTTTTTCGGTGAGTCTTGAGGCGATTTCTTGAAGAGGATTAGCTCGCAAGGAGATTCCCAACCCTTGACAAAGTGCCAGTCTCGGCTGTGGTATCCAAGTAGCGTCGACCGACGTCGTGGATAATGGACCTGCTAACGCGACCGCGGAGGGACTGGCAGATGAAAGAGGGTTCATCACAGCCAAATTGGACTAACCGCGGTGTCTCGAAAATCGGTCCACGGCATTGGCTGAAGGTCATCCTTTGACGGTGATCCGCTGAATTTTTTCTGCCTTAGGCACGTCATGAAAGTGGAATAAAACGTGGTTTCAAGCAATCATCGCTATCTTCTTTTGATTATTATTATTATTATTATTATTATTATTATTATTATTATTATTATTATTATTATTATTATTATTATTATTATTATTATTATTATTATTATTATTATTATTATTATTATTGAGTTACTCTTTCTTGTGTTGTGGCCAGTCTGCTGTCAGGTTGGGATGCGCATCCCAGCGACTACTCCGCTCCTTCAGTTTGTGAAGCAAAAACAAAAACGAACAAGGTAAAGAAATAAAATAATGGAGTTAAAAGGAGGTAGCGCTGTGAGTCTAAAACTGGCTAAAAGGGGAGCTCAACAACAAACCTGCAGAAGCTGATCAAGTCTGCGATATGCTGATACGATAATGATCAATGTTCTCCATCAGCCTGCTGATGACGCACGTGCACCAAAGTGCGACGTATGGGCAAGAAACGAAGAAAATAACCAAACGTGAAGGGAAGACAAACCAGACTTACTGAGGCGCTGTTTCAGCCGCGTTGCAAGCGATAAGAATACAGACCACGCCGGACAACAGCGCCTGGTTTTCTCTGGCGTTGCATCCGCGAAGAGAAAGTGCTAGGCGCATGAAACACTGTCGCCTGCGCGCCTTCAGCGAAAAAAGAAACGGTAACAAATATGCAAGCAGTAGGCTCGAAGGGAGCAACAGCTTGAGCCGCAAAAGTAAACTGAGAAAGTGGTCGGGTTAGCGGCGACTGTTTCTTGCCAGGATATGGCGCGGCAGCGAAAGTTTGCGGAAGAGGCAGCGCTGCTCTCGAAGCCGGTTACACAAGGAGGTGCGAAGGTCAACGACCCGGCACTCACCAGCTGCCCCCACATGCAGCTCTGTACGCAGCGGTGCCATGCATTTCAATGTGCAGCTCACATTCGTTCTTGTCTGCTTTTTTTTTTCTTTTTTCGAGAAGTTTGCCATCAGGCATAGTTTGCTACGCCATCAGGAGAGAAAAAACTGACGTTTTTATAAAGATGGAAATATAGGACGTTAAAATCCGCGGCTCGCATTTGACTAGTCAACGTTGCTATTGCTTGATACATGCATACATATATATACATATATATACATATATACACTACATTTTGTCAGTGGTACAAGGAATGGCAAATGAGTGTTAATTTCTCTAAAACTGCTTCAATGACTTTTATTAGACGGACATTTCCACTTCTCACGTACACTTTTCACGGCCAGGATTTAGAAAAATGGTTGGTTTTGGTGTTCAACATCCCAAAGCGACTCAGGCTGAGAAACGCCGATTTAGAAGGAGTGACAGAATTTAAATACCTCTGTCTTAATTTTTCTCATGATGTGTCATGGTCAAAACGCATTGATATCATATGCAAGAAAGCTTCTAGATGAATCGGGTACCTACATCGTACATTTCGCAAGGCACCAAAGGATACCAAACTGCTCACATATAAAACAATTATCCGCTCAATTGTATCGTTTAGAACCCTAAAACGAAATCCGATATTAACAGATCAAACGAAATCCGTACATTTTATCTTGCCCGGGGTGTACGAGTGCGCGAATGGAAAATATTGGCCGACAGGTCGCGTAATCTGACGCGTGTAGCGAGTATAGCGCAGCTCAGCCACCGGTCCGTCTACCCCGTCTCCCAGACGGAAGGCGCGCTGCCACGGTGACCGCTCTCGTTCTTAAGCGTCGACAAGCAGCCCTACGCCCGGGATAGCCGGCAGGAAAAAGATATGGGGTGCCTCTAGTCCGCGTCGGCCCGCTTTCCGCTTCCTCGAGACCGCCCACCACCAGCGCCCTTTCGATGGAAGAAAGTAAACAAAAACGAACCCGTTCTCCCGCAAACTATTCTGGGAAGCGCGGCCTTACGTGAGGCCGCAGCGCACAGCTTGTGTAGCCGCTATTGGAGACACAGGCTGTGGCAATTATTTGGCGGCGGACGCAGTGCATGCGAATCAAGTGGGTTCGTCACCAAGAACGGTGCTCCGGGGACAGCCGGCTATAAATCCAGCACGCGAAATACGGTCGGCCAATGTCCTTCTGTCAATGTTTTCTGTTCTGCATGTCCGCGTTTTTTCTTTCCTTTTCTTATTCACGCGCAGTTTGATCTTTGAAAATGCTTGGACAGGTGAGCTTGTTCCGAAGAAAAACCAGGTTGAAGAAACAGGTGTGTCATGTTCACATTGCTCTTCCGTTGTCCTCCCGCAGTGAGCTTTTTTTCTTTTTCTACAGTCATGTGCGTTCAGAATTCCAGAAGCTTTTCATGGACGCGTTGTGTTCTTTTTTTGTACTGTTGTTCACCATTTGGAACAATATGCGTCGTGGAAGAAGTAGTTTCCCTAGCTTTCTCCACGTTTGGCAGCTCTTAAAGCAACAGCTGATTTGACATCGGCCTCTACACAATGAAGTTGTTGCGAGCCCTGCAGGAAGTTGTTGCGAGCATCAGCCGACCGGCTTGCTTGTTCAGCGCCATCAGAACAACACCGTGCGGACGCCTTGATTAGGCACGCTGGTCTCTGTACCTGTATTAAATGTTCAGTTCGATTGCCTCCACAGGCGCGTTTGGTCTGTCCTTGTTTCGCTATGCAGGCGAGAGCAATCAACGTCAATCTCCGGTCCGTAACTATAAAGTGGGAGGGGGAGGCACATCACATTCATATTTCTTCCTTGCTAACGCCGAAAAAGAGGGCTTGAAACATCACCGTGTATTCACGCGTTCTCCAACGACTTTGCGCTCCGACGAGGCACTCATATTAGCAGCTGCTCTGACAGTGGCAAGCTCGTGTCTCTGCCACGCGTACTCGTCATATCGGTTACTTGAAGATTACAACGTGAATCTATCTCGCTAAAAGCGATTACATGAAGAACACCCACAGATGAATGGAAGCTCAAGCCACGGCAGCTCAATCGTGCGCCCATAAAACATGATGCTGGGCTAGTTGCAATGGTGAATCCTACTCGGTAAGCAGACAGCAAAAACAAAGATAAGCACAAAAGAGAACACGACACAAAAGAACGCTTTTGCGTTCTTTTGTGTCGTGTTCTGTTCTGTGGTTTTCTTTCCTGCGCTGTCTTCTTACCGAGTCAATCGTGAGCATTCGAAGGATCCGCATATACGTATACACACAAGTCCCAATACTGTTCTCAAATAGTAAAGAATAGTATAAAAGGCCGAAGGGCGTAAATACCAACTAATATTGTACCGTGACAATTGCGCGCTCGTAAAAATGAGGAGGCCATTCGACAAGCGCCACCCGACACTCCCGGCTCCTTCGCGCTGCCTTGGAGACCGATTCATTGGACGGTAGCCAATACAGTCTTCCTTTCGTTCTTAATGGATGTTTTTTCCTTAGCTGATTGCACACCTAGACGGTAATCATCGACGTAGCCGTATTAACCGATGTTTTGTCATTTGTTTTCTTTTTTCAAGGAGAAACGAATCCTTCTCATACGAAGCCTTCGAACTAAGCGTGTCGAAGGGATCATTCCGACAGCCGAAGCGTTCAGTGTTCAAACTGAGCTAACGACAAGATAACGTATTCAAGGTTGCCTTTTCCTGGAGCGACGGCAGGTCAGGACATTGCCTTCAACGACATTGCCTCAACTTGATTTCTACTCACTATATACCCGTGTGCCTCCTGTTTGTTTCAAAGTAACTATTGAGCTCGCCAAGCTTATCCCGCATATAAAGAACTTTCTGTCTTCCAAACAGATGAAAGGATGCGTGGAAACTCTTTGATTCCCGTATACTACATTTTTCCAAGAGGCACTGTCTGTCTGCGCTTTATGGCAATTTAATTTATTTTTTCTTGCGAAGCGAACGAATTCTGTGTGTCCACGGACTTCTGAATTACGGCTACCATGGTGAGTAACCGTTTCTGCGTGCTTGACACAACGGTAGTAGTAGAAGTATAAAACATTTATGTAATATAATAAAAATAATTGGTTCACGCAGGAAGGGAAAGGTGCAGTATCTGTCACGTTTGTTTCTGTGGACACAAGAACCGCGCCGTAAGGGAAAGGAGGAAGGTGAGAAAGAAAGAGGAACCGTAGTGGAGGGCTACGGAGCAATTTCGACCACCTGGAAATCTTTAACGTGCACTGGCATCGCACAGCACACGGACGCCTCTTCATTTAGCCTCCATCGAAACGCAACCGCCGCGGTCAGGATCGAATCCGGGTACTCCGACACAGTGGTGGTGCCACTGCACTACCGCGGCGGGGCCATTTATTTGGAAAAATGGGGGTTATTGGTTAAGGGCGGGGTTGGTCGGTTCCTCAGTCCGTGGGACTCTGGGATGACGGTGGATACCAAAGAAAAAATGGCCCTACCGCTGACGTTTTGATCTTATGTGACTCGGGAATCTTCGCTGTGGCCTGCGCACAGCATTCAGTCAAAGCTGAACCCGCACCCGCCAATGAAAAAAGTACGACACGCGCGTTTCAAAAGCTTTATAGAGTTTAAATTGGCCGTAGAGAATGACTGAAATCACGTTCTGAGGACTTTTTTTTTTTTTTTTCGAAAACGAAAGAATGACTGGCGACCCCTTAATTCTTAGAAAGCATTCAGGATGGCTTCTCAAAAAAAAAAAAAAAAAAGAAAAAAAAAAAGAAAAGGAGCACGGATGTTACAGCACGCTGCTTGTAATTAAGTGAAACTGTTTTCCTTTCGAATACAACAATAGACAATCGGCTATCATGCAATGCCTCCGAGTGCCTACGTGGCAGCGTCCACGCGCTTAGGATAAGAACAATGCCGAGGTCAATGGCAAGGAGACTGAGAAAGTTCGTTTTTTTATTAACTATTTCTAGTGTCGAGCTCAACCTTTCCTCCAAGTATTTAGCCCGAGATAACGTATCCAATGACACATAGCGTGCGAACGCAAGGGCAAACGATAAGTACAGGTTAAGATTCCGAGCTGATAAGGTTCTCATTGTTGTGCGGTTTGTACAAGGTCAGTTCTTATGTGTGCCCGGAATGCCGGGAGGGATGATTAGTTTTTCCGACCAGTATTTCCTGACCTTCCCCTTTAGTGGATAGCCGAAATCGAAGTGCGGCCTCCCGCAGCAGATCTTCTGCGACATCTCTCAAGGCACGTACCTCTTTTGAAATGCAACTGTATCAGCGCATGAAGAGGATAAGTAGCAGCCTTTTCTATAGCACGGTTTGCAATTACGTGGAGGACTTTAACAGCTGTAAAAAAATGTTGAGCTGGGTTCACAAAGGCCCTCCAAATCCTTGAATGCCCTTGCTTTAAAATAAAAGAAATTTCGAAAGCCTTTACACTCCTTACATTTTGATACATTGTTCAAATCACTTGAAAATTCCTTGTAAAAAGACAGCTGCTTTAATTCTCAAACGGAAGGCTTAATGGCTAGTTTTGCCCCTTAGAGGGAACAGTCGAAGACAGGTAGAGGATATGGACAAGACTGTGAGCGCTGCAGCCCGACGTTCGACCTCAGGGAGAAATTCTCTTTAAAAGCTGTCTTGAATACGGTTTGCAATTTACACAGGGTTCGGGATATGAGAAAAACATGATTTCATGTGCGGACTGCCCTAAATGAAATTATAGCTGCAGGTGTGCTGAACCAATCCTCGTTTCTGTAGAGGTGTTGCTATCTTTCCCAGGATTTTTTGCTGATACAAATGACATGTCTTTTGGGGGAATGTATCATCTCATTCATACTACACAGTGAAAAGTAAAATTCATCTGCTTTGCATTATGCGCAGTGAATAAACGTCAGACACGTACACCCTACATTGCATCAACGCCTCTCAAGGCTGTAAATCGTTTTCCGCCCATAGTTATTCGCTTTCAAAAAATACAACAATAAGCAGTTTCCGAGCAGAACCCTCTGCCCCCAGTTCTTTCACCCTCCTTGATTGATGTGCCTCAGCCGTTTGGTGTCACGCATTTTGTTACGAAGCCACTTCTCACAATGTATTTTTTTTTATCATTCCGCATTGTTGTAAATATTGTATAACAGATTGAGCTTGTTGTGCTTGCCAATGTCATGATTTCTGGCCCTTATGTATCCCCTTCTCCCGCTTGGACATGTGACAGGTCCGCCGTATTTAATAAATAAACCCCGCAGTGCGGTTAATACTTCCTGGCGCGCATTTTCGGGAGGACACATTTCAGCGCATGCAGCTAGCACAGAACCGGATAATTGGAGAAATATGGGAGAGGCCTTCGCCCTGCAGTGGGTATAGTCACGCTGATGATGATGACATTCCAGCAGCTACTGCAACCTCCGTATAGTCCTCCGCCCCCACCCCTGCTAACAGGTATCTCACAGTTGTGGATGATTATTGGGGTCTAGAGCCCACCACGGCGGGGATATGCTATGCAGACACCGCTTCTGTGATATGGAAGCTAAATAGCCGCTGGAGTTCCGGCCGATGTGGTGGTGATGATTTCTACATGTGGAGATGTTGCGAAATCGGTTATCATTTTTCCCCATGTGAGACAAGACTGAATGCTTTTTCCGTACTGACTCGTGTGTTCTATACGATCGTTGCTTGATCGTTCGAACACCCTATTCTGTCGTCCCAGCTTTGGTAGCAACGCAGCATCTTCATGAAGCACTGAGCTGTTGATAGTTTGCGGGGTTTCCTCAACGGTCTGGAGAGTGAAGATAAGCGAAAAAAAGTTAGATTAATTTTGCTATATCAAATTGCACGGATCACTGAACACTCGAAAAAAAAAAAAAGCAAGTATATTGTTGCTGCCACCAAGAAATCATGAAATGAACAGTGTTCACGAGCATCGAGGAGTTTCGGCCCCATTACCCGTGTGCTTCTCATTGACACATTGTAATGCTCAGTTTCTAACTCCTAGAGTCGCACTGTCAACGCATTTCTGTGCTTTGTAAGCGTCCGTTGCAGAGAATCGCGATAGTTACGGCTAGCTTCGAGTGACCGCAGCTGCACAAAACAAGCACAGCACTTGACTAAGTTGTGAAATATATTGATATTATGTAGCAGACGTTTTGCAGAAAATTGAAAGCATTTTCTTTGCGCTTTCCAGTGCATTGTTGCTGTTTTTCACGGTTGTCATTCAGCTTCATTCGATTCAATATGAATAGCACTATGAAGTGGGTATATAAACTTTCACTGCTGTATTTTACGTTTTGTCTGTATGCAATGCGCAAAGTGACTAAATGACTATAACTATAACGTTTCTGGTGTAAGCCGAAGGCCGTCCAGTTCTCGATTGCGGTGTTTTTCATATCTACAGCTAGCTGAAAGCGCAATTCGAATTGGACAGTTCCTTTAAGCTCGCGGATCCCTTCGATCAGCTGCCGCTTTCAATTCTAATACATCATTCATGTGCTTTTTAACAGAAATGTTCATTCATCTATCTTTTATTGTTTTAGTACCGCGCAGCATTTCCTACGCCGCGGGCAAGCTAATGCAAATGATAATGAAGCAGCACCCAATAAAAAACTTTTGCTCGGGCACTTCGCAAAAAAAAAAAAAAAAAAAAAAACTAAGTTTTTTTGCAGCGCTTGCGTTTTAGCGATGCTATGCGCATATTTATAATTTAACCCGAGCCTCGAATGCAGCTAACTGCAGTGTCGTTCTCTGATATCTATGGATGACTAACTCATATAAAAATGAGTGAGTCATCCTTGCTATCTAGAGGAACTGAAACAAATGGCTATTTTAAAGCGTAGCTGTATAATCGTTAATGCTTGAAAAAGTGCAGAAAGTTGGGCAGTGCCCTGGAGATTTGAAATAGTTTAAAAGTCATTGGAAGTTAGTTATCCTAGGCCCGCTTTCATCAGTCCTTAGAAAGTGGAAAGGGCAGGCTCTTCACCTGTTCCCCCGAACATGATTGATTGATTGAAAAGCGTTCTTAATTGTAACCCTTGATGTGCTCGAGACCACTGCGAGGACGTGTGACCCCATCGCTATCGCGGCGGCCACGGCTGGTTCCGATTGGGTCACAACCGAACAGCTTGCTGCTCGGGCCATTCGCTACAAATTCTGCCAGCTTTGACCAGAGCTGAGTGGACATCTAGAGTTTTATTGGGACTACAAGACAGGCACAGATACGCGTTGCTTTTTTTTTTTTTTCTTCGGTTGAGTAATACCGTCCTCTATTCCGAAGATTGATCTTATATGCGCTCTTTCTTGCGTTAGTAAGCCCCGTTGTTGTGATGCTCATTTTTAGTGCCGCCACTATACTCTGTTTCATACATCAAGTGCAACACTGCCAAAGCTAGAGCTCTTGTTTGCGTCCTCCGCATCCGCGATGAAAAATAGTGTCTGCTCTTGAAGACAGGAAATAATAGTTGCTTTGTCTGCAAGCTTAATACATCTTACATTTGTCATCAAAGCCATAAAGAGCGCCTTTTTTAGGGAGAAAGATCATAATCAGTGAATTGGTATGATTTTTTTTTTTTCGTTTTAGTTCGTGTCGCGTTTTCGCTGCCTCGCAACCCTGCCAGCGATGCCCTCCGCGCTGCGCAACGCAGGGACCTCGACTGTCTCTTCGGAGCGGAGTTTTTCTATAAGATCCGCACTACGAAGATGTCCAGACATACGAAGGAACTTATTGTAAACGTGTATGCTCAGAATTGAGCCCGTTTCCGCAGAAGCTACTCGGCCACAAAACGAGCGCGTATTGATGCGCCTCCCTTTTTTTTTTTTATCTTTTTTTTTTTTTTTCATGCGGACTACTTGCGTAGCTTTCGCTGCGTTGCCCCTGATGTATGAAGTGGAGTATAGTGATGTGTAAAATCGTCTAGGAGAACGCAAACTGCTAAGAGACGTGAAACTGAGCTCACGCCAACGGCTTCCGATGCAGGTTACATTTTAGCAGGAAAGTGCGCCGGAGACTGTATGGCGCATTTTTGGTAGTCCGTACTTCATTTGACAGGCTTTGTGTGCACCAGAGATTAACAGGCCGAAGTTCTTCGCCGACACTGCTGGAAATGCTCAGCAACTGACGAACGTGTTTACGGGATCTAACACGGAGAAAAGCGACGTGTTCCCGTGCCGCTTCCTGTGTTCACGAGTGTGGTGAGGGGTCCTGTGTGTTCTGAGGAACGGAAGCAAGTTGGCGCCGTGTTTACGGATCTCGGCGATTTTAGCATTATTCGGCGTGAAATGAAGATTTTGTTCGTGGAAAATGGTGCCCACAGCTGCCCAGTGCGATGGCGTCGTTCGACATATTTTTTAAAAGATCTATACATACATACATGTTTTATGTGCACGCGACAGAAAGCATGACTACGGCTCAAATTTCAAGGTATCAAACATCCGTTACGCCATTTCAAGGAAGGCCTAAAATGTTTTGTGAATAAGCATGCCAGCGCTCGCCTGAGGTGTTGGGAACGTCTAGAATGAGTTTACCTTATTCCGATACGATAACAGAAAGAGAAAAATAAAAAAAAAATAAATGGCGCGGCTGAGCGAAATAGAGATGCTGACCACTTTGTCATTTTTTTATTTTTTTTTTTTTTTTCACTGTTGGGAACCATCGAAGACAGACCCCTACTACCAGGAAATACACTCTTCTTGGTTCCGACCTCAACTCCGCAACTACCTACAGATACTTAGGAATTACCTTTTCCGCCGATCTTTCATGGACCGATCATATAACTGCACTAACAAATGAAGTTAACCATGTCCTCGGCTACTTACGCCGCAACATTCGATTAGCCCCTCCCTATGTAAAATTATTAACATACTGCACCTTCGTTCGACCTAAGCTTGAATACGCAGACCCCTACCAAGCTAATCACATTAACTTGCTGGAACCTGTTCAGAACCGTGCGGCGCGTTTTATTTTTTCCGATTACTCATACATGTCCAATGCTACCAAACTCTAAGGAAAAGCTAACCTCCCCAACCTTATTCACCGTCGCAAAGTCGCCCGCCTCTCCCTCTTCCATAAATTCTATTATGAATCCCCTCGAAACTCTGCCATCCTACCAGCACACGGCCACTCCTCTCGCCTCAGCCATGGCAAGATGGTATACCCACCTTCAGCCCGATCCTCAGCCCATCTTTCCTCGTTTTTTGTACAAACACCAAAGGACTGGAATGACCTTCCTGCTACCGCTGATAGTCATTGCAATCACATCCACTTCAATCACTTCATTGAAAAACTCATCTGCATCACCTAAGGCCCACCCCTCATGTAAAACCCCTTCACAGGGGCATTTGAGGTACGGAAAATACATTAAAAAAAAAAAAAAAAAAAAAAAAAAAAACAGGCTATCTGCTTACTAAATGCTGGTTCCAGTTCCAGAAAATATATGTAACACTCTCCGGCGGGGCAAGAGGTCCCAGACTTCTAAATTCTATTGCTTCTTCTCAATGGCTGCCACCCAGTATAATTCTCAACGCATTTCTGCTAGCACATGCCCACACGCATCCTTATAAAGTAAAATTATCCAAGTGTATACAAAGTGTTTAAACAAATCAGCAAAATTGATTTACACGCGGGACCACTATGGGACTGACCCTTGCGGTCGTCTGTTCGGACATGTTACGTTCGACCCCAGCGCCATAAAGCAGGGAATCTAGAGCATGTATTAGCGCAAACTATACATACATGCCTGGTGTTACAGAGCATGAAAAAAAAAAATAAAATAAAATAACCGCATACGCAGAGATATGTGAAGCGCGCGCATCAACTGCTAGTTTGTGCTGCGTACACCTGTACACCTTGATGGCTGAAAGCATCAGAAAGCAGACACATCGGACGAACAATTGCAAATTGCATGCGCCGCGGCATCCATTGACCTCGTGCTTCCGGCGCCAAAGCAAGCATCGTGCTGCAGAATAGGCTCCAAGCACACCTGAACATGGAGCGACTACGCACTAAGCTTGAAAAGGCTAAGTGCTCCTGAAATGAACGAACAGAAGATGTAATTTCATTTGTGTTACTGTCACGAGCAAAAACTGCTCTTGTTCTATTTCATGATGCAAACCGATATTCGCTGCACCACCATATATGCCCACGAATCTTCGCAGATAGGGCTGCTTTCACACCGTGGAAGTTTGTTGGACCGAAGTGCGTCGACTGCACATGTACCAGCACGTGCCCGCACACACACATCACCAATACTCACCCAGTAGTGCGCCAGAGTGTTTATCTGGAAGGTTCTGACGATCATCTCGTCCGGCAGGTCGAGCAGCCGCTTGCCAGTCACCACTCCGGCGTTGTTGACCACGACGTCCACGCGGCCGACTTCGTCGCGTACGCGTGCCGCTGTCTCGTACACGGTCTTGCTGTCGCCCACGTTGCACACGTACGGCCAGGCCTTGCCGCCGGCCTCGCGGATCAGGCGCGCCGTTTCCTCGTTGCCCGTGCGGTCAATGTCCCAGAGCACCAGGCGTGCGCCTCGTTCCGCGAAGCGTAGTGACAGCAGCCGCCCGATGCCGCTACCCGCGCCCGTCACCAGCACAGTGTCGCCTGCAACGCTCTTGCGTGCAAGGTACTTGCGCGGCACCAACTTGATCACGATCGACTCGACGATGTAGTACAGCATGAGAAGCAGGTTTTGCACCATGTGCCACACTTTGTTGCCCGTCCCATCCATATTCGTAGTCTCGAGACGCTCGCTCTTGTAGAGTGGGACCAAGTGCGGTGCTTGTCAATGTGAGCGCGGTGACCAGCCTTCTCGCCTCCCGGTCTCAAGCGGGACTGCCGCTCCAACAGCGCTGTGACGCGATGAACTTGGCCCGCCGCCTGTTGCGCTTCGCAGCACGTCCCTCCCCCACGCTTGCTTTCTCTTTCCACTACGTCACGATAGGTCCCGTACGAAAGGGGCTACTTTCTCTCTCTATCTCCTCCGAACGTGCGGGAGTCGACAAGTGACTGTTTCCTACCCCTTCCCTCTCTCATTGTTCTCTTTCCTGCCCAAACGTTCGCTCAGGCATGCTTCAGCTACTTCTACGCTGCTGCCTATTCCACTCTCTTCGCTGGCCAAACCGACGGTTGTTCACTCGTACAGCCCGTGGTTGTCTCCCAGCAACTGGCTCTTTGATGCGCGTTTCCCTGTCCCTCTCCCTCCTCCTGATAATCTCATTTTCCGCTGTTGTTAAACGCTCTCCTCCTACTTGCCTCTTTGGAGTGCGCGTATTCTGTCCTACGTCGGCCACCGCCGCTCCCTCCCCGTCCGTCGTTATCTGCCATGTTAACTCCTCCTTTCCCAGCCCACACTTTCACCTGCGTTCCGTCGACGGCGCGTCCGACATTCCGACCTCTCAAGCCTTACAGCAATTCAGTCCGCCTCGCGGAGCAAGAGCAAAGTTCGACAAGGCCGATCTGTGGAAGTAACAGTTCCAACTTCCAAGGCAGAAGCGTTTTCGACTGCTGGTGTAATCAAAGCTTCGCCTTGATACTTGAATTCCCCAGAGAAGAAAATTAGTACTCGCCGCGGTGGCTCAGTAGTTAAGACGCTCGGCTACTGAACCCCGGTACCCGTGTTTGAACCGGACCGCGGCGGCCACTTTTCGATGGAATTCCCAGAGGTCGAAATTATTCCGGAGGTCTCCACCACAGTAGAGATAGGCAAAGCGGCTCAGCTCACTGAAGGGAGCCGACTCATTTGAACAGCTCATCAGGAGCCAGCAGTGATTCTGTTGGAGAGAAAGAGAAATAGAAAGCCGTCTCTGTCTCCCTTTCTCTGTCGTTCACTGATCCGAGCCCGTCCGACGTTTGTGGTCGGCACCTATGCTTTACAGATGTATTCTAATAAAAGGTCATTACGCGTGTTATGGTGTGTCACGTGCATGCCGCGTGTTCTGCCATGTACATGACTACTCTATTCAGGCTGAAAAGAAGCCTCGTCCTCAACGAAAGTGAGAAGATAATTGTGTCGCCATTCTATCACCCTTTGAGGTGACTAGAAAATCCCAGTAAACAGCAATATCCGTTTTTTTTTTGGATGCGATTCTTTTTCTTTAAGTCCACCCTATATACTGGAGGTGCAATCCATTCCCCATAAAAGGATTTCGCGGATTTCTTATCCTATCGTTTCAAAATTATCTGAATAACATTGAGCATCATGCACCACGCTGAGAATTATTCCTAATAAATACTTGGCGCTATCAGTCTCTAAAAATAGCCCAAAATCTCATGTGGGCTATATATATCATCACTATATATATCAGTAAATATATATAGTAATGATATAGGCATAGATAGTGAATAAATGGAGAGAGCAGATTAACTGACTCGAGGTCCCTGATATATTCCTGGTGACAATGATTTCAGGAGAAGCCTGAAGTATAATGTAAATGCATCGTTGTTGTTTTGTTTTTTGTTTTTTTTTTTAATGCACTGTACGCTTTTTAGCTCAAGTCCGCGTTAGACCTTTCTCTATTTTCTAAATTGCGCTTTCTTGGCCCTTCCCTCCCCTTTTTTGCTTTGTTTGATTCGTTTTTCGTATAATCCTATAACCCTTTTTTTAAACGATGCGGCAGTGTTTCCCAAGGCCCAGGGTTCTCAGCCCCCCGGCTTCTCCCGTTATTTCCTTTCTACCTAGCGACAGGCTTATTACCCGGTCCCCTAACTCAAACATGTTCAACTTTCCAGTTTTCGCAGCTGCGTAAACACTCTAACCGTATTTTGTTCATTGGCTCATTCATTTTGAAGTCTACTTCAAGCCACATCGCTCGCCATTAGTAGTTTTAATTTTTCAAGGCATCTCTTTCCCGTTTAGAGCACACGACGCGCTGCAGTCGGTGCAGTTTGTACGTGACCGAACCAGATTTTTTTTTTTTTTTCTGGTAGGCTGGCTGCGGAAGAGGCTATGTATTCGACATTCGCTTTGTTGTAATGAAGCTTGAGAAAACTACGCTTAGCAAACATGGATAGCAAAACAAAAGACGCACGAGAAAACTAAGCTTAGTAAGCATGGAAAGCAAAACAAAAAAACGCATAAAACGCGGTGACCACCCCAAGCATGCCCGCACATTCCGGCTGCCAGGTCGCCGGTGCAGAGCCTCGACTCGGCGGCCAGACATCGCCACTTGGTCAACCGACATCCTCAAACAAGTTGCAGATGTCCCTACTGAAGTAGCTGTGGAGGACTCAGTATCAAACTGCGACAGATATTATGCCCAACGTTGGAACCGCAAGCGCAAGCTGGAGGCCGGCTAATGTAAACTCGCAAGTGGGATCGGGATCTTCGACGACGGCTCGCCTGAGTGCATACTAACATCTAGAACTATGCCGTAGAGCTTATACGCCAGAACTGGCACAATATGTGACCAGATGGATAAGGCTCCTAAAACACCAGAAGCACCTGACAACTACTCCGTCACCTCCAACAACCCTGAAGGGAGCAAGTTCCAAGCTCGCCAGCAGCTCCAGCGTATCTTCCACCAATTTCCCGGCACTTCAGACGCCCTTAAACAAGAGCTAGCAGGCACTTACATTCGCCCGGGACCAGTGATATCTCACCCTCCTTATCAGGGGAATGAAAACGTCCGTTTAGATGCTCCCATCACTTTACCGGAGGTACGAGCCGAGCTGAATCGTCTCAAGACAACCTCAGCTGCAGGGCCATACCGGATATCTAACCGTATGCTTCGGAACCTCGACGACGCCTCGGTTCATGCGCTCACAGGCTTTCTGCAAAAATGTTGGGAGCGGGGAGCCATCCCGCAAGCATGGAAAGCGTGGAAATGCGCCAACCTCGTTCTCATCCCCAAGCCGGGCAACCCACCTACTCTCTCGAACCTCCGCCCCATTTCTATCACGTCCTGCGTGGGAAAACTATTGGGGCATGTAATTCAGACCCGTCTTTTTCGTTACCTAGAAGAACATCACCTACTTTCAGACACGATGTTTGGTTTTCGACCGCACCTTGCGGCCCCAGACATCATGCTCTTGCTCAAACAACAGGTGCTGACACACAGCACTCCAAAGTCATAGTTGGTCTAGACGTCGCCATAGGTCTTTGACAATGTACAGCACGAAGCCATTCTGCAGAACCTCCATACCCTAGGGGTGGGACAATGGATGTATGCATATATACGCGACTTTCTCACGGACCGTACAGTGCAACTTGACACCGGTCCAGGATCTCCTTCCATCATCTCTCCTGGGAGCCGGGGTACACCCCAAGGCTCGATGCTTTCACCACTCCTATTCAGCATTGCGCTGCTTGACCTACCCAAGCTTTTGGCAGACATTCCCCACTTGCACTACAGTCTCTACGCCGACGACCTCCCTCTGTGGATTACACACGGCAGTGGCGGCCAGATCGAGGAGAATCTGCAGACAGCCATCGATCGCGTTGGTACCTACCTGGCCACAGTCAGCCTGTCCTGCTCGGCCACCAAGACTGAATACAGTATTGTGCCGACCCCAGGTAGACGCCCTAGATCACCTCTGGCATCCTTCAGTCTGCAAGTACAGCTCATCCCCATACCCTGTACCAACCAAATCCGCATCCTGTGCCTTCATTTACAAGATAATGGAGGAAACGCCACTACTCTTCAGCGAATAGATTAATCTGTAATCCATATCAGCCGCCTGCTCAAGAGAGTCGCCAACAAGCATAAGGGCATGCGCAAATTCAACCTTTCGCGCCTCGTGCAAGCCTTCGTTTGCACGCGAATTGCCTACGTCGCCCCTTACCTTAACCTCACACGAACAGATCAGGAGCGACTGGATGCATCACTACGCAAGGCGTGCAAGACAGCTTTGGGTCTTAATGTGCCTGGCCAAAGCCGCCCAGAAATTCAGCCGGACGCCAAGCTTCTCCGGCGAACGCCTCCTTTATAAAATTCAGATACTTATCTGCAAAGCACCGGTGCACTGGAGGCGAGCAATGCCAGGGGGAGAGAAGCGACGTGTTTGAAATTGAGCTGAGCATCCAGACAGCTTGGCGCCGTGGCCCTGACGGTAGACCCCTTCTCGACCCGCGGCATATTTGAAGCAAGAGCGCAGCAAGCTCTCCCATTGGCCCTGCGAAAGCGCTGCCGTCGGATTGGACCATTTGAATGTCAACGGTTTCTCGGTTTACAAAGACTCAAGTGCTTCTGTTCGAGACTCCGAGTGTCAGCTCGTCACTAGCGTCCATCGGGAGCAGTTCGCCCTCTGACAGAGCGAACGCGGCGGAATCTCCCCTGCCGTCGCTGCGCGAGAACAGTCGCGTATGGCTATGTTAGCCTTCGGCGTTGTGTAAATGCCTGTAAATAGTGTACAAAGCCTTTTCTTCATCTCACCAGCGCCGACTCGGATTCATCGCTACCGCCCAGGGAGCTGACAGCCCTCGTTCACGAAACGGGTCACGAGCGCTACGAAACCAACTCCTTGGCACAACCCTGTTGACAATGGGCTACTGTGTGATAACTCCCCCCCCCCCCCCCCCCCCCAGCACAACAGTTCACCAACTTCCACTTTCAAACTGATGACCCTCAGGATCTCCAACACCGATCGAAGCGACGCTAGCTTCCCAATATGAGCGCCTCTAGCTGACACATGCGGGCCGCGCAGTGCTGCGCCAGGTAGGAATCACCCCTCTGAGGGCAACGTCTACGTATATGAACCTCACGCCTGAGCAGAGACTCATTCTTCTTATACCTCCGCTTCCCAAATTTATGCATCCAGAGTATCATGCAGAGCGCAGAGCCGACCGAGCCCGCCAACTTACGAAACGTTTTTCCGGTCGCCCCGACGTTATATACATAGATGCCTCCCCACCCCCCCTTCTCCCCGCTATGCTTGCGGTTGCATTGGTACTGCACCGAAACTGGCACAATGCCTGCAGCGTCCTCAACGCCGCAACTGTTACCACCGCGGAAGAGGTTGCCATCGCGCTAGCTCTGACCGATCCCTTCACCAAAGTAGTCGTTAGCGATTCTCAACAAGCAAATCGTAACTTCGATGCAGGTCGTGTATCCCGACAGGCAAACACTATCCTCCGATCTTTCCCCTTACCATCTATACTTCGTCTTCGCATATGAGCCCCAGCCCATGAGGCACTTAGCGGGAACGCACAGGCGCATGCTCTAGCCCGAGAACTCAAGTACAGGGTAGAACGCCCACCTCAGCCTGCCGCTTCCTCTGAAACTCACCAAAACACTCATTCACGCCTTGTTACGTACAGGGACATCCTCTCAAATTATCGGCTCGAACGATGTCTCTACCCCCCTCCACACCGAGAACTATTCCGGCGCGAGGCCGTCCATTGGCGCAAAATACAAACAGGAACCTTTCCAAACGCATGGCTATATAACATTTTCCCAAATAGTATTTTACCTACGTGCAAACATTGCTCACAACCGGCCACATTTATTCGCATGATGTGGACATGTACAAAACACAACACAGACAATTCAGCTACCGTGGATACGTGGGATAACCACCGAGCTCGCCCAACAGCGCCAGCTCATTTGCGCGCATTGGAGGCCGCAGAGTTCCAAGGGATCCCTGCTGACCTCTAAGCAGTGCAACCAGTGCTTCGGCTGGTTCCCCTATTTTGGGAGTAAATAAAGAGCTTATCATCATCATCGACACGGCGGCGAAGCAGCCGACCGCGTTCCGACTGACGGCAGCCGACGGCGTGCGGAGGATCGTGCAGACGGCAGACTTTTTTATTTTCTTTGTATGCCGGCTTGATCCACCCCTGCCTGCCGACTGGAGTTGCTTTCCTGTACTGCTAATATATGCGCTAATGTCGCAGCAAGCAGGAGACCCGACTCTGGCAGAACAGTTCCTGACGGCTCATGAACGGTCGGATCTCCTAAAGAACCTCCGCTCATGGTTCCTGAAGGCTCACTAAACGACGGCTCTCCGAAAGAGTCGCCTTTCAGGGAGCCGCCGGCTCTCCAAAAGGACCGCCGCTCAATGAGCCGTCCGCTCTCCGAAAGAACCGCCGCTCAGTGAGCCGCCGGCGCCCCAAAGGAACTTCCGTTCACTGAGCCGCCGGCTCTCCAAGAGCCGTCGCTTATTCTCGCTCTTTTGAAAGAACGGCTCGAAAGACAGCCAAAGGCGAGGAGATATTTCCAACTCTTGTGAGGAAGGGCGGGAGGCATGGCCTCCGAGATTACCCACGACCGCACGTTTCTGAGCACTAATTAAGGACTATTTAATTATTCACTAATATAATTATTACTAGTTAATGGCGGATTAATCAATAATTTCTAATTAGTGACAGTTGTGTAATTAATTATTGCTAATTAAGGCGCGCATCCAGTAAAATTAACCACGCAACAGTAAACGAAGAACAACTGCGACGATACACGGAGAATTCACTGAAAAATGCACTCACAGAATGTGAAAGAGTAGCTTCGCTCGCTTAGCTTGTAGCAGCATTCATCGTTACATGCGCAACAGTCGCGTAGCAGAATACAGCACTCAGGCTTTCGCCTTTCATCACTTTAGTCGCCAAAAGTGTCCTCGAATTTTCTGTTGGATGACTTGAAAATGCTCTTGATAGCGCTGCCGTCTTGAATCGAGTAGCTGACCGATGTTAATATTGCATATGATTGCGAGAAATGCTGCTGTTTCCTCGCGAAATAGACAACACGTCCAGTGCACGCCCCGTCCCTCGACATCCAGCGTGCCCGTCTGTACGCCTGCAGTGCGCGCCGGATTTCACCGGAAGCGTGCCTTCCCACCATTCGCAATACATGCGCCTGATAAGATCGGAAGACCGGGGCATATAGGACTTCACCGCAAGGCGTTGAGAAAGGCAGAAGACGGCAGGAGTTGTTAGAAGAGCAAACTGAAGATTTATTTTTCATATTTACAAAACATAAACGCGCAAGCACGTGAAAGTGAGCGAGGTAGCTCAATGAACTGAGAGCACAGGCGAGACACACCGAAGCAGCCCTAGTAGGCTGCTTAAAGGCCCACCCTTCGGTCGAAAATATTTTCTTTCCCGGTGACTGTGAGACTTCGCCCCCAAAACACAAGGCCGCAAAATGTTTTTGAAAAGAGTAGCTAATAACGCAGTAACAGCCACCCCAATCACCCGATTCTGTCGTGTTTCTCTCCTTCCGTTCCCTCGCAAAGGTTTTCCACTCTCCTACCCGGTCGTCTAGCCTCCGCAATACAAATTCCCCTTCCTCCTTCGCGTTTGGCGGGAGGTGGAGCGTGGCACTCGACCTGCGCGAGAAAAAAAAAAGAAAACAGGCGAGGGAGCGCGCGCCTCTGGATTCAGTCGGGCCGTGGCGAGGGAAAAGCGCGCAGCGAGCGGTAGACACCCATCCTTCACCCTCAGACAGCGAGACAGACCAATGGACGTCGTTCGCGGGAACTACGTCATTACTGTGGCTCGACGGGCCGGCGCAGGAAACGGGGAAGCTGGCTTCTCGAAGGAGAGCATGAGAGAGGTTTGATTTGTATTTTCGTTGCTTTGCGGCGCGCGTGTCACTGTAACATTTCGCACAGACTATCTCCGGTACGTGATCGAAACACTGGGCTCCTTCGCCTATAAGGTCTTTCCCTGGACAGTGGCCCTTTAAATCACCTTTCAGTCCCACTGTGGAACCCGCAGCTGCACAAACGTCCAATAGGCGCTGAGCCGCTTCTTTTAGCTCCACCCATGGCTTCTTTGGCTCCGCCCATTTGTTCCACCAGCACCTCACGCACAAACGCGCACTCCCCGATGTTCTCTCTGAAGCGGCGATTTCCCATCTGGTTTCAGCCATTTTCAATGGTGCCGGTCAGGCGATGGTGCACACATCCTCAGCAGCACAATCCTGGTCTTAATGGCCATCGAGCGGCACTTGCAGCAGCATCTTTGAGTCAACAGTAGCCATTGTTCGCCCTGGGCTGTGGTCTATTGTTCTGAGGAGAGGTGCCGAAGATCAAGACGCCCGTTCCGGTTGCCGACAAAAGCGCTTGACTTCAATTAGCCTGTCGGGAAGATAAGGATCCGTGCTCCTCTGTACTGACGTCCCCCGTCAACACGCCTCGGCCCGCTGTCGCAAAGAAAAACCACATCCGGCCTTCCAGCGGCGCTCTCCATATGCGCGGACCCTCCGGGACGATTTAGGGCCCCGGGCATAACACGCCACTCTCAGGGGGTTTACATGAGACCGACAAAGTCGGGTCGGGGAGGCCTGTCGGGCTAAAAACCGGCTATCGGGCTCATGTATACGCTAGGGGGTCGAGCTAAAGGCCCGTCGGGTCGTGTCCCGCCAGCCCGACTGCAGGGGGTGGGTTGGCTCGACCCTACCCGATGGGCGAGGGGCATGTATACGCTGACGCGTCGGGCAGGCGCCTCCTCTCTTGCCTCCTTGCTGGTCGGGGACGGGACCGTGAGCTGTTCGTCTGAGCATTCCTCCTCTTCCTCCTCTCCCGCCTGCGCCTGGTTCATTTGCTCGACGCACGGTGTAGCAGCGATCTTTGCCCGACAGAATCGAGCTCATGTAAACCCGGACGGGTCGGGCTGGCTAAGCTCGACAACCGGCTCCCCCCTACCCGACTCGCTTGCGTCGGGCTCATGTATACAAGGCTTCTGTTTAGATGCACCGCGAAGGTCGACTTCCCAGTCCGGCGAATTAATGCGATGCGCTTTCCTAGCGCAACCATGTATTCTGAGACCACACCATTATTTTTTTATTATGCTGAGGTACTAGGAGGCGTCTGTTGTACTTTGTCTTCTTCTGTGTCTGACACATCATAGGCAGGGCGAGCTTCAAGGTTGTCGTCGGGAAGGAGAAGCCTGAAGCCGCCGTTAACGCATTCGTTCATTGATCTTCCGCTGTTTGGTGTTGGGGGAATCCACCTTCCTGGGAGCTGGGCCTTCCGTGCGCTGCCTGGGGCCTCGAGGAAGAGACTCAACGCTCGACCATCTCCGCTTATTTCTGGAGAGAGACTGCCCTAACTAACTGTACAATAATGAGGGCGCGTAGCCCGTTTAGAGAGAGAGAGAGAGTGAAATATAGTAACAAAAAAGTACAAAACACATAGGCACGGCTGCTTCCAAAGGTCCGACATAGTCCCCGTTTGTCTTTCGGCGAACTGTCACCGTGACACCGACATAGATACTCAGCAGTTCACAGGAAACAGGGCGATCCCGCCGAAGGCTTCAAAGGGACCGCGGAGAACGCGCAGCCCAGCGGGCGGTCATCCCTGCTAGGCCACCGGAAACATAATTCGTTTTGCTCCCTCTTTTCCTCGCCGCGGCGTCTTGTCCGTACGCATCGCGGGCCGCTGCGCGGTCCCTCCTTTCCGTCGTGGCGGCGTCGCGCGCCTTGTTGAAAGCCAGGGAAGTCGTCCCGATCACAACTCCTTCCCCGCCTGGAATTCGCTATCAGAAGGATGCGGTGGGCACCGTCTCCTGAAGAGGCGATGTGAAGCCACGTTGTAGCTAGGGGTTGGCCCGGGTTACCCCGTCTTGCACCGGAGTTTTTGCTTCTCCACGATTATTTTGCTGACACTGTTGAGTTGCTGCAACTTCAAGTACACGGCTGCTTGAAGTTGCTGCAACTTCAAGTCTTTTGCCTCGGCACATTCACGCTAGCCTCTCCAAACATACCCCTCTGCTCAAAAACAGCGACTGAAGCCATCGGTGTTTGTGTTCTTGCTGCCTTTTTTGTATCGCATCTGGAAAGAGAATTTCTGCAACGCCAGGCTCCAGCGAAGGAGACGCCCGTTTTTGCCAGACATATTTTTCAACCATGTTAATGGGCAATGGTTTGTCTCTATTATAAACCTCGATCCGGAGACTTGCAAGCAAGTTTTTCGATAGCCCACACCAGACAGACGCATTCTTTTTCGGAAGCGCTGCATGCCTCCTCTCTGGTAGAGAGCTTTCTGCTGACATAGAGGACTGGGTGTTCTTGTCCCTCGTCATCTTTCTGGCACAATACAGCGTCCATTCCTCTGTTGCTTGCGTCGCACTGTATGATAAATTCTTTAGCGTAGTGGGGAACCTTAGAATGGGACCACTAACAAGCTCTTGCTTTAGCGATTGAAACGCATTCTCTTTAGCGCTGTCCCAAACGATGCGCTCTGGCTTACGCAGAGCCTCGCGAATGGCGAGTAATGGGACTGGCGGTAATATCCCTAAGAATGTCTTTGTGGCTGGGAAGCAATGATCAGCAACTCGGAAGACCATTTCCTACCCAAATAGGAGCGATTTGACATTTTTCAGGCTTTACTGGCAGTCCGGCCTCGTGCAAAACTTCAAGTGCTGCAGGTGTTCTCCAGGAATATTGTCGTCGAGGTAAAGCTATCCACGCCGCGTAACACCTAGCTCATTAAGCTTGAAAAACAGAATGGTGCGTTTTTCAGTCCAAAGCTGAGCAGCTCAGAGTGCGAACCGCTGAGCTTGCTCAGTCAGAAGCAGGTCTGAGCGAGCTGAGGTCGAGAGTTGAGATGCACTAACCTGTTCGATCATCTCTTCAATATTTGGGATTGGGAAAATCTGATCCTTGGCGACCGCGTTCAGTTTTCTTTCCCTGGCGCTTTGACAATGATCATAGGCGAGCTATAATCGCTCTCAGCTTCCTTAATCACGCCTAGCTCTAACATCGTGCACCTCTCGTTGGAGGATATTCCGGTGGTGTGGAGACATTCTGTAAGGCTTTGAGTTGACAGGTGCCGTGTCAGTTAGCTCGATGTCGTGGGTGACCAGATTTGTTCTTCCTGGTCGCCTCGAGAACAAATCCCTAAACTCAGCGATCAGTTTGCGGAGGCTTTCTGCCTGTTCTGGGTCAAGAGAATTGGGCTGGATGGCGAGTTTCTCATCTCAGCTGCCGTGTAATCACGCCTGTCATTTTCAACGCTTGGAATTTCCGAGCTGACCTCCTCTGGCATATTTAACGCGAGGTTTACGATTGACTGCCTTTCAGAATAGGACTTCAAAAGATTCACGTGATAGATTTTGCAAATATTTTGTTTGCCCGGCATTCGCACCACATAATTTGTCGCCAACAGCTTCTCCAAAACAACAGCTGGACCGTCCCTCTGAATCTCGAGTTTGTTGGCCTTCGATGGTCGCAGCACCATCACCTTATCATTCGGATTAAATGACCGTTCTTCAGCGCCACGGTCGTAATATACTTTAGATATGTCTCTGTTCTCCTTCATTTGCGCTTCAGCTATTTGCCTGCCCTGTCTAGCCTTTCCAAAAGCCTCAAGACGTACTCCACGACTGTCGAATCCTCTCCTCGGCCCTCCCAAATCTCTCTCAACGTGAGCGAAGGAAATCGTAGATTCCTCCCGTATTCCAGTTGAGCAGGTGTAAACCCCGTCGACTCGTGGCGCACCGTCCTGAGCGCGAACATCGTAGCCGATAGGCAAGCGTCCCATTACTTGTTGTGCTCGTAGCACAGCGCTCGGAGCACTCTTTTCAAAGTAGAATGACATCGCTCAACACTGTTAGATTGCAGGTGCGATATGGAACTGCGGATCAGTTTAACTCCACACCTTTCCAGGAATATTGTGGTTAGAGCACTGGTAAACGCACTACCATGTGTCACTCTGCATTTCCGAGGGAAAACCCACTCCTGAAAATACAGAAAGTAGCACGTCCACGACCTCTGTAGAGCTCAGCTCTTCAAGTGGCACTGCTTCCAGAAATTTCGTCGCAGGACAAAGCAGTGTGAGCAGGTACTCTTGAGCAGAGTCTTCACGTCTACAGCCTGATTGCTATAGAGATGTTCCTTTTGCATTGAAGTTATGCTTAGCGTTCACACAGCGCATGAATATCCACTCATGAATATTTAAGGTTGTGCTCCGAGACAAGAAGGCTAGTGAGTGCCGCGGACGATAGCTCTGGCTCAAGATTATTCCCATTTGCTTTCTACGGCATCTTGTCTCTGCGCGCTATGTACCCTGCCTGGTGCAACATCTCGAACACCTGCCTTCATAAAAAAAACTCGCTGTCTTCGCTTAACGCTCCACGCACTGCAAACTCGATACTGATTGTTTCTTTTAATTTTTCCCGCAAGACTTCCTGAATAAATTTCATCTGCTGCCTGAGAGTTTTCCTTCTATTCTACTTACTTATCATGCAGCTCCGAATTCGCGCATTACTCAACGTGAATAAGACCTCGGTAAAAAAAAAAAAGTGGTAGGAATGCAATAATAAGTTATTAGCTCACGCTTCTGTGACCCTCTGGGGCCATAAAGAGGCGGGATCACGCCAGGCACGCATTCGCGGGAGGAAAGGCCCTATATGATACGCAGGAGGAAATGACATTGAGTGCCACGGTGAAAAAAATGTAATCGGCAACCAGGCAAAAAAAGCTCAAGCAAATTATGTTGGCCTTCGATTTGCCCGCATACGCAGGGTATACGTCATAGTGATAAGTCCTCACTTTCTCTGCCCATACCATTGAAAGAACGCGTGTCACGAGAACTCTGCGAGCGCTGCCACAAGCTCTGTGGACGACTGCAGCCCTCATTGTATTAGCTTTCAGTTCCCTCCAAATAACCGCCACTAGTTTATACTTTATAGTGGAATTCTTCCTGGCTTTCTTGTGAGTCACTGCAGGACAATGATTCAACACGAAGCGGAAATGGAACAAAATTAACGATAATCTGCTCGAATGTGACGCGATATACCGAAGAGTTATTGAACAAAACTTCATTACTGAGCAAGAAACTGTGGGTGAAGTCCTCTGTGCAGGATGCCATTGCAGACGGCTGCCCGTCTCGACAATTGTGCCAGTATTTTTGGTCCTCGAGACGTGACCTGGCAAGCATATTCTCCCACTTCTCGTTGCGTGTGGACGGAAAATCACACAGTGCAGGAGGTCAACTGCACCACACAGTGGGAAAAAAATGTTTGCGAGGACTGATAAGGACACAGAAGCCCAGGTCATGGTTACTTTTGTGGTTCATTTTTCATTGCAATCGGCTGGTGCTCTGCTTTACTGACCATAATTAGGCAGATTAAATGGGAGATGACACGGTCACCTGAGCATATCGACTTTATCTTTTGCCTTCATCCAATAATGGACAGGCTTCGCGACCTTGTGTGAAAAAAAAATTACTAGCATTAAATCCACATCTTTTTGTAAAATCATAAATTAAAATTGTTGTCTCCAAGCTATGATGGCTATAGAAGAACCATATCCAAGCTCCACTCACCAGTGGTGGCAGCCATTTTGAAATGCATTCAATGACGTCACAATGGCAAAGCAGAAGCTGCATATTCTGCTATAACTTTCGTATCGCTGCTTGCACACGGCATGAGGACGGGGCACCACGGCGAACATTGTGGCTGTCATTGGACAAAGGAGCCTAGTACAGGACCAATTACACTTAGCAGGAACACTGCTCCGCGTGGCTGCACACATGTGGGGCACCACCGGTAGCAAACTAATACCGACTGGCGGACAACACGAAGCATCACATCGAGCTAGGTACCTCTCCTCGGACTGCACTGATTCGTGAGTGGGTTAAACGCAATGGCGCTCCGGAGGTGCGTGGCCGTGCACGCAGAGCTCCGCAGAGCTAAGTTTCCGCAAAGTATGATTGGCCCCGCATGCCGCCGTCCGACCATCCTTTTGATTCACTGAGCGAGAATTGAAGTTCCTAAGTGCGCGCCACACTTCGAGTTTTGTTCGAGTGTGTCGGAATCGAGCGACAGCGATGAACGCGTCGAAGACGGTGCAGGGAATGTCGGCAACGGCTTCTGTCAAACGAGTGGTGCCGGGAAAGTCCTTCCATAATGCTGAGCATTATGCTGTTAAATTACTCAGAGCGCGATTCGAAGTTAAGATTCACTTGCTGGCAAGTGAAAATTCCGTTTGCAGCATTAGCAGCAACCCTTCAAGTTCTATGACACGGAGTGCTTGTCATGGCCTCAAACGTGCCCGACAATGTTTTCCTCTAACTTTTCCTATAACAGCCACTCATAATTTTCTGCACGTTTTGCCACCCTTTATATCTGTAGAGTTTTGTATGTGTTGTTTTCGCACGATGCATGCACGCAGGCCAGGCTGCAGTTTGATGTGAGTTACACGCATCAGGCCTTCGCCCGCCATGCTGTGTTCAGACGGGAGAGCGAGCGCATCTAACGGCGGCGTTTGACTTAGGAGATGAATGTGCAGTCGAAGTGCTCCGTTTGCAGGAAACAAGTTGATGTAAAAAAAAATATAATGAAGTTTATGATGAAAACAGCGCAAACGGAATGCGAAGCACGGAAAGGGCGACGCAGAAAACGAGCTTTTTTAAGCGAAAAGCTTCACTACGAAGGTCGGAGCTGAGTTTCGCGTATGTACTGAGCCAGATACGAATCACCCCTCTGAGGGCGACTTCTACGTATATGGACCTCACGCCTGAGCAGAGACTCAGTCTTCGTATACCTCCGTTTCCCAAAAGTATGCATCCAGAATATCATACAGAGCGCAGAGCCGACCGAGCCCGCCAACTCCAGAAACGTTCTGCCGTTCGTCCCGACGCTACTTACACAGATGCCTCCCACCACCCTCTTCGCCCCGTTGTGGTTGCGGTTGCATTGGCACCGCACCGAAACTGGCACAATGCCTGCAGCGTCCTCGATGCCGCAACTGTTACCACCCTGGAAGAGGTTGCCATCGAGTTAGCTCTGACCGACCCCCTCCACCAAATTAGTCGTTAGCGATTCTCAACAAGCAATTCGTAACTTTAATGCAGGTCGTATATTCCGACAGGCGCACTATCCTCCGATCTCTCCCCTTACCGTCTGCACCTCGTCTTCTCATATGGGCTCCAGCCCATGAGGCGCTTAGCGGGAACGCACAGGCACATGATCTAACCTGAGAACTCGGCTACCAGGCGGAGCACCCTCCTCAGCCTGCCGCTTCTTCTGACGCTCCCCAAGGCCCTCATTTACGCCTTGTTACGTACACGGACATCCTCCAGCATTATCGGCTCGAACGGTGTCTATACCCCCCTCCACACCGAGAACAATCCCGGCGCGAGGCCGTCCATTGGCGCAAAATACAAACAGGAACCTTTAAAAACCACGGCTACGTAGCAAACTTTTTCCAAATCTTATTCCACCTACGTGTAAACACTGCTCACAGCCGGCCACATTCATTCACATAATGTGGACATGTACACTACACAACGCAGACAATTCAACTACAGTGGATGCGTGGGAATCCCTCCTGCGTACCACCGAGCTCGCCGAACAGCGCCAGTTCATTTTGCGCGCATTGGAGGCCGCAGAGTCCCAAGGGATCCCTGCTGTCCTCTCTGAGCACTGCAACCAGTCTTTCAGCTGGTTCCCCAATAAAAGAGCTTATCATCATCATCGCGTATGCCGTATGCCGCGACCGAGTGACGTCACGCGCAGCGCAGGTGGCCGCAGCCGTCGCTTCACTACCCATGTGAGACCGCAGCTTCGCTTGTCTCCACATAGCCTAGTTCTGCGCATGCACGTGACATCACAGCCAGGGCCAGCTGCGCATCCCTCTCGCCAAGCGCTGCCGACGTTGCCTAGCAACGCTTAAGAGGTGTGCGACTCCTCCTAATTAAAGAAAAATGAAATCATATAGGAATCGAACCTCAATCCCTTGGATCTCTACTCGAGCGTTTTACCGCTGTGCCACGCCCCGGGTCGTGAACGATCTTAATTCCGCTTGTCTACCGTGAGGATGATAGCGGGATTCCGCGAGTGACAGATACTGCGATTGGTGCGCAATTTGAAAGTACTAAAGATGTTAAGTCACTCAATTAGGGTGACGTCAATGATGTAACGTCATCTATCTGCCGTCAGCTGTGTGGCCTCAAGCGGGAACGAGTGTGCTCCAACGCCGCCGGGCGACGCTTCTTGCCTTCCGCGAGTAGGGAGCCTACATGTTTCGCCGCGGGGAGTGACTAGATGCTGCGCCTCTCCTTTCCTGTAAACGACTTAGACGCGCTCGACATTGAAGCCAGGGAGAGTTTAGCTGCTGGCGAACGGCACAGAAGACGAGAAATTAACTTATTCTGATCCCGAGGTAGTCACTGCTTTTCACTACGCATATCCAGGCATAGCAGAGCTAAGCCATATTTCTTTTTTTTTTTTTTTTTTTTTATGTTTGCGGGACTTACAACCCCCAGTCTACAAAAGCTCCTCTTGATTAATCCTCTGGGCATTCAAAAATTATCAAGATTGGTATCGCGACGTCCTGCGTTAAGGCAGCCATTACTAAATCTTGCATTCATTGTTTACAAAACAGCATCTCTGCACAGACTAACAGGCTCAAGGAATTTGAATATCACATGCGAATATTATTTTAATGACTTGCGGAAAACTGGTGCGATGGATTAAGGCGGTCGCAAATCACAGAATGCTACATGGGAGCGCCACAAGGTTGGCGTGATGCCCAATGTACACAGGATGGCATATGGGCTTAAAAAAGTAGGAAGCCGCTATAGCGTTCCCGTTACTTTTTTCTGGGCCGAATAAATTGCGCAATTTGCGCTCACAAATTCGGACTGGCAGGAAGCTGACTGCGACAAAAGAAAGAGGTGTGGTTGCACCGTTAAGCACCGCTTCCTTTTTATACCCTGCGCGTTCGGTATAGTATATAAACTGACAATGCCTTGCGGAGCGGTGTACATAGGGAAGACGAGGAAGTGCCTCAGCATTATAGGCTAGATGAACACTGGAATTAGCTAAATATTAGGATGGGAATCTTTCTGAGTATTGCCGTGCACGTAGCGAAAAAGAGGACCACAATAAGAAAAACAAAATGTACACTACTTTCTCCTAGAACCATCGTGCTTTCCAGGCATCGTGACCAGCTTTTTTTTTTTTTTTTTTTTTTTCCTCAAGGCAGCTGCAGCTTATACGTGAAGTTATAGAGGCATGTTGTATAAGGAAATGTCAAAATCTGCGTGTCGGCGATCCCTCTGTTACCATGGCAGACTGTGAAATCGATCTTTTATCCTCCACACTGCACTAACATTTTGCACTTTAAATCCAAGATGGCACAGGTTCTTGCTTGTTCTTTCTCCCCTAACAATAAGCGGTACGTGCTGCTTTCAATTCTTTTCTCCTGTTTACCACATCTTGTCAGGGCAGGCTGCTTCGATCATTTTTTTTTTAATATAAATTGTGTGTTTAAACAATAAACACAAATTGCGAGCTAGCGCTTGTCTGCGTCGTCCTTTCCGCCCTCTGTTTCGCTATTTTTTCCTTCACGGACGTACACCAGCTCGGCCAACTTTAGGTGCTGCTTATTTTGAAATCTCTAATCGGCATGAAGAACGAACGCTGAGTATTGGCGTCGATATCATATTTTGTTTTTATTGCTTATTTAGCAATACATAGGTATTGGCTACGATTAGGACTAAAGGAAGGCAAAGGCCTCCTCACCAAAGGACGCAGTCACCGTTCATTGGTCTATGCAGCAGAAATACACAGGTAGACCTTGCAAGGGACACAAATTCTCAAATTGGGTACAAATAGCCTGTGCTTAACTATATTTGTTTTGCGTCACTGTTCTTTGCAGCATGGCACATGAAAACCGCTTAATACCAGTTTGCCATCAGATATATAGCACAGGCTAGATAGGCAAAAACCACAAACCACTACTGGTTTGGATCTAGTCAAAATTTACAGCACATTCCAACCTCAGCATTACGCACGCTTTATGTGCGCAACATATTGGAGCACATTAAAATAAATCACACAGTAAAAAAATTATAACGATGATTACTACAGATTTGAGCGAAGCTATTCAAGCATTTTTGCGATATATTAAGGCAATGAATTAATGAAAACTTTATTTCCACCGAAAAGGAGCCCTTCATCTCCCGCCCCCGGCACTCAGGCCGGGGAGCAGGTCAGGAGGGCCCCGCAGGCTGAGGTCAGGTGAGGTTACAAGCACTCTTCACGGCCTCAGCCGCCAGGCGGGTCGCGTGCCGCTGAACGGTGGGATCTCCGCTCCGCAGCCGAACCTCCCAGGCTTCTCTACTATCAATGTTAATGCCGGCGCCTGGGGAATCGGCGCATTGCCATATTATATGATCTATCGTGCCTTTTTGTCCGCAATTTTTACATTTAGAATCTTCTTCCTCCCCGGTCTGTGTTAAGAAAACCCAGACAGGGCAGATGTAGTTATCGGCTTGTAATCGCCTCCAGATGCGTGCTTCATTGTTAGTGAGAGACCGATCTGGGGGAGGGTATACTTTTCGATCTAATTTGTAAGATTCTGTGATCTCGTTGTATGTGATAGCGCAATCTTCAATTCCCTTGCATTCGGGCTGTTCTACCGCTGCCCGGTGGTAGAGATCTCGGGCCAGCAGGTGCGCAGCTTCGTTGCCAGGGACAGATTCGTGTGCTGGTATCCATATGATGGATATGGTTCTAGTAATGGGATTTGTGAGAAGAATCTTTTTGGCCTCCTCTGAGATTCGTCCTTTTGCAAAATTCCAGACAGCCGTTTTGGTGTCGCTGATTATAGTTTTGGCCAGTGTACTAGTGCATGCGAGCGCTATTGCGACCTCTTCAGCTGTACTAATGTCACGGGTGCGTGTTGAGGCCGCAATTTTAGGTGCACCTTCTCCATTTACTACTGCCGAGACAGCTGCTCCGTGTCGTCCGCATGATGCGTCTACATAAGCAACTTCATCGACTGCTTTGCGTTTCATTCTTTTAGCGATGGCTTTGGCTCTGTGTTCTCTGCGTTCTTTGATGTAGTCTGGGTGCATGTTTCGAGGTAAAGGTGGTACCAGTATGTGTTCCCTTATGTTGGGTGGGATAGATGTTTTCGTCTGTGGGCCTCTGTCTGATTGGAGTCCGACCCAGTCTAGGATGGCTATGCCTGTCTCCGTCTGACTTAGTCTTTCCAGTTGAGATATTCTGACAGCTTCAGTGAGCTCTTGCCATGTATTATGAATCCCCATTTTCTCCAGCTTCTCTGTTGATGTGGAGACAGGGAGGCCTAGGGCGCGTTTGACGCATTTTCGAATTATGACGTCGATTTTTTCACGTTCTGTCTTTTTGAGATTGAGAAAAGGTGTGGCATAACATATGCGACTGATGATGTACGCCTGTGTCATTTTGAGTAGACTACGTTCCTTGACACCGTGTCCTCTAAGCGCTACTCTTCTGAATATGCCCGTAACTTGGGCTGCGTAGTTCTCCAATTTTTTGATGGTGTTTGTGTTCTGCCCTCTTGCTTGGAGGATCATTCCTAGGATTCTAATTTCCTCTACTTGTGGAACCGGGTAGTTTTCAACATTTATCTTTATGTCTGCTTTATTCTTCTTATATTTGGGGTTATAGAAAGAATTTAAGAGATGCCCATATGTATGCATCTGCAGTTACAGAGCATTTTTTTTTTTTTTTTTGTATCCCGCTAAATTCCTCAGAAGAGAACGAAGAGCAACGAGCGAGCAGCGTAGAGCTCGTGTCTTTTTCTTTCCTTCTCAGAAATTCTCTGGTGGCTCGTGGCTCTCTTGCGCTCGGTTACACCGGCAACGGCACCAACAGCCGTATGTGTACATATGTATGTGTATGTATATATATATATATATATATATATATATATATATATATATATATATATATATATATATATATATATATATATATATATATATATATTGTTAGAGTTTGAACAAAAAAAAAGAAGTGAAAGAAAAAAACGGCACACAAATAAAATACGCAAAAGTACAATGGTTATATTGAAAATTAACACTGGATTTACAATTGCACTCTTTGTTCACACAGTTTTCTAGCGTCCGCGCTCCGCGCTGACGCTCCGCTCACTCTTCGCACATTTTCTCGACATCCGCTCTCAATGACGACACATGGCGCAATTCGTTCTCACGCGCTTCGCACTCCTGGCGTTGCCCGGATCCCACTCTCTCAACGCATGCAATGCGAGCAAGGTCCGAGGATGCACGCGTCGACATCCAGGCACGTTAAGCGGTGGTCGAGTCAACGCACCACTCAGGGCCACCGCCCAGGGGAAGGAATTACGCAGTAGTAAAAAAGAGCGTCGCTAATACTCGGGCATTCTGACAGATATTAACATCCTCGTTAACGTTACAAGGAAGTACAACACTGGGGATGGCATGCAAGCGCCAGGAAAGCAACAAAAAAATATAAGTCAACTTGCGCTACACGCATGTACACTGGTAGCATCGTCGTGATCGGTCCTTTCCGCCTCGCTTAAGATGCTGTCGTTGTGTAGCCGATCTTGTGGTTTTGTCGACATACGATCTTTTTCGCCCTGTTTTCTTTCGTACGAGGATTACTGGACTGGCGTAAGGGGATGATATCTCGCTCTCGATTCCCTCTCGTTTCCAGTCTCCGATGATTTCCCGGATGGTCTCTCGCTCTGCTGTACTATATTCGTGTTATATACGGCCTAACCGCTACGGGGGTACTGCCCGGCATCTCAATAATGTCCATCTTCAGAACGTGTGTGCATCCCAGCTCGCTCAAATTACCGGCGAAACATTCTCGATACTCGTTCAAAAGGTTAAGGAGCTCACCCTTTTGTTCTGTGGTCACTGAAGGTCCCACCTCGAGATGTTGCTCCTCGATCGGTTGACGATCTGTTTCAACGCAGAAAATTTCTAGCTCGTTACTTGGCAATTTGGCTGATCGGGTACCTTAAGAATGTCGGCTTCTGTTACCCGCCCAAGTCGCTGTCCTTTTCTGACAACGACCTCTCTGCCCCGCTCTTGAAAACTGGTATAACAATCTATCTCTCCGTTTTTTATTTCGACAAGGATTGCGCTCTCAAAGGTGCCGAACAAACCTGGGCGAGAAAGATCTAAAGTCGTCGACAGTGTGATCCAATTGATTGAGTTAGGACGCTCAAACTATTGGTCAGCACTCGCAATCTTGACTCATCGAGAGGCTCCAGATGGAAAAACTGGCATTTTTCTCTGTGCCAGAAACGGAGGCAACCTCCAAGCCTTGCGTAAGCCACGTAAGGAGGCTCCGTATAACTTCTACCCACATGAAGACCGACCGACAAAGTATCATCCGGGACAACAAGAATTGGAATGTTTTCGCCTTCAACCCTTTGAGGGTTTTTGCCGTACATGTACGGCGGCGGTTCTCCGTCCCTCAAGGTTTCTTGCCGTACCGGTACAGTTTCAATCATCCGTTTGAAATTTCGCGCCCGAAATTTTGTAATTGGCCGCAACCTCCTATGATAAGCTCCATAAAACCCCGGCCCTCAGTCACCAGCGGCTGCGGAACAACTGACCACGGCGGCGGTCAGACCTGTGACGCAGCAGGGGGTGCTAAGAAAGCCTGGCTCCGCTGGACAGGCCGCCATTGGAAACTGACCCTGGCAACGTTTAATGCTAGAACCCTAGCTAGTGAAGCTAGTTTAGCAGTGCTGTTAGAGGAACTAGAGGACATGAATTGGGATGTCATAGGGCTTAGTGAGGTTAAGAGGCCGAATGAGGCATATACTATACTGAAGGATGGGCATGTACTGCGTTATCGAGGTTTACCAGAGAGGCGACAACAAGGAGTAGGTTTCCTTGGCAATAAGCATATAGCGGGCAATATAGATGAATTCTATAATATTAATGAGAGGGCTGCAGGCATCGTAATTAGGCTTAATAAGCGGTATAAACTGAAGGTCGTACAGGCCTATATGCACCTACATGTAGGTATGATGACCAGGCAGTTGAAAGCTTCTATGAAGATGTAGAATCGGCAATGCGAAAATTAAAGACGCAGTATACTGTACTAATGGGCGACTTCAATGCCAAGGTAGGGAAAAAACAGGCAGAAGACCAGGCAGTAGGTGACTATGGCATTGGTTCTAGGAATAGCAGGGGGGAGTTACTAGTTGAGTTTGCAGAGCGCAATAACTTAAGAATCATGAATACCTTCTTCAGCAAACGGAAGAACCGGAAATGGACATGGAAAAGTCCTAACGGGGAGACTAAAAACGAAATCGACTTCATAATGTGTTCAACCCCCGCCATTATTCAAGATGTAGAGGTAATCGGGAAAGTGCGATGCAGTGACCACAGGATGGTGAGGTCCCGAATTAGCCAAAATCTGAAGAAGGAACGCAACAGATTAGTAAGAAAGAAACCCATCAACGAATTAGCGGTGAGGGGGAGGGCAGAAGAGTTCAGGATCTCGCTACAGAATAGGTATTCAGCTCTAACTGAGGATGGCGACATTACCCTAGAGGCAAGGAACAATAATTTCAGAGATATCATTACTGAGTGCGCGGTAGAAGTAGGCGGTAGGATAGTTAGAGAGGATACCGGTAAGCTGTCTAAGGAGACGAAAGATTTGATTAAGAAACGCCAGAGTATGAAAGCTTCCAATCCAACAGACCAGATCGAATTGGCCGAGATATCAAAGCTAATCAATAAGCGCAAGGTGGCCGATATAAGGAAGTATAACATGGAGAAAATTGAGCATGCTGTAAAGAACGGGGGAAGCCTTAAAGCGGTAAAGAAGAAATTGGGCATAGGTAAAAACCAGATGTATGCACTAAGGGACAAGGCGGGCAACGTCATCACTAATATGGAAAAGATAGTCAAAGTAGCCGAGGAATTCTATACAGATCTCTACAGTAGCCAAAATAGTCAGGACCGTAATGAGATTGGCGATAGGGAAAAACAGTCAGACGTTCCACCAGTGACGAAGGACGAGGTCAATAAAGCACTAGAAACTATGAAAAGGGGGAAATCAGCTGGAGAGGATCAGATAACTACAGATTTGCTGAAGGACGGGGGGGGGGGGGGGGATATCGTGCTAGAAAAACTGGCCACCCTGTATACGCAGTGCCTGGTGTCATCGACGGTACCGGAACCATCATCATCATCAGCCTGATTATACCCACTGCAGGGCGAAGGCCTCTCCCATATTTCTCCACTTAACCCGGTTCTGTGCTAGCTGCATCCACTTCACCCCTGCGAACTTCTTAATCTCATCCGCCCACCTAACTTTCTGCCGCCCCCTGCTACGCTTTCCTTCCCTTGGAATCCAGTTTGTTACCCTCAGCGACCATCGGTTATCCTCTCTTCGCACTACATGTCCTGCCCATGTCCATTTCTTCTTCTTAATTTCCACTAGAATGTCGGTAACTTGAGTTATTTCTCTGACCCACTCTGCACGCTTTCTATCTCTTAATGTTACCCCTACCATTTTTCGTTCCATAGCCCTCTGGGTTGTCCTCAACTTAAGTAGAACTCTCTTGGTTAGCCTCCACGTTTCAGCCTCATAGGTGAGTACAGGCAAGATGCAACTGTTGTATACTCTCCTCTTGAGCGATACCGGTAAGCTGCTAGTCATAATCTGCGAGTGCTTGCCAAATGCGCACCATCCCAATCTTATTCTTCTTGTTATTTCCTTTTCATGGTCCGGATCTGCGGTTACTACCTGTCCTAAGTAGACATATTCGCCTACTACTTCCAGTATTTCGCTACCTAATGTAAACTGCTGTTCCTTCCCGAGGCTGTTGAACATTACCTTAGTCTTCTGCATATTGATTTTCAAGCCTACCTGTCTACTTTTTTTGTCTAGGTCATCAATCATTATTTGCAGTTCATCCCCCGAGTTGCTTAGCAAGGCAATGTCATCAGCAAATCGCAGATTACTGAGGTATTCTCCATCTACCCTTATCCCTAACTGCTCCCAATCCAAGTCTCTGAATACTTCCTCTAAACAAGCTGTGAATAGTACTGGGGAGATTGTGTCTCTGTCACAAACCTCCGCCTTTACGGTCAAAAGAGGTGCGGGATCCCCTTTACGATTTCCCATCGTTCCTCTATGAGGGTTGTGAACACATTTAAAAGTTAGGCCGGTCAACCCGTGAAGCACGTGTTTCGGTGTGTGATTGAGGAATAAGTACAAATAGGGCACTTTCTTTTACAAACAATTGAAGGCTTAATTAGCAGACCAAAATTACACTGATAATAATAGAGTACAATGAAAGAGAATACGACGCCACGACAAGATATTGATAAAGACGAAGAAATAAATGATAAGAGAAAAAAAAATAACCCGACAATGAACAAAACACTGTGATAAAAAATATGAAGACTATAAAGATAATAAAGCAGGTATTTCAGATATTATAAGTATGAGCAAAAGTTACATAAGAACACAGCGAAAAATACTACTAAGTCAGGTCAAAAGTTAACAAAGCGAAAATAATGTTCGATTGAACAACAGTCCGTGGCGAATGAAATTCTCACGTCTTCTTGTTTGCTGAGGCGTCGAAGGCTGTGTTGCTCGGTAGCGGCGGCCGTACAGGTGCAGAGGACGACGCGTCGATCGCGGGCCCGAAGAACACAATACGCTTTCGGAGCACCGCGGAGTGGCCGGAAGTTTGAATCTTCCCAAACGCACTGGTGAGGGCGTGCTGCTGTCGGTTATTTTATACCCTCGGCCGACTATGCAGCAGCCACGTCAAGGACAGGCGGTCGCTGCCCCATCGGCTTGTCGAATCTTGTCCAGAGGAGCGACGGAGTCCCGTGAATTTCGCTCTATATTCCAGCCATAAGCTCCCGCATCTTCCGCTGTATAATAGGTGAAGCAGCTTGTGACAGTCTCCTTGCCTAACACCTTTCTTTATGGGAATTTTGTTACTTTCTTTATGCAGAACTATGGTTGCTGTGCAGCCACTATATATATCTTCCACTATATACCGGAACCATGGAAGAATGCAAACATTATCCTCATTCACAAGAAAGGGGACTCTAAGGACCTTAAAAATTACAGACCAATCAGCTTACTGTCTGCTACGTATAAGGTATTTACTAAGGTAATCGCTAATAGCATCAGGACAACCTTAGACTGCAATCAAGCAAAGGATCAAGCAGGGTTTCGGAAACGGTACTCTACTATCGATCATATCCATACCATCAATCAGGTGATAGAAAAATGCTCGGAATATAACCAGCCCTTATACATAGCATTCATTGATTACGAAAAAGCATTTGACTCAGTTGAAACCTCGGCGGTGATGCAGGCATTGCGAAATCAGGGGGTAGACGAGCCGTACGTGAAAGTGCTGGAAGATATATATAGTGGCTGCACAGCAACCATAGTTCTGCATAAAGAAAGTAACAAAATTCCCATAAAGAAAGGTGTTAGGCAAGGAGACACAATCTCCCCAGTACTATTCACAGCTTGTTTAGAGGAAGTATTCAGAGACTTGGAATGGGAGCAGTTAGGGATAAGGGTAAATGGAGAATACCTCAGTAATCTGCGATTTGCTGATGACATTGCCTTGCTAAGCAACTCGGGGGATGAACTGCAAATAATGATTGATGACCTAGACAGGAAAAGTAGAAAGGTAGGCTTGAAAATCAATATGCAGAAGACTAAGGTAATGTTCAACAGCCTCGGGAAGGAACAGCAGTTTACATTAGGTAGCGAAATACTGGAAGTAGTAGGCGAATATGTCTACTTAGGACAGGTAGTAACCGCAGATCCGGACCACGAAAAGGAAATAACAAGAAGAATAAGATTCGGATGGAGCGTATTTGGCAAGCACTCGCAGATTATGACTAGCAGCTTACCGGTATCGCTCAAGAGGAAAGTATACAACAGTTGCATCTTGCCTGTACTCACCTATGGGGCTGAAACGTGGAGGCTAACCAAGAAAGTTCTACTTAAGTTGAGGACAACCCAGAGGGCTATGGAACGAAAAAATGGTAGGGATAACATTAAGAGATAGAAAGCGTGCAGAGTGGGTCAGAGAAATAACTCAAGTTACCGACATTCTAGTAGAAATTAAGAAGAAGAAATGGACATGGGCAGGGCATGTAGGGCGAAGAGAGGATAACCGATGGCCGCTGAGGGTAACAAACTGGATTCCAAGGGAAGGAAAGCGTAGCAGGGGGCGGCAGAAAGTTAGGCGGGCGGATGAGGTTAAGAAGTTCGCAGGGGTCAAGTGGATGCAGCTAGCCCTGAACCGCGTTAAGTGGAGAAATATGGGAGAGGCCTTCGCCCTGCAGTGGGTATAATCAGGCTGATGATGATGATGACATAGTTGTCTTGAACGCAATCCGGTCAACGCCTGCTCTCTAGTGTCGCAGAAGTCGAGACTGGCCTTCCGACACAAGCGAACTTTTGAGTAGAAGTATGCCGTCGTACTTTCATTGCGGTGCTGCACGCGTTCCTGCATCTTCCTCTACCTCTCGACCGCTCGGGTCTGGCCACAAAAGGTGCGGCGGAAGCGGTAATCGAAGTTTTCCCATGACAATGCTACCTCACTTCGAGAACGGAGCCAGTCCTTGGCAGGTCCGACCAAGTGGCCTTTAGAAGTTTCTAACCGAAACTCCTCCGGCCATCGATGTAAGGTAACCGTCGTTTGGAGGTTTTCGAGCCACTCCTTCTCAGAGGCCGCATCGCCACCACAATCGAAGTAGGCAATGTGCTTGCCTAAGTCAGGCATCACGTGATAGTTGGGTGCTGCTGCTGTAGTGCCTGGAGTTCCAGATGACCCCGGCAAGACGAGTCGCTCTAGAAGGCTTGTTAGAAGGCGGTCCTTTTCGCGCATCGCATTTCCAAGTTCCATCCCGGTAATGCTCTCGTTCGCCCTTTCGCCATCAGCGCCATCACTGGTGTCCACTGTCGTATCTTTAGATGTTACATTCATGCTAGTTCCTTTAGCGCACACGGTCACAACTCACCCAGTTCGCTCACGAGGAGGGTTGCGCAGTCTTTCTTCTCCGGTTTGCGTTGGTCTCAATCCCACTTCTGATATGTTAGAGTTTGAACGAAAAAAAAAAAGAGAAGTGAAAGAAAAAAAACTTGACACACAAATAAAATACGCAAAAGTACAATGGTTATATTGAAAATTAACACTGGATTTACAATTGCACTCTTTGTTCGCACACGCACGTCACACAGTTTTCTAGCGTCCGCTCTCCGCGCTGACGCTCCGCTCACTCTGCGCACATTTTCTCGACATCCGCTCTCAATGACGACACATGGCGCAATCCGCTCTCACGCGCTTTGCACTCCTGGCGTTCCCCGGATCGCACTCTCTCACCACATGCGCTGCGAGCAAGGCCCGAGGTTGCGCGCGTCGACATCCAGGCACGTGAAGCGGTGGCTGGGTCAAAGCACCACTCAGGGTCACCACCCAGGGGAAGGAATTGCACAGTAGTAAAAAAGAGCGTCGCTAACAATATATATATTACGAATTACAAAAGAATTTTACGAGTTATATCGAAGACGTCTTCGACTTGTGCAAGCGCGTGAACGTACATATGTCAGAGGCTGACAAGGTCGAGCGCATATTGCAAGGCATCGATGACGACGCCTTTCAGATGCTGACAGCTCGAGCTATCCGGACCGTCGCAGTTGTCACAGTATGTCGAAGTTTTGATGAACTGCGCAAACAAAGGGACATAACTCGAGCGAACACCATGCACACTGAGTCGCTTGCTGGCCTGACAGATGCAGGTGAACATTCTGCGCTCCTGCCACAAATCAAGAGCTTCATTCGGGAAGACGTTGCTTGACAGCTCTTCCTTATGTCCTGCTATGAAGAGCCTTCATCACGCCTAGCTCCCAGTCTGCGCCAGATTATACAGGAGCAGGTCGCTGAATCTTCCACCAGCCCCTCAATCCATGCCTGTCGCAGCCCCGTTGAAATATGCGGTTGTTGCTGCCCGACCACCACCTACATATGCTCCGCCACAACCTGCCTACGTGCATCCGCCTCCAGGTCCTGCTCGAGAACTTTCGCAGTTTAATCGTCCGGCTCCAAGACCACGCAATCCCTGGCGCAACACAGATAACCGGTCCATTTTGTTACACTTGCGGGCTGGCTGAACATATTTCCCGTTATTGCCGAAACCGTCTCCCAGTGTCAGCACCACCTACTCACGGTTCTGGGTACTGGTCTTCGATGCCTCAGAATTCACCGCCTACAGAGCCTCCAGCAAGCCGTCATTTCTCCCCAGACCGCTCAGCCATGTCCGACCGCCGTTCACCGTCGCCGCGACGCCGCTCTATCTCCGATGCGACATCGACAGAACGCTTCACGTGAGGAAAACTAGAGGCCGCAGTTCCTGAGGCGAGAACTGCGACACCGTCCAACTTCCGAAGTCCTCATTTGTCGCCAGCCAACCTTATTGAAGTTTTCGTTGAGGGTGTAGCTGTCATGGTTCTAATTGACACTGGTGCTGCGATTTCGGTAATGGACGCTAACTATGTAGCTCTTTAAAGAAAGTGAAGATGCCAATTGCAGGACTTTCGTTGCAAACGGTCAGCGCTCAGCATATTGTTACGAGTGGAAATCACGCACCAATGGTAACAGCACTCTGAAATCAATGGGCACCGCTTAGCCGCACAACTTAACAATGAGCGTCGTCTTCGTCCACACGCCCAGACACTTTTCTTCACTTGCTGAATGCCAGCATGGTACACCACATAACATTACCCCGCCGTCGAAGCACAGTCCCGGTGCGTTTTAGGTAAACGAAGCAAGGCGTAAATAATACGGCTTGAGTCGTGTCACATGCACAATGTCAGAAGCTTGTGGTGCAGAAGACTTCGGGTCAAAAGTTCGATTTCGTATGTGACATCGGTGACTTGGCGCAAGATACGGTAGGGGCCTGTGTAGCATGGTAGAAGTTTTTCGCACAAGCCCACCCGGCGTGATGGGAGCCAGAGCAGAACGAGAGAGCCTGGGGCGTAGTGCACATCGCTATGGTGACTGCTTTAACGCGATTGCTGTGAGCCTTGGGAGCAAAGAGCCTGTCGCAATGTGGCGAGCATCTTTGGCGCGGGATATGGCATCACGAGCGTAAGTACTGGTGGCGGCGTCAGTAGTGGGTAGCGATGTATCAAAGGGGAGTAATGGGTGTCGGCCAAAGAGCACATAAAAGGGAGAGTATAGGCAGCGGTATCATTACGAGAAGAGTTATAGGTAAATGTTACAAAGGATAGATTAATGTCCCAATCCGGATGGTCGCCGGAGACATACATGAATAACATATCTGTGAGCGTATGGTTGAGGCGTTCTGTCAGGCCGTTGATCTGAGGATGATAGGCGGTAGTAAATTTGTGGCAGACGGTGCACACACGAAGTAGCTCGTCAACCACGCTGGAGAGGAAGCAGCGACCACGATCCGCGAGTAGTTCGCGAGGGGCACCGTGTTGTAGTATGAAGTCGTGGAGGAGGAAATCAGCGACGTCGGTAGCGCAGCTTGTCGGGATCGCGCGGGTAATGGCGTAACGCGTAGCATAGTCGGTCGCTACGGCGATCCATTTGTTGCCCGACGCAGAGACCGGGAAGGGTCCAAGCAAATCAACACCAACGCGGAAAAAGGGGTCATTCGGTATGGATATTGGCTGTAGGTGTCCTGATGGCAATACGGATGGTTTTTTCTGACGCTGGCACAGCTCACACGCGGCCACATAATGCTGAACTGAGCGATAGAGACCCGGCCAGTAAAAACGTCGGCGCACGCGGTCATACGTGCGGCACACGCCAAAATGTCCAGCGATGGGCGCATCATGAAATTGTTCCAGGATGGTGGAGCGCAAATGTTTCGGAACGACGAGCAAGAGCTCAGCGCCATCAGGTCGCATATTGCGGCGGTATAGTGCGTCCCCTTGGAGAACGAACATGGCGAGGGGAGGATGAAACTGGCTGGTAGTCAGACGGTCGATGATAGACCGGAGCTCGAAGTCCAAGCGCCGCTCGTCGTCTATGTGGGGAAAGGCTGATAAAGACAGGACGCATGCGTCAACGTCACAGGCCGTAGAGCTGGGAGGATCGACAGGGTGGCGGGACAAGCAGTCTGCATCTTGGTGAAGCCGACCAGACTTATAGACCACGGAAAAGGTGTACTCTTGCAACCTTAACGCCCAGACTCCCAAACGTCCAGTAGGGTCTTTGAGTGGATAGCCAGCACAAGGCATGGTGGTCCGTGATAACAGTAAAGGGTCTTCCAAACAAATAAGGGCGGAATTTCGAAATAGCCCAAACAAGAGCTAGGCACTCCCTTTGTGTGACAGAGTAATTTTGCTCTGCCCTAGATAGTAGGCGGCTGGCATACGCAATCACTCTGGCGTGGCCGTGGCGTCGCTGAGCGAGGATAGCTCCAATGCCGTGACCACTGGCGTCAGTGCGGAGTTCGGTAGGGGCCGAAGGGTTGAAATGGGCCAAGACGGGTGGATTGGTGAGAGTAGCGATAAGTTTGGAGAAAGCTGCAGCTTGGTCAGGGCCCCAAGAGAAAGGTGCATCATTTTTCAGTAGGGCGGTGAGTGGGCGAGCAAGGGCTGCGAAGTTCTGGACGAAACGACGGAAATAAGAGCACAAGCCAAGAAAACTTCGAACATCACTAGATGAATGTGGTGTGGGAAAAGCACGAACGGCACGAATCTTATCGGGGTCAGGCTGAACACCAGCAGCATTCACTAGGTGGCCAACAACTTTGATTTCCCGATGGCCGAAACTGCATTCCTTGGAGTTGAGTTGAAGGCCGGCGCGGCGGAATAGCTCGAGAATGGTAGAAAGGCGAGAGAGGTGGCTGTCGAAAGTGGGCGAGAAAACAATGACGTCGTTTAAGTAACAAAGACAAGTCGTCCACTCTCCCCCTCCCCCCCACGTCCCATTTCCCCATCACCCGGAGACCAAGAGTGCAACCGCGACATTAGGCCGGTATAACCCGTGTCCGGTATCCCCCTCCCCCCCGAGAATATCCCAAAGACCCAACAACTTGAAGCCGCGCAGCAACGAGTCCATCATCCGTTCGAAAGTTGCAGGGGCGTTACATAGGCCAAAAGGCATGACTTTAAATTGCTAGAGGCCGTCAGGTGATAAATGCCGTTTTTTTGCGGTCTCGTTCATCGATGGAGATTTGCCAGTAGCCAGAGCTGGTGACGCTCTGGTGACGCCCAAGGACTAGCTGTTTGAAGGCTCAATGATGTCGTCGGCCAGCATCTTGTCGACTTCACGTTGAATCACCTGGCGCTCGGAAAGAGAGACACAGATGCGGTGGGCTACAACAGATGTTTGGCCAAGAGGCCGGGCCCCAAAATCAAAAATATCGCTATATGAAAGCAACAGCTTGTAGAGCGTGTCGACAGAATCGGGTTGCAGGTCGGTCACAATCATGCTGGAAACAGGATCACGGTGTAAAGGAGACGACATAGGAGCGGTAGAGGCTGTGCAATGTGCCGAGGGAGGGTCGGTAGGTATAGGGCTGAAACTTCACAGTCGGTCAGCGGGGACCGTTCAGCTAATGAAATTCCGTCGGGGAGGACTTGGGTCAACAAACTGAAGTTTAGGACTGGGAGAGTGGTGCGATTCTGAGATACGTGTACGATGATGTGTGGGAGGGTGACGTGACGCTGCAGGACGACGTCTGTAATTGGGCACGCAAGGTAGTCTCCATCGGGCACGGGCGGGAAAGGGCACATAGGAATATAAACAACAGCTTCCGGAGGGAAGCGGGAATATTTTGCTGAGCGGAGGCGAGGAGGCGTGGAGAGGTCTTCAGGGCAGAGGGGAAGGTCCAGGCGTAGAATGCCGGTTGAGCAGTCAAAGGGGCTGAGTGACCGGTCAAGAAGTCAAGGCCACGGATCAGGTCATGAGGGCACTCCTGGAGCACGGTGAATAAGATTTGTGTGTGACGACCAGCAATGGTTACACGGGCGGTACACATACCAAGCACGGCAGCAGGGCTGCCATTGGCGACACGAACGGTGGACAAACCTGCTGGCGCCAGAATTTTCTTCAGGCGACGACAAAACGAGGAACTGAGGACAGAGAGTTGGGCACCAGTGTCAATAAGGGCGGAGACAGGAACACCATCCACAGGTACTTCGATGAGGTTAGATTGTGGAGCAAAGGTCGACAGATGTTTTTCAGCCGGGGTCGCGAATGCAGCGATATCAAGCCTTTAGCAGCGTGCACCGCTCGAGTAGGATCCATAATTGCTTTTATACAATTGAGTTCGTCGTGTTGCCAAGTTGCTCACACGCTGTAATTTAAGCTGGAATTTCCTGTCGCGTCATGCCGCTATAATCGCTTGTGCTCGCGCTGAAGTCTCATTTTCTGCGCTGCCCGAGCCTGAGTCAGACAACGCCACTCTAGCTATATAGTCTATGCGCTAAAGCCCTCGTCGCCGAAGGCACCGACATTCCTCCCTCTTCTGCCCTGCTTGTAAATATCACTTCTGACTCTGTGTGCGGCCAAACTGTCCTCTTCACGCCATCACATATATTCCTGCGCCGAAAGTTCATTCCGTTGCCGTACTCACTATTTCCGCTGGCTCCTATGCGCTCTGGGTCTCTAACCTGTTTAACCACCTCACTGCTTTGCGCCACGGTGAATGTCTCGGGAGCCTACAACCCATCGCCTCTCTTCTCCGTGAAGAGACTGATGACGCATCGCTCCTCGCCATGACTGCGCTGAGCCCTCAATTTTCTGTACCAGCTTCCTCTTCCACAGACCTGTTCCGCCAGTCCATCGACGCCATGTATTCCTCCGTTTCAGGGAGCGCAACTTCTTGCCCTCCTCCAACAGTTCACCTCCTCCTTCGACTCCCGGCCAAAGTTCAACTGTCACTCATCGGATCTACACTGGAGGCTACGCACCACTGCGACAGCGGCCCTACCGTGTCTCAGCAACAGAGCGCCAAGTTATTGAAGAGCAAGTAGACCAGATGCTCCAAAACGGTGTCATTCAGCCCTTGGGCTTCGCCTGTTGTGCTCGTTAAAAAGAAGGATGGTTCCATCCGCTTTTGCATAGATTACCGCCGACTTAATAAGGTTACAAAGAAAGACGTCTATCCTCTTCCGCGTATAGGCGGCGCACTGGACTGCTTGCAAGGGGCTGAATTATATTCGTCCCTAGATTTACGTTCGGGATACTGGCAGGTCCCGATGGAAGAAGCCGACCGCTCTAAAACAGCTTTTGTTACTCCAGATGGCCTGTACGAATTTACTGTTATGCCTTTCGGCCCTTGCAATGCTCCTGCGACATCTGAGAGAACGATGGACACCATTTTGCGTTGACTGGAATGGAAGACCTACCTTTGCTATCTTGACAATATTGTCGTCTTTTCTCCTGACTTCGACACTCATCTCTACCGCCTGAAGCAGGTCTTGACCTGCCTTTCTGATGCCGGATTACAGCTCAACTTAAAGAAGTGTCGTTTTGCCGCCCGTCAACTGACCATTTTAGGCCACGTTGTCTCCAAAGAAGGGGTTTCTCCAGACCCGGCCAAACTTCGTGCAGTCGCTGCCTTTCCCAAGCCGAGATCCATCAAAGACCTTCGCAGCTTCCTAGGCTTGTGCTCCTACTTTCGTCGGTTCATACGAAACTTCGCCTCTATTGCTGCCCCTCTGACGCAGCTTCTGTCGGGCAGTTCCGACTTTTCGCTCTGGTCACCGTCATGCGATGATGCCTTCAATAGGTTGCGCCGCATCCTCACGACACCGCCCGTCCTGCGTCACTTCGACCCGACGGCTCCTACTGATGTACACACCGACGCCAGTGGTGTCGGTTTCGGCGCTATTCTCGCTCAGCGTAAATCTTGATTTGCTGAATACGTCGTCGCCTATGCAAGCCGAACGCTCACGAAGGCGCAGTCTAATTACTCGGTAACATAAAAAGAGTGTTTGGCGATAATTTGGGCTCTGACCAAATTCCGCCCTTACCTCTACGGCCGCCCTTTTGAAGTTGTGACGGACCGCCATGCACTGTGCTGGCTTTCCTCCTTGAAAGACCCATCCGGCCGTCTAGCCAGGTGGGCTCTTCGTCTGCAGGAACTTGATGTCAACGTAGCCTACCGCTCTGGCCGCAAGCATCAAGATACTGATGCCATTTCTCACTGCCCCCTAGCAGCTGATCGCCTTTTCACCTCGGACGCCTCGGCAATGTTACTTCCCTTCAGTGACATGCCTTCTGAGCAGCGGAGAGACCCCTGGGTCGCTTCTCTTATCAATCTCCTCTCCGATCCATCGGCTGCTTCTCCATCGCGTACGCTTCGCCAACAAGCATCACACTTCGCCATTTGCGACAACCTTCTTTATCACCGGAACTACAGTGCTGATGGTCGCAAATGGTTGCTAGTCATTCCCCGTCACGTATACGCTCGTAAGTATGCGACTGTATCCAAGCTGACCCCCAATGCGGCCATGCGGGAGTATTCAAGACACACCATTGGCTACGCATACGATACTGCTGGAGGGGCATGTACAACTTCGTCTTCAAATATGTTCGCTCATGCCTCGCCTGTCAACGTCGCAAGTCCCCTCCTCATCGTTCTGTAGGCGAGCTGCAGCCGTTACCTTGCCCACCGCGCCCATTTGATCGCATCGGTATTGATTTTTACGGCCCGCTCCTGTACACTGCTGCTGGAAACCGCTGGGCCATCGTTGCGGTTCAGCGCGTGACGAGATATGCTGAAACCGCTGCCTTTCCACCTTCCACAGCGTCAGAAGTAGCCTCATTCATTTTGCAGCGATTCGTCCTTCGCCACGGCGCACCACGTGAACTACCAGTGACAGAGGACGCGTCTTTTTATCTGAGGTTGTTAAAGCTCTCCTGAACAAGTGCCACACACTTCACCGAGTCTCTACCGCCTATCATCCGCAGACTAACGGTCTCACTGAGCGCTTTAACCGTACCCTTGGTGACATGCTTTCTAAGTACGTCTCCTCCGACAACTCAGACTGCGATCTCCTCCTTCCATATGTGACGTACGCATACAATACTGCTACACAGTCAATTACCGGTTTCTCTCCGTTTTGTCTTCTTTACGGCCGTCACCCTTCTGCTCCACTAGATACCATTCTTCCGTACCAACCAGACTCACCTGAGTATACCGCTCTTTCTGAAACTTCCCGACACGCAGAGGAGTGCCGCCAAATTGCCCGGTCTCTCACAACTGAAAACCCAGCCCCACCGGAAATCCCGCCACGAAAACACAGTCAGCAGTAGGATGTTTCACATACCTGACCCGCCACACTCGAGGGGTCCTTTGTATCGCACCCCTGCAACGCATGCTCACAAAGGGCTTGCATACGCTGACTGACAACGCCGTGCATACGTTCGCACCACAGAACACTAGCGCGAATATTTTAATGCAGCTTCAGGAAACGTAGCCCAGCGTCCCAGCACAACGCACTTGAAGCGTGACAGCCGGATCACCTTAAGGGCAGCCATATTGGATTTCCAGTGGCGCCGCCCGTGAAAGTTGCGAATAACGTTCTTAAAATGAGTTGAGAAGGATTTGAGTTTATTTCGAAATAGCCGTGAAAGAATATTGAAAGAACTTTAGATTGTATCGCGAAAGAAACATGCTGGTGGTGATAGCACAGTTCTTAAAGACACAGGCACCACGCAACCACCGAGTCGATGCACATCGCCGCAGGCAAGCTTGGTAGTTTTTAAACAAACGTTGTTTGTAAGCGACACACCGACGCCTATGGTACTTGCCGCAAATTGTTGCAAAATGGAAGCGCTGAAGCAGCGGCCCAAGCAATCAAGGAACAAATAAATCCATTGGGAAGGACGCGGGATCGAATCCCGGCCTCGGCGGCAGGCAAGAACCCCAGGGGGTCGAAATTTCCGGAGTCCTCCACTACGGCGTCTCTCATAGCCTGAGTTGCTTTGGGACGTTAAACCCCATAAACTAAACCAAACCAAAAAGTTACCGACTGAGAAGCTTGCTCCGACTTAGCTGCTTTATGACACTGGGGGGTGCCAGTGTCATAAAGCAGCTGGGGGGTGCCAGGCGATAAACTCGACATGGAGGCCGGGATTATGAACGTGTGAAACTAAATTCAATGAGAATGCGGCGCGATATGGATGTATAGGCCAATTCGCAACTCCAGATAATTTCTCGTCACCTAGCGGCCTTCGCGAGAAACCCTCCGAATCAATGTCGGCGCAGTAGTGCGCAATAATCATTTGCATATTCGCGCTTTGTGAATCGGCGTCTCCGATTTTGACTCGACGCCGCCACGGGAATGTAAGTACACGAAAAATGGAAAGCCGAAAGCGTTCGACTGCGTTCCGTTTTGTGTTTCGTCTCGCTGGAAATATCGCAAGGTGTCATTTCATCGATAGCCGAGAGAAGCAAACAACAAATTCCAATCCTTAGAACTGAGAAAAAAAAAAATGCGATAGCGACCATGCAGACTTGTTTCAAGCATTTCACTCGGGGCGAATTCTTGAGGATAGCGCGAGACGTTTAGTGCTCGCAATAGAAGCCTGCACTTTCCGGGAAGGGCTATTAGGTTTCTGCGGCGGCTGTCGCAAGACTTGCGCTGATCTTTGTTGCCTTCATGGCTCCGTTTTCAAGTGCACTTCCTTTGACAGCTGAACTCGCCTCCGAATGTATGCCATTATCCAGGGCTCTGTTTATATTGATGCTTTTCTTCGACAAGTTACACATATGAACCTGACATTTCTTTGCGCTTGAGTTGATAAAACTGCTTTGCTCTGTCGGAGATCGGACACAGACAGCGAATTGGTTTGCGAGGTGCAGAACATAACAATCAGTATAAGCTATAAACTACTTCTTCATTTCATTGTCGCGAAAGCAATACCCACGTGACGCTAGGGTAAGAACTGGGCTAACAACTCAAGCGGTCGGCGTAGCGCGATCGCAGCCACGGCGCAGCGCGTGACGTCACACCTCACGTGACACAAAAGCGGTCGGCGTGGTGCGCTAGAGGCGCAGCTGGTGCTCACGTGATATGTGACGTCAGGCATGTTCATATGGCTTGGTTAAAGCGGGGCTTTATATGTGGGCTGGCAGGAGCTGCCAACTTGGGTCTCTCGTTTCACATGGGACGGTTGTCAGAATCAGCCTGCTAGGACCCTGGCATTCACGTTACCCCTATAGGCCACTAATACCGGTTTCCATTGGGCGAACAGGAGCAAGAGCAATGAGCAGCCGGAGCAGCGCACGAAAGCTCTGGGGACGTGCGTTCTCGTCTCCCCAATGGAACATTCACAGCAGCGTACCGAGGTGGAGCGCGTGACGTCAGGCGTCATGTGATCAAACTTTTCCCGCGCTTGCGTTGCCCGTATTCTAGCCACTATACCCTTATCTGCCGGCCGAACGCCACCGCTGCCGTTTTCCGCCATTTTTCTCGACCGTCCTGCCCGGGTTCCGGGCGGCGAGGGAGAGAGCGCGCGCGCTCTCCCTCGAAACCGACCGTGCCAGAAGTGACATCAAAAAGGTCACGTGACTTCCTCCGTTCTTCCTGTACCGGCATGCCTGTACTCCGCCGCTGGCGACGGAGCACCGAGGACTGCTCTCGGCTGCTCCCGGGACCCCAAAAGCGCGCCTCCTCTGCCAATGGAACACAACGCCACTGCTCCTGTTCGACCACTGGTAGGCGCTGAAACTCGCGAGAGCACTTTTAGTGCGGCTAAAAGTGCTCCTGTTCGCCCAATGGAAACCGGTATAAGGCACGTTCATACGGGTTGATTAAAGCGGGGCCATGTATGTGGGCTGAGGAAGAAGAAAAAGAGAGGAAGAACGCTCGGTCACCCGCAGCTAATACTTTCGCTTAATATTTGGTTGGTTTGGTTTGTGGGGTTTAAAGGGCCAAAGCGACTCAGACTATGAGAGACGCCGTAGCGGAAGACTCCGGAAATTTCGACCACCTGGGGTTCTTTAACGTGCACTGACATCGCACAGCACACGGGCGCCTTGCTTTTTCGCCTCCATCGAAAAGCGGCCGCCGAGTCCGGGATTCGATCCCGCATCCTCGGGAACAGCAGTCGAGCGCCGTAACCACTGCGCCACCCCGGCGGGGTGCTTAATACATATTTGGTGCAGCAGCGTTGAACCTTTGTAATTTTTTTTCTTTTGAAGTACAAGTAATACCTTATTTCGATTTTTCATGCATCGCGTTCCCTTTTCTAGTAAAGCTATACGTGGGCAACTTACTTCTGGAAGCAATTCAAATACGCATAAAAGCTGTCAAAACGCGGTTTCAGTATTTCCTGAGGGACATCTGCAAACCTCCCCGTTAGATCACTTTCTACGTCCACCGCTATAGAGGAGAGTGGCGTTGGCGAATGCTCTCAAATAGGGTGCCTCGCTGTGCCCGCCCCCCATTCCCATACTCAATGTGGGTGGGGCGGTGAATCGAGGTCGGCGGTAGATGGGTGGGCGCATCAAAAGCCAGAGCGGATGGCGACAAGGTGGTTTTTAGGTGGTGCTCCGAGTAGAAGTGGAGAACGGCTCTGTTAGGTTGGGCTGAAGGGTTCCGTTCAACAAATATCAGATTCCTGTGGAAAGAGGTTACTGATAAAGTCGCAGTAAATATTGGCTTTCTGAAGTATAGACATGATTAACCTATTAAACCGGTTAACTAGCATCTAATTCGTAACTTTAAATACTGTAGTTAGGCGTCTAGATGCAATTGAATATATGCAGCAGGCCTTTAGTAATTGCCCTTTCACTATTTAGAATTTGAAAACGTGATTACCTTCGCCGCAGTGGCTCAAAAAATGCTGCCTGCAACTCTCGCGCTCTACTCTTCGCTGTTGGCGGCATGAAGAAGTAGAAGAGAAAACCGCCACGGTGGCTCAATGTTTACGGCGTTGGACAACTGCTGAGCTGGAACAGGCGTTCCTGTTAAAGAAATCCTGTGTAGGTAAAATCGTCCCCGGATAAAAGGTCCCCGGAAGATACGGCCCCGGAAAAAATACCCTCAGAAGAAACGGTCCCTGAAGAAGCGTCAACTAGAAAAAAACATCCCCAAGGCAAAAATTGGCCCTAAGAATAATTTATTTCGGAACTCACATGGGAAAATTGTCCCCAGAAGAAACGACTCCTGAAGAAGCGTCAACTAAGAACAAACGTCCCCAATGCAAAAATTGACCCTAAGAATCATTTCTTCCGGATCTCACATGGCAAAAATACATATTATATACCATTATTTTTTGGCTTTGAGTCAAATGTAATTGTCATTTGGAACCTTGTCTTCTGGGCGCCCGAGATGTTTACAAGCACTGTGGAAAAGCGTGTTGTAAGATCCACCTAGCTATTTACACGTTGCGTGGTTCCGAACTCCGCAGCTCGTTAAGCAATTATTAAGACATGTCTAACAAGCTTGGTAATACCCACTGAGAAATGTTCAAGCGGATAGGAGGGCAGTATTATCGGGGAATCACCCGAAGCCCGGTGGCGAGGTTCAACCGTTCCTCTGACGATGGTGTAGAATCCTTGCTGCAGTTCCGGTGGTGATGGAGATTCTGTATTGGGGAAGGCCCAGGACGAGACTAGGGAACGAGGCTAAACCGGTCGTGCACCATGAGCACACAAAATCATCTCTTCAAGGTTCTGGTCCGGTAGAGCAGGTGGTCAGCTCCTTTCCCCCGCAAACAAAGCAAGGATAAGGCGCTGTCACCGTATTAGCGCTGCCATCCTTTCTTCTTTTTTTTTAGGAATGCCGACATCAATACGATGTTCGATCACTTCCAATGCGATAGGTGGAAGCGCTGTGACATACATCATTCATTATTACAGCTCGTCACGGGGAACCGCAATCTGTCTCCTATAGCACAAAGACTACAGTCCAGACATTTTTTGTATACTTCGCAAATAGAGACATTTTTTTCCGAGGAGGTTTGTTCTGGGGCCATTTCTTCTTGGGACATATTTGCTCCGCGGACTTTTTTTCCGGGGACGTTTTTGCCGGAAAGTACGGGAAGAACCCAAGAGAGGTATTTAGCCTTCAATTATGGCATACATTATAGACGATGTCGCTTGGAAAGTTAAACGCCGCATGTCATACCGTATACAGTAGGGAAAGAGAACAGTACAAAACTCAGTTTTCGATCCTCTCTCTCACGCTGTAAATTCTGCCCAACTACAGAGCACCATCGCAATGCGAACTATTTGGTGGTCAGTCTCACCCGACACTGCTTCAGGCTGTTGCCGCTGCATGTACCTTGTGCGAAGATGAAGCAGTCTTTCTGATTTCTCCGTAACTGTCACCTGTCGCAGTTTCCTCCACGAAATTTCGAGCTGAACTGGTCGTTTCGGTAGTTAAATAGCTCCATGCTATTTACTCTAGGCATCAGCGTCCACGCATAAATGCTATCACTGTCCACGCATAAATGTTATCACTGCCTGCCTATGTAATTAAGCAATTGGTTGCGCTACGAATGGCATGGCGACGAAAATTAGCACGGCTCGGAACATCGCGTTGAGTTTTATTTCGCTTCCTTTATTACACTGGTAGACTCTGTTACAACGCATGGCATACATATGAAGGCTATCGAGACTTCATTATCCGGCGCGTCTGAGCGGCTATCGTAGATCTACAAATTGCTCACTGGGCGCGCCGTTGTCGTTTGCAAGCACCGTTTAAAGACACAATGCAAGCCCGCCCGCTTAGACTGCGCCTCGACTGGTTGCACCCCGTAATAACCCATGCCCCGATTATTCTGATTACAATTATCGTCCTGCGTTTCCGCCTCTGTGATGGCGTGTCGAACTGCAACTTTTGAGTCCGGTCTCATTTTCAGCCCGCAGCAGCCAGCCGCGTTTGATATGCATCTTCAGCAGCGATAAGTAGGGACTTGGTTTCATGGTGTGAGGTCTACGATGAGAGACCTCGTTCCTACCACTCAAGCATCACGGCAATAAAACTGAGAGTGGGTTGTCGTGACGCTGGGACTAAGTCGACCCGGCCTTCACTTGGTAGCGTGCAGAGACTCCGGGTTGATGAAGGATCGAATCTTCGAAGTTGGTAAAATATATACAAGCAGGTTTAATGGCACTTTGATAAAACTTATTTACATGAAAAAGAGGGTATTTCAGCAAAATGGCAAGCGTTAAAAGATCATAGCGAGAAGCGTCTGGATGAGCCGTTTACCCAGGGCTCAGAGCGTCATTTCGTGCTCTGCAATGTCCTTAAAACCCCCTATGTCCAGCCCCTCTCTGAAGATGCTGACCAACCAGTTCCAGGGCACGCCCCTCAAATATCGGCATCCAATCGAACACATTACTGCACTGAGGGTCTGATGCACTGACTGGTCCAGTATTGTTTCGTCGGGCGTGGTCACTTGTTGACGGGTAGAGCTTGGGAACGGCGAGGAGGTACATTTCTATTCTTCTGCAAAGATCCGATATGGTGGTTCCGGCCAGTGGATTTCCTTCTCAGAAACCCAAGTGTACGTGCGCGCCACGAATACGGCTCCCAGCATTGTCCCTTTCCGTCAATTGCAACTCCTTCCTGCATTCCCGGGAAATCCTCTAATGGTCGTATTCGTCATGCTCCTTTCTTCTCCTGTAAGTCAGCGGACGTGTCATTCCGATCGTCTCCTTTGGACAATAGGCATTCCTCACTTGACAATAGCGCCTCTCGACGGGAAGGGTGAACAGTTGAACAAAAGCACTTCCGGCTATTTCTCACAGGGCGACATTTCTTTGTATTTTTCTTGCTGTTCCCTTGACAGGGCCAATTTGGCAGTTGCAGGGTCTCGACAAAGCAAAGCAGGCTCACACAAAAAGATTCATGGAAACAGGCTCACTTAGAGCCCTTGCACCAACAGCACATATCAATACCATGCCCACAGGCGGACAATAGTGCGCGCAAGCGCGGACCATGCACGGTCACAACAGGGTGGTGAGGAGGGAGGTAAATGTTTTCTCAGGCATGGTTTCAGGGCAAACTTATCTACCCAGGATGTTATGATTCGTCTCAAAAGGGATATAATCGACAGGGACAGAAACAAACATACCAGAGCCGTCCTGGGCCTTGACTTAAACAAGGCCTTTGACAACGTCTCACACAGAATCATCCTTGAAAATCTAAGTAGTATTAATCCAGGCATCAAAACATACAATTATATCAAATCATTTTTGTTTAAACGTACAGCCGTCATAACACTAGGAAACATAACATCCGCCCCAATAACGTTAGGAACACAAGGTACACCGCAAGGCTCGGTCCTTTCCCCATTTCTCTTCAATTTGGCACTCATCCGCCTCCCGGGTATGCTAGCCGAAATTCCAAATTTGCACCACACCTTCTATGCTGATGATATCACCCTCTGGACCAATAAAGGTAACGAGGGCGAAATCGAGGAAACTCTGCAATTGGCAGTTGACCAGGTAGAAAATTACGCCGCACAAGCAGGACTCACTTGCTCACAGTCTAAATCTGAACTCCTCGTCATTCGTCATTCGAGGTAAGGGGAGAGGTAGGCGAGCACATCAAGATTATATTCCCATTACTGTTAAGGTTAACGGACAACCCATACCAGAAGTCCAGACACTGAGGGTGTTTGGCCTCTTCATCCAGAGTAATGGCAAGAATGCGGAGACGATTAACAGGCTTTCTGCCACTACCCATCAGACAATCCGTCTGATTAAACGAATTGCCAACAGGAGAAGGGGCATGAGAGAGAAAGACCTGTGCAGATTAGTGCAGGCATTTGTTCTCAGTCGCTTCACCTACTCAGTGCCCTACCTACAGCTCTATGCCGCAGAGAAGACCAAGCTGGAGTGCCTCATCAGACAAGCATTCAAAGCGGCACTAGGGCTTCCTCATTACACATCTACAGAAAAATTTCTTCAACTCGGCATTCACAACACACTCGAGGAACTTTGCGCGGCCCACATCACCACACAGATGGCGCGGCTGACAAAAACTAAAACAGGCAGAAGCATCCTCGGCGCACTGGACGCAAATTCAGAGCCAGAAATAGATGAACCGAGAGATCTACCCACACCACACCAATCAGGAAGCGGCTCACCATTAAGCCTCTGCCCAAAAACATGCATCCTATACACCACGAGGGTAGGAGGATGGCCAGGGCCCTGGCTCTTCATAAGACTCATAAGCACCAACCGGGTGTTATCTACGTTGATGCGGCTGAGTATGCAGTTCCAAAAAGTGCATTTGCAGTGGCAGGGGTTACGGGAACACACGTCACAGCCTTCTCGGCCTCCCTCCGTGTACGCACATCCGCAATGGCTGAGGAGGCAGCCATCGCTTTAGCCATTACAAATTCAGAGGCAGATATTATCATCAGCGACTCCAAGACTGCCATACACAATTTCGCCCGAGGTAGAATTGCACAATCTACTCTAAACATTCTTAATAAGATTCCCTTCCCAGATAGGGACATTGAATTGATTTGGGAACCGGCACATTCTGGCAACCCTGGAAACGAGGCGGCTCACCAGACAGCCCGAGGTTTAGTCGGCCGGGCGGTGACCACCTCCGCTCTTGGGACAGCCAAGGATAATATTATATCATTTCATGATTTAACCCACCACTTCCGCCTTGAACGAAGGAAGTTTCCGCCCCCGCACAAGCGTCTAAGCAAAGAACACGAAATTACCTGGAGGAGACTCCAAACAAACTCCTTTCCAAACCCGCTAGTTCTCTCACATATTTTCCCCAGCCAATTTTCTCCTGACTGCACACTGTGCGATGAAAGAGCTACCCTCAACCATATACTCTGGGGATGCAAGGAGGACCCCCCCCCCCCCACCTCCAGAATTAGGAGAAATCCTGCATCCAGATGACTGGGAGACCCTGCTGCGCAGCTCGGACCCGTGCATACAAGACCGGATCCTCAAGCGCGCCTACGAGGTCGCTAACAGGCTTCACCTGCTGGCCATCTAGTAGGGCAATATAACTCGGCCCTATATAACTATCCGGCTAAATAAAGGTTTCCTCTCTCTCTCTCTCTCTCTCTCTCTCTCTCTCTCTCTCTCTCTCTCTCTCTCTCTCTCTCTCTCTCTCTCTCTCTCTCTCTCTCAGGCATCTGCCAGCGATCTTGGCTGTGTGACCGTGAATTGGTTGTGCCGTGTACACAGTCCATGGTCTCAACTACGTTCCCTTTCCGTGTGTCTTCCCCTCACTCACCCACACAGAAATGCGGACGCTGTACTCCCTTCCCCCTCTCCCCCTTTTTATCCCCTTCCACACATACTCTTTTTTTTTTTTTTTCTAAGTATCTAGGTTACACGGTAGGCTTGATTTTGAGCCGATGTTCTTTCTGGCTTGGTCATCAAATTGATAAAGAGAAGGCAGCCTTTACTGGTCGCGTATTGAAGCATAGCCGACTCGGTATCCATCGCGAGTAAATAAATCCCCATTTGAGCGCTCCATCACGCCCCCTCCCTTTCGCTGGCCATGGTGTAGTAACGACCAAACCGAAATTGTTGCACAATGCTAGTATTGTTTTATATCTGCTTCGGAAAGGACGGGAGCCAGGAGACGCCTGTGCATCATACGTCCTTACATTGCGAGTTTTCATTCTGCGGGAAACCACCTTCAGGTGTAACCGCACGCGCTTCATCGCGCTAAGTGTACTCCCGTCGGTTTTGTTATTTCGGTTTGGTTTGTGGGGTTTAACGTCCCAGGGCATGAGAGACGCCGTAGTGGAGGACTCCTGAAATTTCGACCACCTGGGGTTCTTTAACATGCACTGACATCGCACAGCACACGTACGCCTGCTTTTCGCCTCCATCGAAAAGCGGCCGCCGAGGCCGGGATTCGGTTTCTCGTGCAACTTGGGCGGTTCACGACACACATGTGGATGATTTCAGGCATTACGATAACCGAGCGGGTTCACACTGGTGGGAGCCCGGTTAAAAAAAAAAAAAAAAAGAGAGAAAGAAAGAGTGAACGTGGACTGAGACAGCAGAAGTAGTAATAAATTCTTTGCTGAAATTGACGCAATAATGAGTAATCAAACATGGCACAATTGATACGCAAAAACTTTAGCGGCAAAAAAAAAAATGAAATAAAGGTGACGAAAAAAGTTTAACAGTTTATTCAATTTATCCTCCTTATTTTTACAAATTCGTGATTTTATTAGAAATGTCCTAAAACCCAGCGCTAAAAATAGCAGTGCTAAAAGGCAGCATATATGTTACGAGGCGCCAGAAGTGATAAACCTAGACTTAATATTACTTCTTTAATTTATCTTTTTTCTCAGTATGTTAATTTCCTTCATAAAAGCTAGGAGTCAGGAAATCTGATTCTCATTCTAAGTTTATATTTCCGGTACAGATTCTGCAGCGCACATGTGACTTTCTGCATGGCTAATTTCATCGCTGTGTTTCAAGCCATCTATTTAGAGCAATGTACAAAGGGGAATAAAACATTTAAATTAATTGCAAGCAAGATTCGGTTCTTCTTCTTTACAAACGTATACGCTTTCTGCGCATCATTTGCGCTAATTTAGTTCAGGATAGCTTTGATCGCAGAAGTGAAACATTTCATCATTTCTTGTTCTAGCCACTTAAGGTGGCTTCCTCGGTCTCCCTCCTTCAGTGGCCCTATTTTTAACACACATGGCCGCTGTTCGGCGCCATGTTGTTTTTTTTTATTTGTTGTCAGCAAAGTCACGTGTTTCAAATTTGTGGCGCGAAATTGCGGTCTGTCGAAACGGCTTTTCGCGGTGACGCAAAAATGACGTGAACGTGAAAACTGATTTTTAGCAGCGCTATTCATTATATCTGGATGGTATCTTTAAGAAATTGTGGAGGGAAAACAGAGGTATATATGACAGAAAGGGAAGCACTTACGCTTGTAGTATACGAATGGGCTGAAATGAACTGCCCACTGTCAAGAGCCGACTTCTGAAATCTGGTTGGCTGCCGTTATGTAGCGGGAAATACGTCATGAATAAACATTTAATGATGACCTCAAAATGACGTTTCATTACGTAAAGGATTTCTGCCATTGCTATAAATGACGCTGGGCGCCGCATTTCGAACCACTTGAAGCGGCCGCGTAAAAAACATGGCGAATTCGACGTGCACTGTAGGCGGCTCACCGCAGTTTGGTAGACATTTTGGTGGCTGGTGAAGTAAGTTCACACATTTTGTTGTAATTGCAGAAAGCACTGAAACGACGTCATAAGGGAACTTTTCAGCTGCGTCATCTTTTAGAGGATCGATAATGAAGACGCAGATTTACAGCCGCACGAGGGTCGTAGCTACCCTCCCGTTGCAAATGCTTTGCTCTCATAGAGAAATGATTGATCCGCGCCTTCGTTGCCAAACGCAGCGAACTCAAGCAGTTGATCTGCGTGAGACTAGGCATTTCAGAGAGCAACAGAAGGGAAAGTTGGGCGAGTTGTAGGTTGTTCATGATGGTTTCGTGGGCGCTCTTTAACACAGGTACTAAGAAATGAAGGGAAATAAAGGTGCCAGTCCCGTGTTTTCTTCTCTTTGTCTCTGTGTTAAACAGCGCCCATTGAACCATCATGAATTTCAGAGAGCTCCGCGATGCTTTCTAATTATCTGTCTGGTGTTTGAGTACAACCTGAGGTGTCATATGGTGCGATGGCTGTGCAGGAACTTCGCGCGACAGGCAGCGAGGGATCACCAAAGACTGTCTTAAACGTCGGCCCTAAGCACTGCATTTTTGCCTTGCGCTATGCACTCACTGCAATGTTAATGAATTGAACAGCCTTTCCACTATGGGAAAAGCAAGCAAAAATACTCACAGCTTCTATTTTAATAAAAAAAAAATGTATGTTCCCTGTACATGGCACATGTTTGCCTGCGACTATGTGATGTTTCATATATAAAGTTTTGTTTTAATCTGCATGCGGGCTCACCATTTGCTTATTTTTTAGAAAAAAATAAGTACTCCGGAGCACGTTATGACGGTACGCTCTAATCATATGATGTAGTTGAGTGACATTTAGTGTTGATTGCTTTTTTTTTTTTATTACAGCCGGAAAATAGCCTCCCTTTATTGATTTGCATTTTACCGGTTCGACAGTAAGGAATACGCGCGCGCGGCGCCGCCCTAACTTCATACCATGATTTCCTCAGTCATATATTTCGCTTTCTTTCCTTATTCTCCGTTTATCCCCCTCTGAACGTGTATGGTAGCCTGGGCATCGCCTAATTAACCTTCCTGCTATTCCGTTCTTCGGTTTCTTTCTCTTTCTCAGACATATTTTGCGTTTCGCAAGAGCTTTTCGCACTCCAGTACATAAAAATTTAACCGACTATGGTGTAAGGCCCAGCGTATGCCTTCTACTGTGTGTGTGTGTGTGTGTGTGTGTGTGTGTGTGTGTGTGTGTGTGTGTGTGTGTGTGTGTGTGTGTGTGTGTGTGTGTGTGTGTGTGTGTGTGTGTGTGTGTGTGTGTGTGTGTGTGTGTGTGTGTGTGTGTGTGTGTGTGTGTGTGTGTGTGTGTGTGTGTGTGTGTGTGTGTGTGTGTGTGTGTGTGTGTGTGTGTGTGTGTGTGTGTGTGTGTGTGTGTGTGTGTGTGTGTGTGTGTGCGTGCGTGCGTGTGTGTGTGTGTGTGTGTGTGTGTGTGTGTGTGTGTGTGTGTGTGTGTGTGTGTGTGTGTGTGTGTGTGTGTGTGTGTGTGTGTGTGTGTGTGTGTGTGTGTGTGTGTGTGTGTGTCTCTATCTTTCTCTCTCTCCATCTCTCTCTCCATCTCTCTCTCTGAGCTGCTTTCCGCGGTCTACGCAACTCAAACTTAAGCAGACTTGGTGACCTGGCGGTAGCTGGTCATAACGCGACTTTTCTAAAAAGGTGGGCAGCACAGCCAGTATATAACAGTAATTTATACTTTAAGACTGCGACCGTTGTCCTCAGCCTCTTCGTCAGTACTGGAGCTGCTTTGGAAATATTTCTTCTTTTTACGACCAAGTGCTTAAACGTTTTAGTTCCTGCATTTAAAAGCCGCTGATGAGTGAACGGGAGAGGTCATCGGCGCTTATGAAGAGCAATATGCTACTTCCCGCTCCAAGTTTGCACCAACAAAATTTCGTTTCTAGGTGTTGTTATTGACCCTCACCTAAAATTCTATTATGATATAGCGGAAACTAGCAAGAAAATTTCATTTGGGTTACGCGCACTAATCAAAGCCCGATCTTATTTCCCAATCCACGCGTCACTATCAGTTTACTGCGCATTCGTCCCTAGCCACTTAAACTACGGGTAACGCCTATCATGTTCATCTTTGGCCATTAATGAAACTGCAAAAGCAAGCCGTACGCATCATAACTTCCTCCCCTCGAATGTCACCGTCGCACATTTTGTTCAAGGATTTAAATGTTCTACCCCTCTCGGCTCTTTATCTTTATAATATTGGTATTCTATTTTTTAACATTCTTCACCATCAGCTCCCACTTAGCATTTTTCCTCCCGGCAAGATCAAAAGCAACAGCGTTACATGGTTCGCTCTATACGTAATAATTTTCTACTACCTAAAGTTAGTACTAACTACGGGAAACAATGCCTTCAAATTTCGTCCATATCATTTTGGAATTCTTTGAATTTCGTCTCTAAGCAAACTAATACACTGTTCTTGTTCAAGTCGAAATTAAAAAAAAATTTCTTCTCAAGTTGTGATTTCTTTATTTATATTTGTGTTGCGGAATTCGTAAGTGTTTTTGTACTTTTTTCTGTATTCTGTTTTTGTATCTAAATCTGTCAGCAATACACTCTTTACTATGTATTTCGTTATTTATTTTCAGTGTTGCTTCATAAATTTTCTTACAATAATATTATTCTTTATGTTGCCTATCGAAATATATTACCATGGGAGCTCCCACCTGCGGTCTTGTACAATGGGACCTCTCGCTGTATATTCTCGTACGTTGTTTTTTATTCGAAAATAAACTTTTAACTTCAACTTCAACCCACTGCGAATATTCCGTTGCTGTTCTTGCTCTTCAGCTGAAACTCGAGCAGCCTTTCCGTGCGTAGCTGATGCCGAATGTTCGACCGCAAGTATGCCATGACACACTGACACCGCAACGCCAGAGCATACTTCACTCGCCTCACTGCCGCCCGGGGCTTCCGAATCACGGAATGCACCGCAGAGTATCGGTTCCTGCAGGAGCATCGTCGTTTTTCGTACATTGGCGCCAATATATAGTAGCAGATGACAGCTCGCTTTTTTCTGTCACTTTATTTCTCTTTTTCTTCAGAATGCGAAACCCGATTGTGTGCTTACGTAACCTGGCACTGTCCTACAGCACACGTCACGTGTGCGTCACAATTTGAGTAAAATGGTGAATTGTCGAAAATAGGGCCCCATTCAGCTTCACGTCCGTTCTGAAATTTGGCGCTTTTGAGATTCCCTTCATGAAACCGATGCCATTTATTCAAATAGTATGTGGAGTGTTTATGAACATGCATGTGCATCAACTTTCTGGTAAAACATGCGGTAAACTGCAACTCTAATTGAAATTTTAATGACTCCATAATGGGTGGATGGATGGAATGTAAGGGCGTCGCCTTTGAAACGGGGTGGTAGCAGTAGCTATCATGCTCATTTTTTTTCCTATATCTTAATTATTGTTTTAGATTGGTTAACTATACCATCGTTCTATTTATTAATTTTTTGTTTCGCCATTACTAACATTATGTCACTTTTCTGCTTTTAAGCCACCAATCTTCCAGTCGTTTTTTGCTAGCTTCCACCGTCGGTTTATTCACCCGTCCACTGGTATCTCTAAACCCCAGAGCTTCAGGAAGAGTGACTGCACCTGCATCGACTTCCGGATGGATACCATTACATTCGAGTATAATATGGTCAATTGTTTCACTGGACTTACCACATACAGCACATGCGTCATATTCATTGTTGTCACGAAATCGGCGCCCATTTTCATCAAGCCGGTACGGCGCGAGGCCCGCACGGCGTCGCGTGGAAAGCATGTAGAGAAAAGCCACCTTCCCCGCGCAGGAGAGCGCGTAGCTTTGTACGCGTTGATGTCACCCTCTTTCCCCTTACCCGGGGAGGACGGTGGTTCTTCGGCCTGGAATGCGCCAGACAAATCGAGAATCTTCTATGGGACCTGGCCAATGACGACGCGCGGCTCGACGGGAGGAGAAGAGAGCGCTATAACCAGCGAAGCTATGTGTGTGTGCGCGCTAGCTTTGGCGCGTGTTAACAAACAGACGCGGCGCGCCCTATTTAAAGCGACCGCGCCGCTTGATGAGTCAGTCAGTCAGTCAGTCAGTCAGTCAGTCAGTTCGCCAGTGCTTTGCGACGTGTTCGGCTGGACTCCCGGGGATCACCCGCTGCTGGCAAGCCCACGGACTTTCAAGGGAGCGGCGCTCGTCTCGTATGGCGGCCACATCGTGACTCTTGAGGCGTCGGACTGCAACAGTGCCCGGTGAACAATTTGGTGTTTGTTTATGTACTCTCTCGTGTTTCATCTATTGTAAAGCCTCTATGTTATTGGATACCTGTGTAATTGCATGCTTAGCGTTTGTATTCTGTGAACCTCTCGTCTGTTGTATTTCAGGTGATCTTGTGTATTCCTTTGTATCGTCTCTTGCTGTGCATAAATTGTGTTTTGTTTGTTACTTCTGACTCCGATCCTTACTCTGGTTTGAACCGGCGACCGCTGGGCACCAAACGACCACCCCCTTCTGTCACTACAAGGTAGCTGAATTCCGGCTGAGCTTGCCACGCAGGTCGAGGGCATCTCCTTCGCGACCGGAACAGCTACCCCCACTCACTCTAAGGGTGTCTGGGAGTGTGCGCACCGTTAAGGGCGCATCGTTAATAATCCCCCTAATTATTAACGGGTGACAATTAATCTGGCGTCCGCGACAGGACGTTTGGTGCATTCAAGCTCAGAGGACGGAGAACGAGTTGGAAGAGTTTACGAAGAGGTCGTAAACGGCGTAACAGCAGAGCGATAGCGTGAGGTACCGCGCTGAAGCGGTTGTGAGGGTCCATTGAGAGTGCTATATGTTAGCATTAGGCAGTTCAGATTGAAGATGAATCTCAAGGAGATTATTGCGTTGGGCCAAGAGAAAGGTCTTAAAGGAGCTGAACTGCGAGAATGGGTGGACCGAAAAGAAAGGGAGGTTCTAGAAGAGGCTAAGAAGGAAAGAGAGAGTCAGCTAAAAGAAAAGGAAAGGCAAAGGCCGATTTATATAGAAGCCTCTGCAAATGAAGAACAGAGGAAAAGATGCAAGGCAGAGAGCTCTCGAGTAGCTGCTCAAAAAGCCCGATTAGGGGTGCCAAGAGAAAGGGCAAGAGCCCGAGAAGTAACCGAAATAACCCATTTTGGGAGAGAAGAAAAAGAAAGCGCCCGAGGAAGGGCAGTGAAATATCAAAGGGCGCAAGAAACAAAATTTGACCACCAGGAGAAAATGCTTTCATTGAAGGTCAAAGAAGCGCCTATGAAGAGTGAGAGGCAGCAGACAGTGCTAGCCAAAGGAAGGGGTAATAGTGAGAAATTATTCCGGCCCCAAGTGAAATGCTACAGGTGCAACAAGGTAGGGCACTATGCCTCATATTGCCGTAGCAACTTTGTGCACACAGGAATGGTTAATTGTTTTAGTTGTGGTGGTAAGGGACATAAAGCAGTGCATTGTCCAAGGAAGCCATTCCTACAGCCATCATGCGTCGGCGACTCTTCTTTTGAACACTGCGATGAAGACGTCGGCATCGACAGTGTGCAACAAATGAGCTGGGAGAAAACTCCAGTATTATGCACAGTTGCGTGCACCGCGCCGGGATCCAAGAGTGCTGGAATTCCGGTTCTCAGCGGAAAAATTCGAGGCAAATCGATTTCTGTACTGACAAGCACAGGGAGCACTGCAGTGTTTATAAAAAGAGAATTAGTTCTTGATGAAGAGCTTACCGGAGAATTGACTCCTGTGCTTTTCCTCGATGGTTCCGCTAAACTGTTTCCTGAAGCCAAAGTGCATGTGAAGACTCCGATCTTCACCGGCGTTGTGACTGCGATATGCATGCAACACCTAGTGTACGATCTAATCTTGGGTAGCATCAAGGACGCGGGACCACCCGAAATTTGTCACGCCGACGAGGCTGAAGAGATGTTTGCTCCCAAAGCAAAACAAACTCTGTCAGATGAGGGGTGTACAGACAGAAGTGAAAGCTCAGGATCCAACTATCTGACTCTGGAGAGAAAATGGGCATTGACGAACTAGAAAATGTTGCTAAGTGCTCTACTACTTACTGCCCGGCTGCAGAACCGCCGCTGCATGCGGCTATATTGTGACTCCCTGACAGCCATTGAAGAGGGTGAGACTAGCTCCAGGGGTCAGAGTAAGGTTGTGGAACAGTCCGTTCCCGCGGCAGAATGTTCAGAAAGAACAAACTTTTCTGGAGCGAAGATTTCTCAAGAAAGTGAGATTGTCCCCTCCAAAATGACAGGTTGCGGCGAAGCTGTGAATGTAGTTATCGAGCCAGAAACCTCTTTCGTGTTTTCATCGCCTGGAGATGAAGAAGGGCAGGATTGTAGCTCCTTATTAAATGACACCATGGCTGAGTGCATGAGTGACCGGGATGAGGAGCTTTCAAATAGCAGTGAGCACCAAAGCTTGGATGAAGGTGGCAGTGCAGATCCTAACCTTGAGGATGCAGAAATGGAAGAAAGCGAAGACTGCACTGCAATGAAAAGGTTCAAGAAACATTTTAAGGAACAGGAGGTAACCAGAAGTGAGGATAATGAGTCCCTAGTTGAAAATGAGTCCTGCTTTGAGAAGGTACGACTTAAGGTCGCAAAGAAAAGAAAGAAAATGAAAAGGATTGGGGGAGAACAAAGTTCTCAAAATCACGTTCCTTTCAGACAACAATGTTCTGATTATGCGGGTAAAACTGGATCAAGCATTCCTCGGCCAAAGGTGCGAATAAAATTGGAAACAAAAAGAAACAAATCCAAACCTGCCATGTCGGGCAAAGTCGACAGGGAAATGTCCCATAGAAAAAGAAGGAAGAAGCGGCTGAACGACTGGATGCGCAAGCGCATGGAGAGCCGCCCCGACCGAGAACGAATGAGACGGCCTGCTCGAAGCGCCGCTAGGCTAGGTAGAGTTAGTTCTGGCCAAGCTTCCGATCGGAAAGCAGAACTCAAGAGTAGAGGGAGGAGCGAGACAAAATCGCGGATGAGAAATATCATTAGAACCAGAAAAAGAGTCAGGACACGCGAAAGAAATAAAAACCAGTGCTGTGTGAGAATGAAAACTGGCGTATCTGAAAGATGGAGAGGAACTGATACGTTCCAAGGAAGAAGTGCAACACGAGTTTGGAAATATAGGCGAAAGCATGCCTTACTTTGTGCGCTCCACATTTGAATAGCTGTGTTTCTGTGTTGTTGATTCTTACGTGTATCCGACAACAGTGTGTTGACATGTTTGTGAATTTCATGGCATTGATGTATGAATTTTGTAATGTGTTATTACAGTTTGTGAAATTTGTGCAATATGTGTGATGTGAACATTTGCCCCATACAATTGTGAGCGCATGCATGTGCGCGCGATGTTCGTGGTTGTTGTGAATATTGTGGGACAATATTCTTTAAGGGAGGGGCAGTGTCACGAAATCGGCGCCCATTTTCATCAAGCCGGTACGGCGCGAGGCCCGCACGGCGTCGCGTGGAAAGCATGTAGAGAAAAGCCACCTTCCCCGCGCAGGAGAGCGCGTACAGGGTTGCCAGGTCCAAAAAACGAAAAGTCGCCACAAAAATGGGAAAAGTAGCCAGAAAGTAGCCAACCAGAGGAAGAGCAATAAAAAGTAGCCAAAAAGGAGCCATGAGGCCATGCATGGGGCAGTAAATATAGCGCTCACTGCAAAAAGACAACCAAAAACATTCGTTTAATCGTCATTTTATTCCAACGCTCGTGAAGAAACAAATGCCACTTGCGTCTTATAGAAACTAAATCACGTAGAAAAGATTTCTGAAAAAAAAAAAAAAAAAAACTGGCTGCGTAAGACTGCGATATTATATAAACAGACATAAAACTAAACTGACCAGATAAACACACATGTTATCAGAAACTTGTCTGTGATGATTAGAAACAATATAAAATGCATAAAATTATGTCCACGAAAATGTAAGTACAAAATGTTAGTGGAGTTGGATGTCTCAAACAATGTCTACAAAAGGAGAACACGATGAAAGGAAACTGCAACCACTCAGGTGCGATGTTCAGGCCTGCCGTAAATAGTTGAGTTGACCTTCTCAATCATCGTTTGGGTTTATCAAGGATATGGCCAATGTGCAGGGGGTGTTCACATGATCGCACACACTTCTTTTTGATCATGACTACTAGGCGTTGGACGGGAACCTTCGGTTTCTCAAGTATAATATTACATTATCGAGAGGCGTTTACCTTGCCTAGAGATATAGAAATCATTCTTTCATAGGTATACCGAGTATATTCGTAAGCTTCCTTGACACTAGTGCCTAATAATATTCGGCGAATTGCGGTCAATGAATGGTTGTCCGCGCTCCTTGATCGCATTGAAAGTGCGCAACTGTTTTATTTTGCGAACAAAGTATAAGTGCAAAAGCCACTTTCACACTGATGAGACAAACCTATGGACGGAAGATGCACTCATGACTAATTTATTGTCAGCGGGTGCACGCTAAATAAGACGTACTGCAAGCAAATATGCACGGGCAAAGAAAAACATTTCGAAGCAGTTCGTGGAAAGCCTAGTTAGTATGTTAGCTCTGTTGTGATTTTTATCTAAGTTTGGCTAGCTAGCATAAACCTTTTACATTTGCCCTTAGTTTGCCATCTATAATGCAAAGTTTGGCTTTAAGTGCAGTTAAATAATTAGCACTAATTAATTTGGTTCGATAACTACCACAACTCATTTGCACTCAACCTAAGCTTTCGAAAGGTATATGACGATGCATATAGCTCACTAACGCTAACTAATATGGATTGCTAACTAATTCAGAGCATTTGGAGACATCCTAAGCTTTTCAACGGTATATGACTTGATCGTCTAGCTCAAAGTTTGGTTTTATACAAAATTAAATAATTAACGCAGATTAATGAGGATCACTAGCACAGTGCCATTACACTTGGCCTAAGCTTTCCAGCGGTATATGACTCGATGCTGCAGCGGAAATTTGGGTTTCAAGTGCGATTTACTAAATATCATTTAATTTCGCCCGTAGTTGGTCAAAATAAGTGTATAATTAACCAATGATCCAAACTCAAGGTTTATCACGTGACATATACTATGCTTAGCCAAGATAGCTTGAAAGTAGCGAAATAAACTAAGCGGCCGCTTTTACTTTCTCTGATCTTAAAGTTCAAAGCACCAGCCTGGGTCGTTCTCTCGTTTTGCGAAGTTTTACCGCGGTGACGGAGTTCACACTAAAAAAAAAAAAGATAAAAAAACCCAAACACAGCCAGACAGAGGATCACTCACTGCTGCCGCCGGACGGCGGGCGCCAGGGAGAAAAAGCGTGTCGTGCGCAGAGCTCGTAGTCGCCGCGCCCCTTAGCCGCGCGAGGAGAATTTGTATTTGTATTTTCTACAGCACAATAAGAAACAGCTAGAGATGGCACATAATCGGTGGGGTGTTAAAGGAGTAAAATTGAAAATTCTATTTAAAAAAATTAAAATTTTAATTCTCTTCAGCCCAACTGATTTTTCGCCATCTCTAGCTGTGTCTTATTGTGTTATACAAAGTGCAAGCCTTCATCAATTCGCCTTCTCCCCAGTTAACTGTGTAATTTCATTAAATTTAGAAAAAAATGCTCTCAAAGCAGAGCACTGTGACCTCACATGCAGAATTGAGGACAATGAGCACAAACTGCAAATCGTTACCCATCTAAAACAAGAATAGAAACTTTCTAGCCAAGAGGGTTTAAAGATGTCTACTAGCACAGCTATAGCAGAGCTACAGCTAGAAGTAATGTCTAGAACAAGCATAAAAATTTTCTAGGCGAGAAGTTTTCAAGACTTCTACTGGCGTAGCGTTAGCAGAGCTAAGTCGGAGCTACAGGAAGGCTTGTAGCTCTTGGGTCTACAGAACGTCTTAAATGAGTCTTCTTTTAGAAGTGCCCATTTCTTGGCCTAGACATATTCTAGATGTCAATTAGCTATTTTTGTGTTTCGTGGGAGGAGAGACCCCTTCGAGACATCGCAAGGTGCGTACGATACTGTTCTTGTCTGCCGGCCTTTGTCCGCGCAGAGCAGTGTGTATTCGAGTTCGTCCGCTCCGGGTCGTACCTGAGAGAGCGACATATAGAGTAGGCGGTAAGGTGGTAGAGCAGCGCCTCCCAGGTTTAATGCATGCGGAATATATTGTGCTATTAACAGATAGCCAGGAAGACTTGCAAACTCTAGTATAGTATTGCAGAGACGAAGGGGACGCTCTAGGCTTCAGTTTTAGCGCAGTTAAGTCGGGTCAGATGATTATCAACGGCTCAAGTGATCAGGGTTTTAAAAGTCAAGGCGCCACGAAATACCCAGAGTGGCAGAACATAAATATCTCGGGGTATGGGTAAACGGAGGATTAGCATTCATTGAAAAGCATCAGCAATAACTTATGGCAAAAGGGCGAAGAAATGGCGGGGGAACGAAGCATAGGGCACTGTGGGGATACAACAGGTTTTTTATACATTTCAAAATACTGCAGGCCAGAGTTGGCCCAAGCAGGAGGTGCATAAAAAGCAAATCACAACACTACGTGAAACCATTTCATGTGACACACAGCAAAAGAAAAAAAAAAGAAAAAATGAATCTCAAAAGCTGACACAGGAAAGACAATAGAAATACATACTGAAAAATTGAATATAGGATAGTCACTTCCTTTTCAGTGAATCAGGTGTTGAGGGGTATTTGGAAAAAAAATTATGGTGCCTGGGCTTACTTTCGGAAATGCGGTTTTGTGCCTAAAAGCAGAGATACAGCCGACATTAGAAATAAATAAGAGAGCCGTCGGATGATTAGCACTGGGTGCCCACGGCAAAACCACAAATTAGGCGGTACGATATGGGCTGGGCATCTCTCAAAGTACGGGACGCTCAGAGTAAAATATTATATGAGGAACGCCTGAGGAAATTGGAGAGTAACAGATGGGCAGCTAAACTATTTAAATACCTATACCTAAAAGGTGTTGACTCAAAATGGAGGGAAAGAACTAGGAAACTAATCAGTAAGCATGCTGGTCACAAGGACGGAGAAATAAAGAGCGTTAAGCAACAGGTGGAAAAGACAGAAGGTAAAAATTGGATAAATTGTATGGAAAAGAAACACAGTGTGGAAGTATACCGGGAGTGGAAAAGGCAGATCGGGAAGGAAGCTTTCTTTGATAACTCAGAAGGCAGTGACCTACTTTTTGAAGCTAGATCGGGGTGCCTTAGAACACGCAGCTACAAAAAGAAATTTAACCATGAAGATGACACATATGCAGCATGTGGTAAATCCGCAGGAACAATTAACCACCTTATACTCGAATGTGATGGTATCCATCCGGAAGTCGATGCAGGCGCAGTCGCTCTTCCTGAAGCCCTGGGGTTTAGACATACCAGCCGGGCGAATGAACCTACGGTCGAAGCTAGCAAAAAACGATTGGAAAATTGGTGGCTTAAGAGCAGGAAAGTAACATAATGTTAATAATGTAGAAACAAAAATTCAATAAATAGAATGATGGTATAGTTGACTGATCTAAAGCAATAATTAAGATATAAGGGGGAAAACAACCATGATAGGAACCGCTACACCCCGTTTCACATCCCGACCGCCGCCGGCGGCTGCGTTTCGATGAAGACGAAACAAAGAGTCGTCCGTGTGCTGTGCAATCAATCTGCCTTACAAAGTGACAGACCACTTCGGCTCAGCGAAGGTGACTGCCGCCGCCTTCTGGCTGATGTCAGCTGTGCTGTTGTGTAAACTACCCTGCTCCCTAACCAACCACTATGCAGCTGAAGCGCCTTCCTCTTAGGGCCATCGAAAGATTGATTGATTGATTGATTGATTGATTGATTGATTCACAGGAAATGAAAGGCGCGGTAACTGTCTCACTTGTTTTCTGTGGACACCGCAACCGCGCCGTAAGGGAAGGGAGGAAGGTGGGAGTGAAAGTGGAAAGAGAGAAAGAGGAGCCGTAGTGGAGGGCTACGGAGTAATTTGGACCACCTGGGGATTTTTAACGTGCGCTGACATCGCACAGCACACGGACACAGCACAGGGGGGGGGGGGGGGGGGGGGGGAGGGGGGGCGTGCTACGCTATTTTGTTGTTGTTTTTAGTGTTGGTTGTTTGTTTTCGACCGGGCGCGTGTAGACCGCTCGCGGAGGAGAGCCTGTTTGATGGCGTGGTGTCCATGTCACACTCAAGAAAGCGGCAGGTACTTTTCAAAACGTGCTTTAATCCAATGTTCAAGGAATGTGAATCGTCAAATATGTAATTCGTATATAATTGTCATTTCTTAACATGCACAGTTCTGTTTCATAGCAAAAGGTTTCGCAAAGCGAGTTATCTGTAATTTTAAATCCCGAAGAAAAGCAAGGAAAAAATAGAAAGACCCTGTTAAGAACGCTTTTTTTTTTTTTTTTTTCGGAAAAAGCCAAATCTGGGCACCGCGAGTGAGATGAAGTTCAGCTGTAATTTTTAGTTTGCTAAAATGTCATCAACCTTCCAATGTGTTGCTGTGGATAAAACAAACTGCACTTTGCTTTGTTTCTGCCAAGGTGAATTTGGCTTTTCGAAACAAAAAGAAACCTTTTTTATTGGCCTCAAGATCAACTTCTGTTTATTGCAGTGGATAGTGCAGCGAAGATTAGAAAAAACCTCGGGCTTTGCTATTTTCTTTTTTATGCGGTTGTATTCTATCTAAAAAAAAAAAAGCGCGTTGAACTTTGACACGCTGGGAGGCTTATTAGACACCTGTAGTAACCACATGACATGTTCACGTAACTTTTATTACAATATTCACACACCATGGACCGCCACTACTTATATGCACTTAGTCGGTTGACAGCCACCAGCTGCTGTTTTAGACGTAGCAAAAAATGTTAAAATCAAAGGGTTTGCTGTTTCTTAAGCACAGAAATTATTTGGACAATGCTCAAAGAAATCATGGGGAACAAGAGGCCATTTTCCCTTCTTCACAGAACCCAGTCGCCTGGTCCAGCTCTATACTCCTCTCGCCTTCACCTCCAGTAGCAAGAAAGAAGAAAGAAACGCGCACAAGCTCGTCGCCAAGACGCCCGCTAAAAACCATTAACTTCTTTGGTAGGGCGCAGACCCCTGCTCCCCGGCTTTTTCAACTACCGACAAGAAGGGTGGGGTGAGAGCGGATTGTGAGCAGGGGGAGCAGACACACGAGGGAACACACGCTTGGCACTTACTTTACTGGATTTCGGCACTGCTGGGAGATGGCTGATTGCCTCCGACAAGCGGAAACCGCCACACGGGGAAGCGTGTACACCCGATCATCCATGGCAGTAGAAAAAACGCAGAAACAATAAATAGACTGAAGTCAGCAATTGGCATGACAACCAGGTTCATAAGGCGAATAGCCAAAAGGAAAGACGGGGGGTGAAAAAGAAAAATGTGTGCCGAATTGTTCAGGCTTTTGTGATAAGCAGAATAGTGTACATCATCTCCTACCTCAAGAATGGGGTGGCAGAAAAGAACAAAACAGAAAGAATCATAAGGCAGGCATATAAAGCAGCACTGGGGCTACCCCACTGCACCCCTACGGAAAGACTTCTTAAACTGGGAACTAAGCGAGGCGCATATACTAACACTGGTAAGGAGGCTCGCCACCACATCCACAGGATGGAAGATATCCTGGGTAACCTAGGACTACTAGATATAATCCCGGAAAGAAATGCACAAGCAAAACTGCCGACCGAAGTTATATGAGGAACGCACTCACTATTAAACCGCTATCAAAAAACATGCACCGTGCTTTTCATGAAGGCAGGAGAAAAGCAAGACCAAAGGCCCTTGAGGCCAAGTTAGAAGGCTCTGAATACACAGTTTATGTAGACGCGGTGGAATACGAAGGAGGCAACTCGGGGTCGTGGGTGTGAACGACTCAGATAAAACATTTATCGCAGGTTTGATAAAAGCAAACAATTCAGGGACGGCGGAGGAGGCGGCAACAGTACCATAATTATAGCTACTCCAAAGCCGCTATAAACAATTTTGCGAGGAGCGTGATCTCCAAGCAGACAGAGCGAATTTTAAGATATCAAGACTGGAACCAAAACGAGGTGGAAATAATGTGGATGCCGGCACACTTGGGGAACAGAGGAAATGAGTTGGCTCACAGTATAGCTCGAGGTTGTGTCAGCCGAGCACACTGCTCGGCTGACACAACCTCGAGCTATATACTGGGAACTAACTCGTAAGCCAAGTTGATTCTCCCAATTTCTCGAGAGATGCAACATCATATCATTTTACGACTATACTAACCACTTAAGCTAGAAAGGCGGATATATATCCTTCACCAAACAAGAATCTTGACAAAAGGCAGGAAGTAATTTGGTGTCGGCTCCTGACGCGCTCCCTAATTCTTTAGCCCGTCTAAATGAGCACACATGTATCAACACAATACAATCGAAATTGTAAAGAACGCGGTGAGATTGCCGGATACGATCACATATATTATGGAGCTGCAAAAAAGCGCCGCCACTGGCGGATCTACTACCAGTCCTTTCCGTCGCCGCAAGTTCGGGCTACTGAATGGGCTCATAAGGTCGCCAAGAGCAATGAATTCGAGTCCATCTAAGTGTAGTGCCCACATATCGTTAAATGCTGACAATAAATGTTTTCCAATCCAAAATCCAATTCGGGATATGACTCTGTTGCAAGTCATTATGCAATGTAATTAAGGCAGTATGGCCAAGTAATCATGACTGGGTTGAGTATTTTGGTATTTTTGGTAAGATTAAGAAACTCTATGCAGGAAAGACACGGGCGAGGACGGAAACGACGTCATGGGAGCATCTTTCCTCGTCCGTGCCTTTCCTGTGCTGTTTTATCACGAAATGATCATGACAATCCGGGTGCTAATCTGGAGGACCCGGATACAATCCCGTCTGCTGCGTCCGCGTTTATTGAGAAAGGGCATCCTTTGCACTTCACCTCCCCGTGAGGCAAAATATTCCCTCTCACTGCTTTGTCAATAAACTCTGACGGGTCGGCGATCTGTTCCGCTGACAAGCAACTTAAATCTGCCTTGCGGGGTGAACTGGGCCTTTTCTTTTCTTTTTCGGACTGCCTGTTCAAACACACGGTTCACAGACTCATTTCTCAGATCATGTATCCGTTGAACCCCAGCACCAGACCTAGTGATGGCTTATGACGATTTGAGAAAACCGATAAATAACCGGCCGGCAGCGGGAGCCGAACCACAAATTTCAGAAACAGAGGCATGTGCTCTATCAGCCTGTGAAACCAGCTTTCAAAAAGAGCGCCAAAAAACACCGAACTTGCGGTAAAACTAAGGAACGGTTGGCAGCAAGAGAAAAAAAACTGTGTGTGTTAAATTAAAACTTTAGTTGTTGAAATTACTACTAATATGTCATCTTGCTCTACATACACAGACACGCACACAAATGGTGTTACTTCTTTAAGTGCTTTTTGGCGAAGCTTTTTATCGAACTCGGCCACACTGGGTTTGGTTCATTAAGCGGTTGCCAGAGGGCGGGAGGACGTTCTTCTAAAAGTGTTCACAGGCCCTGCGTTTCAAAGTCCGGTAGCTTATATGGTGCAAAATGTCATATAATTACGTCGTGACGGCCCATAAGCCGACTGGAGTGTCTGCCTGCGCTACAGGTCGGTCAAAAAGTTTTCCAGATCCTGGCTACACTTTGAACGGCTCTCAGCGCTGTTCATTGCAGTTACCTCGCTTCCAGCGAGCACATGCCTTGCACTTTGGCGTCCCCTGGCTGCCTGACGTTGTTACTGAACGCGATTTCTGCGATGATAATAGTAATGGCTTCGAAGGGGCCAGGACGTTAACTTGTGTTGGTGATGAACCTGTACCATGCGCTCTTAAATGTGAAAGTGCCTTTGGCGCCACCGGTTCGTGGCAATGTTTACTACACAACGCGCCTGTCTCGATATGCTAGGGGCTTTTGCTATTTACACTTTTACTCATTCCAGCAGGGTTGCTCCGAGTGATTCTTAAGTAACTAATTTCCCCATGTTTCCTGTTACAACGCTGTAGTTAGTACGCGAACAGTAAGAATGCTGTCACATCTCACGCCGCTCAAAACAGCGTTCGGCTATCTCGACATACCTGCTGACAGTGGATGTTTGGACGATGGTTGTTATTTTCAGTTCATTAGAATAAACTTTGGTTTGCGTTGTTGCTTTTAAGCGAGTAGCTCAGCATTAATGCATGTATCGAGCGTGACGAGCTTTAACTTTCTTTTTCAGGTAACTTCACATCTCCGGATGACATCAACCTCATCCTCGCGAAGAACACTCGCCTCGAGATTTATGTGGTGTCTCCTGAGGGCCTCAGGCCAGTCAAAGAGATCGGAATTTATGGGAGGATAAGCATCATGAAGCTGTTTAGGCCCCCGGTAAGCTTTCGAGCGCCTTTCCGCAATTGCCACCGCTGCGAGCTTTGCTTTGTTTGTCTGGGAGTGATTTGTTACGCTTTAGGTAAACATATCAAGTGAACTGTCAGAGGGCTTTGCTCATAGTAACAAGTAGAGTGCCTATGGCATCCATTGCATTTCTGCAGAAATTATAATCAGTGCTATTGATGAAAGCTGTGGAGGAAGAGTGACGAAGCTTGATGCCGAAATGTTTTTTTTTTTTTTTTTTTCAGTGGGATGTGTTGTCGGGCTAGTTGGTGCAATATTTTAGGCATGATAGTTGCGCGAAAAAGACACGCGCTCGTCCCGTACCCTGTCTTGTGTGTGTCTTTTTCACGCAGCTATGATGTCAGAAACTGTTTTTTTTTTTTTTTTTTTTTTTTTTCCAAAAGGATTTTAGTAGTGGTAGTGTGTGAGGGTTTCAGGATGCAACAGGAGGTAAGGCCATAATGTTTTGAATGCAGGAATCTTACAGTATGAAAAGTACTGTTAATCTTGCTTGGCCTCCCTCTAAGCAATGGAAATTTTAACATACATAATGGTGCTACAGCATGGAATTTATACGCATACCTTGCCCTAATTGCTGCAGCAATATTCTTACTTGTGACATGTCAATTCTGCTATCCTTTAAACACTTGTTTTTCAAATTACCAGAGAGATTTTCTCTGTTTTTTTGGTGGTGGAAACCTCATTTGAAGATGCAACCTGCCATTTCATAAGAAAACCATGAAAGACAAAGAATCATTGATTTACTGCATGATAGTGCAAAGCAAGGGCTTAAGATAAGGCTAATTTTGTGCAAGAACGAAGTTTAAAGCTTGTGCACGAGTGCATTCATTTTAGCACTAAATAAGAGAATGCAGCTTTTGGACCCTTCCTGCATTGAGGCGCTGTGTACCAAATTTTCTTTGCATTCTAGCTAGGACGTAAACTCAGGCGAGTTAGTGGCGCATTGAGAAGTATTACAAAAACTGGCACAGTTTTACATTTTGCATTGTCAATGCGGAGGTGTGTAGGGCATGTGCTCTTAATAAACTAATTTTAACTTATGTAGTAATTTCAGCACACCCTTAATTAGTCATTCTTTCTTGTGTGTCAGTTTTTTCTCTGGTTCAATCAGTGCGATATCCTGTTGGGATACCGTAAAATCCTTTTGGGACGCATAGGATACCTTGGAAGTTTATTTATTTCAACATATTTTCACTTATTGGGTGTGTGCTGTAAGCTTAGATTTTTAGGTAGAGTATTTGTGATATTGCTAGTTGATTTCATGTTAGTCAGCTAAACGAGCAAGAACACATGGTTATATTTGTGTCTTTGCTGAGCCGCAGTATTTGAAGGTTCGAAGTTTTCTTGTATTAGGCTGGAAGATGGTCATTATAATATATAGTATATTTTTTTATACCACAGCATATGTCTTGCCTTTGACAGTGCTAGCAGTAGTCTGTGATCAGAGGTTTGCAGTACTGTGCTTTCATTTTATAAAAATCCACTGCATTGTGTGTTTCTTTCTTTTTTTTTTTTTTTATTTCAACTACAACAAGAACCTGTCTCCAATATTTTACTGGAATCAAAAGTGGCTGTTTCAGCTCTGCTGATAAAGAAGCTTATTTCTGTGCTTTAATTTTGTTCAGCGTCTCTCTCTCTCTCTCTCTCTATGTATTTTTCTGAAAAACAAGGTTTTTCTGAGTTGAAAGCTTTTATGTCCTCACTGTTTTATTATTTTTTATGCTTCTCTTTTGCATTTTAAGAACACTTATATTCTGAAGAGAACTATGGACCTGCCCCATTGCGGTGGCCCAGAGATGACATTCGATGACTGAACTTAAGGATGGGGGATCAAATCCCAGCTGTGGTGGTCGCTTTTGGGTTATGGAATCGAAAAGCAAGGCACCCGTGTGCAGTGTGATGGCAGTGCAAGTTAAAGAACCCCAGGTGGTCGAAATTTCCGGAGCCCTCCACAACGGCGTCTCTCATAGCCTGAGTCGCTTCGGGACGTTAAACCCCAAAAACCAACCAACCAACCATAAACCTGTTTTCATTCTTGTATGTACTCCATACACTGGCATGAAGTTGACATGGTGCCATCACCTGTGACATACCAACCTTAAGAAATATTTTGTTGCTTTGCAGGGGGAGAAAAAAGATCTGATGTTTTTTCTAACTGCCAAGTACAATGCAGCTATCCTGGAATGCGTCCAGTATGGTGACAGCATTGAAATTATCACCAGAGCACACGGCAACATTGCTGTGAGTTTCTATGTGTGCCTGAAGAGTCTGTCTCTGCACAGACATTTCAGTTTTCACTACCTTATCTCAAGTGTTTGACAGTGTCACATGTGTCACCATTTGCTTCTGAATACTCTTGGTAGTATTGCTAAACCATATGGTCATTAAAGATGAAGTCGTGTCATTTGGCAGGTTTAAAACTATGGTGCTTTTTTATTTTGGAAGCCACATGGGATACTCTAGACATTTATTCAGTGAAAAATAATTTCTCTTACTGGGTGTGGGCTGTATGTAAGCTTGGATTTTTAGGTACAGTCTGTGTGATATCGCTAGTTGATTTCTTGTTGGTCAGCTAAAAGAGCCAAAGCATGCTGGTTATGTTTGTGTGTTTACTGAGCTGCAGTACTTAGAGGTTCTGAAATTTTCTTGTATTAGTCTAGAAGATGGTCATTGTAATATTTCTTTTTATACCAGACCATATGTTTTGCCTTTGACAGTGCTAGCAGCAAAGGTTTGAAGTACTGTGCTGTCATTTGGTAAAAATGCACTGCGTTTCTTTTGTGTTTGTGTGTATTTCATCTACAACAAGAACCTGTCTCAAATTTTTTCTTGCCATCAGAAGCGCGTGTTTCAGCTCTGAAAAACCGATAAACTTATCGTGATGTAGTATATTATACATTATAATTTAGTTCATTTGTGGTTTTGTCAGTTTCTTATATTCTTGGTTGTGCAATAGCACTAGTGAAAGCGGCAATGTCTTTCCATTCAGGACACATTTTCGAGGCCGTCCGAGACTGGCAATATTGGCATCATTGACCCTGAGTGCCGTGTGATTGGCCTACGACTCTATGATGGCCTCTTCAAGGTCATTCCGTTGGATAGGGATAACAGAGAACTGAAGGCCTTCAACATCAGGTGGGCAATCGTTAACTTGTTTTAAATGTTATAAGGTCCTCATGTTGTGTCCTGCCCCTTCCTTATTCTGTATTGCTTTATGTTATACACGCCCCTATGATTGCACTTCGTGTAGAGTTGCTTGAAAAGCATTCTAAAAAACCTTTTGAGTACTTGAAGCTGTTGCCTCTCATTGTTGCAAATGTCCCAGGTAAACATCACTCTCAAGGCTTTAACTCTCTTGTTCGTTGTGAAGCTTGTTTGAGCTACATATTGAAGCACTTTTTGATGCTGATGATTCAACCTTTTTTTTTTTTTTTTTTTTTTCTCCGGTTGTTTTCTCGATTTACCGATTCCTAGTTTGCAGTCTCTCTATTCATAAGTAATGCTGGACAGCACATCAGAAAGCCCAGAACCCTTCCCTGTGTGCAGAATGGAAGAGCTGACAGTGCAGGACATGGAGTTCTTGCACGGCTGCAAGACGCCCACCATTGTGCTACTGCACCAGGACAGCCAGGCACGCCACATGAAGACTTATGAGGTGTCCCTCAAGGACAAAGAGTTCGTGCGGGGCCCATGGAAGCAGGACCACGTCGAGAGTGAGGCTACCCTAGTGGTGGCTGTACCGGAGCCCTTCTGTGGGGCACTTGTCATTGGCCAGGAGTCCATCACCTACCACAACGGGGACCAGTACGTCGTCATCACGCCCCATCTCATTCGGCAGAGCACCATCGTCTGTTATGGGAAGGTACGTTTATCTGTTTTGTTTGTATTTGGCAGGCTGCTGATTTGTCCTATGAAATGAATGCATGGAGAAGCACTGTTATTGATGAGAATGCTCTTTGACAAATGTGGTTGCGCCCACAAAAGTTCACTTTTTTGACTTGGTACAGGTTGCCATTTGCCTATTGTTAAAGGGACAGAACACTGGAATTTAGGTCTCGATTTTTTTTCACTGCAGTGGAAAGATCGATGTCTAAAATGTTCGATACCATAACGGTTTTGTTAGAAATGCTGTAGAAAATTTTTACTGGGAATTTTTTCGATCCTTCGATCATTGTGTGCACCCGTTTTTGTGTAGTCCGATGCTGGAAACCATGAGCAGCAACCGCGATGATGACTGGTGGTCGACAAAAAAGACGCACCGAAAGCAAATATAACTTTCACTCGCCGGACAGTAATCAGCAGTTTTTTTGTGTAGAGTAACGTCCTTTTCAGTTTCACACTCAATGCTGTTACAGCACAATAGCGCACACCCTCATCGACGAAAGTTTTAGTGGGCACTGTCACTGCTTTAGTCACGAAATTGCTAATACTGTGGCGCCATCTAGTGGCAAAACCTGAAAGCATACCTCTCACAGTGCGAAAGCAGGGGTGGTTTTTATTTAAGGGCGCACTGGAGAGAGCGCAAAATAGAATGTATTATGGCAAGCACTCCTAGAAGAAAAAAGAACAGTGTGCAGTTACGAAAATCAGCAATATTTTGCTAACATGTAGTCACATGGGGGGTTACACTGAAAGTACTAGGGTTTCTCCGCTAGATAGCGTCTCGGTTGTTTTTATGCAATTTTCAATGGCAAATTAAAATTGTAAAGCCTCTTTTCTTTGATATTGAAGTGCTCGATCTGTAGTATATGAGGCAAGATCTTTTCATCTCCGCCATAATCTCGTGACATATTTTGGCCAATGTTCTGTCCCTTTAACCATTTGGGTGTCTGATATTTTCTAAAAAATTTATCCCCAGTGTCAAATTTTTTATTTGTGATTTTAAACAAACAAAATTCTCAAAGTGGGGATAAATAGGCGAAAATATACAGGGAGATATTACAGTCATAGCATCAATGAAACTAGCTAATTGGGAGAGCCCTGCAAGGACATCTGTTAAAGCAGTTCTTTGCTCGTACTGTGCGACATCACGGACCCCAATCTGGGGAAATGGGTATCCTCGTGGTTGGGCCGTTGCAGTGTGTTTGAACCTTAAAGGCTCCTCAGCTGAGGCAACATACCATTTTGGCCCACGCTTCCCATAGACTGCACCTCTGGCTTGACCTTTTTTTCCTTATACTATAAAGACCCTCAAAAAGAAAGCTTCGAAGTCTCCCAGTATACTCAAAATCCTCTCACGCAAACACTGGGAGTCTGCCCAGACCTGCCTTTTGCACATTTACCGCTCTGTCATTCGCTCTTGCCTAGCTTGTGGCTGCATAGTATACAAGTTGGCAAGACCTTCATATCTGAAACGCTTGGACCCTGTACATAATTCAGGTTTATTTCTTTCAACTGGCACTTATAGGACATCACCTATAAACAATTTTTATCTAGGAATGAACGAACCCTGCTTAGAATACAGAAGGACCATGCTTACATTTTCATATGACCTGAAAATACGCTCCCTACGAAAACATATATGCTACCCTATTGCTACTAAGTGCGCCTCCGGAGTATTATTCAACAATAGACTTTAGTCAGTCAAACCCTTCGATTTGAGGATAAATGCCAAGCACTAGGAATACTAAAGCCTCCTGATATTGCATCAAGGCACGAGTCACTGCCACCGTGGCCTTCCCATCGTTTTGTGATTTCAAATTAAATCACTTTTGTAAACAGAAAACACCACGTGAACACAATCTGCAAGAGTTCCTAGCTCTTAAAGAAAAATATGAGAATTGTGCACAATTTTAACAGATGGCGTCAAGGCAATAAAACATGTTGGAAATGCAGGCAGTACAAGGAAAATGGGAAAAAAACTGTAACACTACTTCAGTTGCAAGCGTTTTCATTGCCGAGTGTTATGCACTTGCTGTGGCCATGAAAAAAAAAGTCAGCGGGAACATTACAAACAGTATTATTTACACAGGCTCCGTCAGTGTTCTCGCAGCCTTTTACCATAGGAACACAGTTGTGCCATTACTTGGGGACATCATACACAATATGCCAGCAGCCTTTGCTCAAGGACACAACATAATATTTTGTTGGGTCTCGGGTCATGTCGGCACTGAAGGCTATGAGAGAACAGACGTTTGCGTTGAAAAACAAATAAAGAATGTCAATATGCTCTACAAAGACGGCATGACACTAGTGCACCACAAACTAAAGGAAGAATGGCAGTCTTCATGGAGGAGCAAAGTAAATAATAAACTGCAATTGGTGAAGTTATTCTTTCATTTTGTCATCAGGAACGTGATATTATGCCGTCTCTGCATTGGACGACACGATTTTTGTTTTTGACAAAAGAAAACAAACTCCTGTGTGAAGAATGCAGAGGGAAACTCACCGTAAACCAACCACATTTTATTTTCATGCACAGGACTGAAAATGCAAAGAAAAAAAAGTATTTTACTCGTTTTTGCAGCGAAGTCATTCCGTTCCATCCAGCATTGATTTTAGGTGAGAGTGGGCTTGTTTATCTGTCATGCGTCTTTAACTCTCTAAAGGAAGCAAATGTTTTAAAGAAACTGTACGATAGGTATAGTATACTTCACTAGGAACAAGATATAATCTTGTGCTTGGTGCATGATAGCCTGAGCTACCCAACACAGCACATAAGCGGGAGAGCAGTGACACCTTGAGAGTGTCGATAGGCTGTCTATAGGAACAAAAAGATAAAAATCAGCCTTCACAGGCCTCTGCTAGCATCGCAACAGATAGCGATCAACTTTCGTGCTTCTGTTGCAGTTGCGCCAAGAAAACGAAACCACGAAGGCAAATCTCCGCAAACCATCTGTAGCACTGAAGGCCACCATCTTTTTTTATTTTATTTTTATTGCAGGATGGTAGCTTAAACAATTTCGCAGCACTTGTAAGCCCTAGGAAGTCTTCACGGGCCTCTTCTAGTGTTGCAGCAAAGGTAAAAATCAAATTTTGCGCGTCTGTTGCAATCACAAAGAGGAAACTGAAGCTGCGAAAGTGCGCCGCCACCAACAGCTTCCAACACGACAGTCACGACCAGTTTTCTTTTCCTCCACAAATGGTATCATAGGTAGTTTTTAATACTGGCATGTTTTCGAAGGTAGCAGTACCTCCCATTAAGCTTGTCTCTTCAGAAGGGCACGAAATTTCAAATGCATCTCAGCACAGTATGCGTACAGCAAACCCCGTGCAACAGAATTCGGCTACAGTATCAAAACCACTTAAAAAGTTAAGGGAAGCTGAAGTGGTTTTTCGACATTTGGACGAGATTCAATGATTTGAAGGTGTATGACGTTCCTAGGGAAAGCATGGGAAGCAGTTTCATGCAAGCACTTAAAATAATGACGTAATCAGAGATTAGAAGTTCAGGCTTCTCCTCAGTGTGTCAGAGGAGTGCAGAGGAGCTCGTAATATGTTATTGTTGCTGATTTTTAGATTTACACTGGTTTTGTCCACATGCTGTCGTGCGTCATGTGGCAAACAACTGTTCATGAGATGTATGTTTCAGTGGTGTTGGTCTTCTCCCTTCAAACAACAAGCTTGCAATGTAGTGCTGCTATACATGATGTCATTGTTGCGGCCCCAACCTGGTGCTGTGCACAGCGGAGAAGTCTGAACGCTTACGTCACTTTATTTGATGTTCACATCAGCAATTCAAATGCTAGCACAAAAAAAGACTTTGCGTTGTTTACTTGCAAGTTTCATACATTGTATTCCCTTTAAGCTTATCGAATCTCAAACCTCTTCAGCTGCCCTTTAAGAGGTAGAAGAGAACTTCTTGGACCGTTGCCAAAATCTCTTTGGTGACGATTTGGTGTATTTCAATTTTTTGCTTTAGTACTTTATGTCTTGTGTTGCATTGGGGTAGCTTCTTCCATGCCAGTGCAAATAGAATGCCACCATTGGCCAATTTTTTGTTTTTTGTTGTGAGAGGGGAACTCTGTGAGAAAAGTCTAGAATAACCGACGCCTTTAGCCGAAACAGCTGATCAAAGTGCCGTTCGTTTATTCGAAAAGAAATTCTCGAACTTCGGAACTACTTTCTGTTTTGAGAAAGAGAACCAAAAATTACGAAGAGCTGATTATGATTAGCCATAAGCCGCAGCAACACCCTGCTCTCCAGGTGCGCTTATAATTACAGTGTATAACGTGTTTACACACCTGAGAACAGTGCGGCACACTTGGAAATTGTTTACCGGCAAAAGCACGAGAGCTTGCTGTATAAGAGCAGAACTTTCACAATAAGCAATCATATGCACGGTATGCATGGTATGCATGATGATATGCTATATGACCTTGTTGATAAAATGCTGATCATATTAAGAGGCTGTGAAGGAAAATTATTCTTCGAGAAGTAGGAACACCGCATATTTGCTTGACCTTTTTTTTTTTTTCGTTGGAATTTTATGCGAGACATTAGTATACATGGACTATAAGGCAGAATTTGCCTGCACTTAGTGACTGAGTTAGTATATAAATTATTGAATCTCTCACCTCAACCGGTTTCAGTTTAAATGTAAACAGTAAAATATGGTCATTAGGTGTACTAAAACCAGGTCATATTTTTGATTTGTCATTTCAATTCACATCATCTATGCCAGTTGGGACCACAGTTGTAATTGAATACTTGTAATCAGTTTTGTGATTACACTTCTGAGATTTTGTAACCATTTGATTGCTTTTTCAAACATAACATGTTGAGTAATTCAATTAATTTGTGCATTAATTTGTTGTCATTTTTCAACTACTTCTGTACAGAAATGACTACAGGGGCGAAGTGTCTGTGACGATGTGACTGTGTCAGATTTTTTGGGCACACAATGGTGCACATGGCTGCCTGGTATTTTGCGGTCTCTGTGGTCTTCGTTTTTGGTGCAGCTTCTTCTGGCATCTGTTGCAGTTCCTCGATTTAAGGCCAAGTCTGGTTCTAGAACAATGGCGTCAAGAGCTTCAACATCTTTCACCCAAAGAATTCGACTGGTATTGCTGTGTTTCCACTTGAGAAGCAACCTCTAATGTTTCAAAGAAAACACCAACACAGTTCTTTCAGTGACCTTACCTGCAGAACCTTTTCACAGCACCAAATACGAAGTGTGGTGCTTCATAGAGGATGTTTGGTTTCATTTGGCTTGGTTTGGTTTGGCATGGTTTGGTTTGTCTTGTAGGGTTCCAAAGAGATTCAGGCTATGACAGATGCACATTTTTTTTTTAGGGGCTTAAACAAATCCGACCGCCCGGATTTAATGAAGCTCCACTGTCTGCACAGTTAGCCTTGTTGGAGCTTATGGGATTGATGCACGGGTACGTTGAAGCGATCGCTTCAATAGGCAGAAAAATGTCTTTAGCCTAATGTTCTTCAGGTGTGCAAATTGATCCGTGAGCACCTAGCTGCATACTAATAAACCTGAAATTATTCTGCTGCTTTTCATTTGTGCTAAAAGGTGCAAGCTCCGTGCTCTTAGACCAATTTTTAAATTTTGATTAATAGAATTTCACACTAAACAGGCCAAAGCTAGCCTTAAAATGGAGTAGAGGCCCAAAATTTAGGTTGTCCATTTGATGTGCAAAAGCTTAACAAACAAGCGTCATGTGGGATACGCCTATGCCCTATGAATAAGATACCAACTTACAATCAAACCTTTCTTTCCCATACAAGTTTAGTCCCACTTTCAATAGTCAATGCTATAACTTTACAGCTGAGTTAAGCTCCCAAGAGGCATGCATTAACTGTTATTGCATGCCTCTTGTATCTGTTATTGCAGTACTTTACCAGTACTGCAATAACAGACTTTTGAAGCTGAATATTTGCTGTTAAATGCTATGAGGAAAACAACAAAAAGTAAAACATCTTGACAATCATATTAGGCAGAACATATCTGTTACCATTACTTGAAGTAACACCATTTGCTCAAACCACCGGTTTGAAAGAGCCCCGCGATATGGGTGATAAGCTTCACTTGAGCGAGTGCCGATGACCCAGTCTGACTCACAGCAACCTGAAAACTCGCAGTTTTTTTTTTTTTTTTTTTTCACTTGTAGTATAGAGTATTATTAAAATACATGATGTACTAAAAATGTATTTTTTGATGCCGACAATGCTCTCATTTTCAGCACATGATACCCAATATCAATACACAAAATGTATCAAAATATAGTATTGAAGCATTGTGCAACCACAATCGGGTGGGTACATTGTTCGTACAGTATAGCACCACCCTACTCTCTAGCACTTACATGCAGAGCATGTACGTGTAGCAGCTGATGTCTTCAGAAGGAAACGGTGCAAAACCAGTGACGACAACTTTGAATAGCAAATTCTGTTGAAAATTAACTGCGTGCAAAAAAAATTAAAGCAAGCCGCACTAGTTATTGCAGTTTGAATGACTTTGTGTTATGGCAGTTAAGTTTGATGGAAAGTAACATAATTGTAATCGATTACTGTTTTATAATTATCCATTACTTTTCTGTGGCTGTAATTGACCACTGTAATTAGCTACATTTGAAATGGTGTAATTGTAATTTTAATCGGTTTTTTATTCTTTGTAATGTGTGCAAGACTGATCAAGACCAAATGCTGGAATGACAATGAATTGACAAGCAGACATTATAGTGAAGTTAATGCATGCCTCTTGGGAGCTTAACTCAGCTGTAAAGTTATAGCATTGACTATTGAAAGTGGGACTAAATTTGTATGGGAAAGAAAGGTTTGATTGTAAGTTGGTATCTTATTCATAGGGCATAGGCGTATCCCACATGACGCTTGTTTGTTAAGCTTTTGCACATCAAATGGACAACCTAAATTTTGGGCCTCTACACCATTTTAAGGCTAGCTTTGGCCTGTTTAGTGTGAAATTCTATTAATCAAAATTTAACAATTGGTCTATAAGACTGTTGTTGAGACGTCTTTTTAGCTGCCTACCTGTCGGCATTGGCTGTTTACAGGTTTGGCAAAACATATTTTAATATTATTTTCATCATTTTCTGAACTTGACAAGGTGGACGCCAATGGTTCCCGATACCTACTGGGTGACATGGCGGGGCGGCTCTTTATGCTGCTGCTCGAGCGGGAGGACAAGATGGATGGCACCACGGCTGTCAAGGACCTCAAGTTGGAATTCCTTGGCGAGATCACCATCGCTGAGTGCATCACTTACCTGGACAACGGTGTTGTGTATGTCGGATCCCGGCTCGGAGACTCGCAGCTCATCAAGCTCAACTCAGAGCGCAATGATCAGGTATGAATCATATGAATTAACGATGCTTAACCTTATGCGTGGCACACGTTAACCGTAGTTGCTTATGCGCCAATAAACCGAGCACAACAGAAGGCAGATTTTCTAGTATCCTTTAAAGGTATTGAGAAGTATGGGCTCATTTGTTTGTGTCTCACCACCAAGTGTGCCACTTTGCAGGGTTCGTATGTGGAGATAATGGAGGTGTTCACTAACCTGGGCCCCATAGTGGACATGTGTGTAGTGGACCTGGAGAGGCAGGGCCAGGGCCAGCTTGTCACCTGCTCAGGGGCCTTCAAGGAAGGCTCGCTGCGCATCATCCGCAACGGCATCGGCATCCACGAGCACGCCAGCATCGACCTTCCGGGCATCAAGGGCATGTGGCCACTCAGGGTGGGGCCAGCCGTGGCCGCCCACTTGGGGGACGGCAAGAACGTTGGGGACAGCAGTGCCCAAAGGGACAACACACTCGTGCTATCGTTCGTGCGTCAGACGAGGTGTGTTTGTGTCAGAATGGCAAGTGCAGTCTTTGTCAAAAGTGCAGAGCCCAGGATGTCTGATTCTGAGCCACTTCATGCAGCTTTTAATGTGTTTCTAGTGTTTAAAATCCCTTGATGGTAAGATTTTTTTTCCTACCCTCTCCAATGGGAAGGACCTCTACTAATGCTAAATCAGCACCATTACACGTCTCGGAATCAGACCCCCTGGGCTCCACACTTTTGACAAAGGCGGTACATGGCGTGAGTTGGCGCTTAAGTTTCATACAGTCATCTTTCGCTAATATTAAACCTGGAAGGAGTCAAGGTATTGCTCATATTGTGTACACTTTAACAGTTCTCCTTCAGAACACCTTATGTTGACCAGATGTATGAATTAGCGAAGCCTAAAATTGAGATTTCACTGTGTTTTATTTTGTTCATGGTCTAGTAAAAACTCAAGTGAACAAGAATACATAGAGAAGAGTGCAAACTGACCAATATTCAATACAAAATTTATATGAGGCTTGAATGGAATGTAATGATCAATGTTTTATGTCTCTTTTGTATGTATTACCGTATTTATTCGCATAATGCTCGCACTAGCGTATAGCTCGCACTCTTAACATTAGGTGTCAAAAATTAGAATCTTTTTTTTTCCTCGTATAATCATCGCACCACCAATATTACCACCGCGAGAGTCGTCTGCTAGTACTAGTAACAAGCACCATCTTTGGAACGCTACTGAACCAAGCTGCCTTCGTGTGCTCTCGCTACCAGGTGGCGATAGCGTGCTCATCTTTTTCTTTTTTTCTTTTTTACCTCCATGACGCTCGTAGTTGCTGACATTTTGCGAGATGTCTCCGTGTCTCGTTGTTATTGTTCTTTGTTTCGTCCGTGTTCCTTGCTTTGTTCCACTGTCTACCGTGTTCTTGGTGCCGCATCGCGATGGCGCGGTATAGAATTTATACAGCTGCTTTTAAGCTGAAAGCTTTCCAGTACGCGCTACAGCATAGCAACCGCGCTGTCAGCCGGTACTTTAGCATCAACGAGTTCTGCGTAGTACGCTCTGGAGACGGTGATCGACACGGACTCGGGTCAAGTCTCTGATCAAGAGTAGAACTATATGGACTGCTGTGAGCGTTTTACCACAAAACGCGGGGAGTGATGAGGCTGCGTGTGGCAAATAAAGTGCTTTAGCAATTTGTACTTTTGGGCGACCCTATACTCTTATAAAAGGGTAAGTTCTGCTTGAAAGTAATGTTATGGTTATATTTACAATAGCTGGCCTAAGAATCCCAATTCACACCGGTTTAAGTTTGCTTTTAGCGCTCCAAAACTTTTGCTCGAAAATTTTCCTTGCATAATTATCGTACCCCGCAACTTAGCATCAATTTTCCGCGAAAAAAAGTGCGAACATTATGCGAGTAAATACGGTATTGGAAGTGCATGTCACACATTCCACACTTCCAAGCAAGCATATATGTTTTTCTTTTTTGCTTTTTGCTGCTGTTGAAAATCGTTGCTTGCTGCTTGTTTCTTGAGGAAAAGATGAAAAATTGTCGATGCAGTGCAGCCTTTGTGCAGCCTTTTAGACATCGAATATATGAGCCAGAAAAACGCAAGTGCTGTCATATATTTATTGAACTTTGTCAAATTTTATGTACCATGTTACTACTATCATTGCTCTTTCTGCTTTGAGCCATTCGGTGTGTAGACAGCTATTGAAGGTTAGCAGCAGATGCTGCTTCAAGCTATGTAGTCGAAAGCTTGTCTATCTGGGTTCACTTCTGAACTTTTCACTTCCTTGAGTTGTATAGAATGAATGATACGCAGCAAGACGTCCACATTCATCCGGTTGTCACTAAAACGTTGCCGAAAAGAGGCTTGTCAAGACCATCGCTCTCTCCTTTCAGGGTTCTCATGCTGAGTGGTGAGGAGGTGGAGGAGACAGAGCTGGCTGGCTTCGACACCTCTCAGCAGACTTTCTTCTGTGGCAATGTTTGCAACAAGCAGCTCATTCAGGTGCGTCTTCCTCTGGGCTTGAATCCCTCAGAGGCATACACCCTGTGGCAAGTGCATGCCACCATAGGGCATGCAGCAGCACCATGCATTGCACTTTTGAGGCGAAAGCTTCATCACGCCATGTAAAGCTAAGGTCGCCATGCGTGGCACAAACCGATACTATGCATGCACCTTTACCATGGCAACCAGCTGCGTCATTCCATAGGTGGTTCACCGCTGCGCTCGCTACAGAGAGGAGGGTAGCAGCATCCCAGCAGATGCACATGCTGGTGCGGAGAGGAAGAGAAAAGGGTAGTTTCCGCACTGCATGCGCACACCACTGCGGAAAGCTGGCCGAGTGGAGCAGGAAAACGTCTCCAGACATCGCATATGCAGGACATGAAAGTGGATTCTGCCTAGAACGGAGTAATTTCAACCATCTGGGGATCTCAAACATGCACTGACATCTCACAGCACATCGACACCTTTCCATTTTGCCTTCATCGAAATGCAGCTGCTGGCGGTTGTCTTCGCCTTTACTCCACATTCGGTTTAGTAGGGCTGAACCCCTCTCATTTTTTGGACTCCTGTCTGGAGAGCATGCTTCTCCTCTCCTCCCCCTTTGCTAGCTGCTATTCAGCTGCACTGAATATTTTATCTGGTTATCTGGAAGACTCTGCCTTTCTTCGTTAACAGTAATAACCTTCTTACATTTTCTGTTCTTTCCCCAAACGAGCGACCACATATTATTTAAATTGTCGTTCCTCCGTCATCTTTCTGTGTTCCGCATTTCTCTCCCAAAACCTTTGCCCAGCACGACGTGGCATAGGACGGATGTCCTGGCGTAGGATGGACGCATTGGCTAAAATTTATTTTTGAAGCCTCTCCATGCCCCTCTTACACGTGACCTCTATGTATGCTTCTGCTCTCTACAGAATGATTTTGCTTTGTTTGCCTGGTCACACTGTTGCCTAACCTTCCTTTTGGACACCTTTAAATTATGGCGAAATTCCTAATGATAAATTTTGTGAAGTGTAGTTTTAGAAACATACAGATTGTCTGAGAAACATGCAGTCAAACCCGGATATATTGAACCCGGAAATTCGAATTTCGGTTATATCGAACTCACGGAATATCCCCTTGAATATCCCATGTAAAAGTATAGGAAAGCTGCATCGCATATCGAACTCCAATTTCACCCGTCGTTCGATATATCGAACTTCGCACCACGCACTGGAAGGTACGCCTTCCTCAAAGACTTATCGCATCACCCTTGGCAGTTTGCTGCGGGACGTTTTCAAGCCACGCGCGGAAGAAATGAGAGAGAACACTTCGGCGCCGCACCCTTTCCCCAAAAGCACGCTCATCTTTGGCGATCGTTTGCCCCACGCGTGACGTTTGCAAGCCATGTGTGTGGAGGAACAAGAGGGAGCTGGTTTGGCAATGGCCGCTATGGAGCTGACATAGCCAATGTAGCCATGGTGTTCAAGAGAGGGGAACAACGCGATAGAGCAAAGTGCAAGCGTGTGCCCATTCTTTCTCCCCTTCTCTCTCTCTCTCTCATTCCTGGTCTTCGTTCACCAGCTCAGCCCGTGGCAGACAAGCTGACAAGCCAGCCGCCGACAAGCCAGCTCAGCCCGGGGCAGACAGCACATTGGACACTTTCTCCAGTGTGTGTTGTTGAACCCTCTGTGCACGGCGGGCAACGTGCGATGCACTTCTTGAGTTGTGCTGCATATGCGACCTAGCGTGGCGGCTGCAGACATTAAAAAGTGGCAGATTATTTTATTTTTTTTTATTTTTTTGCGAGAGGCGTTCATCCTTGTCATCGCGCCGAATGTGCGGTGTAATGTAAGCGGCAGATTTTATTTTTATTTTCGAGAGTCTATTTTTGCATCTATGAATCAACGAAAGCACACAGTCAACCGCTATCATGACGCTGGCTTTTAGCATTGTTGGCTTCAAATGGCATTTGCAACTAACACGCTTTCCAATGATTTTGGGGCAGTGGACTCCGCCCGCTCCAAACGAAGTGTGATAAATGGTGTGATAAATCGAACCAGGCTTGTGCAATCAAGCCATCACGGGCACTCTGATAAGTTCGCTCCCCACCACCGCAGAAACTAATATCAAAAGTTTGGTCAAAAGATAAACACTTCGTGACGTTATCGCTGCGCAGCATCTTGGTGCGCTGCCAATAAATGAGCTGTGGATGCGACGGCCGAAACGGAGAGATGCGCCACCAACTAACGCTTTTTTTTTTTTTTATTTGTAGGCAGCAAAAGTGGAGGGTGGGTTCATTATGCTAGCGGGTTGGTTACGCGACAAATATGGTATCATTTTTCACGATCACAAGTGGCGTCTCAAGGAGATTTTTGTATATCGAATTATCCGTATATCAGACGTTCCTGCTTGGCCTAGGAGCAGTGCGTGTGACTTGGAATCCAAGGTTCTGGTTTTGATTCCCATGTTACCCTCCCTAAACTTTACTTTGCAGCGAACCATGTGACGTTGAACCTTTACAGCCAGCTATGGTTTTCTCCTTGCGTCAATGCCACTGATACCCTTCTCACCACTGAATGCTGCCACGTTAATATAACAGGGCTCATGCTGCACGGGAGCATGCATGAGACATTCTTTACGTAAAGGTGTCACAAAGAAACAGTTGACTGGGGAGCATGCAAGACATACACATAGGCACTTTGTTTCAGCCGCCTTTACATAATAACCTTGCTGCGATGTGCAGTGGTTAGGACACTTGACTACTGTCTGAAAGGATGCTAGATTGAATCCCAGCTACTGCGGCTGCTTTTCGATGGAGGTGAAAAGCAAGGCGCCCATGGGCTGTTCTGGAGCCCTTCACTACAGTCTCTCATAGCCCGAGGCGCTTTGGGACGTTAAACCCCACAAACCAAGCCAAACCAGACCTTTACATACTAGTCAGATATGGTTCCCTCTACATCTTGCTTCTATTTAACTTTTTGACTGTTGAATATTCCGGAAAAAAAAAAAGTTCAGCTCCAGTGTTGAATTTTTTTAAACACGATGCGTTTAGCGCAGTACCCGTACGGCAAAAACAGTCAAAGGGTTGATGAACCCAGCTAGCTGTAGCACTGTGTTTGGAAATAAAAACCTACCTGTTCAATTCTGCCCTGAACCTTTTGGCCAACAATCGCACACTGCCTTACACTAAAGTACTGTGGTTGCTGCCTAGGTCACAGCAGCAGCCGTGCGCTTGGTTGACAGCCAGACGAAGCAGCTGCTGCACGAGTGGAAGCCTCCAGGGGGCCGTAACATCAGCGTTGTGACGTGCAACCAGAGCCAGGTGGTGTGCGCGGTCCGCAAGGAGGTCTTCTGCCTAGACATCGGGGACGGGGTGCTCAACCAGATCAGGTACCTACTAACACATTGCGATGATACCACTGACTTTGTTGCCTAATGCCTTGGCCTTAATGACATTTGTCATGGTGCTTTGATGTGGGTACGATGGGTACCAAATACTTAGGTGCAGCTCCTCTTGCTGACAACAGTGTGTTGGGCGCAACAAGATGACGGCTCAAGGGAGAAGGGTCACTGCCTACGAACCATGACATAAAAGCAAAGTACAATAAAGCCTTGTTGATTCGACTCATTATTTTGAAAATGGTGATAATTTAATGTGGTAACAGTTCAGACTAACACCTGTGGTAGTCATTGATGTTTATCAATGGATGGCAGTAGCAGACATGACTATCATGACTATATTACACCTTGTGATGTGACAGGGGTTTTGGGCATTGTGGTCATTAATTACGAAAAAGCATTTGCAGGGGTCAAGTGGATGCAGATAGTAGTAGCACAGTGCTGGGTTAATTGAAGGAATATGGGACAGGCCTTCGCCCTGCAGTGGGTGTAGTCTGGCTGATGGTGGTGGTGGTTGTCACCCCAAAACTGTTGGCATCCTTAGATGGTATTAGGCTTGCTATGCATCATCTGTGCTGAAATAGATAGGCATCATTCAACAAGGCTACATGCATGAAGTCTGCAATCCAGGCAAATATTTCTAGCCATTGTCATTTTCAAAATGAGACACCTGTCCTGCAAATTAGAATGCAGAGCGAGGACAGCAGCACTCATGGGTGGCCCTTGTTTCCTGCATGCGTTGTCTGTGTTGGTGTGTAAAAACCCTTGGAAGTAGTATGTGTTTCAGAAATGGCCCTCAGTGGATGCAGCAACCTTTAAAATCTTGCGAACAAATTATCTGCAGACGCTTTCCGCTGTTCCTACCCCATGTGACATGAGGCTTGGGAGGAAAAAAAATATTTGAAGGGAGGGGTCTTGCACTCCCTCTTCTTCTTTCTTTTTTTGTGTGTGTGTGTGTGTGTGTGTGTGTGTGTGTGGTTTTGTTTTTGTTGGAGAAGTACCACTGCCAATGAAGATACCCTAGAAAAACGCACCACAGGAAACTGAATTGTGCGGTCTTGTATGTCAAAGTAGCTCTTAAAGAGCCAAGTACAACCCCTGAACACTGTTCTCTTCAGTATCTTCCAAGTTTTCATGTTGGCAGGTAAATTAGCCTATTTTCAAATTGGCGTTGAATCTCTGTGCAGGCCCTTATGAAGCAAAATTGTGGGAGATGCATTCATCAGGGAGTGTTGCAAGCCTTGAGTTTCAGGGAAAGGAATGATGGATTGACTGTGCAAAATCTGTCTTTCCATCGCAGTAATGCAGAGCTAGAAAATGAAGTGGCCTGCCTGGACATCACGCCCCTTTCAGAGGGCTCTGAGAAGTCGACACTCTGTGCGGTGGGTCTCTGGACAGACATCTCCATCCGCATCCTCAGCCTGCCATCTCTTCAGCAGCTGCAGAAGGAGAACATTGGAGGCGGTGAGGATCCTTCGGGCCACCACTTCTTTCCTTGCCATGCACTTTACAGTTGCTAAATGCTGAAATGAGTTCCATGGGCTTCAGTACCTTTCGAAGAAGCGATATTTCTGATTGAGTTTGGTAGTAGCATGAACCTGGAGATGGCTGCACTGCTTTCTTTCTTTACCTTCTAATGCATTGGAGGTGTACAGTGGCCACAAAGCAGGTTTCTGTTCAGAATGCATCTTTAGAAATGCTATGTGTTTGCCTGGGGTGCTTTGTGCTTTGCTTTTAACATAATGTCTCATCTGCTGTTTCTATATCTCTTGCCTGCCCACAACACTTTTACTTTCAAATCTGACACTTTCAAGGCAACTTGAGCAAGTGTGCTGTAGAAAGCAAGACCCTGTTTGGTCAGCTTCAGGTTACTTTCTAGTGTGGCATGTCCTGTGGTTATGTGTGTTAGGGTTATGATGGTCAGCTAAGAATGGTGTCTGTAGAGAAGCACTGCTGATATTGTTCCTGCCTGTTCTTTTAACCTTACGTCATGCAGAGATAATTCCAAGGTCAATATTGATCACAACATTTGAGGGCATCCACTACCTCTTGTGCGCCCTCGGCGATGGCTCACTCTTCTACTTCCTGCTTGAGGCCGCAACTGGTGCTCTCTCAGATAGGAAAAAGGTGAGCATGTTTATCAGGATGTGCAGAACTTCTTCTGTGGGTGTTGCTTTTGTTATAGGAGGTTTTTGCTACTTGTTTATTATTCGCTGTGCAATTATTGCTTACACTAGGATGTTTACCGATATTCACAGCTAAAAACCTCATATTAATCGTATGGAGTGGGTGCATTTCAAAAGGAGAAAAATGCAAAAGCTTCTATGTACTGAAACCTCAGTGTGTGTTAACGATAAAAACCTTAACCCTTGTGTGCATTGTAACTCTCTGGATACCACGTTCGCACTTGACAATTCAGTGCTGTTGAGATCTTGAGCTGGATGTCGAAAGGCCATGTCAGGTCATGGACTCATCATGAAATCATGATGATCCCATGAAGCATGATGAAGCTAACCGTCAGTTATGAGTACAACAGTTAATGTAGGTATCAAACTAACATCCCATCTTGCACGTATGATTTTGTTCTCTCCAAGTCAATAGGCTGGCTACTTTTTTATAATCTATACAGTCAAACCCGGATATATCGAATTTTGGTTATATCGAACTCGCGGAATATCCCCTTGAAAATCCCATGTAAAAGTATAGGAAAGCCGCGTCATATATCAAACTCAATTTCACCAGTTGTTCGATATATCGAACTCCGCACCACGCACTGGAAAGTGTGCCTTCCCCAAAGACTATCGCATCACCCTTGGCCGTTTGCCACGTGATGTTCTCAAGCCATGCGCGGAAGGAATGAGAGGGGACAGTTCGGCGACGGCTGGTCTAGGGCAGCGCCGCGCCCATTCCTCAAAGGCGCGCACATCTGCGTTATCGTTTCCCGCGCGCCAGCACGTGACGTTTGCAAGCCGTGTGCGTGAATGAACCAGGGAGAGCCGGTGGGAACGAGAGGGGAAAAACGCGATAGAGCGAAGCGCAAGGGTGTGACCATTCCTTTGCCGAGCTATTTCTCCCTTTCCTCTCTTCCGGCCTTCGTTATCAGTAGCACGCGCTACGCATGCGCCAAGCCAGCTCAGCCCCTTTTCAGGCATAACTCGCTTTCTCCAGCGCGTGTTGCAAACCCTCTGCGCGCTCCGGCTAACGTGGCTATGGCGCCAATGAGCGGCAGATCTCTCTCTCTCTCTCTCTCTCTGCATGGCGTAGCGTAAGATATGGCGGCTGTGGGAAGTTAAGAAGCAGCAGTTTTTTTGCAGGAGTCATTTCTTGCATGTATAAGTCAACTAGAGCATGCGGTCTGCTGCGATCGTGACACCGGCTTTTAGCATTTTTCGCTTCAAACAGCATTTAGCTATCACGCTTTCCAATTATTTTGTGGCAGTGGACTACGCCCGCCCCAAGCGCGGCGTGATAAATCGAACCAGGCTTGTGCAATCAGCCATAAGTTCGCTCCCCGCCACCGCAGGAGCTATCAAAAGATAAACACGCCGCGACGTTATCGTTGCGCAGCATCTTGGCACGCTGCCAAGAAACGAGCTGTGGATGAGACGACTGAAACGGAGTGACTCGCGCCATCGACATGCAAGGGAAAACGCCTCGTCGCGGCGACACAGAAACCTTGTTTTGAGCTGCCGCGGTGGCTCGAGCGGGACGCAGTTCCAACAAGTTGGAAATTTTTCGCTTTGTCGCTGCCACTCGTCGCTGCGATAGCTCAATCGCTTGTGAGCGAGCTGGCCTTAACACTTTTTTTTTTTTTTCCTTCTTTTTTCTTTTTTTTTCTCAAATTCTCGGGTGCAAAAGTGGAGGGTGGGTTCATTATGCGAGTGGGTTGATTACGCGACAAATACGGTATTGCTTTTCGCATCGTAAGTGCCGTCCCAGGCCGATTTCTGTATATTGAATTATTGATATATCGAACTATTTCGCGATCCCCTTCGAGTTCGATATATCCGGGTTCTACTGTATAAGCCGAGGCAGGCTAAAGTCTAGGGAAGCACTACTCATATCCATGACTTCCATTAATGGCCCTTTAACGACATGCAGGTAATTTTTTTTTAAGGCTTTCTTGTTAGCTAAGCAGAAAGGTGGTAACAAGAGGGAATTATAAACACAATAATGGAGTTAAACATTAAAATTTGGATTTCATTTTTCGTTGTATAATTGGTTACCAGAGTTGTACAGCATAATGATATGGCCATGGTAGTTGTTTCCGGCTGCTGCTTTTTTTACTTTTATCTTAATATGGGTGTCTCGATCTTCTCATGTAGCTACTTATCCTTGTTGGCCATGACATGAGCTATCAGTACTAGTATAACAAATGCTGATAAATTTTTTTATTTACTAGCCCTTACAGTTGGTGCAGTGTTATGTCAGGGACGAATTCAAATGGGGTTTGATTCGCTGCATTGAAAAACTCGTATGTTGCACAGGTTACCTTGGGCACGCAGCCAACAGTCTTGAAGACGTTCAAGTCGCTCTCCACCAGCAATGTGTTTGCCTGCTCAGACCGGCCCACAGTCATCTACTCGAGCAACCACAAACTGGTGTTCTCCAATGTGAACCTCAAAGAAGTCAACCACATGTGCCCTCTCAACTCAGAGGGCTACCCAGACAGGTGACTTTGCACTGTCTGACTTTTCCTTCTTGTTCTGTTTGTTATATAGTAGAACTCTGCTGTAGTGAACTCAGGTATTCGCCGCGAGATCGACCTAGAGGTGGCGCCACCGTCGCTCCGGTAGTGTGGATAGGCAGCCGGCGGCGCTCGCAGAAACGCACACTGCGTAGGTCTGCTTCTGGGTTTACGGCGGGTTGGTTAGCGATGAAAACATGTCTTCTGCAGTATTTCTGCAATATTGCAGAAAAAAATTCAAGGATTTCGCCAGTGCAGCAAAAGAAGTGCGGATTTTAGGAAAACAAAGCATGCAACCACCAGTCTTTTAGATTTACTTTGCACGTTTCTTGCGCTGTACCGCGCTCATGCGCCTAATACTTGGGCCTACCTAATGACAGCTTTGTTTTTCTTATCGACTTTTAAACAGTTTGCACGTGTCTCATGCGAGTGAGACTAGCAAATTTAGTGTCAAGCCCACGCAGATATAAAGTTTGTGCTGTGACCTGCAGTGCTTTAGAGTGAATCGAGAAAGCCTGGTTCATTATATCGTACTTGACTCGGGGATTAAGCAGGTTAAATGTAGCACTGACAGCGTACTGCATGGCGAGTTGCTTTAGACTGAGTGCACATCAACTCTGCAGCCCAGACAAGCAGGCACAAGTATTCCCCAAAAATGAGATCACGCCGACACTATACAGGAAACCTCGCCGCACAGGAAAGCTGATTGTTCAAGTGTACAGTGCTGAGTGGATTGAATTTGCCAAGATGCTTTTTGCGGCCACTGTCATAGAATGTGATAGCGTATTACTGCATGTGCCAATAACTGTAAATGATTTCCTGAAACCGAGGAAAGTATAAGGGATTTCTGATGTGTGATGTTAATATATAATGGTTAATATATTTAATATGGTTAATATCTATAATGTCAATATATTAGTAGTGTAATAATTTTGTTTTGCAATGCCAATAAATTTCACCGCGCGAGAGAACTTTTACATACTTGACAGAATTTACAATAATCAGCGATTAATTTTCAGTAACGTTAAGGGGGGACACCACTCTTAAAACTTTTTTCCTTATTTATGGGTGGATCTGACTGAAACTTGCACCATTAAAGTACTTTTGCATGCTGATTTCAAATATCTGATTAGTTTTCTTGTAGATGAAATAGCTTTCAAAATAATCCCTAATTCATGTTCTTCGTTTGGAGGTGAGTTAATTACTAAACACTTTATGGCATGAGGAGAATAGCCCTGCCAGAGTGATCTAGAAGGATCATAGAGTGCCGCTAGTCATGAATTAACGTGGTAGAAGAATTTGAACCAAAGTTACAATAAGTCAAACTTTTATGAATAAAAGCCCAGGTTGGCACCTAAGATTGATAATTAATTCGGTAAATGTTGCCGCATAATAACTGTACATATTTTTGTCCTACGGCACTGTCAAAGGTTTTCTCTTTCTAACAAGACAAGAATGAGAGCTATAGCACAAATAGACTAAGAGATATCTCTCCTCCAAAATTGCAGCACCCTCAAAATTGCAGTTTTGAGAAAACGAGGAAAAACACTTCACAGCATGTAGGTGTAAATTATGTCAATGATTGATATGTCAACAAGATCAGAAACAGGTGGAAAGTGATCTGAAGCGAAAATTAATGGCCTATGCCAATTTGAGCCAAAGTTACGCAATAGGAAACGCTTGAAAGGAAAATTCCATTTGGGTACCGAAGACAACATAACCTTCTCAGCAAATTTTCTTTTGTCGTCACTGCATTTACCTTGGTTTCATGAGACTCGCAGGATTCCCTTTCTAGAAAAAAAATTTTTAAAGCAATAGCAAGAACAGGACCAGAGATATTGATCTTTAAAAAATGCAACACTACCAAAATTGGGGGATTGTCGGAAGCACTCAAGCCTCACGGCATTTAATCAGGAAGGGCAACCCCAAAGACCTCATGCTATTAAAATGCACCAGGAGCATAGTCGGGGTGCATGCTGTCGCGGTGTTTTCTTTTTTCTGTTTTAGCAACGCCAAGCGAAGCCGCCCGCTTCCTTGCAGAACGTACGCTACGGTGCAAGTCCTTTTCTTCAGCTCTCCTGGACCCAGTTGCTGTCACATTTGTACTGCATTCTTGCAGAATTGCTGCTGCTGTATGCTTGCAGCCGGCATTGAAGCGCAGCACAGCTTCTGCTGTGGCTGCTTCCACAGCAAACAGTGATGAGTGCCGCTCTTTGTGGATCAAGGTCCAGATGACCGAGTGGAAGCTTTCGTTCGAGTTCTGGGTCTTCCCCCGAATGCACCTCTGCAGCAGGCTCTTCTCTGATAAACGACTATAAACAGGCAAAAGAGCATCAGCCACATCTCTTGGCAGACTGTAATTGTGCTTTGGTGCAGGCTCCTCTTTTGCCTTTGCAGCGTTGTGGCGGCACCATGACTTCTCACCGGTAGGACACAAACTGTGTTTGGGGCAGTCATCAGTAGATGTGATGTGGTAATATGTCGCCATCACAGCTCGCTGCATGGCATCCACATCACCTACATTTGATCGAAGCGCTCGGCCATAATATATTGCCAGCTTGTCAACTAGATCAGCTGTCAGCCTTCCTCTGCCACCAAGACTTTGCTTCCCTGCACCCTTGTGTCTCTGCAAGAGGTTGCGCAAAGCTGCTCCCATACGCTTGTGCACGTGATTTATGCAGTCCTCTTTGACTATTTCAATGTAGCCATAGATTGCAGCATCTTTAAGAGCACTGAACGTGCGACTGTCCCCATCGCATAGCATGGTTGTGTAGCGCATGTTGTGGCGCTGCAGAGATCTCAAACAGAATTTTGCCAGCCTCTACTTCCATTTGACCAGCCTTGGAGTTGGTGTTTTTTTGGCACTGGTGGCGTGATTTCCAAAGTTCGTAGCCGTCAGTGTTTGGCTTGGGACCAATTTCGCAGCCCAGACAAAAGTTTGACAACACCACATAATCAAGCACGTAACCAGTGAAGAGTTCCACCACGGCACCGACGCCTATATGTGATGAGTGTCCGCGCGTCATCCATGTGCCGTCGTAGCACACGGCAATGTTCCCCCTATGCCCAAAACACAAGTCATCGTAGACCTTCGCCACTGCCTGCGCGGCTTGTGCCATAGCGGTCGTGGCGGCTCGGGTAGCAGCGGGTTGCAGTGTGTTCTTCAGATGCCGTTGAAACGTCTTGTTGTGCATCCCGCGCCGCGACAACCCCATCGCCGAAAAGATATCGTTCATTGCTGTCTGGCCGTTACCGGTCGACAGCATTGCTCGACTAGCCAGAATATTCAGCTCAAAAGGATTGCACCTTTTCTCGCCGTCAACCCTCCGCGAGTTCCACTCGGCCGCAATCTCACCGCAGTTGTCGCACAGCACGATCAGTTTTACGGCGAGGCCATAGCTCCGGTCGCTGGTAATTAAACGCACGCATCCACGACACGTTTTGCACCGCACGGCATCCAGAAGGATATTCACAATGCTGAGGTCAATTACCGCATAGGAGGCTGTTCCGTCCGCATCTGACTCTGCGGACGCACCACTTGCATCGGCGAACAGCGCGGTCTTTCGTGCCGTCGCCGGCGTCGATACCAGTCTATCAAGCGTAGCCTGCTCACGGGCACTCACTTGAGTTATGTCACTGTTAGTGACAGGCGCGGTATCAATACGTACATGACTGCAGTCGGCACGAAGAACGGCGCCGTTGTCCAGCGGAATCGGAGAAGCGTCGCCGCCCGCAACGTGATCGTCACACAATCCCGCAGCACTGGCACTTGCTTCTTGCACAGTATGCAACGAAGTCGCATTCTTAACGCGTTTCTTTGGTTGCTTTCGCCCGAACTTGTGCAAAGAGCGGTACTTCTTCGCGCCTGGCATGACTCTCGCGTTGCACTAGCGTGGTCGGCAGAAAGACAAAATGGCGTCACTGGGAGTCCGCATTTCAGGGCTAGCTTGCCGGAACCAACCAAACGACGCCATTTTGATCACGTGCCTTAACCGGCCAATAGTAGCGCGCGCTGCATGCTATCTTTTTGTTTGTTTTTTATGGGGAAGGCGGAGCGCACAGGGTTGCTTTCCGAAAGAAAAAATAAGCCGAAAGCGCGCGCTTTCGAACGAGACCAAAATCGCCGCGGTGGAGCGCGTAGTTCTCATGCGCCGGGCGATCGAAATTGGGTGTCGTTTGTCCACAATTTAAAGGGCAGTGGGTGTGGTACTGCATTTTTTAATCGCTATAACTTCATAAATACGCGGGGTATAAGGATGAAAATTTGCGTGCAGATGCGGAATGGTGCGAGGAATACGAAAATGAAAAAATTGAAAATCCGATTTTCAGGCCGATTTTCGGTGCCAAAGAGCCGTGTCCCCCCTTAAAGTTCAAGCTACGAGTTACTCGCTGCGAAGACATCATTATAAGCTGCGCATGGGCACTGTCATGTTCTGGGAAGCAATTTTAAAGGCTGAAGATTTCTTTATCACTAATTATTATTCCGTAAATCTTGCGCAAAGTAAAATATTAGGGTTGCTTACAAAACAGGTGCCGGATATAAAACTATTCCGAAAGAAATGGAGGTCATCCTATTATGCGACTATAAAAATGTATTTATTCCCGAACTAAACACTGACATTTAAGCCCGCATGAAGCTGTTTTACTCCCCTTGTCAGAAACGACGAGTTTGCTCGGAAGACAGCACTTGGACGAAAAGGGATTATGATTATAATAGGCTACCAGTAAAGTACATTGATATAGATGTATTATTATTTAGTGTAACAATTAGATGTAGGGAAGATGTTTCCCAAACATTCGAGCATTTCTATAAAGCAAAGTGTGCTCACTACCATTTTACGGATGCACAGAAGCCTTCAACAGAAAAAAAAAAAAAAAAAAAAAAAAAAAAAAAAAAAAAAAAAAAAAAAACATATTGGTCCGGGTTTTAACGCATGAAAGCGGCATCGGTTATGACGGATGATTGAAGAGGCTGGTTTTGGTGTCGTTTTTATTGCATTATTAACATCACATTTACCACGTGGGATTGTTTACAGTGCAGTCGAATCCCACAGCAGAGGAGCGCCTTTCAAAACTGTCATGATTGAATCCCCTGTTCTCGAAATCAGCAGTCGAGCGCCCTTACCATTGAGACACCGCGACAGAGGTATAAAAACAAAATAAAAAAAAGCGTATTCACACAACTCTATCGTGCATACAGAAGGCATAGCAGGCATAGAGTGGTCTGTTCAAACTGCATTCTGCTATTTGAAGCAGTCTGTGGTGGCATATGTTTTAGTAACTGCGGTATTCCAAACAGAAACGGGAATATGCGATTTCTGAGCGTTTGCATTAACTTTTATTGGCGGCAGTGACCTGTCTTGCTTTGACACGGCGCTAATGACAGTACCACTTCGTTTGAGACACTGCGTGTCAAAGGATCTCAAGCGCCGAAGACAGCGATGGATGATGTCCTTTTCACAGCATGACATACTCGATACGGACAAATATTTTTTTTTAATGAAGTGTGGGGTTATAGACTGTTCATATTTCTTTTGCAAGAGGCATATAGGTAAGCAAAAGCGCACAGGAACCGCAAAACAAACAAAAACACTCTTGTACACGCCTCATGCACGCGCGTAAATCACTGCGGGCTGGCACGCGACGCGAAAACGCATCCACACTGAGTAGATTTCGCCGCTGAGCTGCAAGGTGGCGACTCTGCTCAATCTCGAGGCCAATAGTAAAGTAAACCTACAGCCCCATTGTGTCTTCCATAGGTATATATAGTAAATATGTACAAATATATATACCTGTATATAGTAAATACTTTTTCCTGTTACAGTAAAGAAGTCTTTAGCTAAAAATAGTCACCATAAAGAACATCTGACCATGACAACAAATTTCTTGTGCAGTGATGACCTCATCCAGAATTGCGGGGCCAGAATTTGTGGTTTATAAATAAGCACTATATTTACTCGAATGTAACGCAAGGGGTGGCTTTGCATATTGCCCAATGGGAAAAAATAAAAGCACCAATGTAACGCGAGATAAGCGCTTGAAAAGGTACCTTTAAGAATGGATGGAGGGTCAAATCAACCAAAATTTGCATTCTTTAATTTCAGTGGCAAAATATTCTAGAATTCATTGAAAATTTTTTCACCGAGTGGCATCCTCAGATGTGCATCAAAAGTATTTTAAAAATGGCGCCAAACACGCCTCCCCCCTCCCTTGTGTCTTTGTTTGCTCACTACAAGTTTGCACGACACGCACCTGTGTCTCCCTTGTTACTCTTGATTTAACAACGCACAGAAGCGACTACGGCAATAAATATTGATAAATATTATGTATAGTTACTGTTATCTGTAGTTCAGTTAACGCTGCAACGGTGCTGTGTTAGGGGGGATAGGATCGTGAAAGCCGCTTTTGGCGCAAAGCGTTTGTTAACGCCAGGCGCGTTTTGTCAGCATTCGGTCGTTACTTTTAGCCGAACCGCAGGTGTTTTGTGTGATAAGCTTATAATGTGTAAGTAGCAATGCCTCAATTTTCTCTTAATCCACGCAAGAAGCGCAAATTCTGCAGAAACCAGCATATGAAACTCAAGCCTCAACGTGTCGGGCCCGAGTACAAGCGCTGCGAAGTTTGGAGGCGCTGTACATGATGCATACTTTGATAGTTTGGATGCGGGATCAACTGATTACCGTAAGATAGGCATTTCCCTGCTGAATCAGGTCATCATGCGTGTTGCCACGTGCAAGAAGTGTGGGGTCGGTAGCCTTCGGCTTGAAGAGAGTTTAAAAATACGCCGCGGTCTTGTGTCCATTATCACAGTGACCTGTGACTCTTGCACCGACACTTTCTTTCTGTACTTCTAACCAGGTTGAAAGCGGGCACGAAGTGAATGTGAGATTTGCGTACGCGCTGCGGTCCATTGGGAAAGGCCGACAGAGTGGGGCACTGCTGTGTGTGCTCATGAACATGCCACCACCTCCATCGCAAGCTACAACAAAATTCTTCATGCTACCCGAAAGACAGACAGCACACATGCTGCTGCAGCTGAAGTGATGCTACTGATGGACGCTTGCCGTAACAGTAGATGGCACTTGGATGAAGAGGGGACATTCATCATTGTATACAGCGTTGTGACAGTCATTTCTGCCAACACAGGAAAGGTTCTTGACTGTGAAATTGAAAGCAAGTTTTGTATCTTTTGGGCACGGAGCCAACATAATGAAGAAAACAAGCACCTTTGCGAAATAACACACAATGGCTCGAGTGGCGCCATGGAGGCCAGTGGTGCAGTCAAAGTGTTCAAGCGTTTTGTGGACACGGATGGACTTAAGTACACAACTTATACTGCGGACAGAGACAGCAAAGCCTCCCTAGCTGTAAAGGAAGACAATCCATGTGACTGTGGTGTGGAAAAACATGGAATGTATATATAGGCCATGTACAGAAAATGATGGGTACAAGGCTGCGCAACATAAGTCCATGAAGGGCAACATACTAGACGACGCTAAACGCCTCAGCAGAAAGTATCGGCTTACTGAGAGAGACATAGATTCTCTTCAATTTTATTATGGCAAAGCCATACGAGACCACACGCATAGCCTCGATGCTATGCAAAAAGCAGTGTGGGCTATGTATTTTCACAAACTGAAAATATATAGCGCACACTACAGGGGAGTCTTCCTGGTGTAGTTGCAACCGTGGCACTGCCCTTGGCAACCCAGATGTGTACTAGCACAAGAACTCTATTCAGAAACAGTGATGAAATGCATCAAGCCTGCCTTTCAAGCACTTGCCGCCCCTGAGCTTTTTAGAAAGTGTCTCCATGGGCAGACTCAAAACGAATCCTTGAACAACTTCATTTGGTGTAGGTGCCCGAAAACGTCTGCTGTCTATGATGCCATCAGTTGCTACAATGCTAGAAAAAAAGTCCTTGAGGCTCTTGGTGTCATACCAGACATGTTTTGCGGTGCTGAGCTGAGCCGGAGAGACCGAGTCAGAATAAGAAAGGCAGATTTTCGAGCCTCTGCTGAAAGCAAAGGAAAGGCGAAAGCAAGTAAAAGAAAAGGTTTTACAGCGCAATCCGAAGCTAAAAACGGTGAAGATTATGCACCAGGGGTGTTTTAGAACAGCTGGCCTGAATGTAAATCTTCAAACTGCGATTTCTCGAAATTCCTTTTTTTGCGGCCAAAAGGAACATTGTCTCTGCTGTCGTGCAAGTGTGTACAATCATTTTTTTGGGAGTTGTTTATAAACACCAATAGAACTTCCTAAACCAAAGCAAGCGTTTTGTCGCAATTACTTTTTTCTTTGACACTTTTTTGTGCGGAAAATGGTTGAAATTTTATTTTTCGTTGTATACATGTTTTTTAAATATCAAATTTTTGGTATGATTTTCAGCATTATATTAATAGCCTCTTATTGCAGAGAGCTCCCAAAATTTCAGCTCAATTCTTCAAAAAAACTGTGAAGATATTAACGAACATAGCTAAACACCTATGGCTGCTATCCATCTCCCCTTAATTTATTTATTTACGAATACTGTTAGCCCTTCCGGGCTGTTACATGGTGGGCAAAGTACATTTAAACAGTGCAATAAATTTCCAATTCTTTCTCAAAAGTTTCCATAGAACAAGTTTTTTTCAAATATGCGTCGGTCAAGGTTGTTTCATCAATGACTGTTTTAGGCAGAAACAAAAATTTAAACACGTCAACTCTTGGCACACAGGACATCACTGCAAAGGGATGATTAGTACGAGATGACAGTCTCCTGGGTAGCCGCAAGTACAAGCCGGAATACAAATTGAATTGGTAAAGGAACTGGTAAAGGAACTTGAGCCTAGCAATTTTTCTGCCAGTAGCCAAGGTTGGTAGATCAGCAAGTGAAAAGTTCTGTTGTGGACTGTGTTCTTCTATAGCGGGAAAAGACGAACCTCACTGCTTATCTCTGAACCCGTTCAAGTTTGTCTATGAGATATTTCTGGTTTGGATCCCAAATTATGCTCGCATATTCCAGAATTGGCCTCACTATTGATATACAGTCGAACCCGGATATATCGAACTCAAAGGGGATCGCGAAATAGTTCGATATATCGATAATTCGATATACAGAAGTCGGCTTGTGACGGCACTTACGATGCGAAAAAACAATACCGTATTTGTCGCGTAATCAACCCACTCGAATAATGAACCCACCCTCCACTTTTGCACCCGAGAATTTGAAAAAAAAAAAAAAAAAATGCGTTAAGGCCAGCTCGCTCACATGCAAGCGACTGAGCGATCTCAGCGACGGGCGGCAGCGACAGAGTGAAAATTTTTAAACTTGTTGGAACTGCGTCCCTCTCGCCGCTCGCGCCACCGCGGCAGCTCAAAACAAGGTTTCTGTGTCGCCGCGGCGGCAGAAGTCGCGAGCATTTTCGCTTGCATGTCGATGGGGCGCGTCAGTCCGTTTCGGTCGTCTCATCCACAGCTCATTGGCAGCGTGCCAAGATGCTGCGCAGCGATAACGTCAGGGCGCGTTTATCTTTTGATAGCTCCTGCGGTGGCGGGGAGCGAACTTGGCAGAGTGCCCGTGATGGCTTGATTGCACAAGCCTGGTTCGGTTTATCACGCCGCGCTTGAGGCGGGCGTCATGATAACAGCAGCTGACCGCGTGCTTTCGCTGATTCATACATGCAAGGATAAACGATAAAAAAAAAAAATAATAATAAACATTTCCAAAAAAATAAAAAGAAAAAACCCTGCCGCTTCTTAACATCCGCAGCCGCCATATCTTACGCTACGCCGCGCGTACAGCACAACGATAAGAAAGGATGACTCTCACAAAAAATAATAATAATAAATAAAAAACAGAGAGAGTTGCAGCTTCCTAACATCCGCAGGCGCCATAGCCACGTCCGCCGCCGCGCCGCCACACGCAGAGGGTTCGCAACACACGCTGGAGAAAGCGTCCGACGTCTGTCTGAAAACGGGCTGAGCTGGCTTGGCGCATGCATGCGTTGCGCGTGCTGAAGGAGAGAGAGAGCTGGGCAAAAGAATGGGCACAGCCACGCACATGGCTTGCAAACGTCATGTGTTGGCGCGCGGGTAACGACAACTGCAGATGCGCGCCTTTGGGGAATGGGCGCGGCGCTACCCAGACCAGCCGTCGCCGAACTGTCCCCTCTCATTCCTTCCGCATGTGGCTTGAAAACGTCACGCGGCAAACGGCCAAGGGTGATGCGATCGTCTTTGGGGATGGCACACTTTCCAGTGCGTGGTGTGGAGTTCGATATATCGAACGACCGGTGAAATTGAGTTCGATATATGACGCGGCTTTCCTATACGTTTACATGGGATTTTCAAGGGGATATTTCGTGAGTTCGATATAACCAAAATTCGATATATCCGGGTTCGATATAACTGGGTTCGACTGTATAAGCTTTTAGTTTGACAGCCGATGGCGCATCTCTTAGCTTTCGCCGTAAGAATCCGAGTTTTCGTTGGGCTACTCCACAAATATTCTGTACATGATCACTCCAGTTCAAGTCATGGGAAATCGTAACACCTAATTATTTTAATTTATTGGAACATTTTATTTCAATATTATTGTATAGGGAACACTAATGGAGTTTTCTTGTTCGACACAATCATAGAAATTTACTTTTCAAAATTGATTTCCATGTCCCACTTTTAACGCACCATTCATACACAACTTTTAAAGAGTCATTCAAAAAACTTGATCTTGCAGGTTTTTTATGCGACAGAATAACACAATGTCATCAGCAAATAATCGAGCTTCGACGAGAGGGTGTATGTCCTTTACAATGTCATTTATATACAGTAAAAACAATATAGGACCAAGAACGGACCCTTGCGGAACATTGGATGATACTGGTGATGAGCAATCATTATCTGTAACTACAAACAGTACTCTGTTGATTAAGTAAGCCTGAATGCAACTGATAATTTGCATGACGATAGCGAACCCTTGCAGCTTGTGCAAAAGTTTCGTATGGCACACTCTGTCAGATGCCTTTGCCAGGTCTACTGTAATCACATCATTATGCTCTCTTGAGTTTATGGCTGTCGCAAAAGCATGAGTGATTTCAAACAGTTGTGTTATTGTTGACAGACAGCTTCAAAAGCCATACTGCTTACTGTAAAAACGCCGATTACTTTCAACATAGTCTACAAGATATTTACATATTATATGCTCAAGTATTTTGCATGCAAAGCATGTGATAGATATTGGACGATAATTGGAAACGTCAAATTTTTCGCCAGATTTGAAAATGGGAACAACTCTTGCTAACAGCCAGTCACTCGGTACAGTGCAGTCACGTAACGATTCTACGAATATCTTCTCTAAAAAATAGGAAACCCATTCACAGTAACGCTTCAAAAACTTATTAGGTATCTTAACAGAACCAGGTGACTTCTTAGAATGCAGCTTTAAGAGCAAGGAAACTATACCTCCCTGTGATATGACAATATCATCAACGTGCTGCCAGTCTGACGTTTTCATTGAGGGTCCGTCTCTTTTTGGAGTAAATACAGATACAAAGAAGCTATTAAAGGCTTCAGCAATTGATTTCGGTTCACAGTCATTTATCAATACTCCGTTTATTCCTTGGTTGGAGTCAGAGAGATACCTCCAAAATTTCTGCGGAGCGCTCTGCATATACAGTTCAGGGTGCGCACAGGTCTTTGAAAACCTTGAAAACCTTTGCATTCGAAAATTTCATTTTCAAGGCCCTTGAAAATCCTGGAATTTTTGGTGCTCCTTGAAAATCCTTGAATTCCTAGCATTCTGCATGCAAATGGTTATTAATCAGAAAAAAGTGCGATTAAAATATTTGTGTTTTCAATATCGTGTTTCAGTATCTACATTTCAAGCGTAATTTCAAGCAAGTTTGTGCTAATATAGCCAACATGCGATGGTTAGCCACATTGGAGCCACTCGCTCTGGAGCCAACTTGAGCCGATTCAATCCAATCCGATTTTGCTGCTTTGTTATGGTAGTTGACAGCATTGCATTTTTACGTCGGTTCTGCACCCGACTTATTGCGGCTGAAGCATCCATGACTGCAAAGCAAATGCCTGGGAATTACAAATTTCAAAGCGCATGGCTTCACAACAACGCTTACAAAGACTGGATTGCACCAGATACGACAAGTGAGCACCGCGCATGATGCAGGCCTTATGGGCGAGTTGGCGTTGAGCCTTATGAAGAGTGCTAAGCATGCTGGTGTCATGAAGATTGCAGCCAGCAGTTAGCCATCCCGCCTCCTTCGCAATCGGGAAAGCTAGACGATGCTTGCAAGACACACGAGCTGGTGACGAACGCAGAGATTCTCCGGACTTTGAAGGTTTTCACACCGCATTTTCCCTATCAGTTATCATCGGAAGCAGGCTAGCTATTTCAGCGTATGTTTCCGGACAGTGACGTGGCCAAGGCATTTTCTTGCGGAGAGAATAAATTTGCCTACTTGACATGCCATGGTCTGAGGCCCTTCTTTTTTTATCTGCTTTGCAGCGGGAGATAAAAGATTGTGATTACTACTTGGTATTCTTCGACGAGTCTATGAACGGCTATCTTCAGTGGAAACAAATGGATGTTCACATCCAGTTTTGGAATTCGTCTCTCAAGGTGGCAACGAGGTACTATACCTCAGTGTTTATGGGGCACTCGACATCCGAGGGCATTCAAGGAAAGCTGCTGAGTGCGCTCAAGCCTTTCCCTCTCTAGAAAATTCTTCAGGTCTCAATGGCTGGTCCCAATGTTAAGCTTAAGTTACTCAAGAATTTCCTAGAACACCTGCATCAAGCATACCAAGTTCAATGTCTGGACATTGGGACCTGTGGCCTCCACATCATGCACAACACCTACAGGACAGGTGTTATAGCAAATAAGTGGGGAGTTGACTGTCTGCTCTCCAGTCTGAGCGCACTTTTCCATGGTTCTCCTGCAAGGAGGGAAGACTTCTCAGCAGTTACTGGTCAGGAGACTTTTCCCCTGAACTTTGTTCCCCACCGGTGGTTAGAGAATGTACCTGTGATAGAGAAAGCCTTGTTATTGTGGTGTGATATTAAGAAGTTTATTGCAGCTGCAAGGAATCTGGAAGTAAGCCCCCAAAATGTGTATAATTTCAAAACTTGTGTGAGTTTGCCAGTGATGTCTTACTGCTAGCAAAGCTTCAATTTGCACTAGGTGTGGCCATGACCCTCAAGCCATTCCTCACTGTGTGCCAAACGGATCAGCTTATGGTGTTCTTTCTTGCAAGGGACTTGGAAACAGTAGTCGGAAAGCTACTGACGAAGTTTCTGAAGTGCTCGATCTTCTCTCCAGCAAAAAGAGTCACTGGTCTGCCGTTGGTGGACATTGAAAGCACCGAGAACCACACTCTGCTTGAAAAGGAGGATGTAGGCCATGCTGCTGAACAAACTGTCAGGAAAACTAAAGCAAGCCAGAAGGACGTGTTCCAGTTCCGCATGGAAAGCAAACACTTCTTGCTCAGTGTGACAAAGAAGGTGCTTAGCGAAGCCCACTGAGATTCTCAATCGGTAGGAGTTTGTCGTCTCTGCACCCACGACGAATGTGTACTAAACCAGATGAGTGCCTGGCCGGCTTCAGAAGAGTGTTGGATGCCCTCATTACAGCAGGCCAAATGTCTGAGCACCAAAAAGACAGTGTACTGGCGAAGTACACTGAGTTCTTGCAGGAAGAGATGCATAACCTGCGAATGTTTGAGAAGAATGTAAACAGGTTGGACGAGTTCTTGTCTGAACTGATGAAGTTTAATCCATCATATGGGGAACTCTGGAAAGTTGTCAAGCTTTTGCTTGTGCTCAGCCACGGGCAGGCCACTGTGGAGCGAGGGTTTAGTGTGAACCGCCAGGTTGTCATAGAAAACCTGAAGGACCTCTCGCATATTTTGCAACATATTGTATGCGACGCTGTGGATAAGACAGGGGGCATTCTTAACGTCCTTATTACGAAAGACCTGAGGACTGCTGTATTAGCTGCCCGGTAGCAATATGCTGCACACCTGGAGGCGGTAAAAAAGAAGCAGTGTGATGATGTCAAGGAATCAGAGGTGCTGTATCGATGAAGATATTGACGCAATTAAAAAGAAAAGAAAAAGAAACTCGAGGCAACAATAGCTGACCTCCAGGCTTCGGCAGATACGTATGCTGAAAAGGCAGAGGCAGCTAACGATCTGAAGTACATTTTCAGATCCAATAGTCTGAGGAAGGCTGCACGAAGCATGACTGAGGAACTGTGTAGCCTCAACGAGAAGATACAGGAAAAGCGGCAGGAGCTCCCCTGAAGTTGCCATTAGCAGTTTTGCAGAATGGATTGCTCTTCGACATTGGTGCAATGATTGCAGGGTGTTTTTCAAGACGAAACATTTTTTAATTATATTGGCTTAGTGCAATACAAGCTGTTCCTTGAAATGTTTCTTTTTCGATTTTGTTCAGTAAAATTGGTACCTGATATTGAAAACTGCTGCACATTGTGTTGAGTCCTTGAAAATACTCCAACTGGGCCTTGAAATTCCTTGAATGTCCTTGAATTTGCCCGTTTTGAATCTGTACGAACCCTGCAGTTGAACCTGGATACAGTGAAACCTCGTTATAATGAACAGTTAAAAAATCGGGAAATAGCTCGCTATATCCATAACTTGTAATATAAAATTTCATTGAAATTACATGCAAGAGCAGCAAAATTCAATAAGAAAAGGCACAGCAACTCTGAGGGTGCTTACTTAGGTCACATTTATTTATTTACATGCAAAGAACTGCGTTATCGCGGCCTGCTTTTGAAGCGAAAAGCTTCACTAGGCTAGTCAACACAGAGTCTGACCTGCGTGTGATTAGCTACAGCTGCGCATGTGCGAACTTGCTGAGTGACGTCACTAGAAGAGGCGCAGGTGCCTTTAAGAGGTGCGTGACTCCTCTTGATTAAAAAAAAAAAATTGTAGTATCCATCCAGGAATTGAACCTGCATCTTTTGGATCCCCAACCGAGTGCTTTACCGCTACTTCCAAGTGCTTTACCGGTAATTCCACTTGTCTGCCGGGAGGATGATAGCGGGATTCCGTGAGTGACAAATACTGCGATTGGCACGCAATGTGACAGTACCAATTCATCATCATCATCATCGGCCTGTCTATACCCACTGCAGGGCGGAGGCTTCTCCCATATTTCTCCACTTAACCCGGTACCAATTGAAAGTCACTCAATTAGGGTTACGTCAACGATGTGACGTCACCCATCTGCCATCAGCTATGAGGATCAAGAGGGAACAAGTGCACTCCAATGCCGCCGGCCGGCGCTTGCCTTCTGCGAGTGACAGATGCTGCACCTTTCCTTTCCTGTAAACAAATTATAGAACGCTGGTGAACTTAGACGCGCTAGACATGGAAGCCAAGGAGAGTTTTGCTGCTGGAGAATGGCGCAGAAGACTGGAGAAATTAACTTCTTCTGATCCCGAGGTAGTCACTGCTTTTCGCTACGTATATCCAGGCATAGCAGAGCTAAGCCACCTTTCATTTTTTGTGTTGATCGCGTTCCATATCACGCCCTGTTCTACAGTTTGCAAACACTCAACAAGGGCAAACCCAATGTCCTCAATAGCACTGCAGTAGCGGCGCAGTAAATCCAATGCAGCAAGCGCTTCTTGTGAAGTCAGAGTGTTCTCATCGTCTGCAGGGTCAGCCTGAGCTTCGTCTGCGGGATGTTCAGAGACTTCCGCAGCGATTTCAGCGTCCGTCAGTACAGCCGTGGTCACTGCGATGTCGTCGCCACCTACAAAGTCTTCTACAGTCATTGTTGTGGGCATGTCACCAACAAGATGCGAAAAATCGTTCCAGGCCTCATCGAGCTCGCGGAGCTCCACTTCTGCTTCGTCGGGATCGTCACCATTGTCACTTGATACACGGGCCTCTGCTGGAACAAAACCTGCGCGCTGAAAGCAGTTGGCAATCGTTTCGCCTTTCACGTTGTCCCATGCCGCTTTAATTCTCCCAGCAAGTCGATCTTCGAGTCCTGCTTCATACGAAACTTCACGAGAAGAGTGTCAATCAGTCTCCTCTTGTAAACTGTCTTGAAGGCTCTGATGACGCCCTGGTGTAAAGGCTGCAGCTTGGCTGTAGAGTTAGGCGGAAGAAAGCGAACTTCAATGTTATTGAGTGCTACATCTGTGTTGTGTGCGGTACAGTTATCAATGAGGATGCACACTTTGCGACCCTTGCGCCCAAGCTCGCAGTACCAAGCATGCAGCCACTTCGCGAAAAGTTCACGCGTCATTATTTCTTGTTAGAAGCATATCCTACGGGGAGTATGCGGCCCCCTTTCATGCATCTCGGGGGTTTTAAATCTCTTGACGACAAAGGGTCGCAGCTTCGCAGTGCCGTCCATGTTGGTGGCAAGCAAAACAGTGATCCGGGCCTTTCTTTGCTTCCCGCCATGGCACGGCCCTCCATGCGCGTCAAGGGTATGCCTGGGTAGCATCTGCCAAAATAGGCCCGTTTCATCCACATTAAAGATGTCTTTAGGCTGATATCTTGTAAGGATTTGCTGCCACTCCTCGTCCAACCACTTTCTGATGGTCTCGCAGTTAACCGTCTCACTTTCGCCAGAGATCGTTTTGCCTACGATATCATAGCATGCCTTGAACCTTTGCAGCCATCCGGAGCTGGCGACGAAGTTTTCGGCATCGAGGATACAGGCAAAGTCTTTTGCTTTTTGTTGAAACATCGGTCCTGACACCGGTATGTTTCGAGCTCTGACATCCAAAAAACCATTTGTAGAGCGCTTATTCTCCACGTCGCTGAATGCAGGGGGCCGAAGACCTGTGCACTTGTCCGCGTAGTCTCTTGTGCTTGTGCCTTGATGACAGCTTTGTTCTTCAGAATGGTATTCAAAGTGCTCTTTGTTATGCCAAATAAGTCCGCAAGAACTCACTTTTCATCGTTCTCAACACGTTTAATTACCGTATACATGCGTGTAATGGCCGCACCCCGAACTTTAGAAAGAAAATAGGGAAAAAAAACTTTAAAAATTTCCCGAGTAAAAGCCGCACCATGAATTTCAGGAAGTTGGGCAGTGCAGTCTACTGTGCGGTGCAAGAAATACGGAACGTTTAGTGGTTACTGCCGCCAGGTGGGGCCCAAAAATCAAGTGAAAGCCAAAATGAAGCGTAAGGTTAGAAGTAGAATTGCCAATAAGAATTAAGAACAAAATATTTGAGGAAAAAAAAGTCGAGCATGTGGGCAGCGGCCACCACCTCCGTTACAAAGGGGGCGCTCCTAGCCGCAGCAATGCCCGCCCGTTACAAAGGATGAGGCCAGCAAATCCAATCCAATCCAATCAAAGTCTGTTCGCTCCTCCGTTTTACAGCCATTTCCTCGATCGCCCGAAGCATATCACGTGCGATCTCGCAATCGGAACGCATCGCTGCCCTGATTTGTTCTGCGCTCGTGAGCTGAAGACTTTCTTTTTTCTCGATGGGAAAATATGTTAGTTATACCGCTCACTTTAAGCTGAAAGTGATTCACTACGCGAAAGAAGAAGGAAAAAGAGCGGCTGGACGAAAGTTCGGCGTTGACGAAAAATGTGTACGATGATGGTGCTCCCAAGAAGATGCCCTCAGGAAAACGAGTCTGCAGTGCCGACGAGTTTGGAGGAGGAGGAGGACGACGACGAGGAGTGATGTTTTGGACACGGGACGAGCCTGAAATCCCAACGAGTTTAGCAGAGGAGGACGAGGAGTTTTTTGACAATAATAAATGCAGGTACCACCGCAAATAATTTTTTTCGCTGTCTTTTTTTCTCATGTAATCACCGCACCCCCTGATTTTCACCCCAATCTCGGCAAGAAAAGTGAGGCCATTACACGCGTATATACGATATCTCGAGCTTGGTCTTTAACATCAGTGCTGCTCTTTTTTTCACGTTCACCGCCACAGCACTTACGCACACCAGCACGACCACCGACGCAGCCTCCACAGAACGCTACGACGGCCACGCCGCTGCTAACACTAAAGGGCAAAAGCAACATTCGATCACGCCACTGCTAAAGAGGCGCTGTCAGCGATTGTGAGATGCAAACGATTTCTTTGGCTGACAACTCTCAATGCCGACGTAGCATTTGTGGCACTGTCAGCGCCTGCGAGGTAGTCCTGAATGTTTGCTGCGCCGCACAACACACTTGTAGTGCAACAAAGCCTGCCTCCTGTTATTAAAGTGAGGTAGTGCTTGGCGTTGCGAAGGTCGTTATATCCGTTTCATGGCGAACCACGTTCGCCATGGGAAGTTAAAAATACATGTGTTTGACAAAAATATTTCAAAAGAGTTCGATATATTCAATAATTAGTTATATGCGTGTTCATTATAACGAGCTTTGACTGTATAACGAAGTTGACAAAAATTCGCAATTTTTCGTTACATGCAGGTTTTGTATGAAGGCTCGCATGAATAATGCAGAAAAGAAACCGAAAGGCTACAGATATCAGTGAAGGGGAACACACCCTTCAGGCATTTATTTTACAGTAAAAAACTGCGTAATCTCTGCTTGTTTTCGCGTGAGCGAAGGCACAACACGGCACTCTAATGAAGCTAAATCATGTAATGCTCCTTCGTCATAGCGCAAGCCGATGAAACGGCGCAATACGTTGATTGCGTTCATCACCTCCTTCGCGGTGGGCACGTCACACCGATCTGGCTCACAGGAACCATCATCACAGACATCGGGATTTTGCACACTTTCGGCGAGTGCCTCATCATTCATTTCTTCTGTAGCTACAGCGGCGTTGTCGGCAAACAAAAAGTTGCTCAGGTCGACGTCGTCGGGGACACCACATTTGCTGCGTAGCTCATCCCACACTTCAGCCACATCGGATGAAGCTGAAGTCTCTTTTTCCTCGTCGTCGGTACCAGCCTGTGCGTTTTTTGTAATCCCTGCCTTCATAAAGTACTTCCTAATAGCCGTGACTTCTTGCCAGGAGGCAGCAAGCATTTCAACTGACTGATCGATCTTCAGCTCACGTTCCAGACGGATGTTCAGAAGAAGCTTCTGTATCAGTCGGCGCCGGTAACAGCATTTAAAACTGCTGAATATTCCTTTGTCCAGCGGCTGTATTAGTGATGTGCAATTAGCCAGGAAGTAGTGCAGTTCAATGTGAGACAGCTGCAGGCTTTGAACATGGTGTGCAGTGCAATTGTTCAGAAGTAGGCAAACTTGACGGCCTAGCCGCTTGACATCCTGGTTGAAGTCTTTCAGCCATTCAGAAAATATTGCCCGAGTCATCCACACTTTAGTGTTCACCGTGTATTTCACAGGCATGCGCTTCATCCCCTTAAAGCACCTGGGGCGGGCACTTTTTCCAACAACTAGCGGGACTCGCTTGTTAGTGCTGTCGAGGTTGGTGCACAGTAGAATTGTTACGCGGAGTTTGCTCTGCTTTCCGCCGCGGCAGTCATCTCCGTGCTAGCGTGCAGCCCGGAAGCATCTGATAAAAGAGAGCCGAGACGTCTCACCGGCATTATCGAAGCGATTCAGTATTCCAGGAAGCGTATCAGCCACCCATGAAGCAGCAGCATCGCTGTCTGCAGAGGCAAATTCACCGCAGATTACTTTCCCGATGACATTGTGCCGGCTCTTGAAACCTTGTAGCCACTCGTTGCTTACTTTGAAGTCATCATGGCCCAAAATGCACGCAAAATCCTTCACCTTCTGTTGTAATATCGCTCCGCTTACGAGCACATTCTTGGCTCGCGTGTCCAAAAACCACGTGAACACTGCCTTGTCTACATCATATGTTGACAGTTTCAATCTTTTCTTTGCCTTTGTTCCCAACTCCACTGAATCTTCTCTTCCACACTCAAAATTGTTGACGGGGTGCGCGCTGGGATGTTGAAACGAGCTGCGACGTCATTCTTCTTCTCGCCTGCGGAGACTGCATTTAAAATAGCGTTTGTTTTGAAATGACAAAATTTTTCGTTTTCTGGCCGTTTAACTCATCACGACGAACTGACGCCGCAGATACAAGCGGAGCCCAACGGATACAAGCAGAAAGGCTGGCCTAACACTTCCGAAACACGTCTGGCGAACCAACGCTGCAAATCCGCAGACACACGAGACGTAGAACAACAGACAGAATGGCGAATGCACAACGTGCGCAAAAATTGCATGTGCTACACGCACGTATAGTACCAACAAAGAAATCAACTGCAGCCACTAATGCCACCTGGTATTGCACTACACTACCAATGCCTGAGGAGGCTGCTGCGTTAGCCACGGAGCGGCGCTAGAAGGTAATACAGTCTAAAGTCCCTTGATAATTTGAAAGTAACGACACTCTCCTCCGCGCCGCACTTTCCTCCTCGATTCTCCTCGCGCGGCGGCGGCGAGCGCTGCGCACGACACGCTTTTTCCCCCTGATGCCCGCCGGCCGGCCGCAGCAGCGAGTGAAGCGCGAGCTTTTGGGCCAGGTCTGCGCTCCAGGAGTGCACAAAATTTTTGAAAAATTGCGAGAAAAGCATTGAGAATGCCTATAGTAAAGTTCATGAATTGATTGCTTTCTTCTTAGAACTGTTTGAATGGGGAATGCTGATAAACAAAGCTTTCAGGCGAGTTCTGTGCTGCAGACACTTTTTAAGTCTCATGATAAGGTTTTACTTTGTGCACTTAATCTAGTACTACCTCTGACTTTATGTTTGTTTTTTTTAGAGCGTGAAATCTGTCACCGCGGTAAAACTTCAGAAAACGATCCAGGCTGGTGCTTTGAGCTTCAAGATTAGACAAGGTTAAAGCAGGACTTAGTCTATTTCGCTACTGTCAAGCTATCTCTCTAAGCATAGTATATGTCACGTGATCAACCATGAGATTGGATTATTGGTTAATTGTACATGTATTTCAATCAATTACTGGGCCAAATTAATTGATAGTAAATTGCAATTAAAATCTAAATTTTAGCTGCAACACCGAACCGTATACCGTTGGAAAGCTTAGGCCAAGTGTAATGGCACTGTGCTAGTTAGCGATCCGCGATAATCTGCGTTCATTAGTTAATTTTGTATAAAATCAAATTTTGAGCTGTTCCTTGCTGCTTCGAGGCAAGGAACAGTTTTGCCACGGCAGTCTTGATATGATGCTGATGGAGGAATTAAATAATTTTATGAGTACGTGGCCCCTCACTGACCGCGTGTGGTTAAAAGACAGCAGGGTACACTGGGAGAAGTGGTGGGCCCTATTGCCGATACACTGAAGTTCTGGGGCAAGCATGCTGTGGTCTCATGCGCTGTGTAAAAGAGCTTGATTTCATTGAACGCAACAATCAAATAAAAAAATTACAAGGTGCACATAGGTCTTCAACGTGCGGAAATGAGAAAGCATATAACTGCCAATTCATTAACTATCGCTATCCTATCTATCACTATATCTACTAATGCCAGAGACCTATCGTAACTGTCACTATCCGCAACGAACACTATCACCTCACTATCCGGGCCTATTACTATAATTTACTATTATTATCCGTAACAGTCACCATCATTACCTATCACTATTCATAACCATCACTATTTAATCTGATGCCGTCCCATGACCCATTGATATACTTCAATTTTCATTGACTTACGTTGTCAGTCATATCTCTATTATCTCATAATATCTGACGAGACAACTATACATTGACTTTTAATTCTTATACTTTCTTGTTTTCTCATAAATGGAGGTGAGAAAAGAGCAAGCCACAGAAATAACTGACTACTATCAGCGCGAGGTTCATGTCTCTGTCGAGGAGGCTTCCTTTACTTCAGGACAGGTCGGTGAGAGAAAATTGATGGAACTGCGTTTGGTCTGTTTTTTTTTCGAGTTCGTGTAATATTGGCGGCTCAAACTGGTCTTCAGTGAAATGTAGCTAGAACATAGAGCGATGAGATAATTACTCAGGCTAGGTAAAAAAAAAAATCTTGCATACAATTGAAATGAGTAATATGTTACAGTGTTAAGAATTGTTGCTCGCAAAATGTTCCCCTATTTTTACATAATAACTATAATCATCATTGATTGTTTAAGTATCGTAAATACAGAAAATTGATGCAATGATTCCGGCTGATTTGACATCGATGGGATAACTTTTCTCGCAATAAATGAATACGCGGAATCGCGCTTTTAGAGCTCCAGCTTTCAAAGCGAAGGTAACCTGCCAACGCCTTGTAGTCATGGTCAAAGTGAAGCGTGTGTGATCATATGAACACCTCCTGCACATTGGCCGTATCCCTGATAAAACGAACGCATATTTTTTAACCCACGCGTGCGTCGAAGCATGGCAAGACACATTCAAGAATTGAAAAAAAAAAAATGCCATACGACCTAACTAGTGCAGATTACCCGCAATACCTCGGGTTTACTTGCCAAAGAGTTTTTCAGGGCCAGCATTCAATGCTCCCGAGTAACCGACGCACACTACAAGTAAAAGCTGGAAAGGCTAGCTCCTCTACAAGCCCGAATTTTGATTTTTAGTGAAGGGGGCCAGGGATCCTAGCATAATCGCGACAAATGCAATCGAGAGACTGTAATTTTCCAGTTATTTCTGACAGCAAAAATCAGATTATAGCGCCCTGTTTCTCACTGTACAGAAGTCGAAGCGTGTTAAATGATGGAGCCTTGGAGCCTCGCAGAATATTCAGCATGCTGCAGAGGACAACCTTATTTTTATACAATGAACATGCTGCCGCCGCAAAAATATTGAGCAGCAAGCAGGAATAAAAACGCAGCGTCAGGTGACGTGTTATTACGGGGAGTGAGAAAGGCACTCGACGTCGTAAACAACTCTGTTGTTTCTAGGAATAAACGTCTTTCGACTAATCTTGTGAATCCATTGACTCGTGCGCAAGCCGTCACGCTTGCCTTGAGATATCATGAATACCGCATAACCATCTTCAGGTCGCTTGCTGCAGTTGTACGCGCAACAGCACGGCATAGAGCTTGCACGCTGCAATAAAAGCACAGCGCGCAATATTCGCTCGCAGAGACTGGGGGAAAAATGGCGCGAAGGAAAAATAAAACACAAGGAAAACGCCGGACGCGCGTCGGTTTCCAATGGCAACGGCAGGGAGACCAATCGTCGCTCAGGAAATCGGGCGGAGAGCCGGCCTTCAGCGAAGGGGCGCGCAAGGGGCGAGGAGGAGGCGAGGAGGTAGCGCGGCGGCGGCAAAGTTCAATCGTTGGCGTAACTTTCCAAGTATCAAGGGGCTTTAATACAGTCGAACCCGGGTATATCGAACTCGAAGGGGATCGCGAATAGTTCGATATATCGATAATTCGATATACAGAAATCAGCTTGTGAAGGCACTTACGATGCCAAAAAACGATACCGCATGTGTCGCATAATTAACCCACTCGCATAATGAACCCACCCTCCACTTTTGCACCCGAGAATTTGAAAAAAAAAAAAATGCGTTAAGATCAGCTCGCTCACATGCAAGCGACTGAGCGATCTCAGCGACGAGCGGCAGCGACAGAGCGAAAAATTTCGAACTTGTTGGAACTGCGTCCCTCTTGCCGCTCGAGCAAACACTGACAGCTCAATACAAGGTTTCTGTGCCGCTGCGGCAGAAATCGCGAGCGTTTTCGCTTGCATGTGGATGGCGCGCGTCACTCCGTTTCGGTCGTCGCATCCACAGCTCATTTCTTGGCAGCGTGCCAAGATGCTGCGCAGCGATAACGCCAGGGCGCGTTTATCTTTTTATAGCTCCTCCAGTGGCGGGGAGCGAACTTGGCAGAGTGCCCGTGATGGCTTGATTGCACAAGCCTGGTTCGATTTATCACGCCGCGCTTGGAGCGGGCGTCATGAACGCAGCAGCAGAACGCAGCAGCAGACCGCGTGCTTCCGTTGATTCATACATGCAAAGATAAACGGCTCCCGCAAAAAAAAAAAAGAAAAAAAGGCCTGCCGCTTCTTAACGTCCGCAGCCGCCATATCTTACGCTACGTCGCGCGTACAGCACAACGATAAGAAAGGATGGCTCGCAAAAAAAAAAAAAAGAAAAACATAGAGAGCTGCCGCTTCTTAAAGGCCCACTGTCCACCCTCCGGTCGAAAATATTTTTTTCCTCGGTGACTGTGAGACTTCGCCCCTAGAATGCAAGGCCGCAAAATGTTTTTGAAAAGAGTGACTAATAACGCAGTTACAGCCACCGCAATCACCCGATTCTGTCATGCTTCTCTGCTTCCGTTCCCTCGCAAAGGTTTTTCACTCTCCTGCCCGAGGTCGTCTAGCCTCCGCAAGACAAATTCCCCTTCCTCCCCCGCGCTTGGCGGGAGGTGGGGCGTGGCACTCTGCGAGCGCGGAAAAAAAAAAAAAAAAAAAAAAAAAAACCGGCCGAGGGAGCGCGCTCCGCTGGATTCAGTCTGGCCGTGGCGAGGGAAAAGCGCGCAGCGAGCGGTAGACACCCATCCTTCTCCCGTCAGTCAGCGAGATGGACCAATGGACTTCGTTCGCGGTACGTACGTCATTACTGTGGCCCGTCGGGCCAGCGCAGGAAAAGGGGGAGCTGGCTTCCCAAAGGAGAGCATGAGAGAGCTTTGAATTGTATTTTCGATGCTTTGCGGCGCGCGTGTCACTGTAGCATTTCGCACAAACTATCTCCGGTACCTGATCGAAACACTGGGCTCCTTTGCTCAAAAGGGCCTTCCCTGGACAGTGGCCCTTTAACGTTCGCAGGCGCCATAGCCACGTCAGCCGCTGCAGGCAGAGGGTTCGCAACACGCTGGAGAAAGCGTCCGACGTCTGTCTGAAAACGGGCTGAGCTGGCTTGGCGCATGCGTAGCGCGTGCTGTAGGAGAGAGATAGCTCGGCAAAAGAATGAGCAGACCCACGCACATGGCTTGCAAACGTCATGTGTTGGCGCGCGAGAAACGATAACTGCAGATGCGCGCGCCTGTGGGGAAGGGGCGCGGCGCTGTCCAGAACTGTCCCCTCTCATTCCTTCCGCGCGTGGCTTGAAAACGTCATGCGGCAAACGGCCAAGGGTGATGCGATCGTCTTTGGGGAAGGCACACTTTCCAGTGCGTGGTGCGGAGTTCGATCTATCGAACGACCGGTAAAATTGAGTTCGCTATATGACGCGGCTTTCCTATACTTTTACATGGGATTTTCAAGGGGATATTCCGTGAGTTCGATATAACCAAAATTCGATATATCCGAGTTCGATATAACCGGGTTCGACTGTACTATCATCATCACCAGTTTTGCTTAATTTCTGTGATTACAGGCGCTCACGAAGTTGCTGGCTTCTTAGAGTTCTAATATTCACTAAATTCACTAAAATATTCACTAAAATGCATTTCTTCGGCCAAATTTTTAGTAAAAGCTAATGGCTGATCAGCTTCGCGAGTTTGTTACATCAAGGTTGACCGCCGCAATGCCTTCGTTACGTAGAGGTCGAAAATACATTGGCTTCAATAGGTGTGGCTTTGGGGAATTTAAAAACTTCGTTAAATTCAGGAATTCGTTATATAGGTTCGTTACATCCAGGTTCAACTGTACTCTGCCAGTGTGGTAGAAAGGAAATGCGTTTTGGCTTTCTTCAATTCCTTTCGCACTTGCGCACTGAGAGTTGCAACCACACTGTCACGTCTGGGTTTCTTTTTACGAACATGTTGCAGGCAACGTTTTAAGGGAATAATATTTCACGTCATCCACGGATTTTGTTTTCGAAACCATTTTCTTTTTAGTGGAATAAACTTTTTCAAACAATGCCTCACTGTTGAGATAAAATATTGCCACAGGCTCTCTACACTATCATCTTGTGGCATTGCATCGAAGACAGATCCCAAGTAGTCAATAACTGAAGTGTCGTCAGCTGCATAGAAACTGTAAATGTTTACAGTCTTCTGTTTAGAGGTACATTTTTTGTTAATATTTATAGCAGCAAGTACAATTTTATGGTCTGAAATTCCACCGTAAATATCTATTTTGTAATCAAAAGCTTCTCCTGACAAAAATATTTGATCCAACAACGAATTACAGTTTCCTTGCGTTCGGGTGCGTTTCTGGACCGTCTGAATGAGGCCGTACTTAGTCATAATCTCTAACATGGTGTCACAATGAGACCGGTCCATAGTCCCTGGAACACGTGCATCCCAATCTACACCAGGCAAATTAAGACATATGGCCCTTGAGGTCTCATCAGAAATGCTCAATCATCGTTGTCATCGGAGGCCGAATTCTTGGTAACCGAGTCTTCCTTTTCACTCTCGTCCTCCCATACGATGTTGTCGGAAGCCTTTGCGGTCAGGCTCACATTTAAAAATCTCCTCCTGCTGCATCCGCCACCCATGTATAGTAGATTAGTTAACGCCTAACCATCGAGCTGCCGCAGAATTTTTGATTTCTTCTATCAAAATAGCATTGTTGAAGTAAGCGTCGTACTGTTCATGGCACATTGCCATCATGTGAAATGTGATAACAGAAGTAATTATGCTAATCCACTGTGAAAGATGCACTGTCCTGTCTCCTCCTCATTTCTTGTTTTTCCTTTTTTTTCTTGGCGGCGAGGGTCAACCTTGTGTAGTAGCTACCCTGAGTTGCCTATATTTAGTTATAGTAGCGGTGTACTACTGGCGTGGGCAGGACTTCTTGCAAGTTTGTCTCGTCCCCTCGTTGGGCTCCATGGTGGGTGGCAGGCACAACTACCGAAAACACAAACCCTTTCATGGATTTTTTATCCCAAACAAAAGAGGGCAGACCGATGCTACAAGCCATTTCTTTGTGAAAACGAAAGTCGTTCCCAAAGTTTCACGTCGTACATAGTGAGGAACTTGAAAAACCTGCTCGAAAAATCTCCCCTTTCATTGTGTCAAAGTGTTTCACAAAAAACCTGGGCCCTGGATACAAAGTATCAAAACTTGCAAATGGTGACCTCTTGCTAGAAGTACAAACCAAGTGCCAGTCCTCCAACCTGAAAAACATTGTGTCACTTGGAGACATCCCCGTCGCCATCACTCCCCACCGATCCTTGAACATTGTAAAAGGAGTAATATCTGAAATAGACTTCATTGCTCTCACTGAAAATGAAATGGCAGAAGGACTAGCAGACGAAAACGATATAGCTGTTCATAGAATAAAAATCTGAAAGGATGATAATGAGATCCCTACAAAACATCTGGTTCTGACTTTCGATAGCTGCACCCTCCCAGAGTCAATCGAAGTCGGATACATGAACATAAACGTCCGACCGTACATTTCGAATCCGAGGAGATGCTTCAACTGCCAGAAATATGGCCATGGTTCGCAAAGTTGCCGTGGCCGCAAAACTTGTGCGAAATGTGCTGCGAACAACCACAACTCTGACAACTGTACTGTAGACCCATGCTGTGCAAACTGTGAGGGGGATCACCCTGTATACTCTCGATCCTGCCAAAAATGGAAAGAAGAAAAGCAGATCATAACACTGAAAACAACAAAACAACAAAGAACATCGCATACAAAGAGGCACGTACCCAGTACAACAAAACCACGAACACATTTCAGTTCACAGCGAAACCAAATCTCGCCGATGTGGTGCGACAGGGCGGGGCACTACAACGGCCTTCGGCACCTACCCAGGCCTCAAACGAGGCTGGGGTAGTGCCATCACCTGCCCCGGTGGAAGCAGCTCACGCTCCTCCACCACCCCCAAAACAGGCTACACGTCCCTCAGGGTCGGCGGGCCACAAGACCTCTGCCCAAAAAGAAAGAACACGTGCCTCTGGCACGTTCGTCCAGCACCCCAGAAGAGGTTATGGACACAGGCCAGGACAACTCTTTGCCGCCTTCGTCACAGAGACGGCGGAGCTCCTTGGAACGAACCAAAACAGACAAGGCCCGAATCACGGGCCCTGAAAAAAACCTAACTTAGTTTTCCAGCATTCAACAAAATAAGATGGCATTCCTGGTACAGTGGAACTGTAGAGGACTTTTAAAGAATATTAATGACATAAAAGACATCCTAGATACAGTCTCGCCAGTTGCACTGTGTATACAGGAAACAAATTTAGGTTCCAAGCACACAGATATACTGAAAAAATATCAGGTTTTCCGCCGAGATCGAGAGCAAGCAAGCAAGCTTTCGGGCAGTGCGGCCATCATATTGCAAAGCGGAGTTCTAGCTCAAGAACTGAAATTAAACACTCCCTTAGAAGCTGTAGCAGCCACAATAATTGCCTTTAAAACTCTTAGTGTGTGTTCTGTCTATCTTGAGCCAAATTTTAAAGTAACTCTCCATGATTTAAAAAACCTTTTTAGCCAACTACCAGAGCCCTAGCTAGTAGTAGGAGATTTTAATGCACACTCTCCTTTGTGGGGAAGTGAAAAAAGCGACACACGTGGACAGCTTATTGAGGATTTTATTCTTAGTTCAGACATTTGCTTGTTGAACTCCTGTAAGCCCACACATACTGCTCATCAAGGTCAGGAAAAATAAGTTTTTTAGATTTGGCTTTTAGTTCACCTTCCCTTTGTAATGATTTTAAATGGAATGTTCTGAACAACCCATATAGTAGCGACCACCTACCAGCAACAATCAGCTTATCATTCTCACCATCAGTTATGCCGACCAAACCGAAACGGTGGAAACTTCACTTGGCAGATTGGGAGGTTTTTAAAGTAGAGGCAAATTTAGAAACACTTTTCTCAGGTGCCCTTAGTGTCGACAAACTAAATGAGTTGTTCACGACATGCATTATCACTGCCGCACACCTCGCCATTCCACAGTCCTTAGGGGTGGTGAGACAAAAACACAAGATGCTGTGGTTTCGGGAATGTAAGGAGGCCAAAAAGCGACAAAATAAAGCATGGGGTGTTTCCCGAAGGTACCCTACACACGAAAATTTTACAGCTTTTAAAAAGGCCAAAGCTAAAGCTTGATACATCCGTTGCAACTCCAAAAAAGAATCTTGACAGAAGTTCAGTTCAGTTCAGTTTAGTCGTTCAGTCGTGTCCGACTCTTCGTGACCCTATGGACCATGTCACGCCACGCTTTTCGGTCTCTCACTATCTTCCTAACATCACATAACTTCATCTGCAGTGCCTCGAGGATACCATCTAACCGACGCGTTCGCTGCCACGCCAATAAATAGCTCAATGACGTCAAAGAAAATGTGGGAACAAGTTCATAAACTCAGTGGAAACTTTTCCCCCTTTACAATTCCCATTCTCACAGCCCCTGGTGTTCAGACTAGCATAGAAGAACAGGCCAACATACTAAGCGAACATTTCACACACGTTTCAAGTTCGTCACACTACACAGAAACAGTCTTAAAATACAAAAACATAGCTGAGAAACAAAAACTTCGAACAAGGACTGGCAGAAATTAATCATATAATAGTTTTATTACACTCCAAGAAGTAAAGAATGTCCTAGCTGCTGGAAAACAAACTGCGCCTGGCCCTAACGAAATCCATTATAAAATGCTGGCTCATTTATTTGAATTCTCTGTAGAGGCACTTGTGAATTTCTTTAACCAAATTTGGACTCTGGGCAAACTCCCAGAGGCTTGGAAACAAGCTGTTATTGTTTCGTTTCTAAAACCGGGAAAGCCGCCGACCTCAGCTGGCAGTTACAGGCCTATAGCTCTGACCATTTGTTTAGCAAAATGTTTTGAAAGTGTCTTAAACATCCGGCTAACCTTCATCTTAGAATCTCATAAACTTCTTAATGTTCATCAGTATGGTTTTAGAAAAGGATGCGCAATGACCGATCACTTAGTGCGTCTTGAAAATACTGTCAGGGAAGCTTTCATACATAAACAAAATTGCCTGGCTGTTTTCTTTAACATGGAAAATGCATACGACACGACTTGGAGGTTCGGGATCCTACGCGACATAGCAGATTTGGGCATCCGGGGCCGGATGCTCAATGTTCTGAAGGACTTTCTATCAGGTCGTTCATTTCAAGTATGTCTCGATACCACCTTCTCAAGGAACTTTATTCAAGAAAATGGGGTACCTCAGGGGTTATTTTAAGCACAACTTTGTTTATCGTTAAAATGAATTCGATTAGCAAGGTAATCCCAAAATTCATTATGTTCTCGCTGTATGTCGACGACCTTCAAATAGCCTGCACATCCTCAAACATATAGATATGTTTAAGACAAGTACAATTAACACTAAATAAACTAGCCTCATGGGCTGATAAAAATGGGTTCAAATTTTCCCTACAGAAGACTGGCAGTAATGTTCTCGCTGAAACGAGGTATACCGATCAGTCCCAACCTACACCTAAATGGGATTGAGTTACCAGTAAAGAGCGAACATAAATTTTTGGGTGTAACGTTCGACAGAAAACTGACATTTCTGTCTCACATAAACATTCTAAAAAGGAAAGCCATGAAATCTCTAAACATACTGAAAGTTTTGTCCTGGAAACACTGGGTGTCTGATAGGGCATGTCTTCTACATATATATATATATCGATCTGTTGTGCGGTCTAGCTTGGACTACGTGTCCATTGTCTACGGGTCAGCTAGACCGTCATATCTAAAGAAATTGGACCCAGTACATAACTTAGGTTTGCGCCTTTCTTGTGGCGCTTACATAGCATCCCCTGTTGATAGTCTGTATGTGGAGACAAATGAGCCTCCATTGAAAAATAGAAGGGCTTTACTCACGTGTGCTTATGTCCTTAGAATAAGGTCACAGAAAAAACACCTCTGCTATCCAATAGTTTCAACATGCCGCTCACAAATAATTTTCACAAATAAACCAGAAGCAGCAAGGCCACTAATAATGCGTTTCGAAGACATTTGCAGTGAGCTAGAAATTCTGGACACCTTGCCCGATACTGCACCAAAAAACAGCCCCCTGCCTCCATGGTACAAACTTCCAGCAGTCTGTGATCTCACTCTAACACACTTCAATAAAAGCCAAACTCCTAAAGAGCATATAATACAAGAATTTTGCACAATCTAAGAAAAGTACAGTAAATATACAGAGATTTATAAATATGGATCAAAAACTTCTACTTATGTTGGCTGTGCCGTAGTGGAAGAGAACTAGGAACAAATAATTGGGCTTCCTCAGTGCGCATCAATCTTTACAGCTGAATCCTATGCTATCCTGACAGCTGTAGAAAGAATAGTGAATGAAGGCATTGAGAACAGTGTCATCTACACCGATTCGTTGAGCGTACTCATGGCTTTAAATCATAGAAATGCTGCTATGCCTCCACTTGGTGACATAATAAATAATGTGAAAATGATACTGACACAAGGGCATAGTGTTCTGTTGGGTCCCATGTCACATAGGCATCGACGGGAATGAAAGAGCAGACAAATGTGCTGCACTTGCCCGCAACAAATTGATTCAGAAAGTAAACATGCCACAGAGATTGCTTGAAATTAATAAAACATAGAGAGATGGATAAATGGCAGTCCAGATGGAACAACCAAGAAAATAATAAGTTGCGCCTCATAAAGCCTGTACTAGGTGAATGCAAATCTAGCACGCATCAACGACGTTTTATGGAAGTGATAGTATGCCGTCTTCGTATTGGACATACGCATCTTACACATGACTTTCTGCTAATGAAACATAACAAACCGACCTGTGAAGAATCCGACGAGATACTCACTGTAAACCACATTCTAATTACATGCTCAAAATTTGAGGCACTATGGAGAAAACATTTTACTATATTTTACAATCGTACCATCCCATTCCACCCCACCTTACTTTTAAGAGAAAGAGCACTGGTAGACCTAGCATCTGTTTTCAATTTCCTAGAAGGAAACTTTTTAAACAAACTATAGGTATTTAACATATCCATTTCCTCTTTTGCAACCAAAACATATATTAACCTTGCTCTTGGCGCATGATAGCCTTAGTTGGTTATGCGGCATAAAAACCAACACAACACACAAGCGCGGAAACCGAAACTGAGTGGCGACGGATTCAATATGGCTGCACCACGGCATGGCTTTAGGCCAACTGAATCACAGTATTCAATTATAACGTGAGGGTAGACTTCGAAAGCTAAAAATTATGAAAATAACTCGCATTGCATTCGAGTTAATACGGTAGATACCAGAGACAATTAGCGGCAGCTTTTGAGATGGCTTAGCCACTGTCTATCTGACTTCACTGAGAAGCCAACTTTACAAAGTCTTTAAGGCTATGCACGAGTCGAGAACAGAAAATGTTCACATAAAGCTTTACTTTTTATATAGAATCAAACTCATATTAAATTCGCAGCTGCATTGCATTCACGTCGCATTCATGCAAGTGTGGTACCTCCATTAGATATGAATGACATAGAAAGGGTACAACATGAGTGCCAAAAATGAAACATTTTCACGAAAAGAGATAATAAGATATTCCTTAGTGCTTCTTTTATAAACCAACACTGTAGTGTTTAGTCAGCATCCTCAGTACCCTGCCATCAGCAACAACCAGTATAGCAAAGACGTTGATATAGTAAATATTTTTGCTGATAAGAGTGACTTTACTATAGAGGCATCGTCTACATGGATTCTTTACGTGTTCAAACTGCATTAAGCTCCAAAAATGCTGCTGAACCACTGATAGTAAGCGTCATACGCAATATAGCAAAGGTCACGACACAGACATACCACAAAATTCTGCTAGATCCCCTATCACATTGTGATCAGGAATAATGAAAGAGCATATGTATGGGCTGCATGAGCAAGAAATATGCAAATAAACCAAATCAACATGCCACACAGAGATTGCTTGAAATCAGTTCATAAGAAACTGAGGACTACCATATTTTCCTGTGTATAACTCGCACTTTTGTATAAGCCGCACTTCCCTCCAAAAGACAGTTTTTTCAATAAAAACATAAAGTCGCATCGGTGTATAAGACGCACCTTTTGCACTCGGTAGAAAACTCATTGAAGGTCCCGCTGTGAGAAAATGTAACAAAAATACATACCACCGCATATGCACATATAAATTTCTTCCATTGAAATTCAAGAGCCGTCACCGATCTCACGCCACCATGCTCAGCAGCTGAATGCTGGACATAGCGGACATGTCAGCCACTGTGTCTGTGCTAAATCAAGGCAGGACAGGATCTGGAATGCGGCCATCGGCGTCCAACTCTAGCCGCGCCTGCTGTTTATTAATTGTACTATATTTCACAAGATATTTGCAACACTGTGAAAGGCGGGGGAGCCCTGCTACCATTTCAAAATTAAAAATGCACTTTCATCATTTAGAAAGAAACTGTCTGTAAAAATGTATGAATTGCATTTCTTTTTTGCAAAGCAATTTGATGTTACTTTTGAGTTCTTTCGAAATGCAATTGATGTGCATGGCAGAAGATGGCGCGCAGTTGGGGTGTGGCATTTTCCGCCTTGGGCGCATGCCTGCGCTGCCCACCCAATATTTTGGCTTGTAAAAATTGCAAATTGTTGGATTTGTCCCGAAGTGACATATGGGCTATGAGCGAGGTCATAGTTATGGGCTCTGGATTAATTTAGATCACCTGGGTCGCTTAATTGCGCCCATATCGTGCAGCGCTAAAGGACCTTTTCGGGCGCGGAACAAAAGCGGCCGCAGCCGCCCTAGTTTATTCCGCGTATAAGCCCACCGGTGGATAAGACACACGGACAAAAAAATTTGGAGGGGTCGGGGGTTTATACATTGTAAAATATGGTAAGTGGTAGGCCGCATGGGAGGGTAAAAGGAGGGTGAAATAAACAAGCTGCATTCTATAAAGTCCATTTTAGGAGAATGGAAATCATGTCGCCATCAAGAATGTTTCGTCAAAAGGGTTTCAAATTGGGCTAGTTGGATTGACATGTTCGAACATCGTTGCGCTTTTGATCAACAGACGTAGAAAACGACACGAGACACTGGAGCACAAACTATCTACTGAAATTTTATTGCAGAAAACACACATGATTCACACATAAAAACAACTCAAAAACCATCAAGTCAGCAATGTTGCAATCGTATCTGTGGATAAATGTGTACATCTGACACAAAAGATAATTTTTCTCTTTTGTTCTCTCTTTTGTTCTCTCTTTTTTATTTTTCCTAGAATTCCTGCTCTTGTTTAGATAGCGTCAGCAAAGGGTCGCTTACACAAGTTTCTTTTCCTGATATTTTATATATCAAAATCGGCTTGAAAAAAATCTGATTTCATCTCTGTCATATTGCACTGACGAAAAATTAGAGGGTCTCTTAGATGTCTCTTAAGAAAAGAATGGCGAAAGCCTACCCTTCTTCTCTTCGTTTACCTCTTATCAGCTTTTGTTGCACTGCCACATGTAACTATAATTGGTTTACAGGAAAGGAAAGGCGCAGTATCTGTCACACTTTCTCCGGCAAGTGGCGTTCCTTGGCACGCATTCAAATGTGGGATTGCAGATGGCAGAAACACTAGACAAGAACACATCTTGTGGAATCTCACTGAATATTACAGATCTGGTGCACAAATCTCATGCATGGGATTTCGTTTCATGAGCCTAGAAAGGCTTTCGCCTTAACTCAAATGAGCTGTTGTGGTTACTTCATGTCCTGACTGCAGTTGTTTGTGGCACACCTTATGTTGCCGGCGCCATTTATGCAGGTCCATGTCATAAGCGAATGAGTACTTAGTACTACTGCACTGAAATGCATGCGATCGCCGTTGGTCTGCAGTGCGTGACATGCGCGAGTCAAGGGCAGAGTCCATATTGAGGACAGCTGTGGCCCTGGCAGACTGTACGATGGAGCAGCAGGAAGCAGACTACAGCAGTCACCCCTTCATGCGCACACATTTAAATATAGATGAATTTGTACCTGTGTTTTACTTGATGCTGGGCAGCAGATGCAGGCATCCTTTTTCAACGGATCTAGTATGATGTTTACGTACGTCACCTGAAATGCCACTCTATGGAAGCTGATTTAATTACTCTCATTATATGACCTTGGGGGATCATTTCAAAGCTTATTTGCCCTCTCCAGCCGTTGCTGGATTCACATTGGCGTATTCCTGAATGACAGTAACAGAAGTGCAGGTACCTTTCCTTGCTTTTCTTTGTGTGTAAGCCTTGGTGCTGGGTTTGCATAGGCACCACGTGTTTTTCATTCTGTACTAAGAGCAAAAAAATTTTCTATGTTTATTCTTCTTGTTTGTAGCCTTGCCCTCGCCAATGACAACACCCTTCTCATTGGCACCATTGATGAAATCCAGAAGCTCCACATTCGCACTGTCCCTCTCGGGGAACTGCCAAGGCAAGTTCTGGCCGTCTTTTATGCATTTGTCTCCATTCCATTTCTTTCTTTCTTTCTCTTTCTTTCTTTCTTTCTTTCTTTCTTTTCTTTTTTTTTTGTTTTTTGTAGAAAGCAGTAAAAGCAAGTCTGGACGCTTAGTTCTTCGCTGTTGTTGAAAAACATTTCACTCCCCCCCCCCCCAACAAAAGAAGTATCTATTGCTTCTGACATCAGTCAGGCACTTGTAGTAAGTGAGCACCAAGCTGAGAGAATGATCAGGACAGCCTGCACCTCGCGGATGGTATAGGTTTTTTGGTCACTTGTTCTTCCTTTATTTGTTGTGGATAATTATTTTAAAATGATCAACAGAAACATTAGCGAAACACTTTTTTCCTTGCCCTGCTAAGAAGCGAGTCATTACTCTCTAGCTTCATTGAAGCTGGAAATACTCGGTGAACATTGCACTTGCATTGGTGTAGTCTACAAAGGAATTGACCCACTCACCCATTGGATGGGCTGCTCATATGAATCTGTGCCATGTCTGGCAGTGTTGCCTTGCATTTTTTATTTTACAACATAATCTGTCTTCGCAGATTGCTTGCTGTCTTCGCACATTGCTTGCAGCACTTCTAGAAGTGCCATACATGATTGCAAACTTCGGAAAGCAGCTTGCATGGTTGCTTGGACCAGCCGAGAGCTCAGTTTTAAAGGCCAGGGCTGCACTGGTTGATCATCATACTCACCGTGCCATGCTCACTAGGGAAAAAAAAGAAATACACGAAAGCAGAAACAATGAGTTTCTCCAGTAGACAGGCCTGAAGACCATTTCTTCCATGTCATCAGTTTCGTTGTCACATTTCTATGTGCTTGACTGCTTAGCACGGATTCATAACAAAAGATGACAAGTTTTGTTCTACAGCACCTGTCGCCACTTTGACGCCCGCAAATATTGATGCCATGCTCTGCAGGAGAATCGCCTACCAGGAAGCCACACAAACGTTTGGAGTGATCACCATCCGCAACGACATCCAAGGCAACAACGGCTTGACACCCGTAAGGCCCAGTGCAAGCACCCAGGCACAGAATGTCACCTACAGGTCTGTTCTCCCCTGTGTCTTGAATTTCCTATGCAGAAGGCCATTCTTATTGCTCATCCCCCAAATTTTTGCATACTTTGCACGGAGGCCCTGTGAAGTATGGGTACATGTTTTACTATGGATGGCATAAAATGAAGCAGTCAGATAAGATGCTGGCCACCATATTAGTTGGGGTATGCAGCTGTATGCAAGCCTAAGCGGAACGAGTAGTGTTGGATTGCTTTTTGCCTGTCTCTGCAGCTCCAACATGAGTTCTGTGTTCAAGCCTGGTGCAGTCAGCACCGGCAATGACCAGCTTGGCCAAGAGGTGGAAGTTCACAACCTTCTCATCATCGACCAGCACACATTTGAAGGTAGGGTGGACAAGTCTGTTGTGTTTCTCGTCCCTCTAGATTGCAAACCTTTCGACACACTGCAAGTTGCCGAAGAAGTCCAGTGGCTGAGGAGCACATTGAGTGTAGAAGATATAGGTGTGGGAGTGAATGTGTGAGCTTTGAATTTGAATCGGACAATTCCCAACAAAATAATTTGTTCAAGCTTTCTTACATCTGGCATCCAAAGCTGCCAGCTTAAAAGTAACTCCATCCTGATATTCGTGATCAATTTTCATTGTGGCATGAATTTTGCAGGCTTATGTCAGCTACTCTGTTCACATTTTTCCTAGCAAAAACTTGCTGTATGCAAGTGCCAGCCATTTGACATCTAGTTCTGGACTGTTGTGCCGGTGGGGTTATCACACAGTAGCCCACCGTCAACAGGGTTGTGCCAGTGGATCCCACCGCTGCCACCAATGTTGTGCCGGTGGGGTTATCACACAGTAGCCCACCGTCAACAGGGTTGTGCCAGTGGATCCCGCAACTGCCACCAATGTTGTGCCGGTGGGGTTATCACACAGTAGCCCACCGTCAACAGGGTTGTGCCAAGGAGTTGGTAACGCAGCGCTCGTCACCCGTTTCGTGAACGAGGGCTGTCAGCTCCCTGGGCGGTAGCGATGAATCCGAGTCGGCGCTGGTGAGATGAAGGCTTTATAGACTATTTACAGGCATTTAAACAACGAGTTCGGCTCTGGGGCCGAAAGCTAACATAGCCGTACGCGACTGTTCTCGCGCAGCGACGGCCGGGGAGATTCCGCCGCGTCCGCACTGTCAGGGGGCGAACTGCTCCCGATGGACGCTAGTGACGAACTCACACTCGGAGTCTCGAACGGAAGCACTTGAGACTCCGTCGCTGAGAACCGTTGACGCTCAAAATGGTCCAATCCGACGGCAGCACTTTCGCAGGGCCAATGGGAGAGCTCGCTGCGCTCTCGCTTCAAATATGCCGCGGGGCGACAAGGGGTTCACCGTCAGAGCCACGGCGCCGTGCTGTCTGGATGCTCAGCTCATGTTGAAATACGTCGCCTCTCTCCCTTTGGTATGGCTTGCCTCCAGTGCACTGGTGCTTTGCAGAGAAGCATCCAAAGTTTGTGAAGGAGGCGTTCGCCGAAGAAGTTTGGCGTCCGGCTGAATTTCTGGGCGGCTTTGTCCAGGCACAACAGCACCCCCGCCATCAGACAATGCGCCGGGAAGACGAGCTGCTCGCATGTGGCTCGGATGCCGGGCGCGCTCGTTCGCCAGGTTCCTCCAAGCTCACGTCCAGTGTCCGGGCGCCAGGCAGCCTCACGTGCCTCGGGTTCCACTCGCCAGGTGAGGATCTCTGCCGACAGCCTTGTTGCCGGGGCACGCCGATCAACTTCGCTCGGGTCGCTCCGATGCCCTTGTCACTCGCCACTGGTAACGGTAGACTTTTCTGCGGCTTGCAAAACCGACAGACAACAGGCAACACCCAACTCAAGCAAGTACCCTCGGTCACCCGTCAAACACCAGACAGAGGCAAAATTTCAAATTCAATTAGCTAAATTGTTGTCCCTTTTTTTTTTTTGCTCCCACAACAACAAGAGACAAGTGTATAGGATGCAGTACACAAGGTTCAAACAACAATTTTGTACATTAATGATACAATAAATAGGATGGAAAATTAATGATCAGTAATGGAAAAGAGTCTCCTTGAAATCACCTAGACCGTAGACCATAACTGAGGAAGCAAGGATGTCATTCAATTTTGCCCCGATCTGCCTAGAGCATTACCGTTAGCGACGAAATGCTCGTCGAAGGTAGCTATGTCTCGAATGCATGACTCAAAGCATCCGAGTTCGCATTGTGCTGCTCTCTTCGGCAAGCGGCAGAACGCGAAGCAGTATTCGGGCGGTTTGGTTCTCCTCCCTCCGCTACAGCTTCGGCTGTCCATTTCTCTACGAGACCTTTGTTTCCACTTTGTGCGTAAAAGAACAGACGAGCAGAAGTTACTCGCTTTGTTGAACGATCTGTCTCGTTCCTTACGCTTTGCGCACCAATCGCGCATTTTCAGAGCACAGGTCCATTTGTGCCGCTGAGATCGCCGCTTCTTTTCCTTTCGCGATCGTTTGCGTTTTCTCACCTTTCGGTGACAGCATTCTTTCATGCACCTGCCTTTCCGCTCGTTTCGGCGGCTGCACTTGAATGTTTGCTTTCTTTCTTTTGGTGCCAGCTCTTTCAAGCTGCCGGTAACCGGAGATAGTATGGCGCCGACATCGTCGGAGTGCGGCGCCGCGCCTGCATCACGGCCAGCAGCGCATGACTCACTGCCAGTCTTGTCCGAACAAGGACAAGGCTCGCTCACGCCAGCCCCTGAGCTAAGCATATCGTCTGCAGGCTCGCCACTCAAGTTACACTGATCTGCCAGTGTGCCACATCGCTCAGCGCTAACCGGCGCACGATCACGTTCGTCCGACAGCTGCGGCGCTTCGGATCGCGTGAGGTCCATGTTCGCACCAAGGTTGTTTCCGCCACAGGAAGACTCATGGCTGCTGTCTAGTCGCTCGCTGTCGTGCTCGCTGTTGTGGCTCTCGACAGCATCCACGTCATGGGTCTGCCTTAGCTGTTCAACACTCGTGGGCTGCGCAATCTCCATGAGTGCCACTTCGTTTTTCCGCGTGTCATGATCGATGGCGACGCTGACTTTGGAAATTGCACTTTTGCCATCTCCTAGCGTGAATACATCTCCGCCACGCTTTGCAACTTCTGCTTCTGAGTTGTCAGGCGGTTCATTTACTGCCAGTTCCCCACTCTCGTTTCGTGGATTGCTTACAGCTACATGGGGCGGCGTGCAGGACGGTGTCGCTGTGGATTTCTCGCCGATGGAGTCGGCTCCAACCGTCTCAGCTGCCAGTGGCTCGACCAAGGTAACCCTAGACACTTCTATTCGAGACTCGATCAGCTCGCTGCTGCGGTCGCTTTGCTCGGCCGCTTCCCCAAGCTTTGTCTCATTCTCTTGTGCAAGCACAATTTGCTCCGAGACTTCCTGACTTTCTAGCCATTCGGTTACATCGGCTTTCAATTGACACGCCAAATCCAAAAACGTTTTGGTACAGTTTTTCTCACGCCGATACCTGTCCCCAAGCTCCATTGGTGACAGCCGATGTCTTTTCAGTAAAGACTCTTTCAAGTAATCGTAGTTTTTCAAGTCAACGTCTAACACGCGCTTGATTTCTTCCGACACCTCAGCGGAGAGAAGAGCGACCAATTTTTGTGCCCAAGTATCTCGCTCGAAGCGCTTACTTTTGCAGACACGCTCGAAATCTGCCAAGTACTCTGCCATGTCCTCAGCGATGAGGAACGGTTGCAGACACTCTCGCGGCTTCGAACTGTTACCTTGAATGGCAATTAAAGCGTCATGCCTTTCAACACGTTTTTCATATGCCGAAAGCTCAAGCTGCCTAAGCTTCTCCAAGCGAGAAAACCGCTTTTGGCGTTCTAACCTTTCACGCTCATAGCGCTCTTGGCGTTCAAGCTTCTCACGCTCATAGCACTCGAGTTCGTGCTTTTTACACTCCTCGCGCTTTTGGCGTTCTAGCCTTTCTAGCTTTTCACGCTCCTCGCGCTTTTGGAGTTCTAGCCTTTTGGCTTCCTCCTTCCCTTTTCTCTCTTGAATATCATCCCAGGCCTCTGCGGCTTCCTCAACCGTCACTTCTGCCTGCATGATCGCAAGAATGTCCTTTTTTCTTTTCGCTGACCCCAAATCGATGCCCAACTCATCACAAATTTGGAGAAGTTCTTTGACCTTGTAACTCTCCATCTTTTACCGGCCTCTAGTTGTTTGCCTTTTTAGAATAGTGTACTATACGTTCGCTATCTCACTCCTAGCTAGAGATGCGCAAGCCTTTCTCACACTGATTCCCTTCTTCGCATCCCTTGGTTTTCAAAACACTTCCTGTAGGCTTGAAACACGCCAGGTTAACACAATGCTACGCTCAGCCTTTCTCTAAGCTACCCTGTGTGTTAGAGAAGTCTGGCATTTGAGGGAAACTTCAGATACTCACCGCGCCGAGATGCCTGACGCCGGTCAATCCCGCAGCTGCCATCCAATGTTGTGCCGGTGGGGTTATCACACAGTAGCCCACCGTCAACAGGGTTGTGCCCGTGGATCCCACCGCTGCCACCAATGTTGTGCCGGTAGGGTTTTCACACAGTAGCCCACCATCAACAGGGTTGTGCCAGTGGATCCCGCAATTGCCACCAATGTTGTGCCGGTGGGGTTATCACACAGTAGCCCACCGTCAACAGGGTTGTGCCAAGGAGTTGGTAACGCAGCGCTCGTCACCCGTTTCGTGAACGAGGGCTGTCAGCTCCCTGGGCGGTAGCGATGAATCCGAGTCGGCGCTGGTGAGATGAAGAAAAGGCTTTATACACTATTTACAGGCATTTAAACAACGAGTTCGGCTCTGGGGCCGAAAGCTAACATAGCCGTACGCGACTGTTCTCGCGCAGCGACGGCCGGGGAGATTCCGCCGCGTCCGCACTGTCAGGGGGCGAACTGCTCCCGATGGACGCTAGTGACGAACTCACACTCGGAGTCTCGAACGGAAGCACTTGAGACTCCGTCGCCGAGAACCGTTGACGCTCAAAATGGTCCAATCCGACGGCAGCACTTTCGCAGGGCCAATGGGAGAGCTCGCTGCGCTCTCGCTTCAAATATGCCGCGGGGCGAGAAGGGGTTCACCGTCAGGGCCATGGCGCCGTGCTGTCTGGATGCTCAGCTCATGTTGAAACACGTCGCCTCTCTCCCTTTGGTACGGCTCGCCTCCAGTGCACTGGTGCTTTGCAGAGAAGCATCCAAAGTTTGTGAAGGAGGCGTTCGCCGAAGAAGTTTGGCGTCCAGCTGAATTTCTGGGCGGCTTTAGCCAGGCACAACAGGACATACCTAGAACTAGGGTGTTCAACCGTAAATTTTTCGGGTTAGAAATGGTTTCGGCTCCGAAGACACATTCCGTTCCAGTTCAAACGGTTCAACGCTGCCAACCGTTTCGAATGTGCTCAGAAAAAAAAATACTTTGTGCGTAATTTTTACTCCTTTTCTTTAATACTGAATTTTCTTTCCTTTTCCAGTATATCATATATATGCCATATACCGGGTGTCCCAGCTAACTTGAACCAAGGGTTACAAAATAATATATTTGAGGTAGGTCAGTGAAACCAATTGCATACAACTACCAGCCTGTTTGCGCACTACAGGAAATTTTTTGTTTTGCAATTACTTAATTAGCTAATTATGTTAATTTCTCTAATTTATTAAATATCGACTTTAGACCAAAAATGTGAATTGGAAAGTTGTAGAGCACCTTCAGAAACCTCCATTCCATTAATTGCGATAAAGAAAGTCTCACGTGTATCTTTTTTTCCGGGCTCAGAAGAAAGCCCGCGAAATACAAATAATACCACGTGACTAGCGCATTTGTGCGCCGCGATTGTGGTGCGCTCAGTCGTGGTTTGAAGCGAACGAAATCAGCTGCGGTCGTGACCCGATGATCCCGTTGCAGCGGCAGGCAGAAATGTTGGCAATGGTTCGAGCGAGCTCGAGCTCGCCCGTCGCCACCGTGATTTTGGCCAGGCCTGCGCACCGCAGCAGCCTACATTGCGACAGGCGGATGGCGATAAAGAACCGGCAAATGAAGGTGCAGCGCTAATTTTAGTCGAGTCACATGATGTCATCTCACCCCTTTACCCAAGCCTGTATGTTGAGATTCAGTGGCTGATACCTTATCGCTCATCCGTGTGTCGCGACGTTCGCTGATGGGAGAGAAGGAGGCCTTGTTAGAATCTCGGTGGTGTCAGCTTGCCGCTCTCGCTGCTACTTGCCCCGTCACGTGGGCCGGCTGTCTGAAGCGGGCGAAGAAGCCATCGCAGGCATATCGGCCTGCCGCTTTAACGGGGCCAAGGAGACACGGCCGCAGCTAATTTCGTTCGCTAAAACCACGACTGAGAGCACCACAATCGCGGCGCACAAATGCACTAGTCACGTGGTATTATTTGTATTTCGCGGGCTTTCTTCTGAGCCCGGAAAAAAAGATACACGTGAGACTTTCTTTATCGCAATTAATGGAATGGGGGTTTCTGAAGGTGCTCTACAACTTTCCAATTCAAATTTTTGGTCTAAAGTCTATATTTAATAAATTAGAGAAATTTACATAATTAGCCAATTAAGTAATTGGAAAACAAAAAGTTGCCTGTAGTTGGCAAACAGGCTGGCAGTTGTATGCAATTGGTTTCACTGACCTACCTCAAATATATTATTTTGTAACCCTTGGTTCAAGTTAGCTGGGACACCCTGTATATCAGTAGAACCCCTTTATAGTAACGTCACGGGGACCGGCAGATGTCTTTACTATATCAGGGTCTTTACTAGTATATCAGTTTTTGATGATGAAAAGATCCTGAAGATGCTGCCTGGTAATTAAATGGCCACTTACTGAGCACGTCTTGTTGCTTAATGAAAAGGCACTCTAAAATACCATCTATCTCTCTCATTTCCTCACGTCATTTTTTCAGTTTTGTTTACATCTCGTGGAAGGAAGCATGAGGGCAACGTGGCTGCGAATATAGCCAAGCTTGATTTCATGTGAAAGCCAGAGCCTTTCATGAACATGGCATTATCTCCCGCTATTTCTGTCTTTTAAAAGGCAATAGATGAGAAATGCATGCCGCAGTCAAGTGCTGCGAAACCACGCACGCCCCCAGTTCTTGCCACCGCTGCCTTGTGCTTCATGCTGCACAGTGCTGCAAATGTTAAGCTGTTTCTTCCCTTCTCTATTTCTCGCTGCATCTTGACTCTACTTTTTGAATGGACCAATCTGCCATCTTTCCATGTTTGCAGACAGCATTACTTTCTTTGTTTTCCTATATGGTGCATGCTTTCCCTCACGGTTCCAAGGCTTACGTAAAGTTGGGTTCTCCCGAGTGCTGCGAAGCCTGGTGGTAAAGCCATTTAAAAGAACACTTTTTTTTCTTCTTCTTCAAAAAAAGAAGAAAATTGCCTCACGAACATGCGGTGATGGCATTTCTTGGGAAGTCGTCGCTGCGGCCAGATGCACTTTACTATATACGATTTTTACCAAGAATGCTATAAAGGGGGGAAAATGTGCATTCGTCTATGAAAGATGAACAGGGACTTCAGTTTCACTCTACTATATTGGAGTATTTACAATATGCAAGTTAACAATAGCGGGGTTCTACTGTAATAAGAGCTGCAAATTCATATACAGTCAAACTCAATTATAACATTGCCGGCTTTAACAATATATTGGATATAACAATGGGCAGCCGCTGCACCGTCAAGTTTGTCATGTATTACAGTCGAACCCGGATATATCGAACTCGAAGGGGATCGCGAAATAGTTCGATATATCGATAATTCGATATACAGAAATCGCCTTGTGACGGCACTTACGATGCGAAAAAAACGATACCGTATTTGTCGCCTAATCAACCCACTCGCATAATGAACCCACCCTTCACTTTTGCACCCGAGAATTTGGAAAAAGAAAAAAAAAAGCGTTAAGGCCAGCTCGCTCACATTGCAAGCGATTGAGCGATCTCAGCCACGAGCGGCAGCGACAGAGCAAAAAATTTCCAAATTGTTGGAACTGCGTCCCTCTCGCCGCTCGAGCCACCGCGGCAGCTCGGAACAAGGTTTCTGTGTCGCCGCGGCAGAAATCGCGAGCGTTTTCGCTGCATGTCGAAGGCACGCGCCACTCCATTTCGGTCGTCTCATCCGCAGCTCATTTCTTGGCAGCGTGCCAAGACGCTGCGCAACGATAACGTCAAGGCGCGGGGCGGTGCGTTTATCTTTTGTTAGCTCCTGCGGTGGCGGGGAGCGAACTTGCCAGAGTGCCCGTGATGGCTTGGTTGCACAAGCCTGGTTCCATTTATCACGCCGCGCTTAGGGCGGGCGTCATGATCGCAGCTGACCACGTGCTTTCGTTGATTCATACGTGGAAGAATAAACGACTAACTGATGTTACCTGACACTGCCGCACCTTTGAAGGTTTGAAGCGACGCCGTATCATCCCGAAGTTTGGTCGGCTGCCGAATGTCACAACTGTCGCCAGTGTGGATGTGCCTGAAGCGACGAGCATGGCAGATACAATTCGACAGATTGTCCGCGAAGAGCTTCGGAGGCTTCACGATATTGGGGGTCATGGCAGACCCGTCTACAGTGGAATCTCTTTGGCAGACGATTGTCCACCTTTTGCCTGTTATGCTCCCTCTGATACATCTCCTTGGGACATCCGATGCTCTGCTGCTCATGGCCCGAACATTCAACCTGCCACCATCAATGCCTACAACAGCCAGCACGCTCGTCCTCCTCATCAACATCCAGACCATGAAGCGTTCGACCCAAGCCACAATGAGCCTTAGTCATCACGTGAATGTGAGCTGCCGGTGTGCTATATCTGTGGAATGATGGGCCACGTTTAGCGTTTTTGCTGCAACCGCCGTCCATACCAGCAGTATCGCCGACAGTGGGTAAACTCCCATACAAGGTTTCCCGCTGACAATGTTGATCCATATAGAAGAACACCTGGCGGTAATGAGTACAGAGCAATACCTAGCCGACAAGAGCACAGAATGGTGCTGAAACAAAATGAATCACCGGCCTCTGACCGCAGCCTGACACCACCATCTCGGCGCTTACGACTCTCACCTTCTCCCCGACGATGGTCGCCACCTTCGGGAAACTACCGTATATTGCCGATTATAATTCGACTCCGATTATAAGTCGACCCCCCAACTCTCGACCCCCTTTGGGCAAAAAAAAGTTATACTCCGAATTTAGGTCGATGCTACCGCACTGTGCGGTCCTAGCTCGCCCAAAAGGTATTTCAGAAAGCTGAGTCATAAAGAAACATTTATTCATTCACGAGACATCTGTCATCGCTTGTGAGAACACAGTCGTGATCATCTTATGAGCCACTGCTGCCGCTGGTCGTCGGAAGCAGTGCCGAGATGCTGCACGTGAAGAACACCGCAAAAACCATGTCTGTTGGTAGTCCATACCAGGCATCATTGACCCATTGAGCCACTTCGCCCAAAGAAGCTCGCTTCAGCCGCCCTGTTGGTGTCTTTGGGTTTTCTTGCTGGAGCCACTCGTAGAATGCACCGATGTGGTCTTTGAATGGTTTGTTCACCGCCACATCCAGTGGCTGAAGAATAAGTGTCAATCCGCCCGGAATAATGACCAGGTCGCATCCCGCGTCCGCTACCGCTTTTTTTACATGGTCGGTTATGTGGCCGCGGAAAGTTCAGGATGAGCATGCTGCGGGGCTTCAGCAGTGCCCCCAGACGCCTGCACCACAGAAGACGAAACCATTCAAGGACCATTTCATCATTAAAAAATCCCTTCTCATTCACCCGCATGATGACTTTTGGCGGGAACTTTTCCTTCGTCGGGATCGTTTTCCTCTTGAACAGAAGGAATGGTGGTAACTTGTGCCCCTCTGCCGTACAGCATAACATGACAGTGAAACGGTTGTGCATGTTGCCCATTGTCAGCAGGCGGACCTGGCGCTCCCCATTTGCGGACATGGTCCTATTGCTAGGCATATCAAACCAGACTGGAGTCTGGTCACCATTGCATATTTGACCAAGCAGGAATGAATGTGTTGCCCGCAGGTCACTCACGTAGCGCAGAAAGGCGCTCCGTTTTTCTTCGTAGGCTTCGGGCAACCGTTGGCATACAGTCGTTCGTCGCCTTAGGCTTAGGCCGTTTCTCTTCATGAAATTCGTCACCCATTTCTTAACACTTACACCATTTCTTAACTCGGTACGCGGGATGCACACCTCCTCCGCGACAGGGCGTGCCTTTGTTTCAATGTCATTGTAGCAAACACCCAGGCTCATGCTTCTCTGGTCGTGAACCCAATCTCGAACCGCCTCCTCCGGACTTCGGCCCGCGAAAGGAATGGCATGTAGCAGCACACGCAAAAGGCTTACTTCTTTGTTTTCTCCAGCCTCTCACGCACTTTTCTGAGATGTCGAACTTCCGCCCTGCTTCGACATCGTTTTCCGACTCGGCGTAGAGTATGACTTGCCGCTTGAAAGCAGCGCTGTACTGTTGCCGAGGTTGCGACGGCATCTTGCAAGGCGTCTGTCGATTGACACAAACCACATGCACTGCTGTTAGCTGTCATGTCGGCTAGAGTCCAGGCGGTGCGACGAGAAGAAATGGCGAAATGCACACAACACGCAAAAATGCTTCTCGGCTCATGGTGATGATGATCTCAGACAAAATGGCACATACCCACGGCGGGGGAATGGCCAGGGTGCATTGTAGATTGTAAATATATATGTTCAAGGACTGAAGTATTCTGACTGGTCGCTTGTGGTCGTTTTGGATTGGGTTGGATTTGTAGCTGTCCCATTTGTATCAAACATTGCCAGCCCGCCCAGCTTTGGCCGTTTTTCCATGGAACACCCACGGTTTGTCGATAACAAGTTGTTATCGCATTAAAACAGACCTTTGGTGCAAACCTCGATTAAAATTTTTTTTTTTTTTTTATAAGCAGTTCCACTTTCGCATTGTATCTGACAACTTTTATGGAATTACGAGCGCACAGGGCATGATATTATCCGCGACTCGGTCGAAATTACTTTTGACCCCGCATATAAGCAGTCTTTAAGACTCCGCATATACGTCGACTCCGATTGTAAGTTGACCCCCCAACTTTTGGAAGCACATTTTAAACCAAACCAAACCAAAAAAAAAAAAAAAAAAGGTCGACTTGTACGCTGCAATATATGCTAGTCAGTACGACCGATAAAAGTGAGGTCGCAAATTTTTTGAGCTTACCTATGCCTCTACCCGTTTCAATGTTAAAGAACAGAATTTAAGTTTTTGTGGACGGTGTACGGGCTATGGCGTTGGTGGACACAGGTGCAACCATTTCTATTATAAGCCTCGCTTTTAAAAACTGCCTTGGTCGTAAAGTTATGTTTGGTTGGGATAGAGCGACGACACTGTGTGGTGTTCGTGGCGAATCACTTAACCCATTTGGAGTCAGTTCCGTGAACCTCGTAATCGCCGGCCGCATATTCCGAACCAAATTTGCAGTACTTGATCGATCAATGCATGACGTCATTCTTGGTCTCAATTTTCTGTAACAATGTGGGGCCACCCTCGACTTCCGCAATGGGAACATTTCTATGAATACTCACTTTGAATCTGCTTTGTGTGAAAATTCGCCAACCAATCCTGGCACGCTTTCGATTGTGGATGATGTAGTCATTCCTGCAATGTCAGCAGAGTTTATGCAAGTTGTTTGTTCAAGCTGTACCAGTGATGCCTTCGACGCTGTAGTTGAACCACTCACTCTCAACCGCGAGGAAAAATGTTCCGATTTCTCGTTGCATCATTTCAGTCAGGAATTGCCATTCTTTTTTGTGGACGACAACTGCTCTAATGAACCTGTTGTATTACCACGTGGCCTAAAGCTTGCCAACTTTGACGAAGACGCTGTTGAATCAGTGGCAGTACTCAGCACAGACAATTCCCAGCCTACCGCATGCTGAGAAGTAGATAAGACAAAATTTCTTACCATGATTAACAAATCTCTGCCAACAAGTGACCGTTACAGATTAGTGGAAGTTCTGTTGAAACATGCTGCGGCTTTCGATTTCTCTCGATACTCGCCACCACGGATTCCCATTTCCCGTGCTCAGCACAGAATCAATACTGGGACTGCTGATTCAATCCGTCAGAAGCCTTATCGTGTATCCCCATCAGAGCGTCAGACGATCGAAGAACAAATTCGTGATATGCTGCATAAGGGCATCATTCAAGAATCATCTAGTCCGTGGGCTGCCCCTGTGATATTAGTCAAAAAGAAAGATGGCACATGGCGATTTTGTCTCGATTATCGAAAGCTGAATGCTGTTACTAAGAAGGACGTGTATCCTCTGCCACGTATTGATGACACCATTGATTATTTGCATTCTGCCTCCTATTTTTCCTCTGCGATCAGGCTATTGGCAGATCCCCATGCACCCGGAAGACAAAGAAAAGACGGCATTCATTACCCCAGACGGACTATATGATTTTAATGTGATGCCGTGTGGATTATGCAACGCTCCAGCCACCTTCGAAAGATTCATGGATACAGTTTTACGCGGACTGAAGTGGAACATTGTATGTGCTATTTGGGGGATGTAGTAATATTCGGAATTACCTTTCGTGAACACAACAGTTATTAGAGGTTGTCTTGGAATGTATTGAGAAAGCTGGTCTGGTACTCAATTCCAAGAAATGTCGTTTTGGAAAACGCCAGACAGGGGTACTTGGACATCTTGTAGACAAGGATGGGGTCAGGCCTGATCCGAAAAAAATTGAAGCTGTCACTTGTTTTAAACCATCGAAATTTTTAAAGCAGCTCAGGAGTTTTTTGGGGCTTTGCTCCTACTTCTGACGTTTTGTTCCGAAGTTTGCTGATCTAGCACATCCACTTACTTGTCTTCGGCAAAAAGATGTGACTTTCAAGTGGACTACTGATTGTGACTCCGCCTTTCGTCAGTTAAAATTTATTTTGACATCAGGACCTGTACTACGCCACTTCTGCCCATCAGCTTCAACAGAACTTCACACTGACGCCAGTGCAGTCGAAGTTGGTGCAGTCCTCATACAGCGCCACAATGGCAATGAACATGTCATTGCATATGCACGCCGTTCTTTAAGCAAGGCTGAGCGCAATTACACAGTAACTGAACAGGAATGCTTAGCTGTTGTTTTCGGTGAGCAACAGTTTCGGTCATATCTTTATGGATGTGCATTTAAAATTGTGATGGACCATCATTCCTTATGTTGACTTGTAAACCTCCGTGACCCCAGTAGGACGCCTTGCGCGGTGGGCTTCGCGCCTTCAAGGAATTCAATTTTACTGCGTCTTTTAAGATGAGCTTGGATGAATATATAGCTGCTACCTCTCCAAGCTTCCCTGATGTTGGTGAATTCGAGATTGCACATCGGAACGACAGCGAGTTGGCGCCGCATTTTGATGCGGCAAGTTCCCCGAACCCTGCGACCTCATTCTGCATTCGTGATGGTCTACTATACAGAAAGAACTACTCGTCAGTAGGTACATGGTTTCTTCTGGTAGTTCCTACACGTCTTTGGTGTCAGGTTCTTCGGGTAATGCACGACAATCCCACGGCTGGACACTTGGGTTTTGCCAGGACATTACACAGGACTAAGGAACGTTTTTATTGGCCGAAGATGAGTCAAACTACTCAACATTATGTGGCCAGCTGCCTCCAGTGCCAGCATTTCAAACACCCAACCTGCTCTCCGCCGGGTCATCTCCAGCCTATAACGCCACCACGAACTCCATTCGAACAGGCGGGAATTGACCTTCTAGGACCATTTCCCCGTTCCACCAACGGGAACCGCTGGATCATGGTGTGCGTAGACTGCCTTACGCGGTACTGTGAAACTGCTGCCATACTGTCTGCCACTGCTTCTGATGTCTTGGCCTTCCTCCTACGGTCCATCATTCTTCGACATGGGCCTACTCGTGTGCTAATAAGTGACCGGGGGCGACAATTTACGGCAGAAGTTGCAGAAGAACTTCTTCGTCTCAGCTCATGTAATTTTCGCCATTCAACTCCTTACCACCCACAAACAAATGGCCTTATCGAATGCACCAATCGTACGCTTAGCAATATGCTCTCAATGTATGTCGTCTCCTGCCACAAAAACTTGGATGAAGTCCTTCCGTTTATAACATACGCATTTAACACTGCTAAGCACGAAACGACAGGCTACAGTCCTTTTTTTCTTCTTTACGCTCGACTTCCACGAAGTACTCTGGACCCATTTTTACCTTTCTCGCTCCCAGCTGAAACTTCATTAGCGCATAATCTCTCTTTGGCTGAAGGAGCTCGCCGACTCACTAGACTCCGCACTTTAGCCTCCCAAGAACGCTACAAGCAACGCTACGACAAGCGTCACCAAGATGTTAATTAGGCCTCTGGTGACTCGGTGTGGCTTTGGACGCCGTTGCATAAACGCGGCCTGTCCCAGAAACTGTTGCACCAGTATACTGGTTCTTTCGTTGTGCTGGAACGCATCAGCGCAGTCAACTTTGTAGTCTCTCGCCTGACCACCCATGGTCGTCGTTCTCGAAAGACTCAAATAGTTCACGTGGCCCGCATGAAGCATTGCTATCAGCGTGACTAACCTTGACTCGCCCAGCGGGCTTCGTCTGTGAAGGGGCAGTGTCACGCACGTCCCGCGGTGGTCCTGTATTGGAGGAAGATGAGGGTTTGCAGGAGAAGCTGAAGAGGAAGCTGGTTTGGTTCGCTCTGGGTGTGCTAACGACCAGCGCATCTAACACCCATCATGTAAATAAACCACGTAACAATATTTTGTAGCAGGCTTGCAGCAGCGTTCATGCACGGGTCTTTCTAGCGTGGTTCTCCTAGCATGCCATCATCGTTGCTACAATCTTGTTGGCCCTGAATTTTCCATGAAAAGCAATGAAGGATCCTCCTTCAGGAAGCGTTAACGACAACACCGCTGGAAGTTAGCGGAACATGTAACGTGAGCACGAGGACAACATAAAATATGCAACTTGGTGCGGCCTGTTGAAACCGACAGTATCATGACAATCATCCGCAACATACTCAAGATTCAGAATGAAAGCGATACCAGTGCTGACCATTCAATGGACGGCGGCCTGAAAAGGGTTCGACACGGGGCTTACAAAGATGTAGAACAGGTGCTCTACCAGTAGTTCTTGAACTCCCGTGCAGCGAACCTGCCGATTAGTGGCCCGATTTCAGCGGAGAAGGCGAAGCACTTCGCATACCTCCTTCGCAACACTGATTTTCAACCTGGTGATGGTTGGATTTAACGAGTCAAGGAGAGACATAGCATCGTCTACAAGGCAGTCGTGGGCAAGGCGGAGTCACTCGATGTCAACGCTAGGCAGAATTGCCTTGAGAAAACACTGCCCGGCATCCAAGAAGCATACCCGGTCCAGGACTTGTACAATGGGGACAAGACTGGGCTGTTTTTCCACATGCTACCATCAAAACGCACTCCATCAAAGGCGATCCCTGTAAGGGCGGCAAGGAAAGCAAGTTGCATGTGACCATTTTCTTGTGTGCGAGCATGAACAGCAGGGACAAGTGCCACGCCTTCCTCATAGGAAAATGTCGGAATCCCTGCTGTTTTCATGCTGCCGCGAGGATCCCGGTTCGCTATCGTCATAACAGGAAAACATGGATGATGTGCAAACTTTTCCGCGAGTGGCTGATTGAGTTTGATCAGCGGATTCGGCGCGAAGGCAGGAAGGTAGCATTGGTGCTCGACAATTGCACAGCACACCAAACATGTGAGAAGCTCTCGCATGTGGAATTTTTTTTCCTCCCACCTAACACCGCTGCAGGCTTGCAGCCTGTGGATGCAGGCGTGATTGCTTGCTTCAAGGCACTCTATCACCAACGTGTTTTGAGCAGGCTCGCGCTGAACTTTGATATTTCTGTCCGAGAACACCAACCGGCACCAGGCTTGCAGATCTCACTCCTGATGGCAGTGCAGTTCATTTTTGGAGCATGGGCAGAAGTAAGCTCTTCCACCATCATGAACTGCTTCAGGAATTTGGGCTTTGCTGTGGATGCTGGCGACGTGAAAGGTTGCGAAGCTCCTGTCGACACAGTGATGACCAAACTTTAGTCCACATTGAGCGGTAGTGACGGCGATGCGTCAGGACTTCAGGAATTTTTAAATGCCAACGATACAGTCGCAACAGATGAAGAGCTGACTGACGAGGCTATCGTCGCAGCAGTCACTGGCATAGAGGATAGTGAGAGTAGCGATGTCGACGAACCTGAACCTTTGCAGGTTGCGTCTCACCAGGAAGCTTTGAGAATGATCAACTCCCTGCAGGCCAAATTGCTAAACATTTCTAGATCTGAGCAACCTCTTCTGAACCTAGCCAGTGGCTTTTCAGCATTAATTGCAACAGTTCATTCAGTGTGGGCTTTTCGTGAAAAAAGAAGAAATTGTATAATAAAGAAAAATTTTCTCATGGGTATCGTTCTTCGTTTGTTTTAAGCATTTCTAAAATAAAAGTATTCTTTTTCTCTAGCATTATTGCAATTCGAAATTTGGTTTTAGCTGAAATGGTACATACTTAGGTGTAGAAAACCTGTTTACCAGTAAGGAGGCCCTTTGTGGCGTGTGCCCGTGTTTGTCAGGTGCACGAGAATATTTGATGCATTTCTGTCTCTCTGCTCTCTTTGTTGCTTTTTACTTTTTTTGTATTGTAAAAAAAAAAAAAAGAGTTGCCAGCACTGAACCACAAACCTACTTTGTTTGCCGTTAGAATCTCATTATCATTGCCAGCTTGGATGCTGACACTATATTTTCTCTAACGGTGTGCATTCTTTTCTACTGGTTTATGCTCACAGGAATGCAAAGTCACCCCACGTGTTTGAACTCAGAGCGAACAGAAAATTTCTTGAAATTGGGCAGAGTCTGAATAAAGTAGCGTTTTTTAATACGCCTGGTGTTGACAAGTCCAGAGCACCTTTAGCATCAGTTAAAGATTTCGAGTTTACTGTGTGATGTGATAAATTAATTGTTTTTTGTGTATATATATTGTGGTAACAAAAAGGGCCATTGCTTTATATAGTTGTGGTTGTGTTAAATTTTGGTAAGTGCAGTGTTATCCTTTATAGCTGAAGTCTCAGAACTGTGCACAGCTGTTAACGGGTGGCTGTTTGAAACACTGCTCATAGCCTACATCATTGTGGTGATCAACTTGTGAAAGTAGATTGGTCTCTTGTTTCCTTTTCAGTTTTACATGCCCACCAGTTCATGCAGACCGAATATGCGATGAGCATTGTGTCTACTCGTCTGGGCAACGACCCCAACACCTACTACATAGTTGGTACTGCAAATGTGCTGCCCGATGAGTCAGATCCCAAGCAGGGCCGGTTGATTGTCTTCCATTGGGTGGACGGTGAGTGGCATCTGTGTCTTGCTGTACCTTTTCAGCATCTGTCCCCCAAGGCTACCTTTTCTTTTGTGCGCCTGTCTTTGGTGGGGCACTGATTAACTTCATAATGCGGTTACATTGCCGGCCAACACTGGTTACGGTGACAATGCCAATTTCCTGATTAATTAATTGATTAACTTCATAATGCAGTTACATTAGAGGCCAACACTGGTTACGGTGACATTGCCAATTCCCTTATTAATTGACTGCTATCAAATAGTGCTCTATTTTACTTGTTTTTTTATCCGACATATTTGTGGTAGTCGAAACACTCTCATATTCCCCCAAGATACTGACTGAGCAGTGCGCTTCATTTCATGTTTATTTGTAGGTGTGCTTTTTTGCCTCACCTACAAATAGTGGCTTAGCTGGCCCACATTGACTGAAAGGGGTCATGACATAGCTATCCGACTAATTGCAATTTGGTATCCCAATAGATATTGTCACGTCTCGATAGAACGCCAAGGAGGACCCAAAGATAGGACGGGTTTAATAATCAACCTGGACGAGTCTTGCGCTCCAACTTCCTTCTCTTCCAGGCTCGCGCTTGTGGGGCCAGTCATCATCTTTGGCGACGTCTTCTATGCGGCATTTGCCCCCCTCCTCAGGAAGCATCGTCCCGATGAGCATAAAAGGGAGTAGGAGGTCAAGGTCAGTCCGAGTTGTATGGCTTCATGCGTACAACGTGGACGGCGTCGGCTTGTTGCTGGCGTCGCTTTGAGGTCGACACCTTGTCTGGCACCACCTCATAAGTGACGTCGGTTAAACGTCGCTGAACAACATATGGGCCGAAATATCACCGCAATAGTTTTTCGGAGAGTCCACGGCGGCGAATAGGCGTCCACACCCACACTTTGTCGCCAGGTTCGCACATGACATGTCGGCGTCTATGATTGTAGCGTCGTGCATCATGCTCTTGCTGATTCTTGATCCGCACAAGCACTAGTTGGCGAGCTTCCTCTGCACACTGAGCGATTTCCTTGGCGTCCTGATCGAGATCGTCGGTGTCGGCATTCGGGAGCAACATTGCATCCAGCATAGTTGTTACTGGTCGCCCGTGAAGGAGGCTGAATGATGTCATACGAGTGGTGTCTTGGCGTGCTGTATTATAGGTGAACGTGACGTAAGGAAGAATTTCGTCCCAATTCTTGTGGTTCACGTCAATGTACATGCAAATCATGTCTGCGATGGTTTTATTGAGGCGTTCCGTCAACCCATTGGTTTGGGGGTGATAGGCTGTAGTTTTACGGTGACTGGTACCACTGAGGCGGAGAACGGTCTCCAAAAGTTCGGCCGTAAATGCAGTTCCTCGGTCAGTTATAATGAGCGCCGGAGCGCCATGCCTCAGGACAATGTTCTCCACGAAGAACCGAGCTGCTTCGGCAGCGGTACCCCTTGGCAGAGCCTTGGTCTCCGCGTAGCGAGTTAGATAATCGGTGGTGACAATTATCCATTTATTCCCGGCTGTGGACGTCGGAAATGGTCCCAGGAGGTCCATGCCGATTTGCTTAAAAGGTGTTGTTGGCACTTGAAGAGGGTGGAGTAGGCCAGCTGGTTTTACAGGGGGTGATTTACGGCGCTGGCAGTCTATGCATCTACGTACATAGCGTTTCACTGTCGCCGGCAGTTTTGGCCAGTAGTATCCATGCTGGACTCTAGCCAACGTGCGGGTGTAGCCTAGGTGACCGGCGGTTGGCTCGTCGTGGCACGCTTGCAAAACTTCACTGCGGAGAGCAGATGGGACGACGAGGAGATGACTGTTTCCCCCAGGGCGGAAGTTCTTCAAGTAAAGTACGTTGTTGCGAATAAAGAATGAAGAGATTACTCGGGTGAAAATCGTAGGCACAACAGTAGTTCGTTTTTCCAAGAAATCAATAAGAGGGAGCAATTCCTGGTCTTCTCGCTGCTGTTGGGAAAGCGTTGCGTCATCTATGACACCTAAAAACGCAGTGTCTTCATCGGTCATAGTTATGGGAGTTATTCTCGCAAGAATGCGCCACGGGGGGGCTAGACGCTAGGTCGCCTTCTAGCCCTGACGTGCCAGCCCTAGCAGACAGAGCTGTGACCCCCAACCCGCGGTGCGAGAAATCGCTGCGGCGGGTTCGGGCCAGAGGGGAAAAACACGAGTAATGTACTCGAACAGAGTTTATTGTGCTCGAGTACACGGCAAGGGAATAGCAATCAAGAACAACCACCGTATAGCAAGCGAACGCCGCGTACGGGGGTGAAATAAAAACCACCTAATAGGGAAGCGCGCCAGGGAGGTGAGAGGAAGAGTCTTCTCACCTGACACTGCTTCTCGCTCACATCCCGTTGCGGTAAGTGCCTACGGTCAATGGGCGATTCTCGGTGACGGCAGTGGTCTCCTCGGCGGAAATCATGAACCGCGCGCGTGCACGCCCATTCGCCGAAGAACCCCCGAGCGAGTTGCTACAGTCGCGCTCCTCGACACGGAACGGGAGAGGAGGTCTTCCGGTTACGCCGGCAGGAAAAAGGGAAGCCCGCAGCAGCGTCGCCGCAGGCCTGGGAGGCGGCGGGGGGTGGCCAGCATGCCCTCTCCTCTGCAAACCTCTCTGCCAGCGCGCGTAATCACGCGTGTTAATTACGCGCGGGCGTTATAATGGAGAAAGGGGATCGTGAATCCCCACATAGTAGAAGGTTCGACCAGCGCTCGCGAAAGGCAGTCAGTATCCGTGTGCTTTTTTCCAGATTTGTAAATAACTGCCATGTCGAATTCTTGTAATCGAAGGCTCCAACGCGCAAGTCTCCCTGAAGGGTCCTTTAGATTCGTCAGCCAACAGAGCGAGTGATGGTCACTAACGACTTGAAAGGGGCGAGCGTACAAATAAGGGCGGAACTTCATAACCGCCCATACCACTGCAAGGCATTCTTTTTCGGTTGTCGAGTAGTTCGCTTCTGTTTTAGATAGGGTCCTGCTGGCGTAAGCAATTACTTTTTCCACACCATCCTGGCGCTGCACCAGCACAGCACCTAAGCCCACGTTGCTGGCATCCGTATTAAGCAGTGTAGGGGCGTCGTTATCAAAGTGCGCCAGGACAGGTGGTGTCTGTAAACGTCTCCGCAGCTCATTAAAAGCTTGTTCCTGTTCTTCACCCCAGTGAAAGACAGCGTTGTCACGCGTCAGCGAAGTTAAGGGCCAGGCAGTTCGTGAGAAACCAGCAATAAACCGGCGGTAATAGGCGCAAAGACCCAGGAAACACCGCAATGTCTTTTTGTCCGTAGGTGTCGGGAACTTGGCGACTGCGGAGAGCTTCTCAGGATCAGGCCGGACACCTTCTTGGCTAACGACGTGACCTAAGAACTTCAGCTCCTCGTGCCCAAAGTGGCACTTCTCGGGTTTTAGTGTGAGGCCCGCAGATCTTATGGCCTGAAATACAGCTAGCAAACAGCGTAGATGCTCTTCAAATGTGGCCGAAAACACAATCACGTCGTCAAGATACACCAGGCATGTTTGCCACTTAAGTCCCGAGAGCACAGTATCCATCAACCTCTGAAATGTTGCTGGTGCTGAGCATAAACCGAACGGAAGGACCTTAAACTCATACAATCCATACAATCCATACTCATACAAACTCGTACAAAATCATGCAATGCTGTCTTCTCCCGATCTCTCTCATCTACTTCTATCTGCCAATATCCACTTTTCAAGTCCATTGATGAGAAGTAACGTGCATTTCGTAGGCGATCAAGGGAATCGTCGATGCGAGGAAGAGAGTACACGTCTTTTTTAGTTACTTGGTTGAGCTTGCGGTAATCTATGCAAAATCGTAAGCTGCCGTCCTTCTTTTTAACAAGTACCACGGGGGAAGCCCAAGGGCTCTGTGACGGCTGGATAACGTCGTCTCTATGCGTTTCGGCCACCTGGCGCTGAATGGCTTCACTTTCTTTCGGAGCTACACGGTAAGGATTTTGTCGAATCGGGCGAATCGAGTCATTCGTGATGATTCGATGTTTTGTCAAAGGCGTTTGGCCGATCCGCGATTCGGAAGCAAAGCAGTCTCGAAATTGATCTATAAGATCCAAAAGACGGTCCCGTTCTGAAGAAGACAAACTTGGACTCACATCGACGATGGTTACGGGCGACTTGCACATTGATCCTTCCTGTTGCAGTGCGAAGCAGTGCTGCGCATTTGGGAGGCTGTTGAAAAAGGCCACAGTTGTGCCTTTCGGAATTTGCTGACGCTCGTCGCTGAAGTTTGTCAGCAGCACTTCGGTCTGTCCATTGGTCAAGTTGACTAGCCCTCGAGCTATAGAAACACCTCGACTTAGTACCAGGGCAACTGCCCTTTTGGCGATACCATCGCCGGTATGCGCCATGTCGCACTTCACTTCAACAAGAGAGTATGATCGCGGAGGTAATGTCACTGTCTCATTGGTGACGCATAAGGGCATCAATGGTACTTCCGCATAACCAAGGTCTTCATAATTGTTGGTGAAGGCAACGACGCTGTCACGAATGCTGATTACAGCCCCATGAAGACTCAAAGTCCATGCCCAAGATGAGATCTTTGCAACAGTCAGGGAGAATAACGAGCTGCCAACAAACACCGCGTTTCCTATCCCTATCCGAGCAGTGCACTTCCCTGTCGGTGCCAGTAGCAGGCCCCCAGCACTTCTTATTACTGGCCCAGTCCATTCGGTTTTTACTTTGCGCACCGTGTCAGCCAGTTTCTGGCTAATAATGCGGCAATATGCGGCGGTTCTATGCGGCGATATTTATGAGCCTTATTATTTTATTTACAAAATATGATGTCCTGGATGCGTTCCTTGTTCCAAAATAAGCGACTGAAATTCAGACCATGAAGATGCTCCCACTGACAATGACCATCAAGTTGAAATGCCTCTGGTGATATCATGAACCAGCACTGGCTGCCAGGTCATCTGCAATGTTGGCTCCAATAAGTTCTCAATACACCGTGCAAGCCATGCTCGCACTTTCACACGTAATTGTGTCCCTGCTTACGAGTCATGACCCATCATGGCTCTTAATGATTTACAGAGTAGATTCATAAAAACAGCGTGCAGACTGTAGGGAAGCACAATCTAGTTCTTGCCCCACATCCATCTTCGACATGATCGTCAGCTACAGCAAAACAGCACAGGCGACACAGGGAAGACCACAGTGATGAAAACACATTGACATTGTCTTGGGGAACCGTCTCTCATCAGAGTAGATTGCATGTTACCACCTGCTGACAACCCCTAAACATTTCGCAAGGTGGTTTGGCTTAGTTTGCAGGGCTTAACGTCCCAAAGCAACTCAAGCTAAAAAATGTAGGCATGAATATCATTATTCTTATATGTTTCTCATACCTGTAACCATGCACAATTACTCGGTCGTACAAATGGTATGTTTGCTAACCCTAATCGATTCACACCTAGGTCGTTGCAAGTGCACCTGCTCACATGTGTTTCTCACATATCCTTAATTTTATGACAGCAATGCCAGCAAGGTGCTATGCTTGGAAATGCAAGGACAAGCTAAAGTGTGCTTGTCTTGGTTTCAATCCATCTTCAGTTGCAGTGCATGACACCTTAGCAACGATTGAGGTTGTCTCGCTCAGCAGACTTAGCGGCCTCTTTTGTGCCTATAGACCAACATTGATCTATGACGTGAGCAAGATGCGGTGGTACTGTTGTCGCCAGGCTGGGCCGACTGGGTGAAAAGAAGGCCAGCATGCATAGGAATACATGCAACCAAATTATTTCAAAGCAGTTTTTTGAGTTCACAGTGTGCCTATATTGTCATCGTTTAGTGCAGAATAACTATGAACATTGTAGAATCCATTGTGAAACTATGAAACCTTATTACAGAGGCTGAGTATGTTTAAAACACTGCGAAATGTGTGGGGATACATTTCGGGAGCTCATAGAAACTCATGCAAGGAAAACATACGAAAATAATTTTCAGGCTTCGAAAGCACCGGTAAACACAGCAGATGCTTAAACGTTAGCGTATGTTTTGAAGAAACTGCATGACAGAGCTTGCCACATCATCTTGAAGCCAATCAATTTTTAAGTGCCTCGATAAATGTATACTGTAAAGCCCAACATACCCCTGAAAAACTAGCTATCTGCTGGGTGCTTCTCGCAATCACAACAGCTTCTCGTGTTGTTCGACATGCTGCCGCGCAGGATACATTCCCGCTTAAATACTGCTGCTCAAATGATACAAACTTACAACACAATACTACAAAAGAACTGCATGCAGCAGCAGACGGCCAAAATGCTCTGCGTGCTCACACAAGTCGCATTCGCGGATGTCAGCATCTGCGCCGTTATCGGTTACAGTGAGCAGTTCTTTTTCGTTCTTTCGTCACGGTGATTTGAAAATTGCTTTTTGAATATAGTTTTCCCTAGGCTGCACACGTTGAATGAACGTTATGAGTAAGAATATTCAATGCACATGGCAGCATATCAGGCTACAAGAGAAGCTTGCACAATTCATTGAAACACACAGCTGATTGCCAGCCTGTTGGCGGTATGTACAGCTTCACAACACGTTTTTAGTGGTGTTTTAAAAATAAATTGGTGTTTTAAAAATAAATTGCCTTCTTAAATGACATAGCATGCTTTGTCGCACATTTCTTTAAAACTCGTGCTAATGTTTAACGACTGGACATGTGTGCTGGTGCTGTGCTAAGCGAGAACAGTACCTAAGTTGTGTTTACATGCGCTTTTATGAGTCGCTCTCCCAACTCGAACCTCAATACTTTTCGTGGTTTTTGAAAAATACTATGCCTTTGAAATAGCGTTTTATGCTTTCAAAATTTGTTCTAGGACGTTCATGGTTGCTCTGTACCAAAAAACGACATCAAAGGTGCCCCGTGAAATTAGAAAACTGCTTTGAAAACTTTCTCTTCCTTGTATTCCTATGGGCAATGAGCCTACTTTTCCTCCCCAGTCTTCTGCGGTGGCGCAAGCGTGCCCTGTGTTTGTAAGCACGGTGTTGATCTATACAGAGTGACTAATGCTGGTTTAACTTTGTCACAACACAATCGTGTCAGTCGAGAATGCAGCCCATTGCCTCATCCTTCTCGGGGCGTATTAGTGGAGATGATCACGTGATGTGCCACGTACCCTGAGAGCATTGTCACTCAATTCTTGAAGGGCATTTCTCTCAAAGCACATGGATGATGTAAATATCTGATCAACTACATTACATATGTGACAAGGATTTGCTCATTTATGACTGTTTCAGGGTGCCCCCATGATCATTTGATTTCCCAAGGATCACTAAGTTCACATACTGTACTGTAGGCAAGCAGAAGGAAGAAGAAAGACAATGGCTGTTACTTCGATGAACAAAGAAAGCTTTAAAATGCTCACCATTTACAGCATGCCAGCCTTGTACACCGCAAAAGTGAAGCAAACAACATGGTGTATGGGAGAGTCTGTTTGTCATCAGCAACCTAGCAAGCCACTTGCCAGGCCAGCAGGCTGCACAGAAAAAAAAAAACAAATTTGTTATGCACCGTATTTACTCGAATTTAACGCGAGGGGTGACCTTGCATATTGCCCAATGAGAAAAAATAAAACCATGAATGTAACGCGAGATAAGCTTTTGAAAAAGTAGCTTTTAATAGGCATTATGGCCTTTGCAGTCTCATCAAAAACGCTCATTCATCGGCATCATCGGAAGCAGAGTTCTTGTAAACAGAATCATCATTTTCGCTCTCATCCTCCCAGACAATGTCGTCAGAAGCCTTCGCGGTCAGGCTCACATTTAAAAATCACATCCCGTTTCGTCCGTCACCCAAGTGTGGTATCCGACCTAACTAGGAGGCTTCATATAGATTATGTCATCAACAACACTAACAAAACGCTAGGTTATCTGCGACATAATTTTTCCTGCACCCTGTCTACTTTGAAAGCAGTCCTTTATAAAACTTTAATACTTCCAAAATTAGAATACTCAGCAGCATTCTGGGATCCTAGCCATAACTACTTAATTACTGCGCTTGAACGCGTTCAGAATAACTCTGCTCATTTCATTTTTTCTAACTGTAACCGTGGAGCAAGCATCACAGAAATGAAAACTATTTTGAGTCTTCCATCATTGGCTTCACGACGAAAAGTTTGCCGGCTAACCCTATTCCACAAATTATATTATCATTCCGTCTTACACAGCAATTTTTTTTATTGGAGGCTTCATATAGATTATGTCATCAACAACACTAACAAAACGCTAGGTTATCTGCGACATAATTCTTCCTGCACCCTGTCTACTTTGAAAGCAGTCCTTTATAAAACTTTAATACTTCCAAAATTAGAATACTCAGCAGCATTCTGGGATCCTAGCCATGACTACTTAATTACTGCGCTTGAACGCGTTCAGAATAACTCTGCTCATTTCATTTTTTCTAACTGTAACCGTGGAGCAAGCATCACAGAAATGAAAACTATTTTGAGTCTTCCATCATTGGCTTCACGACGAAAAGTTTGCCGGCTAACCCTATTCCACAAATTATATTATCATTCCGTCTTACACAGCAATTTTTTTCAGAGACCCTATTACATATCACATCGCATTGATCATCCTTGCAAAGCAGCCATCCCCTTATGTAAAACAGATGCTTTCTTACGCTCATTTGTTCCCCATACTTCCGAAGAATGGAACAATCTTTCTAATGAAATTACATCTATTACTGATACAAACAACTTTCGCAAAGCTTTAACTTGGATTGTATAAGCACTACTAGTTTTGTTTTTACTAATACAATTATTGCCGATTTCATAGCTAATATTGTATATATAGGATCTATTTATTAGTACCTCAAAGGCCCACGAGAGTTATTACATGAGGGGTGGGCTAACGTCAAGTTATTATATTTTCAATTAATGATTTGAAGCGCGTATTGTCTAGATGAGTCACAGCTTCGGCAGGCAAACAGTTCCACTCTTTTGCGGTTAGAACAAAAAATGACTTCAGATGAGAGGACGTAGATGCACGAGAGGGTTGGACGGCTTGTTGATGGTTGATCCGGGCTGAGTGGCGATGCGCAGGGGTGATAACGGTATTGCGCAGAGGTGAGTGATAGAATTTGTGGAAAAGGCAGAGCCTGGTGGTTTTACGGCGAGATTATAGGCTTACAAGGTTAGCTTTACCTTTTAATGCTGAAACACTTGTGTGATATGAATAGTCTGGAAAGGCAAATCTTACCGCTCTGTTTTGGACGGATTCGAGTGTTTTTGTAAGGTTAGTTTGGTGTGGGTCCCAGATCTGTACCTGCTTTTTACATTGTTTTCTCTGTATTTCTTTTTGCCTACTCCCCTCTGAAATGCCTGCACGGCCCTGATGGTAAGGACAAATAAATAAATGAATAAATAAATAAATATAGTTTACGTCTAGCCGTCGAGCTGCTGCAGAATTTCCGATTTCTTCTGCTATCATAATAGCTTTTCTTTCGAAGCGAGCGTCGTATTGTGCACGGAGCGTTACTATCGTGCGAAATGGGATAAGAACACAAGTAGCCACACTAATCCACTGTGAAAGATGCGACAAGCGCGTGATAAAGGTGACATGATTCTGAGCCTACATGTATGCTACATACAGAAAGCGCAGCATTTTGACTTGGCATGGATTGGGATGGCAATAGCGATGGCGATGAAGCCGTACCCTTTTCAACGTGTGATCACACAAAGGGATCTGACGAAAAAAGGAACATGGAAAAAAAAAAGAAAAATAAAAGAATTTTGCTCCCTGGCACCATGTTGCTAACATAACATCGTAAAACTGCGGGAACCAAAATCGAGTGATGACGAATCCAATATGACTGCACCGCCGTGCTGCTTTAGGCTAACCAATGTCGCAGTATTCGATTGTAACGCGAGGGTAGACTTTGAGAGCCAGAAAATTATCACAAAAACTCTCGCTATGTTCCAATGAATATGGTATGTTATGTGTATTAAGTATGTGCAACACCACTGGAACTGAAGCTTTGAAGTTTAGTAGTTTGCCACATCAGAAATGAGATGCAGTACTCAGTTAATGTTTGAAAATTAGTGTCATGACCCCATAATGTCATCTTGCAATAAGTTGCACTGCCTGCTGTCATGTGTGTCTGTCAAAGACTGCTCTCTTTGGCTCTGGCAGGCAAGCTGGAGCAGGTCGCGGAGCAGGAGATCAAGGGAGCACCCTACTCCCTGCTGGAGTTCAACGGCAAGCTTCTGGCTTCTATCAACAGCACAGTGCGCCTGTTTGAGTGGAATGCAGAGCGGGAGCTTCGGAATGAGTGCAGCCATTTCAACAACATCTTGGCACTTTACCTGCGGGCTAAGGGTGACTTTGTGCTAGTCGGAGACCTTATGCGGTCCATGTCCCTGCTGGCGTACAAGCCCCTGGAGGGAAGCTTCGAAGAGGTGAGACTGCTCTGCAGTTTCATTCTGCATCTCGCTGTGACAGCCACCTCACACATCCTTTCACAAGTACTTTCACAAGTACCCTTGCAGTGTTGTTAGAGCTATAGGGGAACGCACCTGAAGTTTGCTCCCACCACACCAGCTCTGGCGGCCTTTTTTAACTATACTGGTCGGGAATGTCGCCGGGAGAGCGCATTGATATTTCCCTGCACATCGCAGGATAGAACCCATGTCCTCGCTACTATATAACCCAACACTCCCACCTTTTCGCCTCCAAACGCCGATCTTTTCTCAATGCCCCCTTGAGGGTATTTTCACTGATGTACCTATATGCGCAATCAAGAATTATTGTCTTGTTCTGTCGGATTTGCCTACACAAGCTTATAAGTGCAAACATGAATGTTAGATCCTTTAGATAACACTCGGTCTATGCACCACCTGCATTGTATTTATTTTTTAAATAAATGTGTTTTGTTTTGGAGAAAAGAAAAAAAAAAACACATCTCGACTGGTACGTGCGCTGCTCGCGTCGTTGGCACCCTCTTCGTTGTGTGCATGCACCTCTCAGGTGCACAAAAGAGATGTTGCTGGTCGCTGTGAATCTGGTTGGCATTCCACGGCGTTCAGAGAGGGAAGAAAGTTATTGTGTCCAGGGGTGTAGAATGGCTCCTCTTGGTTCTTTTTATTAAAAGCGCACGACAGCACCTTGCTTGTCACAGAATGCCAGCCACTGCTTCTTGTTCGCTATTGCTTTGGAGAGCATAGTCATGAACGCTAAAAAAAGGTGATTGCGATGAAACTTTTTTGTTGCACAATTTACAAGTACAGGGAAAGAGGACATGCGCCCACAATTTTTTGCTATGAACGCCCTCCAACTAGACCAGAATTCTATCGAATTGAAAAAGTATGGCATTATTTATTGCTGAAACATTTACTTACCAAACTTTCGCACGGAATCTTAACATTTAGTTATGCGTTTCTCCATTATCGTTATTTACTGATCAGTGTTCATGTGGCCAAATGCAGTTTTGAAAAAGAATTGTGAAAAGTCAAAATGTTTGCCATCCACATATTCAGTTATGATCGATGGTTCTGCAGATAGGTTGTCTTGGGGGTATGCGTGCGCTATGATAGCATTAAATAAATAAGCAACCGCATATCTCAAGGGCACTTATTAACCAAGCTTATCACATTTTTCTTTCAACCATAAGTGAGCAATTGGTGGGCATATTCAGACGATGGTCTCGTTTTTCTCTTCAGCCTCGCATATTGCCTTCAGGACTCCTAATTGTGATAATATAAAGGTAATTTTCATTATTATTAGCACAAAAGGTATCAAAATCCAAGCTATTCAGTCAGCGAAATTGCATGCACCACAATGAGCCTTCGAATCAAATTTTGGGTGGGATTCAGAGGCACCCGCCTCCCTAGCAGCCATGGTCATAGGAAATGCAGTTATTGGCACCAGAATAACACAGGCAGCCATGCGGTGGCCATGGGCACACACTGCCATTTCCTGTCTGTGTTATTGCTTTGTTCTGTTGCGTTACTATGCTTTTAAGCGAGAAGTGTTGTAGTGCCACTTGGCATGATGCTACAAAAGCAAGAGCTCTGGAGGCTGCTGTACTTGCCCTGTTGTCGCATAATGTGAACTTCATTCACTTGCATTTTGCTCGTTGCAGTGACAGAAGTTTCTCTCAGATTGCATGCAACAACAAGCACCAGGTATTAGCCATTATATCAAGGTCAATTGCTACAATGCCTTAACTACACAGAGCACACAAACATGCGCACTTCAGTGGGAGTGTAACTGGGAACTTGAGAAATTTCGTAAAAGCAAAGAATTCAGTATGTGAAGTTTTAACTGCATAACCTAAAGTTCGGGAGCACTGCCATGACTTCTTTTCAAGTTTTGCTGACAGTTCAGGCCACCAAGGGATGAACAGTTTGTTGAAACCCCCACTGTGCGGAATTGAATGCTGTCAGAATGTCGTATATAGACAGTTTGGTGCTCGCCTTGCTTCCCATTTGGAATGCTAGGCAAGCAAGTTCACAGGGCCATCATTGTTTGCTCGGTCGGTTCTACTGGCTGTCCATCGCTAAGTTGCTTTTCCTTTGCTCAGCGCAGGGCTACCTTTTCCATGTTCCAGCAATGCTGACATGGAACATGCTGCACTTAGCATTCTTAACATGGAATAAGGTTTTATAGGCTTCTACATGGAAGTCAACATCATTGCCTGACGTTTGATGACTGAGAAGTTGCAAAACTTAATCAGTGCACTGTTTTAAAGGCACTAAAGGGGATCTGTCATTTTTACCAAGATAGGAGTTTCGAGAAAGCAAAAGACTGCACTTAATTCTATTCTGTGCCTGGTCACATGAATTCTCATTGGCCGCAGCTAGCTCTTGCCTTCATGAGCAACGCTTTTCGGATGGGGATGGGAAGTACCATTAGTATAGCAAAGCAATATGGTGAGTGCTGTCAGGTAAAAGAAGAAAAAAATGATGATTCATGTGACACTGTGAATTGCATTTGTTGAAGAGGACAATATAGTATTACCCTTTCTCACACACACTGGTATCTATTTATTGTAGTGTGCTGTATACTGCCTTATCTAGTCCTTTTTGCATTATCCTTTGTTTTCGTTGATGTAGTTGAAGTAATACATCAGCTTGTATACCTGTGGGCTTGTAAGGGCATTCCTAGCTTCCTTGTGGTGTGAGCAAGTAAAGTCACAGGCCTTACACTTTGCCTTGTCCACATTTGCTGCATTGTTCACTTACCAGATTGCAAGAGACTACCAGACCAACTGGATGACTTCTGTAGAGATCCTGGACGATGACACTTTCCTCGGGGCAGAGTCCACAACTAACTTGTTTGTTTGCCAGAAGGACAGGTAGGATTTCTCTGGAGGCTTGGAACTCTGTGCGAGCTTTTTATATTGTGTGTGTGTGTGCGGGGGGGGGGGGGTCACTGTTGCTGTTCATATTTCTCATAGGTTATATTATACATTGTCACGCGCCTTCATAGAACGTCGACGGAAGATGAAGAAGAGCGGTCGGATAGATCGGTGAAGAAGAAAGAAGAGCAAGGGCAGAGGAACGTTTGTACGCTTCGCCGCAGTCCTGTTTGTACCGATCCCTGTAAATAAACCCCCCGTGCTTACAAAGCACGTAACATCTTGGTGGAGGTGCGGGGTAGACATCTTTCTTCGTGACTGAATTTAAACGGCGGTAGTCAACACAAAACCTCCATGTGCCATCTTTCTTTTTAACAAGGATAACTGGAGCTGCCCAAGGACTACAGGACTCTCGAATAATGCTGCGCTTTAGCATGTCTTGAACTTGCTCATCTATTACCTTACGTTCAGTTGCTGAGACTCGATAGAGCTTCTGACGTATTGGAGGGGCGGACCCAGTGTTGATCGTGTGATGAATACGACTGGTAGGCAGTGGCATTGAGTCATCCTTGGCAAAGTCGAACACTGTCACGTGTTTCAGTAGTAGTTCCACTAGAATATGACGCTCAGTTGTAGAAAGAGACTTACTAATCATAGTCGTAACTTGGGTCTCCATGCCTGGTCGCACCTGCTGCTCAGTGACAGAGCTGTTTAACGCCGCGACGGAACCGGATATGCCTTCCTCGAAACGGGCGAGTTTTAGGCCCCGAGGCAACACAGTTGGCTCTTCGGAGTGGTTCACTGTCCATAGCTCAGTGCGGCGTCTAGTCACGGGAATGACGCAACGAGGCACAAGGATACTCTTCTTAGAGCAGGTGAATCTCGTAGGTTCTACTATAGCCTCAAAAGATTCGCACTGGTTTCGAATGGAGAAAACCCGCACGAATGCTACAGATAACGCTGGCACAATTGTGTCTTCTTCCACAGCAAATGCTCCAAATTCAGGTGTCGAGTCATCCACAAGAACCGAAAGTAGTGAAGGATTCAAAGCAATCTCTCCCGTACCACAGTCTAAAGTTGCACCACACACTTGCAGAAAATCAATCCCAAGAATCACATCATGCGTAGACCGAGGCAGTACTGCAAATTCTACTCTAAACTTGAGGCCGCCAATAACAACATCCGAAGCACACACACCAAGAGGAACTAAAGGTTCACCACCGACACCACGGAATAACACTGCACGGTCACCACTGAACATTACTTTTCTACCTAAACAGTTCTTAAAACTCAAACTCATAACAGATACTGTAGCACCAGTGCCCACAAGAGCCATTGTTTTCACACCATCAACAAACATTTCCAATTTGTTCTTTAACATAAACACGGGCAGAGGTATGGACGTCATCGACTCGCCGGCGGCCTCACCTCCATCGGCTGCACCCCTTAGTTTCCCTGAGGCGAAGGGGTAGAACGACGTCGAGGGGAAGGTGACCTGCGCGGGCGCTGGGGTGGCGGCGTCACACTACGATCAGATGCAGGAGATGAATTCCGCAAATATGTCGAATGGTGTGAGTCCCCAGTAGGCATAGTCGGGGATCGCTGTTGTTCGGTGTGCAGCCGTCCGTGAATGTTCGCGTGGGGTCGGTAATCTTGGACAGTTGGAAAACGACGGCGGCAGTATCTAGCGATATGCCCCGCAATGCCTCGCCTGTAGCACGCAGGTTGAGGGCGCCAGCGATCAGCATAAGAGTCCCCACTAACAAAGTCGCGACGTTGGTTGTAGCGAGGCTCTCGCTGCTGACGAACCACATTTTCAGAGTAGACGGGCCTCTTTTCCATCGGCTGGTGGTCATAACGTTGAGTACAGCTGCGCTGATTGTCCATATGCGAAGCGCCGCTAGGTTGAACCCACGGAGTGGACAGGGCGGCAACATTTGCCTGCGGTGCACAACTCTGCCGCACATATTCTTCACTACAGATGGCGTCCCTAGATTTTGAAAATTCCTCGCGTACAATCTCTCATATCATATCAGCCATGGAAACTGAAGGACAGGTTTCAACACTGGCTACAGAGGTGACATTGGCCAGTCTTCCGAATTTAGGTGTAATTCGTCGCAGCTTGAGAGCCTCAAATGTTCTACAATGCTTTATAACATCAGCGGTGGTGTTCAGGTTCTCGTTGCTAATAAGAAAATTATAAACGTCTTCCGCTATTCCTTTCAGGAGGTGACCGACTTTGTCTTCTTCAAGCATAGTGGGGTTGACGAATTTGCATAGCTTTAAGATGGCTTCGATATATGCAGTACAAGTTTCTCCGGGTACTTGCGCCGGTGAAACAAAGTTTGCGCGCTTCTTCTTTGCAGGTTCATCCCCAAAATTTTTCTTGATTTCGCTTGTAAAGATAGCCCACATACTTAATGAATCCTCGTGATTATCGAACCAGTCAAAGGCAGTGGCGGCAAGGAAGAACACCACATTAGCCAGCTTAGTAGCGGCGGTCCAGTGATTGTATTTTCTCACTCTTTCGTAGTGCTTCAGCCACTCATCAACGTCCTCCTCAGGTTTTCCGGAAAAAGTACGCGGCTCTCGATAATGGGGCCAGTTGTTCGCCGTGGATGGTCCTGGCTGCTCGGTACTGCCGTCTTCAACCATGTCTGATGGCATTGGTGGTAGGCCAGCAGGTATTGGTGGTAGGCCAGCAAGTCTACGGCTTCTTCGGTAGATGAAACGCTCCGTGGTCGCTACCCAAGCACCTCTCACCAAGATGTTACGTGCTTTGTACGCACGGGGGGTTTATTTACAGGGATCTTATACCAAGGTTTGCAGACATCGCTTACCCACTTACGAGTCTACTGCATAAAGATACACCATTCAATTGGATCAGCGAATGTGACTCAGCTTTCCGTCATCTGAAGTTTCTTTTGACCTCGGGCGCAATCCTCCGCCACTTCTGCCCATCAGCTCCAATTGAAGTACACACTGACACAAGTGGTATCGGTATCGGCGCTGTACTTATACAACGCCATGGACGCGATCAGCACGTGATAGCGTATGCCAGCCGCTCGTTGAGTAAATGTGGTAGAAATTACACTGTTACGGAGCAAGAATGTCTAGCCGTTGTTTTCTCTGTACAGCGCTTTCGTTCCTATCTGTACAGGAATGCTTTCACGATTGTGACTGACCACCATTCCCTTTGCTGGCTCGTGAGTCTTCGTGACCCCTGTGGGCGGCTCGCTCGATGGGCTTTACGCCTACAGGAGTTTAATTTTACTGTGGTGCATAAAAGCGGCCATAAACACTCAGATGCTGACTGTCTTTCACGTTTGCCGCTTCAAACGACTGATAATGACTGAGACAATTGCGATGAATATTTGGCTCCAATTTCGCAAACCTTCCCCGATCTCCGAGTTTTCCGAACCGAGCAACGCAAAGACAAAACATTAACTTCACTGTTTGATTCCGCCAACGATCCTATGAAGAACACATTTAGCATTCGCGAAGGAGTGCTTTACAAGAAAAATTTCGCCTCTGGGGGAGCATGTATGCTTCTTGTCGTTCCGGAAAGCCTACGTATCACAGTTCTTGAAATGACGCATGATGACGCCACGTCTGGTCACCTGGGAGTGGCCCGAACACTCCACCGCACACAGCAGCGATTTTACTGGCCGAAGATGCGTTCAACGATCAAGCGATATGTAGCCAGCTGTGTGCAATGCCAGCGCTTTAAGCTGTCGACTTCAAGCCCACATGGAAAACTGCAGCCAGTCACACCTCCAACAGCCCCGTTTGAGCAAGTTGGCATTGACCTTCTTGGACCTTTTCCACGGTCCTCTAAAGGAAACCGATGAATTCTTGTGTGCGTTGATTATTTAATCCGCTACTGTGAGACAGCCACGATACCATCCGCTACTGCGTCTGAAGTATCAAATTTTTTACTTCGACTCGTCATTCTTCGGCACGGCCCTCCTGCAGTCATCATTAGTGACCGTGGACGCCAATTCACAGCGGACATTGTCGAAGAACTTCTTTGCCTCAGCGCCTGCAGTTTTCGCCACTCCACGCCATATCATCCCCAAACGAACGGTGTGGTAGAACGAACTAATAGGACGCTTACCACCATGTTGGCTATGTACGTCGCTGCAGACCATAAGGACTGGGATGGCGTTCTACCGTTCGTTACGCATGCATATAACACAGCGCAACATGAGACAACAGGCTACAGTTCCTTCTACCTTCTCTATGCTCGCACGCTTCGCTGTGCCCTCGACACCATACTGCCATTTTTCATTCATGACGAACCTTCTCTTGCTACCACACTCTGCAGAGCTGAAGAAGCCCGCCAGCTGGCCAGAGTTCGAATTTTATCTTCGCAAGAATGTCTAAGAACCGCTACGACGCCCGACACCAACAAGTTTCCTATGCTCCTGGTGACTATGTGTGGTTGTGGACACCTCTCCGTAAGCGTGGTCTTTGTCAAAAACTGCTGTCACACTACACCGGACCGTTTGTTGTGTTAGAACGCATCAATGACCTGAATTACGTCATAGCACGCATAACGGCGAATGGTCGACGGTCACGGCAGTCGCAGGTGGTGCATGTAGCCCGCCTCAAGCGATTTGATTCCAGAGGATCTCTGTAACTCGCCTGACGGGCTTCGTCTGCGAGGAGGGAAATGTCACGCGCCTTCGTAGAACGTCGACGGAAGACAAAGAAGAGCGGTCGGGTAGATCGGTGAAGAAGAAAGAAGAGCAAGGGCAGAGGAACGTTTGTATGCTTCACCGCAGTCCTGTTTGTACCGATCCCTGTAAATAAACCCCTCGTGCGTACAAAGCTTGTAACAATATAAAGAACCGCGCTCTTTTTTTACCTTGGGCTTTACAGTGTTCAGTTAATCCAGTGAATCCTTACGTTAGTGACATTTTCACATCCCGAAAATGCTAAGTTGCATAGATTCACATGGATATTGTTTCCCAAATGTATTACCTATGTGGAAACCTGTCGGGGGCTGACGTTTTGCATGATATGAACGCAGCTCGGGCAGTGTGCCTCTTGGAGCTAGTATGAGCTCATGTGGCTTTTTAGCTACTGTACGGCGCCATGTTGAGAGCGGTGATTGGCCGGTCGTAAAGAACGTACCTTACCGAACGGCCCAGTGTGACCATGCACGGTCGCAAGCTACATAAACGAGAGTTCCAGCAGCTATGTGCACTACGATAAATACGATACTTACGACGGATGCGCGTATAGTCTCAACGCGGCTTAAGTTGCAAGATACGTAAAAAGTTTGCATAATTTGGTTGTGCGGCATCTGCTAATACAGCTCATTTGAAGAAGGTAATTTCATTTTGATAATTTTCTCCGCATTGTGAGTAAAGTGTAATTATACCACTCCAGTTTTGTTTGAACATTCAAAATTTTGGATAATTCGAAAATTTTTCTTCTGTATCGTAATTTGGTTTGGCTGTGTAGCGTGAAATACTAGCTTGCAACAGCCCAATTTATTCAGAGACCTGGGGTGCCGTATAAGAATGTCCGATCCCGATTTCACCACATGCGGGTGAAGTGACAGCACCTCAGAACAAACGAGATTCACCGGGAAGCAATGCTAATGGTCGGTGTGCAAAGCACACCATCTTTGCATGTCCCAGAAAAAAAACTGCCTCTTCCATAATCGAGAGTAGATGTAAGCATGAAACAGTTTTATTCTCCATGTCGCACCGAAGCATTCTCTGCTTTTTTGCTGATTTACTAGGTGCTTGCCTTTCCCGACAGCCTTGTCACCTCCTTGAATGGGCACACATAACTGTCATTCTCAACAGAGCTGTGGTATATAATTCTGCTGTCAAACGGCACTTCGTATTGCGGTCAAGATGGACCATGCTACATGTACCCACTCAAATCTGTTCGACAAGTTAGATTGCTATGCCAGTGCTGGCGCTGCACACATGATGATCATCGTCATCAGTTGGCAGTATATATGTATAGTATATAAAAATACATAAAGCTTCTCTGCAAAATTCCAAATTATGGCCAGAAAAAAAAAAAATTAACAACTTGTTGCATATTGCATTGGTGGCCTGACACTCTGCGATAGCCAGCAGTAGCCAGATCCATGCCCATTTGCGTGACTCGTTCCTGTGTTTGTTCCCTTGGTTCCTGTGCTCTCCTGTGCTCTTCATGTGCTGTAACTGTGGAAAGACTGCAAGTTCGTGCTACACATGCACGTTTTTCTATCATGGTACCTTCCAGCCAAGAGCGCTTAGTGAATGACCTTGTGCACGCTGATAGGACACCAGGCAACTAGCGTGCCTGGGAACTGGGAAGCCTGTTTGAGCCTGCACATTTGTTTACCACTGCCAAAACACATATATGACGCTGAGAGCATGAACATAGCCTTGCAATTTAAATAACATAAATTTAGATATAAAGCTGTTTATTTTAATATTGTCTGTTCTTTATGATGAATCATTTGAGCAATATTTACCTCTAGTTGGGCATCATCAGCCGGACTGTACCCACTGCAGGGCGAAGGCCTCTCCCATGTTACTCCAATTAGCCCGGTCCTGTGCAACTAGTATCTGCATCCACTTGACCCCTGCAAACTTCTTAACTCCATCCTCCCACCTAACTTCCTGCTGTCCCCTGCTATGCTTTGCTTCCCTTGGAATCCAGTTTGTTACCCTAAGCGACCATCGGTTATCCTCTCTTCGCACTACATGTCCTGTATATGCCCATTTCTTCTTCCTAATTTCGACTCGAATGCCAGTAACGTGAATTATTTCTCTAACCCACTCTGCACGCTTCCTATCTCTTAATGTTACCCCTACCATTTTTCATTCCATAGCCCTCTGCATTGTCCTCAACTTATGTAGAACCCTTTTTGTTAGCTTCCACATTTCAGCCTCATAGGTGAGTACAAGTAAGATGCAACTGTTGTATACTTTCTTCACCACTACCGGTAAGCTGCTAGCCATAATCTGGGAGTGCTTGCCAAACGTACTCCATCCCAGTCTTATTCTTCTTGTTATTTCCTTTTCATGGTCCAGATCTGCGGTTACTACCTGTCATAAGTAGACATATTCGCCTACTACTTCCAGTGCTTGTCTACCTAACGTAAACTGCTGTTCCTTCCCGAGGCTGTTGAACATTACTTTAGTCTTCTGAATATTAATTTTGAAACCCTACCTTTCTGCTTTTCCTGTCTAGGTCATAAATCATTCCTTGCAGTTCATCTGAGTTACTTAGCAAGGCAATGTCATCAATGAATTTCAGATCACTGAGGTATTCTACATCAACCGTTATCCCTAACTGCTCCCATTCCAAGTCTTTGAATATTTCCTCTAAGCAAGCCGTGAATAGTACTGGGAAGATCATGTCTTCTTGCCTAACACTCTTCCTTACGAGAATTTTATTATTCCCTTTATGCAGAACTATGGTTGCCGTGCAACAACTGTAAAGATGTTCCAGTACTTTCAATTGCGGCTCATTTACACCCTGATTCCACAATGCCTGTATGACTGCCGATGTTTCAACAGAGTCGAATGCTTTTTTGTAATCAACAAATGCTATGTAAAGGGCTTTTTATATTTTAAACATTTTTCTATGATAGTATGTATGTGATCAATAGTACAGTACCCATTCTGAAAACCTGCTTGACCTAACTTTTGCCTAGGCCTAATTTCCTCTACGCTGCTTTAAGGTTGCCGCTGTTCTTAGAGCATGCTCGGTTTTCTTGTTATACTTCCTTATGCCGAACACTTTCCACCTGTTGATTAGCTTTGTAGCTCTGCTGGCTCTATCCTGTCTCTTGAGTTGGAGGCTTTCATGCTTTGGCATTTCTTAATCAAATCTTTCACCTGCTTCGGTAATTTACCGGTATCATCTCTCTACTAGACTCCACTTTGATGTCACAGCCACCGCTGGGCAGTTGAAACCAACCGAAACAGAACCAGGTTTCATTTCATTTCATTTTATTACCTTAAAGATGCACGAAGGGTATTACATAAGGGGTGGGTACAGATATATTGGTGAGCAAGTGTTAACACAAGGTTAGAAACGGAATTTGATTTTTCACTCATTTATCATTGTCTCCCATTAACATCCATGGTATGAAATTTGGAGGATGTCACCGCGACAATGCAAAGTGTCACAATGTATGAATAGTCATGAACAATGCAACTTTTTATACACTTTTTGTATGCATGACTCAGTACATTCAAAGTATCATTGCTCAGCAGTTTACAAGTAACATAATGTAAGGTGTAGAGTGTACAAACATTACGCAGTCATGAGTTATAATTATGACTCACAGTCGTTATAACGCTTCAGCAATCTTAAATGTAAGCAGTAGTGAGTGTGTATGCCAATCTTTTTATTTTTTTATAAGCAAGTGCTACCAGTTGGGTTGTCTGAATATACAGCAACTGCAAAGTTGGTCCACTAAAGGTAGTGTTTTCCCACAACAAAATATTTTGCCTGGGTCCAATTCGTTTCATGATAGCATATACAACTTGTTCCGCAAAAAAGCTGCCACCGCCGTAAACAGAGCTCAAGGAAAGTCTTGATTGGTCAACGGAGTCATGACGTCACAACCTCATGACCCTACGTGGGTATTTCAAACACCCTACATTGAAATGTAGCTAAAGAATTGGGAGAGGGTCCAAATGAAACAAAATTGGCCAGGACGTATTTCAGAAGATAAAAGTTATTCAGTAAAATAAATTTGTCACTATTGAGGTTCGAACTCGGCTTGCCTATGCATGTAATTCATAGGCCACGCAGGGTCATTGATACTAAGCGTTTTAAAGGGGCACCTATAGTAAATGCATTATGGTGCGTATGACTTACTAGCATGTGTTTGGAATGTGTACTGATGTTGCAGTGTTAAGAATTCTTAAAATTTTAATAATAAACAAGAAAATCTTTTAATTTGCAGAGGTTTTAAAAAAAAATTATAGAATGAAGCAAAAGTGTAATCATGTCTACTCTTAAGGCAAAGCTTAAGCATCCCTCTACTTTTATTTTCCTTGGTTTGGATGAATATTTTTTGCCTGTCAATGACTTTTAATTAACCAGAATATATTATGTGGTATCAGCACTGCTTTATATGTTGTAATTTCTCATTGAAACCTTTACTATGTCACCTCGAAAAGCTTAATTAGCTTTTAAGAGGCAGTCTTCTGGCTTTTTAAACTATTTTTTTTTTTCTTGCTTTTTTGCAAAGTTCCATCCCCAAGTTAATGAATATCCAGCTATGGAGCTGAGAAATACAGCAATATAAGTGCGCAAGAAAGACGAGACAAAGAGGAGAAGTGGACAACGACGGCGCAGAACTGACAACTGATTTAATGGAAGAACGGAAGAGCATATATATATACACACACACTTGTTGTACCCACACGCGCAAGTCAAAATTTATTAAAATATATAAAAATATATCAGCACATATAAAACGCCCCCCCCTCACACGCACGTGGTGAAAACTGCCGACGCACTATCGATTGTGCAGCATAGTCATCTCTTTTTCTGTCAATGCGACGGATGTTTTACTGACACAAACATTTTGCTTCCGGTTAATATGGAAAGCCTCGGCGATTTCTCGAGTAGTCTGGTCTTTATGAGGAAACAGTATATTAGTATCAACAGAGAAAGGTACACACTCACACTCACTCACAGAAAAATAGGGAGCGACTTAACTGGAAAGATCATTCGTATATTCCAATACGTGGATGATTTCCTTGTTTTAGTTAGATCCTTGGATGCTGTAAGTGTGCCTCAGATCCTTGACATTTTTGCTCGGAATGGTACAGGACTGAAGTTCACTTCTGAGGTTCCTCAAAAAAATGTATTGAAATTTTTAGATTTAAAGTTTACTTTTAATATGAATCGTGTGTTGGCAGTACTCTCCTAGGAGTGTAAAGCCTCTTCTAAACTACAAGTCATGTCACTCCGAACTTGTTAAATCTGGAATAGTAACAGCTTGTTTTAGGATGGCTGTCAAATGTTTAAGAGCCTTGAAATCCAAGCTAATAGATGTAGGGAGGCTGGTTATCCAGACTCAGTGCTTGTAGCTAGTGCTGATAAGGTCCTGCGTTCTCTGAAGTGTTCCGGACAGATAGAAAGAAAAAATGAAAGAAATAAAATTGCAGTTGTGCCTTATATACATGCATTGTCACATAGGTTTAAAAAATCAGGTGCAAAATATGGCGTACAGGTGTTGTTTTCCGCCTGTAATAAGGTTGGCAAGGTAGGTGCAGCAGTTCAAAGAAAGCTGGGTGGCACAAGAAGTAAGAACAGATGCCAGGTTAATCACGCCAAGAGTTTCGTTAGTTGTAGGATGGGTGTAGTATATCAAATACCATTGTCCTGTGGCTGTACGTATGTTGGGCAGACAGGCCGTTGCATCAACATTAGACTGATGGAGCATGCGCAGTCCTTAAAAAAGAATGAAACAAACTTAGCAAAACATTGTAGCGCGTGTGAGTGTGTACCTTTCTTTGTTGATACTAATATACTGTTTCTTCATAAAGACCAGACTACTCGAGAAATCGCCGAGGCTTTCCATATTAACCGGAAGCAAAATGTTTGTGTCAGTAAAACATCTGTCACATTGACAGAAAAAGAGACGACCATGCTGCACAATCGATAGTGCGTCGGCAGTTTTCACCACGTGCATGTGATGGGGGGGACGTTTTACATGTGCTGATATATTTTTATATATTTTTATAAATTTTGACTTGCGCATGTGGGTACAACGAGTGTGTGTATATATATATATGCTCTTCCGTTCTTCCATTAAATCAGTTGTCAGTTCTGCGCCGTCGTTGTCCACTTCTCCTCTTTGTCTCGTCTTTGTTGCGCACTTATATTACTGTCCATCATGGTTCACCAACTCGCCCAATCAGCCGTTCTTCTGAGAAATATGGCAGAACAATTTAAAACAATTTTTCCATAGGGTAGTTTCATTTTCTTACTGGTAGTTCTTGTCTACAAACACACATCGTGGACACGACATACGGTTAGTATTAAAACAATATGCAGCTTTGGCACAGCGACTCCAGCGCCACTTAAACTGCGGGCAGAGCGTGTCATCAACTGAAGTGCGTAGATTTTGTTAAAACTATAATTAAGAGTACCACAGTAGCTTGAAGGAGAATGAAACAAATAACCACACCCGCCAACATTTACCACAGATACCAACAGCTGTTCTTGCCTATAGCACACTGCAAGTATGGTGGTGTCTTTAGTTGAGTGATTTTTCATTTCGAATCCATTTTAAAAGCAAATTAAGCAAGATTAAAGAATAAAAGTAGCTGTAAATTATTGAAATGGAAAAAATAGGCTGCCTTGTTGATATGAACACAAATAACTGTCTGTATGACATTGTGGCTTAGTATAGTATATCATTTCTACACTCCAAACAGATGACATGTTGGTGGCAATGAAAGGACACAGTATATGGTGTCACCATCTGCTAAAACGACTTTCCTGATCAACTTAAAATGCAGTCAAACCCACTTATAACAATACCGGTTTTAACAATATATCAGATATAACTATGAACATCCTCTGCATCGTCAGGTTTGCCATGTGTTTTATAGCAAATGAACCGCTTATTACAATGGCATATTATATTATCAGTTATAACCTTCAAATATGGTAACTGAAAGTCAGCAAAAATGCGGCGACCACAAAAGTGCACGCATACTTGGAGGCAGCAACAGGAGACAGCGACATAAAAGAGAAAAAGAAAATCAGTACAGAGCGCATCGAGTCAATGCATTGGCCTGGTGTGCTGGGGAAGCTTGCATGCCGTGGAGACGCAGGGTAGGACGGAGCACTTCCTCACATGGTGGAGGAGGGAAGGCGTAAGACGCTGCTAAGTATGGCCGTTCTTAGGGAGAACTTTGAGCGCTCCTCTTCGAGACCTCAGAACTTATGTCCTCTCTGTCTCTGCACGATGGAGAAGTCCATTCTGAGGGTGCACTGACCGGGGTGCGCTGCACTATCCTCCCCTATTTCCTTTGCCCACGCCTACGCTTCACGGTTGCACATGTTATGCGGCAGGCGCGCAACAGCGTTCGTGCACGTGTCTTTCTGGCGAGGCTCTCCTAGTGTGGCATCATCGTTTCCACGGTCTTGCTGGCCCTGGGTTTTCTGTGAACAGTAATGGAGGATCCTTTTTCAGGAAGAGCGACACAACTGGCGCAAAGAGGAAGCAAACGGCAATACTACTGGAAGTTGAGTGGAACATTGTATGTGAGCACAAGGACAACGCAAGTGTGCAACTTGGTGCGCAAATATGGCCTGACACAACTGACAGTATCGGCAATCATTCGCAACGCATTCAAAATTGAGAACGAAAGCTATGCCGGTGCTGCTCATGCGATGGACGACGGCCGGAAACGAGTTCGAATATGGGGCCTAGAAAGACGTAGAACAGCTGCTCTACCAGTGTTTCTTAAACGCCCGTCTAGCAAACCTGCCAGTTAGTGACCCGATATCAGCAGAGAAGGTGAAGCACTTCGTATATACTTCCTGCATAGCACCGATTTCCAGCCTTGTGGTGGTTGGATTCAACGGTTCAAGGATAGACATGAAATCGTCTACAAGGCAATTGTGAACGAGGCAGGATTGCTCGATGTCGACGCTAGGCAGAAGTGGCTTCAGGAAACACTGCCTTGCATCCGAGAAGCACACCCTGACCAGGACTTGTACAATGGGGACAAGACTGGGCTGTGTTTCCAGATGCTACCATCAAAGACGCACGCTGTCAGAGGTGATCCTTGTAAGGGCGGCAAGCAAAGCGAATTGCGCGCGATCGTTTTCTCGTGTACCAATATGGGCAGTAGCGAGAAGTGCCCCGCCTTCGTCATGGGGAAGTCCAAGAATCCCCACTGTATTTGTGGTGTCGCGAGGATCCCGGTTTGCTACTGTCATAATGGGAAAGCATGGAACTTTTCCGTGAATGACTGGTCAAGTTTGATCAGCGGATGCAGCGTGAAGGCAGGAAGGTGGCATTGGTGCTTGACAATTGCACTGCATACCAAACAGCTCTGAAGTTGTGGAAGTTTTTCTCCTCCCACTTAACACCAGTGCAGGCTTGCAGCCTATGGATGCAGGCTTGATTGCTTGGTTCAAAGCATAGATGCAAGAATGAACGACTCTCGCAAGAAAAATAAAAAAATCTGCTGCTTCTTAACGTCCGCAGCCGCCATAACTTACGCTGCGCCACACATTCAACACGACAAGTAAGGACAACTCTCGCAAAAGCAAAAGAATTCAAAATTGCTGCTTCTTAACGTCTGCAGCCGCCATAGCATACGCTACGTCGCACATTCAGCACGACAGCAAGGATGAACGACTCTCGCAAAAAGAAGAAAGAAGGGATCTGCTGCTTCTTAGCGTCCGCAGTCGCAGTAGCTTACGCACGTTCAGCACGACGACACGAGATGCGTATCGCGCGTCAGCCGCCTACCACGGGCTGAGCTGGCTTATCCGCGCATGTGTAGTGCATGCTGCTACGGACGAAGACCGGGAAAGAGAGAGGAAGGGGAGAGATAAAGCTCGGCAGTAGAGTGGGCACACCCTTGTGCTTCGCTCTATCGCGTTTTTCTCCTCCCGAACACCACAGCTGCATCAGTTCCCTCTCGTTCCTTCACGCACATGGCTCTCAAACGTCACATGCTGGCGCGCGGCAGATGCACGCGCCTTTGGGGAAGGGTGTGGCGCTGCCCTAGACCAGCCGTCGCCTAACTGTGCCCTCTCATTCCTTCCGCACGTGGCTTGAAAACGTCACACGGCAAACGATCGAGGGTGATGCGATCGTCATTGGGGAAGGCACACCGTCCAATGCGTGGTGTGGAGTTCGATATATCGAATGACCGCTGAAATTGAGTTCGATATACGACGCAGCTTTCCTTTACTTTTGCATGGGATTTTCAAGGGGATATTCCGTGACTTCGACATAACCGAAAATCGAATTATCCGGGTTCGACTGTACCCGACAATCTGTCACGAGCGCTTCTGTCTGCTCACTGCTCAGTTCGTCATCTTCTAGAGTCCGCTATAATATTAACCTAGAGCCATCCACTATGGCCTCTCTCATAGCCCATTTGCAGCTTTGGGGCATTAAATTTTACATGTCGCATAACATTTTGATGCTTTTTGCCTGATGGTATGCATTCCTCTCGCATTTTGTGCTTACCAACAGTGCGGCCACAACAGACGAAGAGCGGCAGCACTTGCAAGAAGTGGGGCAGTTTCACCTTGGGGAGTTCGTCAATGTCTTCCGGCATGGTTCGCTAGTGATGCAGCACCCTGGCGAGACATCCTCACCAACGCAGGGCTCCGTCCTCTTCGGCACTATCCACGGTGCTATTGGTGAGTCCCTTTCCCTTTTTTTGCCTTGTTTTGCTTTTTTTTTTTTTTTTTTGTTGTTATTGATTGTTATTCATCCTTCGCCATTCAGGTCTAGTGACACAACTGCCGGCCGACTTCTACACTTTCCTCCTTGAAGTACAGGAGAACTTAACCAAAGTCATCAAGAGTGTGGGCAAGATCGACCATGCATTATATCCTTTTGTCGTGCACTCAAAATAGGCTTACAGCCCCGTCATGGTGGTGCAGCAGTTAGGGTGCTCAACTGCTGTGTCCAAGGATTCTGGCCGCTTTTTGATGGAGGCGAAAACTAAAGGCACCTGTATGGGTGCGCGATGTCAGGGCTGTAGTCCGATAATTTTCACAGTACCGCGAATTTTTTCCCCACACTGCTGCGCCACCAAATAGTCAGCATGGGTCACGTGATGCGCCGCGGCTCGCTTTCGCCATCAAGCTTCCAAACAGTCACAGTGTGGACTCCTTTCACTACAGTGCGTGTGCAGCAATTGCTGTATTTCACGTCTGTGTTTTGTTGCTCAGGATTTTTTTTTTTCTTGTAAGAAGTACTTAGTGGCAGAAGGCCGGAATAAAGCGCCTTCAGCTGCAGCAAGCTGCATGAGTCCGGAAAGATTTGTAGAAATACCTTTCTAGGCTAGCCCGTTTAGCGAAAATGTGTGCGCGTGATCTGTGCGTCGCATATCTGTGCGCTAACGTGTCGCTCGCAAAAAGTGGATGTGTGAGGAGGGAGATTTAAAATAAAAACGAGTGATGGTTATAGGAAATGAATAAAAGCTATAAATAGACATCAATATAGTTAATGACTAATGCTAATGACTAATAATAATTAAAAATGACTTGTAATCGCCAGTATGTCAAGCTACGACTTGTAATGACCGCAACTGACTAGAAATGCTTAGCGATAAGTGGTAATGACTACATTGAGTAGGTATGACTCATCATGACTACAAAATTATCAATATGTAAAACGACTTAAAATGATTGGAAATGAGTAAAATGACTAGGCATAACTCATCGTGACTGCTAATGACTACGAAATGGCCAGTAGGACAAACAATGACGCAACTGATTGGAAATGAGTAAAAATGTTTAACTGTGAGTGGTGATCACTACAATGACTAGGGATGACTCATCACGACTACAAAATTACCAGTATGCAAAACGACGACTTGAAATGATCGCAACTGATTGGAAATGAGTAAAAGTTTGCAATGAGTGGTAATTATTACAATGACTAGGCATGACCCACCATGACTACGAAACGACCAATAAGTCAAATGACAACTTGAATTGTGCTGCTGTGGTTGAGAGCTTCGAGTGTTTACTGGGCTTCCCATAAAAGTGTTTTTATGTTTGCAAAGGTGCATTTAAAATTCATTCTTAATGAGGCAAAGACATGCATAGCAATGGCTTTCTTTTGGAGCACAATAAACATTTAAGTGGTATACCCGGGCACCTACTGCAAGGTGTGCTTTAATTGGGAGGTCTTGGTCAGGCATTTCTGACTTGTTCGTATGTTTTTGTTAGGCATGTTCGCTCCATTTATTGAGCTTCACTCTGCTTGTGGAGTAAAAACAAAAATGACAAATATTGCTTAAATTTTATGGTTTTCAAAGGAAAGGAGGGTTCACTGTATATTACACATTTAAATGAAGGCCACCATATTTTCTGCCATTATTTTGTCATTTTGTATGTAAGTAGCCAACCGATTTTTCAGACTTCAATAATTCGGAATTCATTCAGAAACTTTCCCGCACCCCATTAGAATGTACACACTTTCACGACCGATGGTGTCTGGAAGTTCTATTTTGGCGACCAAGTTTGGCGCCAGCAATACTGCAGAGGTCACTTTTAGGCTGAAAGCTCGTTTTTTCAGCCTGACATAGAGCGAGCGGGCATAATTGTCACAAACAGCCACTTTGTGCGGCCGTGAAAGCTAGGCCATAAAAAGGAAATAGCAAGAACAATAAGATTGGGATGGAGCGCATTTGGCAAGCACTCGCAGATTATGACTAGCCGCTTACCGGTATCGCTCAAGAGGAAAGTATACAACAGTTGCATCTTACCTGTACTCACCTATGGGGCTGAAACGTGGAAGCTAACCAAGAGAGTTCTACTTAGTTGAGGACAACCCAGAAGGCTATGGAACGAAAAATGGTAGGGTAACATTAAGAGATAGGAAGCGTGCAGAGTGGATCAGAGAAATAACTCAAGTTACCGACATTCTAGTGGAAATTAAGAAGAAGAAATGGGCATGGTCAGGACATGTACTGCGAAGAGAGGATAACCGATGGTCGCTTAGGGTAATAAACTAGATTCCAAGAGAAGGAAGCGTAGCAGGGGGCAGCAGAAAGTTAGGTGGGCGGATGAGATCAAGAAATTCGCGGGGGTCAAGTGGATGCAGCTAGCACAGAACCGGGTTAAGTGGAGAAATATGGGAGAGGCCTCCGCCCTGCAGTGGGTATAGTCAGGCTGATGATGATGATGAAAGCTAGGCGAAGCATTTCCATTTGGACGGACTAGTTGGTCCTCTGTTCGTGTCCATTTGAGGCAGTGGCACCTTGGTGCATTCACGGAGGCTCTCACTACGCTAGGTTTTTTTCCCATGAGTTCCATCTCGCAGTCTTTGCTACCTTTGTTAACCATGGAAACTGATTGTTATTGCTTCGCGCAGTGCGTGCATTCATTCGCGGCATGAGCATGACCTGCAGCTGCATCACAGTATGTCAAGTAATGGCATGGACATGATACAAGCATGACCGAGATGTCCTGACTGGAGAGTTATAGCGGTTACAGCTTAGCACGATCCGCTTCTTCAACGCACACACCTGCCACGTTGGATCACGCTAGCCCGTGCGCATGGGCGGCGCATGAACTTTGATCACAGTATCAGATCGCACTATGCTATAACTCTTTATACAGTAGAATACCACTAGAACGAACGTCACTTAAACGAAGTAGTATTCAGTTGTACGAACTTTGTTAAAACCCCCCACCAAAGCTCTATTGAACACTATGCAAACGCCTTTCATTTTAACGAACTTCAGTTATTGCTCAGTTCAGTTCTACGAACAATTTCTGCGGCGCCATCCTGTACCTTCAACGTCATAATGAGCACTTAAAAAAGCACAACCCGCACTCTTTGTTGCATATTTTTATCCTGAGAACCACTCTTCATTATCGCGTAAAGAAAACTGGCTGTTATTTAGCTTTAAAGTGAATTGGCTGTCTGAACTAGCTTATAACCAGTTGAATCCATAGCTGTCTTTGCACGCTTAATTAGCTGTACAGTTGTAGCCAGTCAAAGCCAGATCTTCAGCCCTACTAGGCCTTTTAGCTGCAAGAATTGCAAACGTGTGCATTTTGGTTAACCATGGTCTGCTTGGAGAAAATGACAGCCTTTTCTCCTGAGCAGGCCGTTGTGATGGGAAAGGTTCTTGGGAGCTTGCACACAGTGATTGAGTTCATGACCACTGCAGTCCTTTCAAAAGTACTGCAAAAGGTTACGCATTCTTCACTTGCAAATGAGCTCAGATAAGATTTGTACAACCTACGTTTCTTGGAGCTAATGGAAACAATCTTCCACACATTTATTTCAGTTCAACGAACTTTCATTTAAACAAACTTTTTCCTAAGGTCCCTTGAACTTCGTTCAAGTAAAGCTTCACTGTAGTAGACATATTGTTACGGGGGAAATGGTCTCAAATAGTTGCTCCGATGTGCCAGTGATCAGTTCTGCCATCGGACAACAATAAGTCCGCCTTGTGCGGCAAAAGCCCATTATGTGGCCTTTTTTTCTGTCAGCCCGGCCTTTGCAGGCCATTAGTTGTTTGAAACTTTAAGCCCTCAAAGGAGCACAGCAGGGTAAGCAGAGCCTCTTTCAAACGCACACCCCTGAAAGAGCCAGACGCCGGGCCGGGGGACGCTTGTACCCAATTGTACCGGTAGTTGTCCGGCAGCGGGTTTCGAACTGACCACCTCCCGCAGCCGAGACGGGCGCCCAAACCACTCGGCCACGACCCCACACCTCCACCAAGTTGTTACAGGGGAAATGGGTTTAATATTTACAGAGTATTCGGGGATTCATGTAAGCTACGTACAGTCTCAAGCAGTCTCAGCAAATCTTGTCCCCAAGCGAGTCTATGCGCCACCACTTCGTTCTCCTTTTTTACAAGGGCAATCGTCCCTCTTGCACATGCATAACACAGCGCGCCGCAGCGTAATTGACATAATAATATAAACGAAACATGGGGAGCAGTGAAGTTGATGGTTTGTAAAGCTGATTTTTCACAGAAAACTGGGTTTTCCTCTTCTCTTTTTTTTTTCAAGTTTACAGATTTTTCGGACTGTTCTGTCATTCAGGCCATTTTCCAGGTCCCACTGAGTCCTGAAAAAACGGTCGGCGACTGTAGTTAATTGTGCGTAGTGCACTCTTTGTCCTGTTATAGTACAGATTAATCTTCATTTCTTTTTTCTGTCATTCACAGCACACTAATGATTTAGTATGGCCTTTTGTTGAACTGGCTTGTTAATGATTGAACCAAACCAAAACATGAAATGACCGTTTAGTGGCCTTGGGTTGGCTTGTCCAGTTTACGTGTACCAGGAGCTATCAGCTTGGTTGGCATATTGAGGCATGCTTATTCATACCATAATGCTGCTCAGAGCCTGGGCATTTGTCTCACAAGAGAATGTGCTTTGGGAAATATTTGTCAGCATTGACAAGGGATGTGTCCCTTTATGTGATCATAGTGTAGATCCTTGACTACCTCCTGTGCACCTGGCGCTCGTTCTCGACGGAGAGGAAGACTGAGCAGGCAGTAGGGTTTATAGACGGTGACCTCATTGAGAGCTTCCTCGATCTCAGCAGGGACAAGATGCAGGAGGTTGTTCAGGGAATTCAGGTCAGTGTGCCACGTTTCATATAGCTGCAGTGGCAAAAAAAGTTTCCTTGCATCTGGAATGGTGGCTTCAGCTGTCCATTTGCTTGTAACTTAAACCAAACTCAGTTTGCTAGCAGCTTTGTTCAGACGTACACAGGTTCGGACAGGCAAAGTATTGAGAATGCAGATCTTGAAAGTATGTGCATGGCAATGTCTTGGAAAAACTTCTTCCGGTCAGGAGAACAAATTAAAGGTGTGCAAAGTGTTTGTCACAAGGGCCTTGTAAACCCTCAAGCATGCAAATGCATAGATGAAATTCAAGTACATTTCTAGTATGTGGAAAATCAGCTCTTTCTTGATGTTAAACATTAAATGTGCCATAGCATGGAGCACCATAAACATTTGTCTACTCAGAGTTTTATGAGGGTTTCATTTGAAGGTTTCAATGAGATGAAATGCAAGGCACCTACTTGTTTTGAGATGCCAGTGCGCGTTAAAGAACCCCAAGTGGTCGGAAGTTATTTGGGATCGTCCACTACAGCACCCCTCACCTCATAGCTTATCTCGCTTTTGTATGTATGGTAGCCCTTACATGATGTCGTCATATCATACTACTTATAAGTTAACGTGGGAGTGTTTTTACATCCATGTTGTAGAAAAATGTCTGTTGGTGTCAGCATTGATGGCGACCTTTTGAAGCTTTGCAGTTTCAAAAGAATTTACCTATAGCATGCTGCCTCTCATCACGAGCATGCAGCATGGTAGTGATTGAACCCCCATATTGCAAATTAGGAACATGCCTTTGGCAGTGGTGGCTGCCATGTTATATGGCAGGGCGGTGATTTTTCAAAGGCGCACTGCTGTGCTGGCACTCATTTGAAGGTGTGAGATGTGCGTGGAGGGGTACCTCCCTGTGTTGGAAGCAGTTGTAGTTGTGTGTGAGAGTTACATCTGCTAATAAAGACCGCCACACTAATTGAAAAGCTATAGTAAATGATTCACAAATGGCCATCGATACCGCCATCATTTCTTTACATTGGCAATGACATAATCTATCGACCCGAGCAGAGAGAAAAATTAGGTGCTGACAGATTGAAAGCTCCTTAACGCCATCTATTGGACATGGAGAAGAGCACAGCTTGCGGACTGCCACGGGAGGTGACCGACACAAAGAGCACACTCAGTTCAGTTCAGGCGTTCAGTTGTGTCAGACTCTTCGTGACCCTATGGACCATGTCACGCCACGCTTTCCGGTCTCTCACTATCTTCTTAACATCACATAGCTTCATCTGCACACTGCAAAGAGCACACTGGCACACTGCAAAATGCATCATGACGCTTTATCGGCATAATTTGCAATGAACGACTTTGATCCAGGCCAGGCAGGCTTGAGTAAGGCAGCCAGCATTCCTCAAAACCGATCGTCTGTACACCTGCCCGTCACATGATGATGCAGTAGTACCTGTGTGTGTGTGTGTGTGTGTGTGTGTGTGTGTGTGTGTGTGTGTGTGTGTGTGTGCGTGCGTGCGTGCGTGCGTGCGTGCGTGCGTGCGTGCGTGCGTGTGTGTGTGTGTGTGCGCGTTGCGCGTGTGCGTGCGTGCGTGTGTGAGAGAGAGAGAGAACAGGATGTCACACAACTTTCCCGATTATCTATTTTATTCTAACAGTTTCGGAGGGTGGACAGTCCTTCAGGGTAGAATGAAGAATTCTCAATTATTGAATTCAACTCTGGCCCATTAGTCACAAGCAAACCATGTCGATATATATATATATTATATTGTCCACTAATGCATTGACTGTAGTACGACAATATATATATATAGTATATGGATGTGTTCAGAAAAGAACGGTAATCGAGGTCCCATGACCTTGTTTTGTTTTCAATGAAATCTATATGTGGTGGGCAAATGTCTTGACTCAAAGAAATGGGCTTTAGTTTTGCAAGATACGGTGGAGCTTTCTCGGAAAAAATTTGTGTATTACTACAGGTGGAAAACGCTGTTTTTGCCATTTCAAAAGGTTGAAAGTTTACAGACCTGCTGCTAGTGTACTAAAATTTTGTCGTCAATTCTTTTTTACCCACTAAATCTATGCTACTTTTACTTTTATGAGAGTTATTAAAAATATGTTTTGTTTTTGTGTTTGAATTAGTAAATTGGCCAAAATTCAAAATTACCAAAAAAATGGACAACTTTGACTCAAATTTAAAAAACTACTGCATCTTTGATATTTATTGAATTCTCCTAAAAGCAATCCTAAGTATTTTATAAACATCAGGTACTAAGAGGTATTGCACGATGTAAACTAAAGGTATAAAAATAAATATACAACTGAATGCATGTTGTCATTCTGTAGAAGTGCTTATGTCTTCTCCCTAAGGCGTAAGGCGCCAGAAGTTTTAGTATTTGCTGAATTTAGTTACAGTTTAACTTATGCAATATCCAAAGCCTTCTCAATGCTAGTAAAGTCATTTTCTGCTTGTTGGCAGTGCTAATGATTGCTTAAAGTGGAATAAATTCACTATTTCTGGCAATTTCATGGGGGAATACAAGTGAAGATTGAACTCTTTCTCTATCCTGTCTTCTTCTTCTTTTTTTTTTTTTTTTTTTTTTCGAAGTGTTGTGCTCTCAGTCCAGTTCTTAGTTATATTAGTATTTCCTTTCTCTTTTATAAGAAAAAATTCTCTATTCTTGAAGACCATTTTTTTATTGTGCACGTAATTACAATCATAAGCAAAACACTTTGCAACATTAGAGTTTAGGTGGGATTTTATATTTCTTTATAGCAGCAGCACGAATGAGCCGAGATGATGAGCATTCTTGTCAACTTGGCTATGTAGCCCAGAAAAATGGCGAGCCAACACTGAGCGAAACCACCTATTACATGCACGTACAGGGCCGTCCACTTCTAGCTATAACACAGACACTGCTTTCAAATCAACATTACGAACGAAACAGCCACATATCGATGCAAATCGATGCACGCACACAGGGACCCGGATGTGCTGCTTCACATGGCCTGCCACTTAGCTTTATTGTGTGGCCGGTTCGAACGCAACAGCGCTTTGAAGGCGGTGAGCGTGTTACAGCTAGAAGTGGACGAGGCTGTACATCTTTTTATACAAGGTGAGTGCATCAGAAGGCATTTTGCAGTCCTATCGCACTGCAGTCACTAATGCCACAGATACTAGTTTTTGTTTGTGCCTTCAAGAAACAGCAATTCTTTCCTTGAAAGAGATACAGAAGGCATGCTCACACATTTGCTTTCTAGGCTCTTTATCTGTCTTGCCTCCATGATCTCTTTTATTAGATGTGTCCTGTTTTTGTTAATGGCAGTGCGATAGGATGCCTTCTGATGCACTTACTTTGTATAAAAAGATGTACATGCAATTAATAAACATTCATAAGAAAGTTGGCGCATGTGTACTCTTCTTTGTGTTGTCCATATTTCCGAGCGCAATAGTCTTCATCATGAACAACCAACTCGTGCAATCTGCCACCCACACTAAACTTTTGACGCCTACTTCTTAAGGGGAAGACATAAGCACTTCTCTAAAATGACATCATGCATTCAGTTTTATGTTTGTTTTGGATATTTTTAGCTTACACAGTGCAATGCATTTTAGTACCGGATGCTTATGAAGTAGTTAGGATTGTTTTTAGGAGAATTCGATAAATATAGAAGATGCAATAGTATTTTAAATTTGAGTCAAAATTGTCCATTTTTTTGATAATTTAGAATTTTTGGACGATTTCAAAATAATGTGGAGAAAGAACAAACAAGTCTAGAGCTTCCAATTTTTGCAGAAATATGAGAACTAGTCCTGATTAATATGGATAAGTGTTTCAGCTGCAACACTTTATTAAGTCGTGCTAGAATGTAGGGCTGAAAATTGTCAATTTTCAAAACTGGTCCTCAGTTTTATACCTATTTTTACAATTTTAAACAATATAATGCAACACTTTTTCAGGCCATAATATATCTGAGGTAATGAGGATTCTTCAGAGGGGCTTTTATATATATCTTTTTTAATTGAAATCAAAGTTGCGCTTTTCTTGATGTTTTTGAATCTTGGGCAAATTTGATGCATTGTGGAGGACACACCTAGCAGTCTAGAGCTCCAAGAAAGTTATCTGAATAGTAAACGGAAAAAGACTTAATGCTAAGAGCATGATGCATCATGCCCATATTTAAGATTTAAAATGGGCTTTTTTGTAGTTTGTTGCTTGTGGAGCAATGTTTGTGATTTTTTACTAAATCAACTGCAGCAACAAAACATGTTTTTAATAATTCTCATAAAACTAATGGTTGCATAGATTTAGTGGGCAAATAAAAAAATAGATGACAAAATTTTAGTATGCTGGCAGCAGGTCTCCAAACTTGCAACTTTTTGAAATGGCAAAAACGGCGTTTTCTACCTGTAGTAATATACTATTCTTTCTTTTTTTTTTTTTTTTTTTTTTTTTTCCCCGAGAAAACTACACCGTATCTTGAAAAACTAAAGCCCATTCCTTTGTGTGGAAACATTTGCCCACCACATATAAAAGTTTCATTGAAAGCAAAATATGGTCATGGGACCTCAATTACAGTTCTTATCGGAACACACCCATATATGTATATAGCAGACTGATGTGGTTTTGTCAAGCTGTTATCTCAAACCCTCCTAGACTGCCAGATGTTTGGAGTCATGAATTATGAACATGCTTGTGTGACTACGACTTACAAAACTCGAGAAGGGAAAAGTTAGAGGAATTTTGGCGAAGCGGTATCCACTCAGAAGATTCAATTTTTCGAAAACCACAGATGCAAGCTGGGTGATTCCAATGACTAAAATGGGTTCACGGTGGGTCGCCCCACTCGACCAAACTCGTTCGTTTCAATGGGTCATAGTACCATTTGCCACACTATTTCAATGCTACAACACAAATCAGTGCCGCTAGTATGCAAATACAGCAAAGAAAAGCTTTAGCTGCAAGCTTGTTTAATCTTTCTTTTGTACACGAGAAGCAAAATTGATATTGCTTGATCAGTGCTTGCTTGCCAAAATGCTGCAAGCATGCCTACATGTTCCATAATTATTTCACTGAATGGTAAACTTGCGCGATGGCCACTCTGTTAAGTTGAACATTTCAAGCACATTACATACTTGTGCATTCCTGCTTCGCTTGAAATTATTTCTTTATACTGCAGACATTCATTTTTGAGGCAAGTCATAGTTGGAACATGATGTAAGCTAAACGCTCCACAGTGGTTGAGCTCTCTACATACGCCGTGCTTGTTGCACATAGTGCTCAGGAATCCAGCTGGTTCTTTTGGCTGTTACTGCGCCCGTAGACAATGCAGTGGGGCGCGGATGAGTTCTTGTACTTTCATGAGCGTGACACAGATGTGTTTGAGCATGTTATGTCTAATCGTTTCGTTAATATGTTGTCGTTAAGAAAGAAAAGCAAACGAATGAACTGAATTTACTGGGTAATGAAAAAGGAAGCACTTTCCAACGCGTCTGTTTAACACAAAGTTCGTTTAGCGACTGGTTGCCATTGAGTCCAACTGTCACCTTCGTCTTCCTTGTTGTCCCTGCTCCCTGCGTCCTCGCCCCGAAGACCCCTCTTTTCTCCGCACTCGAGGCTCCTGCGTTGAGCGGGACTTTCCAGGAACGTCGAGCGGTGTCCTCCTCGAAGGAGCCAGGAGGTCATAAATTAGACCACCCGAATGTCCGAAAGAGCGGGGGCGGTAGTCCGAGCATTCCCCGCGCTGACAACCGTTCTTTCACAACTTTCACAACAGAGCACTCACACATGTCACGATGCAAGAGTGTTTTGCATGGCGCAAACTGTATAAAGCTAGCGCTCTCGCATATAGGCCGCGTAGATCTCATTGATCATCTGTGAATTTTTTTTTTTTTTTTTTTTTTTTTCAGAATGTTTAAATGAACAAAAATTACGGAGACGCTTAAGCTCCGCTTTTAAGGGTATGACACAATAGTGCTAATCGCTCCCATCTGTGGCTGCACTTGTGGTTTCTCATTCACTTACATGTAGGTCTCTGCTCATTTAATTACCAATTTCTTAATTTATGCCTGTAATATTTTACACATTCTAATTAGTGTACAGTCCTAAGTTAACCGCATTATACAGATACCAGTCATAGCCGACCATTTGACATAAATATCAAGCCCCACTTTAACCAAGACAAGATAATTGCATGCAGTATAGTGCCCGACTTGACATCCAAGAGCCCTTGGAAGGTCGATTCCTATCCACTCTCCCACCTGAAACAAACAACCAGAGTTGGCAGCTGCTCCAAACTTTGTGATATAATGTGGTCCCATTATGTCGCACAAACCATCGAAGAATCAGTGCTCGGCTATGTCACGTGCCAACTGCCACCTGCCGGAGCCATGCCCATAATTATTTTCACACAATGCTGGATTTTGTGCAGAACAGAGCCTTTATTGCTGTCGCCTTAAAAACCTGCGAGGATGATTCAGATAGTGAATTGCGAATTGGATTCGGCAGATTTGCGGCCTTACATTTGAGGCCTTGGAATGTCCGTAAAGGAAGCACTGTACAGAAGGTTGAAACTGTACGTACTAATTCTTCATTGTTCAATTAGGTATGTTGGGATTTGTATTGAAAGAGAATAGTACTGTCCTCCGCAAAAGGATTGCATCCACAGCTGTAAAATTAGTATGCAGAGCTTTAACCTCGTTCTTGAGTTTGTGCAGAGTTGGCATAGGCCACTTGAGACCCATTTCAGTGAGAAAATTGTCTGGGAATGTGAGCGCTGCTTGGCTGTAAGCAGCCTTCACAAATTGGGTGTTTGTGGTTTGAAAAGAAGTGAATGGAAGGTGACGTTATCCTGAAGGGAGGAAAGCACACTCCTGCAGTGACCCCGGAAAAGTCGGCATTTGGGACTAGGCATGTAGACAGACTTGTGGTGTGTTTGTAGCACTATATTTGTGCTGCATTTTGCTAGTTTCATTTTCAAACTTTTATCTCTTTTCCTCCCCTCAGATGGATGATGGCAGTGGCATGAAGAAAGATGCCACCGTGGACGACCTCATCAAGATCATTGAAGAACTGAGTCGCATTCATTGAGAGTGGTTGTGCGTGTGTGTTTTGTTGGGTTTTCCCATGAACTGCCATCATATACAATCACTATCCAGCGAAGTTTTTTTCTGCCATCACTACTCATTGTTCTTGAAGCACACATCTGCCACCACAAGCTTATGCCTTTTTCACTTTTCCCTGACTGTTGTTGCTCTCGCCTGTTTTCTTTGAAGGATCCACTTTTATTTCAGCGCACAGTTCAATAGGTGGCTTTAGGAGACTTTGAAGTGATGGAGTTGGAATTCGTCATCTAATTTGTTCTCAAAGCAGCTGTGCACATTAGATTGCAAGTGCTCAGCATTAGTGACAACGCTTGAAAGCAAACCAGGTGTCGCTTCCAGAAGAAGCATCCACACAGGCACACTCTGCCATGTGCGCTTCGAAGAAGAAAGTATGTGGTGTCATAAAGTAAGATCGATGGTGAAGCTATGTCACAGCAATTATGTCATAAATAGCAGAGGAAAGGAACCATCATGGCCACTTTGTTTTGACATTGCCTTTATTGCATAAACCATGACTACTGCTACACTACATTTGTCCCTGTGGAATCTGGTTGTGTGTACTAGGCTCCCGTCTGCACTTCCAGTGCACTCAAAGAAAGTGAAGGCACTTAGAGCGTAAAATTTGGCAGGACCTTTGAATGTGATCGTCTGTGAACTTCCACCTGCAAAAAGTGCTACTGTGTGGACCGCCTGCAGCTGAACCTTAGATTGACATGAACTCGTCTGACACATTCATTCTTTGACACTTTAGGGCCGGCAGATTGGCACACTTAAGGTTTGATTGAACTCTGAGCATTGTGGATGTTTTGATGTCTCACTCTGCACCATCGAAATTCCAGCCTACTGTATTACCTGCATGGCTCTTTTTTTTTTTTTTTTTTTGTCTAATCATGTGATTGACACAAAAGCATGATGCTATTTGCTCGTTCTTAGCTGACATATTGTCTTTTAAATACTGTTTCTTGCACCGAAATTTGTGAGTTTTGGAATTTTACTAGACAGGAATATTGTGCATATAAGCATCTGCCTCATCACAAGATTAATTTCAATGTGTGAATTAAACTGTGTAGCGAGAAAAATATTCATAATGACTGTTATTTTTTTAATTAAATGCTATGATATTTAACTGTTCTGACACTGGTAAACAAATAAATGAGCCCCATCTTCAGAGTGTGACCTGTTTGTTGTTGTTGAGAACTGAATTCTGAACAAGGAATGAAAAGTCTCAACTGGTAATGCTGGGATATCTTGATTAGTTTTCTTTTTATATCTAGAGTCGCCCTTCGGATTAGCGGATTATTTACCTTTCAACTTATCTCTGAAAACGTACTTGGCTAATGTCAAACATAAGTAATTTCTTCAGCAAAGCCCATTGAGAGTTATTAGTGTTTATTTCGTGTTTCTGGAGGACATCCTGTCTGCACCCGTCATGTGGCATTGAAGCAAGTTGCTAGTCCAGTTAAGGATGTGACTTCACTCCTGACCTCAATCTTCCTTGCAAGCTTGCATTTTTTTGTTGTCAGTGTGATAAATTAGGTTAATTTGAACAATGTAAGTGTAATTAATGAGCACCTCATTCATTAAAAATCTTGTAAGATGCTTGTATGGCCAGCATGAAAAGTCTACTGTTCAATTTCTCAAATACATTTCTTCCAAGCACACTTCATGATACTGCCCTGAATGCCATGAACAAATTGAGCAGTATCTTTTAAATTGGCAGCATTTTGGCAGCAGTTTTTTTTTTTTTTTTTTTTAATATAATGTATGTGTTTGTTTATCCCACAGTCTTTTTTGCTTGTTTCATGTGTGTTTCTGTTTTCACATGTATTTCATGCTGTCTGAAATGAGGGTAATTTAACTGGCACCTGTTTAGCTTTGTCTTAGATGGAAATGTGTGTCAGTGATGTTGCATGGCATGTTGGTCCCATGCAGCATAAGCTGAAATAGGATTGTTTTTGAGGGCATAGTTACAAGTGCGCCTGCCATGTTCATGTGTGTGTTTGAACACTAGGCTGTAATTACCCAATTTGTAAACAAGAGCATTTGTACAGATTTTGTTTTCTTACTGTTCTTTCCCATGCTAGTGCTATATATATTTTTTTTTTTCCTTGAGCTTGCCTGAAATTGTGGAGAGTTACAAAATAAAGGTTTATATGTTGAAAGAGCGGTTTTTTTTTCCCTGTTGTTGCATTGACCCGAGTCACAAAAGCAGTAAACTAGGCTGATGTACAGTCCAGCCCGCTTATAACGAACTTGATCGTCACGCAGCATTTGTTCGTCGTATCCAAAGTTCGTAGTAAGTGGACCACCTATAATACGGGCAAAAAGAGCGAGACGAAAGTTAACTTTATTTTTGAAAAAAATCCGTGATGCATGTCTGCTTCTTCAAAGCTGATCGCATCACTGCCGTTTCTAATTTTTCCAGCGCGGTAATATGTTCATCGCCAAGGCCTCTGCTGCACACGAGTTCCTTAAGCGACGCGATGTAACCGATCGCGGTTGAAGCGTTCACAGCAACCGGCGATAGAGCAGCATCCTGCTGTTCTTCCCTCCTGCGCACTTTTCGCCTTTCAAGGCATGCGTTTTAGATGGCAACATCTGATAAAACAACGCAGTCTCGTCGGCATTGTAAACGTCCCGTGGAGCATAGCTCGTGATTGTTGGGAGGTTGTGGAAAGCCACGCATCGACGTTCTCGTTGTTCACAGACGCGGCCTCGCCGACGACCACCTTGAAAACAATTCCGTGGCGAGCCTTTGGTGGAGCCATCCATTGCCTGGGCTGAAATCAGGAAAGTCCAAGAGGAAGGTGAAGTCTTTAGCCTTGGAGAGCATCAGCGGTCCACTGATCGGAACGTTGCGAGACTGGGCGTCAGCGAACCACTTCAGCAGTGCGTCCTCAACGTCCGCGTAGGTCGCCTTCCAAAGGCGCTTTCTAGTCGTCAGGTCAGCATTCACGGTAGCACCAAGAATCTTTTCCTTGCCCTTAGCAATGGTTGAAATGGTCGATTTCGACAGTCCGTACTTCTTGACCAGTTCGCAGTTTTTTGCACCTTGAGCAAGTTCATTAACAATGGCCATCTTCGTTGCGATTTCGACAGCTTTCCTTTTAGCACCTGAAGAGGTCGACGTACAGTCCTCCATCGCACCAGGCGCAAGTCAAGTCCTTGTGCTCGCGTGTTGAGGCAGCCTTTAACTCCCCTATCTGGGAAAGCCACGGATGCGGCAACGATGTCAACGCAGTGCCATCGCACAGAAAGAATCGACGGCGCAATGCCCTCAGCGCGGGGTAGCAACGGAGCAACAAATGGAGAACCGGTTTGAGTTGGTAGAGCAGGCGCGTGACTTTCCCGATTGGCCGACGCAGATCACATGGATGCATCACAGCAACGCAGGTGGTGCCTTTTTCTCTTTCGTCACCGCGCACGCTTTTTCATTTTCATTTTTCAACGCGCACTTTTTCTTTTTTTACTTTATTTTACCCGCAAAGGAGCGCTGGGGGACGCTTTGTGCGCTCTGTGTTTGCGTCGTGTCAGGGGAACACAAAGTGCGCGAAATTCGCCTGCCGCGGGTTCGCAGTCAAGCGAAACCGCGCCAAACACCGCCGGCTTGGTCACCTACGGGGGCCCGACAGCTTTGGGTTCGCTCTAACCGAGTGTTAAGGCCACAACAGTTCATTCTATGTGAGACACTGTGCCATTGCCCCAATATATATTTTGACGGTAGCACCGCCTTTGTTTGTACTAAGCGAGCGTTCGTTATATCTGCGGCTGTTATAAGTGGGCTGGACTGTAAAAGCCTATCGAACTGCAGTTGAAGTACCACAATCTGAAGTTTTGAACAACCTAGCAAAAAAAAAAAAAAGTCATTACCATTGCCATTTAGCATATGTACTAAACTTATTACAATCACATATATATGTATTGTAAATTACCAGAACAAATCTGTGAAGCTTGATTAAAAACACTTGATACATGGTTGCCAGTTTCCAAAAACTTTACAGAAGAATTTGAGATCTTCAACATGCATTGCAAGGTATGTATTGTGCTCAGATGAATTTAAAGCTTGAAATGCTTTTGAAGCTTTCTTATATCTTCTCCATAGTGTTCCACCTCAGTTTGGCTCAAGAACTTTCAAACACTTTGGAGCAATAGCGCAAAAGACAAGGGGCGAAGAGCTTGTACACACACACAGCACTCCAACAACTTTACTGAAAACAAATGCACAACAATTTATGCATGAATCATTGCCGTGCCGACCAAAAGCATGTTTAATCGCCAGTATTGTAGGTAGGCAATTTTTTTTTAGAGTTGGAAGGAGTGCTTACACAACCATTTTCTAATCTGGCTATCTTTTCCGCTTCAATAATTTCATGGGTGTGCTGGTACTTACTTTTGCCAACTAAAACACACTTGTCGAGTAATGGCCTATAGTTTGTACACGTGTTGCAATGTTTGACAAGTTCACCGTCTTGTTCGTTTCTATTGATGACATTGATTATGCTCACGGTCATTAAGGCAGCGACCCGTTTGTCCTACATACTGACGTCCGCATTAATAAAAATGAACAACACTGTGAAAAGTACCTAAACATTCTCAACTTGACACACATCATTCTTCATTTTTTGTGCATATTTTGCATAGTCCATAGCAATAACATCTTTTTGCTGGTCGCAGCCACCATGTACATTGTAGCTGCTTGGTGCATTCACTCTGTCAAAGTCTTATGGCCTGCTTCTTTCTTGCACTGGAAGGGTAGTAATAGAACCGTGTGTTGATTTTCAGCACTCCTTTTATGTGCAGGGACTCGTAAATGCTAACATCCTCTTTTGACCTGGTGCAATACATTTCATTTTTTCTTCGCCCTTCTCGTTTACTTCTTTCAAGTACTTCATCTGAAATCTCTGGCTTCTCCCTTTTGCTGCTTTGCAGTATATCTGCACAAAGTCAGTCAGATGACTGACCGTGCTGATTCCACTGTGTGGCTTCCATTTATATCTCATGGTGCCGACATAAGAGATCAAACTGTAGGCTGGGATTTTCCTTTGACCTCTGATTCCTTGGCCAAACATCTTGAAATTCTTGTGGCGAGACAATGGCAGGTGCTCCTGAATCTGGTCAAAGTTCTTTTTGCTTGAGTGATGCAATATCTGCGTGCAATAGAGTTTGACTGTTGCCACTGTCTTCCTGCTTCCTGGTTGCGAGGAACTTGTAAATGTTCATTTCTGTTGTGCGATCTTTCAGATCTTTTTATTTATAGTCTATTTGTTACAAATGGAGCAACTAGGCCACCAGGTACTAGAGGTGTAGTGCAAAGCACTGGGACAAAGATGAAACTGCAGCCTTCATTCTTAAAATTGAGCTGTGCCTGCCTCTAGTACGTCTAAAATAGGCATGCATTTGGTATCAACAAATTACCTGAGATATATATATGAGGGCTGACTTGCCCTCATATAGATAGGATTGACTTGAGATCCAAGCCTGCTTGCAACGAAGTATTTTACTGTTGGGCATGAATTCAGCAAGGTGCATTCTCAAGTGGAAATTGGGTTTCACACGATTTTTAAGAAATGCTTCATCAGGGTGCACAAGGACTGGGTGAAATAAGGTTTCACACAAAAATGATTCGATGACCCAAGCTATATACCTAACTGAACAGGTGGCATGGCATGAAAGTGTGGTAAAAAGGATGTGGGAAGCCTAAAAATTAGCTTTTCCATTACAACTATCACTGCAGTCGCTATTCGCTTTTAGTAATGCATAAGCATAATTATTTTCCGGGGAAAAATTAGCTTAAAATTATGACCAGTATATAGGTACTGTGGGCCAAAAATCGAACACTCCAGCACCATTATAAGAACATGCGTGAAATAGATATCTGGTTAAATAAAAAATTTATTAGATACATATTGGATCAGAATTATTTTCTTTATATGCAGTGAAGTTTTGTTGATAGTGTTCACACAGACATTTCAAATTATAACTTCGAGAATGTATCAAAAACTGGCTTCAAAAGGTTGCGACGAAACATATCCTTGGCACAGAATTTGCTTTTATTGCAGCAATCCAAAACCTGTTATTGTGCGCTGGACATTTTGTTTCTCAATATCCAGACTCAAGCTTAATTTTCTGAAACTTGCTGAAACAAGTTGCAGTTTCATCACTTAATTAGCTACATGCTCAGATCTCGGTGTGCAGTATATCTTAACTGGCCGAAAAACGTACAAAGTGGAATTTCTTCAGTGAGATTTTACTGCATTATTACCATACATTGAACCTGCAGTTGTATAAAGCCCCACTTTAAACAGGCCGTTATGGGCGAGACTGCATGGCCTAGGGGCAGCTTGTATGTCTACCCTACCTCAGAGGTAAAGCGGGAGTTATTAGCAGAGGCTGCCAACTTGACTGGCCATGTGATCTCTTCGTGTCACACAAACCGACGACCATGAAGGAAAAAAAATTTTTTTCTGCAATAGCTTACAAATCTCGTTCGGACTTGCGAAGCTGTCTGCATATAGTTGGCACTGTATGTCAGAAATAATCGGGCTGCGTAAAAAAAATTTATCATGGTAATTTCTGGTTTTAGTGATTGACGATTCATTGATATGTGATAGGTGGTGATGAGTTAATGAAATCATTGTTTTTATAATCAATTAACTGAATTGCAGAAATGAACAAAAATTGTGAAAGGGGGGTTCAAATGTGTCAAAATGCTCGGAATGAAAAGCCAATGCTTGATGATGCTAATTAAAATAGTGTGCAATTGATGAAATATATACTATTTGAAATAATTAAACATTTTAAAAAAAGCGTTTAAAGGTATCAACCTGCTCTGAATGGAAAGCCAGTGTTTGCTGATGATAACCATAATCGGTGTATACAATTCTTAATAAAAAAAAAATATTATAATCGTGTATGTGTGAAACAGCCTTGTCACCTGCCAGTTTTAAAATTATAACTCACTTTACCACCATTAGCACCTGTCATCCTCTGCCAATAAGCGCAAGCAAAATTAACGTTGTGAGCAAAAAATCACGGGTAGCGTATGTCTGGATGTCAGCCCACGAGTCGCTCAGCGGAAACGCCGCGCACACTCTCGCTCGAGATCTCAGCTGCCGAGCCGAGAGTATAATAAGCCACCCTGCTACACGGACATACTCCGGAGCTCCGGACATACTCCAGCACTACCGACTCCAAAGATACACATATCCTCCCGCTCACCGCGATCTGACGCGAGGCCGCGCAAACTACAAACTGGCAGCTTCCCACACCCCACTTTCCGGAACAGATAGCCCCCATGTGTAAACACTGCTCAACTCCGGCCACTCTCATACACATGGCGTGGAGCTTGTACACACTGCAACACCCCAGAGACGTGGGAGTCTCTCCTGCGTACATATACTTCCGAGCCAGCTAGCAGACCAACGCTGCCTTATCTTCTTCTAAGTTTTGTGGGGGTACCGGACACGGGTTATGCCGGCCTGTCGCGGCGGCACTCTTGGTGTCCGGGGGATGAGGAGATGGGACGTGTAGAGGGGTGGGGCTCGCGGTGAAGGCCGCGCCATCCCAAGGGATCCCGCATCCCGCGCCGACCTCCTTTCTCCAGCGCAACCGGTCCTTTGACTGGTCCCTTGTTTTGGGGCGCAGTAAAAGAGTTCACTACCACAAGATGTGTAGCGGGCGCGAAGGCTGTGCCAGGCCACGGCCGGTCTCGAGGGAGAGCTTGTGAGCGCGCGCTCTCCCTCGAGACCGACCGTGGCCAGGCATGGGTGCCAGATCAAGCGCTATATTATATTCTAGGCACTATACAAGCGCCGTGGCACAACGCGCACGGCGCGGAGGAGGAGGAGGATTGATGTTCTGGTTGGGGATGGTAGAAAGGGGGTAACGTGGTGCTTTCAACTGTCTCCTCTATTGAGGGAATAACCGCCGTTGCACCACGCGGGGAGTGGGAATTAAAGAAGGGTTGGTCGTGGCAAAGAGGGCACGGCGCGGAGTTTTATTGCAAAGAGACAGAAAGAGAGAGAAGGCAGAGAGGTTAACCAGGAAAGCTTCCGCGGTTTGCTACCCTGCACTGGGGAACGGGAATGAGGAGTTTAAAGGAGAAAGGAGAGAAAAAGAAAGAAGAGTAGTATTGCAAAGCAATAATACTTTAGCTACCACCTCAGCCCGTGCCATGCCGCGGCCGCATAGCCACGCTTGACCTTTCGCGTGACCTCGCTGCGTGACGTCATACCATCTGTGTAAAAATGGGGCCCCATCTCACGCCGTCGCCTTGCGCGGCGCATAGCCACGGCCATAGAGTGGCCACGGCCGCGGCCTGACTCCCGCTCTTCTCGTCAAGCCCATGAGATGCCGCCTCCAGACGCTTCGGCAGGTTGCAAAGAGAAAGCATCAGCGAGCTACGGAGACAGAAGAACGAGAAGAACGGCTTTCCAAGCGACGAGCTCAAGATGCAGCCTGCAGGCGAAAAAAACGCTCAGCGTCTTCGGCAGCAGAATCAGCGGCAGAAGCAAGTGAGTGATGTGCAAACCAAGTGTCAAAATTTCTTCACAGATCACCGAAGAGTATTTGAATAAAAGATGAAAACGAGTAACATGTGTGTGTCGTCATTCTTGTCTGTGCGTGTTTACCCATGCCAAACATAGCAGAAACATAGCACAGCCAAGAGTATCACCATAGCCATACTAGCATAAGCATAACCAGAGCATCACCACAAGTGCTTCGCAATTACCATGCTTAACCAAGCTAAGACACAGCCAATTTTTTATATTGCCGACGTCGGATTTTCGCTCAAGAGAGGTTAGGTGGCGGCACATTTCACCCTTACTTGAAGCAACGGTTTGGCTTGACGCTTCACGTTCATGTGAGCCATGTAATCATGGTTGAGCCCGTTTAGCCATCGTTGAGCCATAGAGTAACATATATATATATATATATATATATATATATATATATATATATATATATATATATATATATATATATATATATATATATATTTATATATATTACTCTATGGTTGAGCTTTCCCTCTTCCTTTAACCAACGTTACTAGTAACGTACCTTTAACACCCTTCACCCCTTCACTTTCTGGCTGTGTCCATTAAACCATCGTTGAGCCATAGAGTAACATATCTATATATTACTCTATGGTTCAGCTTTCCCTCTTCCTTTAACACCCTTCACCCCTTCACTTTCTGACTGTGTCCATTAAACATGGCTGCCGGCACCATTGACCTGCTTCGTATGAGCTGGGAAGGTTCGTATCGTAGCTGAGGTAGCTTGTTCTCTGAGTTTACGTTGTAACATTTTCGCCAGCCTCTGTAACGTGCAGATACGCTGAAAAGGGCGCTTTTTATATTTTCAATGCTGAACGACTGTCTGCTGCACAGCTTCACTTCCGTGCAGGAAAACGCTCGCTTGTTCCAATTTCCTGGCGCAGGTGCGGCGTTATAACGTGTGGCTAGGACCGTAATTTTGAGAGCATTGCTTCTAACATATGCCTCTGCGTTGGTCACTTTTGCGCTAACATACGAGCACGGGCATTGTTAAACGTTTAATTGAAACCTTGCAAGTTTGTAGATGAAACCTATGCTGTTTCACACGGCGTATGAGTCGGAAATGTTGGCTGCGACTCATATTCATAAATCACTCCGTTTTGCTTGCAGATGAAGTGGAAAGTAAGTAAACTGTGGCGTGAGCCTTGCTTTTTCAATACGCCCGCGTGCCTAACTAGCTGTTTCCGTCATTCTAGATGCACGAGAAACGCTGCGCCAGTGGAGAGAAGAGAACGACAGGAGGTCAGAAGAGACGGTCGAGTTGTGGCGCAATGTGATTGCTAAGCACATTAAAAAACTTGGGGACGAAAGTGAGTCATGAGCGAGAGGATTCTACGAAGTCATATTCGCGATCTCACCGGCGTGCATTCGTTGCAGAATGGGTTGTCTACGAACAAGTGTGCATAGCCGCTCTGGACTGTCACGAAATGGCTCTCGCAAAGGTGAAAAAAACTTTTTTTGTTTTTTTTTTTGCTTCCGATCTTGTGCCGAAGTCGTGTGAAGAAATGAGCTTTAAGCTTACTTTCTTTCCGCAGGAGTGCCTAGACAAGCTGGAAGAAGAGTTTCCTGGCAGTTTACGAGTGAAAAAATTGGAAGCTATGCAGCTTGAAGCACTTGAAAAGTAAGTGCCTGAAAATTCGACCTGAATTTCCTTGCAACTCTCTTGGCAGGGAATAAGCACGCTTTAATGAACGTGGAAAGGAACAGGGGCACATTGCCGTATAAAGCAGTATGAATGTGTAACCTATAGATAGCCAAAGACAGTTATTCGGAAATATGTGTATATTTAGTTATTACTGAAGCATAGACACACATTCTTTTCTGCTTAGCCATAGCAAGCTATGTGTGAGCCACGCATGCTGTTCTACATCTTATGTAAGGTTTCTATAGGTGGTATGCACTGCAGCCACATGGCGTCCAACTACGCCGCCGGCCGCCATTTTCACAGTGCACATAGCAAACAAACTCCTGCCAGTCCTGCTCCGAAAGCGTACTTTCGCCATATTACGGTGGCTTGCGTGCTACATTCATGTTGTCGCTTAGGATCCGCATGCTTTGGGAATCAGGCCTCTAATTCGCCTTTTGCGGGAGGATGTGGCGCCATCATGCGGGAGCGGGCGAGAAACACATTGGACGGCAGTGTAGCAGACGACGCGAAAGCGCACAATACGAAATGGCCACGCCAACGCAGGTAGAAAGCGAAAGCTTCCCACTTTTTTGGCCTCGGGGCAGAAAGTATATCATGCTCACGCAGAATGGGGGAATGTACAGCGTTTTCACAATCCACTCATAACGCACGCATATACTATCTTCGTATTGTAAGAGCGTGTAGCGCGGGCCGTGTTCAACGTGACAGAATGAGACGGTCTCAGCGTGCAGGTTTTCGGCAGACAGGAGAGCATGGAGGCAGAGAGAGTAAGAGAAGGATCTCAAAGGGCAAAGCAGCCAGGGGTTTGTTGATGCTGCAGAGCTAGGTGGAATCGTCTCCTGTGGCTTACGAGCGGCGCGGAGCGGGGTGTCTTGTGTTACCGAGTACAATGCGGTCACCGCGGCGCCAGCATGGTGCAATGGGCGTCGCTTCCTCCTTGCGTCATCTACAAGCGTGCAGCTATAGGATTTCATCTACGAAGCTCGGCAGAGAGGCACTTATACACTCTTCCTGAAAAGGGCATTGTCCCGGCCGGAATGCACACCTGCAGGAAATGCGCGGCATTTTTCTGGCAACGAATGATTCAGCACTGTAACCGGTTTCTGCCCTCAGGAGTCAGAACGGATGTGGTCGCAGTGGTGAAAACGTTCTCGGTGCACAGAGAATGGTCATTCTGTTGTGAAAAGATCAACAACCTTTCTGCCTCCGCCGCAATTTCTGCGGTATCAACGACTTGGTGACATATATGCATCTCCTGCATATCGGATGAGCATCTCGGTCAGGAATCAACCCAGTTCTACGTCAAGAGCGATCCACTCTGCAAGTGAACAAGCATGAATACTCCAGGAGACTCATTTGTGCAGAGCGGTTTCCTTGCCGTTGCAAACGGTTAGACGAAGACTACGATTATCAAGCTCCCTAACGAAGTGCATCTTTGCGTACACCAAAGGAACAAAATCCGAATGCTTTGGCGTGCACGAAGGCGAGCCTTTAAGGTAAAAAAAAAAATATATTATGCATCATGCAAGAGTGTCAAGTGCATTATATGCTCCGAGCGGCAAAAACACAGATACTACAGGTATGTACGCATCTAAAGGAAATATGCATGATGAAAAGTACCTACTGGAGTTTGCACCCAGCCTGTAATGCACCAGTGATAGCTGTATTGAGGATTTCTTCGGTGCGTGAGTGCTTTAGTTGCGCCGGGGCCTGAAGGCGATGTATTTTGTCGTTTCTTTTCTTTATGTGCGAAAGGGCTAGGTAGCTTAGATATCACAGGCGGCTGTGTGCGCTAGGCCATAATATTTAGCATGTTTTATCGTGACTGCCACCTGACTAACAAGAAAAAAAATACGGAGTTTTAATGCACTGCCATTCACGAGCCTCATGACCAGTTCAACCACTCTGCTCGCGAACGGCGGTGCATCACAACAAACGCCCAATTTTTTTTTTTCTTTTCAGTCAGGCGGCAGTCGCTATAAGACATGCTAAATATCACAGTCTAGCGCACACAGCCACCTGTGATACCTGCGCTACCCGGCCCCTTCGCACATAAAGAAAACAAACGACAAAACACATCGCCATCAGACGCGCCGAACAAATGCTCATTGCGGCTATCACTGGTGGGTTACAGGCTTGGTGCGAACTCCGGTAGATACTTTTCATCATGCACTATTCCTTTAGATGCATACATACCTGTAACGAAGTGTTTTTCGCACAGTCGAGAGTATGCAGTCGGTTGCTAAGGTTGGCCATTCACATCTTGACGATTGGTGGCCCTAATTCAAGCTTCACGTCGTTGTTGGTCGTGGCGTGGCTCGTCGAAGGAAACCTGAAAAACCACGTCTTGCATCTCGGCGCGCTTAGAGAATGGCAACCGTACGCGGCAGATGTGGTTGGTATTCGTTTACCAAGCCTGTGACGGTCACCGTGCCGCCCGGTGCCGCCAGCCCTCGTGCACTGGCGGCGCCGAGAAACGCCGTCGACGCTGTCCAATGTGTTTCCATCAGCCGCCGCTACGACTTCGCGCATGCGCAGAAAACTCGCGCAAAAGGTGGATTGTCGCACTCGACGGCTGCAGGAAAATGCGTCATAAACAAACGCCACTCATTGTGGGCACGTACACTGATTAGCGCTGCTCGAGCCGAGTTACTTGAAAAGGGCACGGCACGAATGTTGTCTGTGGATTCAGTTTCCCTCTATACCGGAATGAAAGCTCGAACAACAGTGACAACGGCCCTTCTCAAAAGCCACATGTAGTTTTGCAGCAGGTCATGGTGCTCTTGCATTACTCTAGACTATGTATCTACGCAGAATCCTTGATTTCCATCTCTTCTGCATATGTGGCCTAGACATAGCGCTTCAGAGTTTAACCTCGAAGTTACCTGTGAATGTTTTGGATGAGGTGCATCTAGAATAAGCGCAGGATGGAACCAGTTAAACTTTCCCAAAAGCTGTACATATGAAATGATGTGACCTCGTCCTGTTTCGGACCAGTCGGTTGTTAAGCGTGTAACAATCTTTCAACCTCCTATATGAACTTGATCGCCCTTACCACGTGTCGTGCAAGGGTGCTGACCTTTGCGCTTAATAACTGACTGGTGCCACCTGAAGTTCTTCGCCTTTTTGGCTCGTTCTCCCCTTCCATGCGACATGACAAGCGATTAATCAAAATTTTGCGCTCGGAATTGTGGAGACAAGTGCGGTTCCTTCATCAGTGCCTTCGAGTACAAGCCACTTCTGTTATGCAAGATCAACGGGGAAGTGAACAAGTGCATAGGACTTGGACACGTGAAGCTCAGCGGTTATCCGGCCTTCTATGGGAACAGGTTCTGCCGGCTCTGTGTACCTGGAAGAGGAATGCGGAAAGAATCGAAGTGAACCGCTAGAAGGTAAAATGTTTGGATGGCGTCGAACTTCCTCGCGATGTAGAGGCTGTGTTGAGCTGTGGACCAAAGTTTTGTAATGAACCTTCGCAGAATCCTGTCGAGTTGTTATCGATTGTTAGAAGAATAGCTAGTTGCGCTGAACAAGAGGAAAGGGCTGTAGTTATTTCGGAAGGTGTTAATTGTTTAAAGCACTGTGTCCAGGGTAGAAGAAAAAAAGTTGATTTGGCGGTCAGTAAGACCATTTCCTTTTTACGGCAGAATGACCTAGCCCTATTAGTGGAAGATAAAGAAGGTGGGTCTGCTGTGATGACAAGAAAACTATTTGAAGAAAAGGCCAAGCAAGCTGTAGATAAGAACTTCAGAATAGTGAAGCAGCCTTCAAGAAGTTTAAAAAGGAAAGCCTTAGGTCTTTGCGATACTTTAATACTCAGTTGCCTGCGCAAGAATTTGGCGGCAGCAAAGTTGAAGGACGGACTGAGCGTTTTCTTCTCAGCCAAAACACACAAGCAAAATATTCCCTTGAGGGCAATCGCGTCAGAGAAAGGATCCTGGCAAGGTGTTTTGTCGCGATTTTTGCAGAAACATTTGAACATCCTCTGTGTTGACGACCCCTTTCATGTCAGGAATTCGCGGGACGTGATCGAGTTTCTCAGCAGTGGGAGCTATCCTAACAAATCAATTTCCGCCTTTTCTATTGACATAGAGGAGTTGTTTTACTTCCTTCCTCAGGATCAGGTGTTGTGGGCTGTGCGGGAAATAATAGAGGAGTCGGACCCATTAAAATTTCAGAATACCTCAGGTGTTTCAGTTGACAACTTTGTGGCTCTGTTAAAGTGTTACCTTGAGTCTACTTATGTACGCCTTAATGATGATAGGTACGTACAGAATGATGGAGTGTGCATAGGTTCTTGTATAGCTGCTCTTCTGAGTGAAAAAATTTTTCTAGCTCAGTGTGACAAACGCATTGCAACGTATTTGGAAAATGAAAAAATGCTGAGCTTTATTAAGGTATTTCGGTACGTTGATGATTTCCTTGTGTTGTACCTGACAAGAGCAAGCCTAACAGCCGGCGGGTAGCCATTCCGTACCTGCACGGCGTGTCACACCGCCTCAAAAAAGTCGGGGAAAAACCTGCATTTCGGTTGTTTTAACAGCACCGATGAAGTTGAGCAGGCTGTGCAGAATCGTCAGCAACGGCATGAAGAACAATGCCTGCACTAAGAAACACCAGAGAAAAGCCGTGAAATGTCAGAAGGGTGTGGTTTACAACATTTCCCCTGCCCTGCGGCAAACGCTACCTCGGACAAACGGGCCGTTGCCTTAACGAAAGATTACAGGAGCACCAGCTAAAGGTTTCAGGCGTTTCGATAGATGGCCACTTGGGCAAACATTGCAAAAAGTGCCTTCACCAACCGGACTGTACTCCAAAATGGGAGGAGACCGCAGCCATAAGGAAGATGGATACCAAAGAGAACAGGGAAATCCTTGAAGCCCTCTATATAAAACAGGCAGGAGATGAATGCGTGAGTAAGCCCTCTATCGCACGTAGTAATAAAGAATGGGAATATCTAGAAAGGTATGGCGGCTATTAAAAATTATGAAGGTTTTACATCCCCAGTAGCTTCGTGGCCCTTGGTACTATCTGGCGGGCAATTTGTTTTCTCCCTTCACTCCTTCCTCTGCCCTAAGGCTTCTGCCTGGGGTTGCGCCAAAGGTTTTTTGGTTCTTTTTTACTTGTGTTGGAGCTCCTGCTCGTTTTGTTGCTCAGATTGTCGTGGTGTAGTTTTTATCAATTCATGGTTGTTTTGTCTGTCTCATCTAATTGTTGCTGGGTTATCGCGGTGTACTTTTTATATGGTTGTTTTGTCTCTTTCATCTAACGTCACCTTGGCTTGCCTTTACACATGTCTGTTTTAGCTTTCACGTCACCTTTTGAAGATTTCTTTTGCCACAACGGTTTTATTTTGTGTTTATATTTTGGTTCTGTAAGGTCTTTCGTACCGCATTCCTCATGCTCTTCGTCCCATTTGCTTTTCAGATTTATCGAATTTAATCTTCTCAGTGTATTCTGTAAACGTGGCGTTTTCAAGTCGCTTTTATCACTTCTGATGCTTAAAGGCGGTACCAGCGGAGCATGTTAAGGAGGAGGGGAAAAAAAAGAAAAAAAAAAGTATGTGTCTTTTCCGGAATAAACTTCAGTTGTAAGTCTAGTGTTTGTCCTGTCCGCCTACCCGCCGTGTGTGTCCTCCTTGTGCGCTAGCACCTTGCCTGAATTCGTTCACCAAGTAGGCCAGTTAAGAGCGCATTGATAATGCAAGTTCACCGCCTAGCTCGGCAACCTGCCAGTTTAACTTGGTCACTTCGCTGCAGGTGCACTGTGTTTACAGACGCCAGCAATACACAGGACAGGGATGAAGCGCGAATTACTGAGTACCGGCTACACATTCTCTTGTTGACTTTTCTCATAATGCACAGCGCACAGTTGAACCATCACCGTGCACTTAGCCTATTTGGTGCCGTAATTAGCAACCATTAATTGCAACAATGGACAGCAAGCTTTGTGTAAAAAAAATGTAACAATAACACTTCCAAATTCTGACACCAATTTCACGGAAGTGCTACCACTGACCATTACCTGCACTTCAAGTCAGCCCACGGCGTCGTTGGACCCGAGCAGCGCTAAGCAGCGCAGCTGCCCATCCGAAGTGGCGTTTATTTGTGACACAGTCTTGCTTCTGTCGCGTGCAGCGACGGCCTGCTGAATTTCCCATGCTTGCAAATTCCCAGCGGCAATCTCAATACGCCGCGCGAGGAAAGCATGCTGGTATTCATCTGCTATGTTCACTGCAAGTACAGCGACTGGTGGCATAATTTGATGCCATCTTGGCATCAGTGCATACCTCCTATATGTAGAAATTTGTTGTTGGGACTTCATGCGCTGATACCCAATATGCTACCATTCTTATATTAATAATATGATCGTGAACGTCTGGTCCTTGTGAGCATCGTAGTTTTGTGTGGACTGTAGCGTTTCTTTTATGCAATAGTTTTTGTGTAGAAACAAGCTGTCACTAAAACTGATGTCCAAGATGAAGTACTCATGCATGCTTTGCTCTGATGTTTGAGCCTAATAAGAACAGTCTTTTCCCTTACTCCCCACAAATTCTGATTCTGTATTTTGTTATTGAAGAATTTCATGGCTTGGAATTTTTTGTGGACATTTCTTACAGAGCCTCTCTTCTTCCCTGTCTGCTGCAGGTATGACGAGGCATTTGCACAGTATGATTCCCTGTTGGTTCAGGATGAGTCAAATTCAGCGGTGCACAAGCGGAGAGTTGCGGTGCTGCTCTCGCAGCAGATGGTCGGGGAGGCAGTGCGCGAGCTGAGCGACTACCTGCGCCGTTTCATGGGCGACCAGGAAGCCTGGCTGCAGCTATGCGGGCTCTACTTGCGGGAGCAAGATCTAGCCCGTGCTGCCTTCTGCCTCGAGGAGCTGATCCTGTGCAACCCACACAACCACTTGTACTATCAACGCTATGCAGAGGTACATACTCATAGAATGACTGCATTTTAATGTGATAGATTAAAGGCCCCATTCTCTAGAAAATCCAGCATCGACATTGTCGACACAATGTGTAAAAAATCACAAGCAAGCCTCTGGCAGGTGGTATAGGTTGCAGGTGGCATGGCTGGTCACAGATTGATTGGTAGGTTGTATGACTTCTCGAGATCACATGACATGGCCAAGTTGGCAGAAGGTACCGGCTCTGGCAGCTTCTTTGAGAGGAGAGGGTAAGATGATAGAGTCTGGGAATCCTGGACCCAAGACAGACACTGCCTCTAGGCCATGCAGGCATGTTTGTATAACATTGTTAAACGGAGCTCTATACCTGCGATGGGTGGTCTCTCGTATAAAATGGTAGCTTCCGATTTTATGCTTCTAAGTGTATGTGAGATAATGGAGACAAAAATTAAAGGATTAGTGAGGTAAGTAATGAAGTAGCATAAATGGGAACAATGATCTGGAGGAGGATTAGCAGATGGGAGCCATTAATGCTTTTACATCATACCCATAAAGGCCAACTCCAGGGTTTTTTTCAGTGTGAAACTTCTACTGTAGGCTCTTCTCTTCACGTCAACCAAACCAAATTTTGGCAATGTGCAGTGCGCAACTTGATATTAATATGTGCCGCTTTTTGTGGCCTTAGTTCAGATGATTTCTGCGGGCAGCATTGCGTTTGCAATGCCACAAACTTCATACCCATGTTACTCGCACTCCCTGCATGAACAACAAATTTCAAGGCTTGTGTTAGGCCAACTGAGGCATCGTGTCTCCATTTCCACCATTTAGTGTGAATGCGAATGTTTTTCCAATACTGTATGTGACATCACAGATTTGTTAACTGGAATGTCATTTCTAGCCATGAAACCGGTTCCAGTTTCGATTTGCTGTTTACCTACAGTTCTACTTATAGTCTCGGAAAACAGTTGTGTCAGAGACTGGGCACTTCGAGGAATATGATGCAATAAATAACTCAAAATCATTCAAAACCACTGGCATTGGAAATTTTTATTAACACCGCTGCTTTTTTCAGTCTAAAACATGCATTGCGTTCATTCAAACAATCTCCTTTCACACAAGCATTACATACAATGCAGAACTAACGAATTTGTTGGTTTGGTAATCGTTTATCACCGAGTTACTTTCTAAAAGCGGTTTTTAGTGTCCCATCTTAGAAGATTGCATGGATGACTGACACATTTTATTTTTCTCGAGGCTACCTTTGAATAGTACAAACTTTTTTGTTTCTTGAGGTAATCGAATGAAATGGTAGACTCATGGCACAGCCATTTGAATAGGTAATTTCAAAGTTTCACGGAGCTGCGCACATTGGTCAGAATGATTTACATGGGTTCCTTGTACCATGCCTGGAGAACTTGCAAAATGTGTTGGCACTATGAAATTCATTATGAAGGTTCCTGAATACCTAAGTACCACAGAGCAAGACAGAGCCCTTTTTTTGAATTTCCTTGCTGAAAAATTTTAGCACAGCATTGAAGTTAGTGCCACTAATTGGACTTGCATTAGCCTAGTTTTAATTGTTTATTATAAATTACAGACTCAATATTTAAAAAACATGAGCTTGTCTCAGGTGGGAATCCGATTAGCGGTTCCAGAGATACTGCGGGAATAAACAGCCATACTAGGAAAAAAATTAATTCTGAGAAAATGGCCCTTAACGTTTAAAACAACATTTTCAAGTCTAAAGTTTGTTTTTCACTGCAGCACGTTGTGCCTCCACCTCTTCGATTCCTTCGGAAAGTGCATTTCCATGCGAACAGTGGGCGACGCTGACGACTTGATACGCGAGGCTGAGATCGCCGAGGTTGATATGGTCGGTACAGCAGGCACGCTTCAAACGCCATCTCCTTACGTTGACACGAAAGATACACAGTTGGAAGTGGCAGCGCAGTCAGTCTAGTAGTGGTGTAGCAGAGGCAGCACTGCTAGAAGCGTCTCCGCGACCATTGGCAACTCGCTTCGCTAACTTCGCGATTTGGACGGCATTCACAGAACGACGACGTATGCAGTGTTTTGAAATCCTAGCGCGCATCGTAGCGGACCGTGCGACGATCCACAAAGTGCACGAAACCGTTCAAAACACGCCACCAGAATTCGTAACAAGCGATGATGACAGCAATCTCAAAAATGGTGAAACGTGAAGCGAATCAGCGAGCCAGCACCTTCTCTAGCGAGCGCACAAAGAACGCCAGGCAGCCGGAGCAGACGACGCCCTGGGGAGGGACTGCCGTATCAGCGCGCGCAGCAGCCAATAGCAGTCGCGCGATCCCCCGCATTCTCACGGAGCGCGCTCTTAGTCCAACCACAGCCGAATTCGAGACGCGGGAAGCTCAACAATCCCTGCGAGGCCCCCAATCACAAGCGAGCCACGCTTCTGCTACGCCACGGACACCGCCGGCGAAGGCAACATGGAAAAGGGCAAGCATTCACAAACAAAACAAGACCAAGATGGCGGCGCTCGGTTCAACGGCAGAAAAATGATGCACGCGCGAAGTTTGAGTACTTTTGTCGTTCGCTCGCGGCTCGGGGGCTGCCGCGCTAAAGTGCTCTCTAGAGCACTTTGGCCGCGCCCAGTTGTATCTTTAATTTAAAGCAGTTCCACGATGAATTAGGCGTTTATAATTATAGAAAAGGTAGTTTATAACATATACAGCCGAGATATGTATTTTTTGAAAAGCCGACTTTTTCACGATTTTTCGCCTTTTGAAGCCCGCATCTCCTGTTCTTGAAAAATAGCTTCAGAATGGAAACTTATTTGTCGGAGCAGAGCATAACATTCTTTTATTTTCGTTTCTTTGCAGATTCAGTACACAATAGGTAATATGGAAACAATGGAGTTGGCAAGATCATATTTTGCGCAAGCAGTCAAACTGAATCCCAACAACATTCGGGCACTCTATGGGCTCTTCCTGGTGAGTGTTTCGTCTTTAATTTTCCGCAAACATGCTTTCAGCAATAAAGAACTGAAGTTGCAACTACACACCTAACCACTCAGATACAGCACACGCATTAAATTTTGTATTTTCGGACACATTACAGTTCAGTCGAAATTCCATTCTAGAGCCCAGATCTTTTTGCATTGGGTCCTTTGTCTTGATGGTGACACCAGAGCTGTAACTGTAGCACACCTTTCTCTTCTTTATGATATGCCCGGCCGGGGTGGCGCAGTGGTTACGGCACTCGACTACTGTTCCCAAAGACGCGGGATCGAATCCCGGCCTCGGCGGCCACTTTTCGATGAAGGCGAAAAGCAAGGCGCCCGTGTGCTGTGCGATGTCAGTGCACGTTAAAGAACCCCAGGTGGTCGAAATTTTCGGAGTCCTCCACTATTGCATCTCATAGCCCGAGTCGCTTTGGGACGTTAAACCCCACAGACCAGACCGATCTTCTTTATGATAGATTACTTTTCAGCATTTTGTAGCTCCTAAGGTTTGTGCATTTTTTGTGGTATGCAACGCCTTCACATTTTTGTTGTACTGATATGAGCGTATATACCATATTTTCGCGAATCTAAGCACCCACCTATTCTCGCAAAAATATTTTTTGGGGAAAAAAATCGCATTAGAATTGAAGCGTCCCCTTTAGGAAGTTCGTATATCCAAGGCCATCAAATGCGCTTACTCACTCTCTAATCGAACTGGAACTGTCAAGAGTCCCGAGGTGGTGCAGTATTCATAGCATAATCTCCAGCTTCATGTGTTGTTGTGTTCAGACACTACATGACAGATGGCAGCATAAAATGCCAAAAACTGGCCGAAAGCGACCCCGACAACTTTATCAGCATGTGGTCGTGTGAGCCTGGTATCAGCGGCAGGAGGCATCACGGGTGTGCATTGCTTGGTTTGGTGCAATTTATTTGAGAGCCATAAAACAAGTCAGAACCTTTTGTAGAGGGCTGCTTACAGCTTCAAGTTTAAGCAAAATGTAATTGCGCTGGCTGAGCATGCTTGCCAACTTTGTTTGTCAAATAAATTAATAAATTTTTTCTTCTTGCTCCCGCTTCATCGAGATAAGAGGGGTGCTTCGTTTTAGATTTTTCGAATCTAAGCACGCCACTTACTTTATTTGTCACGATTGTAGAAAAAAAAGCAGGTGCTTGGAATCGAGTAAATAGGGTATTTGTTGGGAGAGAAGTTGTCTTGAGAGGTCCAAAGCATAAAATAGAAATTAGCACTAGAGACCAGCATGCTGTAGATTTGGCAGATATCCTGAAATGAAGATCAAGTGGCTTGCTTAAAATCCATGAAAAGAAAGTAGTAAACATAACTGATACACTCTGCCAGCATCCTCTCACGGGTTGGAGTGACATGGTCAGGGAGTTGGAAAGAGTGCTGTCTTGAGTGATGCAAGCTTGGAGCAACTGGAGATTGCTGTTCTTGTTATAATGATAATTAGAAACGCCTGCAGAAATTGTACTGCTGTCAAGGGCCTATAGTGATACATGCGGCAGATACTCTCACAAGCCCTGAAAAGGCACAAATTTAGTTTGCGTGATCTGTAAAATTATTCAGGCATCGATTTGACTTGCTGTGTGACTGCTCAAACTATCTCTGCGGTATTAAAATACTACTAAAATAGCTGCACTACCTGAACTGGCTCAGTGATTTAGCTAGCATTAGCATATTCGTGGAATGTTTATCAGCTGCTGATTCTGCAGTTTTCCTCTAAGCAGTGTAAAATCTGCGAGCCTTGTTTCAAAAACGTGCACTTGTATGCCTTCTTTGGCAACTCAGATTTTAAATTTAAAGGATTGTGCATAGTTCGTTGACTGTTTGTAAAAATTGATTTTTTAATGGTAGTGGGTAGTGCATGTTTCAAAAGTTGTGGCGTCGCATTGTTTCCTTGCTTTTAGCAGTATTGTTTGGCGAGCCTCTGATGAGCTTTCAGATGAGAAGCTGTTGTGTTAAGCTGGCTGTGGCAAAGACTACTAAAGGGCTATAATATTTGTGTGTCTACTGCCATTTAGTGCTTTGTGTGGAATTTTATTTCTATACCTACCCAATAAATGCACTGTTACATGAAATTATTTGTGAAACATTGCTGTATTAACTTAGGGTGTGAGGAACTGAGTTATTTAGAACTGCAAGTGCTAGTAAACTTCGTAATACAGTCGAACCCAGATATATCGAACTCGAAGGAGATAGAGAAATAATTCGATATACAGAAAACGGCTTGAGACGCCACTTGCGATCGTGAAAAATGATACTGTATTTGTCACGTAATCAACCCACTCACATAATGAACCCAGTCCCCACTTTTGCCTCCCGAGAATTTGAAAGAAAAAAAAATGTTCGGTGGCGCCTCCCTTCGTTTTGACCGTCGCATCCATTGCTTACTTTTTGACAGTGCGCCGAGATGCTACGCAGCGATGTCAGGGCGTGCTTATCTTTTTACCATACTTTTGATGGATCGTACGGTGGCAGGGAGCAAACTTGGCAGAGTGCCCATGATGGCTTGATTTATCGTGCCGCGGCTTGGGGCGGATGTAATCCTCTGCCACAAAATCATTGAAGCGAACAATACTAAAAGTCGGTGTCATGATCGCAGCTGGCCGCGTGCTTTTGTTGATTCATAGATGTAAGAATGGACGACTCTCGCAAAAAAAAAAAAAACGAACAAAGAACCTGCCGCTTTTTAACGTCTGTAGCCGCCGTAGCTTACACTGCACCGCACGTTTAGCACGACAGCAAGGATGAACGACTCCCGCAAAAAAAAAAAAAAAAAAAAAAAAAAAAGTAATTGCCACTCCTTGGCGTTCGCAGCCGCCGTAGCTTACGCATGTTCAGCACTACGACACGAGACGCGCATCACAAGTCAGCCACCGCATGCAAAGCATTCACAACACACACTGAGAAAGTGTCTGCGACGGACTGAGCTGGCTTGTCCGCGCATGCGTAATGTGTGCTGCTGTGAACGCATACCGGGAAAGAGAGAGGAAGGGGAGATATAAAGTTCGGCAGAAGAGTGGGCACACCCTTGCAGTTTGCTCTATCTCGTTTTTCCCTTCTCCCTAGCACCACGGCTGCAATGGTTCCCTCTCATTCCTTCACGCACATGGCTTGCAAACGTCATGTGCTGGTGCGCGGCAGCGATCACCATAGATGCGCGCGCCTTTGAGGAAAGGGTGTGGCACTGCCCTAGACCAGCCGTTGCCGATCTGTGTCCCCTCATTCCTTCCGCGCGTGGCTTGAAAACGTCTCACTGCAAACAGCCGAGGGTGATGCGATCGTCTTGGGGGAAGGCTCACCGTCCAATGCGTGGTGCGGAGCTCGATATATTGAACGCCTGGTGAAATTGAGTTCGATATATATTCGGGTTAGACTGCAGTAAGCAGATGCCGCCTCTATACACAATTTCACGAATCTCAGAGAAACCGGTTTGACTGGGCTGTTAAGGAGGGCAGTCTTCAACTCTTTACTGTGCTATGGGAGCAACCCAGCGTCCTAATATGGCAGCTTCCTTCACCCATTTGCAAAATTGCGTATAGTATGTGTATACGTTACAAAATCGCAGCCGAACATGAAAGTTCAGCTGAAATGCATGCCCACTTAAGATAACACAATCCACCGACAGTGAATGCATTATTATAACTTAACAGTTCAGATAACATGATTCAAGTGACCACAGTAATAAGTTGAGGCCCTGCCTTGACTTGTGCATCTTGCAAAACTACTAAAGAAAATGGGTACCATCTCAGCAGCAAGTCGGCATGTAGCATTACTGCTTCTTCTTTTTACAGGCTTCTAGTCACATTGGCTCGCATCCGAAGAGTTCTGTACAGAAGAAAAAGGACAACCAGCGATACGCAGCTTGGGCTTCTCAGCAGATCACAAAGAAGTACCAGGTATGTGCCAACGAGGCCAGCAACACGCCAGTGAAAGTTTTTGGGAGCCTTTTGTGGTCTCTTCTTGCATCTTCTCTACAAGCGAGGCATCATGCTGTTAATAGGTATTCATTCAGTACTAAAAGGAAAAAGATAATTGAAAACAAAGTTTAAGCATGACTCTTCTGGGAACATGTATTTAGTTGTGCAGATTCCAAATATGCCATTTCATTTAAAGGGCCCCCTGAAATCTTACTTGTGGTAAATTTCTAATGCAAGAAATCCATAGAGGTGGTCTTTGTGAATATCGAGCCAATATTTGAAAATTTTGCGTGAAGCCAATAATTTGCAAATAATTATTAAAAAGTGCTCTTGGCGGCCGCTCGCTACCAATTGAGGCGACACATCTCTGCGCGCAAGCCTCCCCACTGACTTCAGTGGGCTGCCGGGCACGCCCGCTCATCGGACGCTGCCAAGTTGCTAGGGCGGGACGGGGGTGTAGATTGAGTTGAGGGGAGGAGATGAGTTAAGTCACTTTATATCGCCCATATGTTTAGTGCTATTAAAGCTACCTTCAAAATTTTTGTGCTACAGAGAGGATTCGTAGGATACCTATTGCTTGTGCGCATTTTATAATTTTAATAATAGCTCTTCATGGGCCCTTTAATGTAAAACAATTCCTTGTGCACTAACATATTTGTTTGTTTTTGTCAAGAGCATTTAAGAAGTGCTACAGTAGGTTCATGAACTTACTCAACTGCAGGCTGTTGGTCTCTCTTGATGCAAGGATGGAATTATCATCCTGCTTACCAAAGAAGCAAAGTTGTTGAGTTCTCGAGTTGTCAGTTCAGAAATGGGAAGAAAAGGCTTGTAATTTCTGTTCGTAAAATGGCAACTTCAAAATCTTACAACTCAATTTTCGATGAATGGTAGGACGTAATCTTATTACGTGCACATGACTATTTGAAATTTCGGTTATTCGGCAGATAGTATCAACAATATAGTGTTATTTGCACCACATTTTCACTGTTCGCACTTCCTGAACACTCAGAAATGACAAAATATCTGTTCATTATTCTACATTACTTGCGGCCAAACATCACAACAGTACTCACCGCTATTTAAGCTAACTCACACTTGTTTGCTGTTGCCTTGTAGAATTACGAGCCTGTGTAAAGCTGGTAAACGAAACACACTACACAGTTTGTCATCATGGCATGCCACAAAGCAGTCAACTGCTGGCTGTAAACATTCCTGCTATGAAAGCGAGCAGGTGCCAGTGATCCTCTGGTCATTGCTGACAACAGTATAAAAGACACGTGCTGTAGTGGGGCTTGTGGATGATAGCAGAAAAGCAGTTCATATTGTGGAAAAGCGCAAAAGAGAGAAAGGACCGAGAAAAGATACGACGACACGGACGCCCGTGTTGTCCTCTCTTTTCTTGGTCCTTTGCCTCTTTTGCACTTTTCCACAATATGAACTCCTTTCTTTTCTCTGTCCTTTGTCTCTTTTGTGCTTTTCCACAATATGAACTGCTTCCAACTCGACCAATACAGCGTACCAGAAAAGCAGTTTAAGCTGTGTACTGCTTCCCAGGTACTGCTTCTACTTCACCATTTTCATCTGTGTTTTTTTTTAGAACTCATTGAAATTACCTTCAGTGATGTTTGAAACTGTTAGACAATATTCTGTTCAATTTACAACTGAATAACAAAAAATATAATTGGTGTCAGCCTCATAAATTTTATTGCAATTCTGGCTGCCAAGAGAAAGGAACAGCTTGTATTTTTAGCAAGTTTATTAGATACTTTGAATAAAAAGTTACATAACTAACTACTTTAGTGCAAAAGGACTTGTTTTACGTAAAATTAAGTGACATATTAGAAGTAAGTGCACAAAAGTACATGTCATACAAATATTTTATGATCGCGACTTCAAATTTTTTTAAGACCTTATTTCTCCTCAACTATTCTGCAGGCCAAAGCTTTGACCCTAGCAGGAGGCCTTAGAGTGCTCACATTTGTCCCAAGCCACTTTTTGTGTTACTACTTTGTCGAAGGTATATACAGTCAAACCCACTTATAACAATACCGGTTTTAACAATATATCGGATATAACAGTGGGCAGCTGCTGCACCGTCAGATTTTCTATGTGTTCTATGGTAAAATAAACCGCTTATTACAATGGTGTCATATCACATTATCGGTTATGACAATCAAATATGGTCACTGGAAATCAACAAAAACGCGGAGATGTGGCAACCACAAAATCGCACGTGTATGCGGAGATGCCGACAATGCCGGTGCTGCAGACAAAAATGAAAAATCGAAAATTTGGACAGAGTGCGTTGAGCCAATGCGTTGGTCGGGTGCACCGGGGAAGCTTGCACATCGCTAAGACGCGGGGGAGGATGGAGCACTCCCTCACACGGAGGAGAAGGGAAGGCGTAAGGCGCTGCTAGGCACTGCCGTTCTCAGGGAGTGCTTTGAGCGCTCCCCCTCTGCCTCCGCATGATGGAGCAATCCATACTGAGGGTGCGCTGACCGTGGTGCGCTGCACTACCTCCCCTATTAGCTTTGTTCAGGCCCCCGCTTTATGGTTGCACGTTTTGTGGCACATGTGCAGCAGCAATCATGCACGAGTCTTTCTAGCTTGGTTCTCCTTGTGTGCCATCAGCGTTGCTATGATCTTGCTGGCTCTGGATTTTCTGTGAAGAGCAATAGAGGCTCCTCCTTCAAGAAACGTGACAACTGGCGCAGAAGAGGGAGCAAATGGTGATACCGCTAGAAGTTAAAGAGGAACATTGTATGTGAGCACAAGTATGGCGTAAAAGTGTGCAACTTTGCGTGCAAGTACGGCCTGACGTAACTGACAGTACCGACAGTCATCCGCATTGAGCTCAAGATTGAGAAGAAAGCGATGCTAGTGCTGCCCACGCAATGGACGACGGCCAAAAAAGGGTTTGACATGGGGCCTACAAAGATGTGGAGCAGGCACTCTACCAGTGGTTCTTGAATGCCCGTGTAGCGAACCTTCCAATTAGGGCCCGATTTTAGTGGAGAAGGCAAAGAACTTTGCATACCTCCTGCGCAACACCAATTTCCAGACTGGTGGTGGTTGGATTCAGTGGTTCAAGGAGAGACATGGAATCATCTACAAGGCAGACGAGGGCAAAGCAGGATCACTCGATGTCAACGCTAGGCAGAAGTGGCTTGAGGAAACACTGCCCTACATCCGAAAAGCATTTGCGGATCGGGACTACTGTCGAACCCGGATATACTGAACTCGAAGGGGATCGTGAAATAGTTCGATATACAGAAATCGGCTTGTGATGGCACTTACAATGCGAAAAAACAATACCGTATTTGTCGCATAATCAACCCACTCGCATAATGAACCCACCCTCCACTTTTGCACCTGAGAATTTGGGGGACAAAAATAGCATTAAGGCCAGCTCGCTCACATGCAAGCGATTGAGTGATCTCAGCGACGAGCAGCAACGACAGAGCAAAAAATTTCCAACTTGTTGGAACTGCGTCCCTTTCACCGCTCAAGCCACTGGCAGCTCAAAACAAGGTTTCTGTGTCGCCGCGGCAGAAATTGCGAGCATTTTCGCTTGCATGTCGATGGCACGCGCCACTCTTGTTTTTCGGTCGTCTCATCCACAGCTCATTTCTTGGCAGTGTGCCAAGATGCTGCGCAACGATAACATCACGACGTGTTTATCTTTTGATAGCTCCTGCCGTGGCGGGGAGTGAACTTGTCAGAGTGCCTGTGATAGCTTGATTGCACAAGCCTGGTTCGATTTATCACGCCGCGCTTGGGGCGGGCGTAGTCCACTGCTACAAAATTATTGGAAAGCATGATTGCTGCAAATGCTGTTTGAAGCGAAAAATGCTAAAAGCCAGCGTCATGATCGCAGCTGACCGCGTGCTTTTGTTGATTCATACATGCAAGAATAAACGACTCCCGCAGAAAAAAAAAAAACTGCTGCTTCTTAAGGACGAATCTCGAAGAAAACAAAAAGATATGCCGCTTCTTAACGTTCGCAGGCGCCATAGCTAGAGGGGCTTTAGCCATAGCCATGTCAGCCGCCGCGCGCAGAAGGTTCGCAACACACGTTGGAGAAAGCGTCCGACATTCTGTCTGAAAATGGGCTGAGCTGGCTTGGCGCATGCATAGCGCATGCTACTGTGAACGAAGGCCGGGATAGAGGAAGGAGAGAGCTCGGCAAAATAATGGGCACACCCTTGCGCTTCGCTCCATCGCGTTTTTTCCCTCCTTCCCACTGGTTCTTTCTGGTTCATTCATGTACATGGCTTGCAAACGTACGTGCTGGCGCGCGGGAAACGATAACCGCAGATGCACGCGCCTTTGGGGAATGGGCGTGGCGCTACCCTAGACAAGCTGTCGCCGAACTGTCCCCTCTCATTCCTTGAAAACGTCACGCGGCAAATGGCCAAGGGTGATGCGGTCGTCTTTGGGGAAGGCACGCTTTCCAGTGCGTGGTGCGGAGTTTGATATATCGAACGACCGGTGAAATTAAGTTCAATATATGACGCGGCTTTCCTATACTTGTACATGGGATTTTCAAGGGGATATTCTGTGAGTACGATACAACCAAAATTCGATATATCTGGGTTCGACTGTAGTACAGCGACGAGACTGGGCTGTTTTTCCAGATACTACTGTCAAAGATGCACACTGTCAAAGTCGGCCCCTGTAAGGATGGCAAGCAAATCAAATTGCGCTTGACCATTTTCTTGTGTGCCAACATGGACGGCAGCGACAAGTGCCCACCTTCGTCATAGGGGAATCTAAGAATCCCCGCTGGTTTCGTGGTGCTGCAAGGATTCTGGTTCGCTGCAGTCATAACGGGAAAGCATGGATGATAAGCGAACTTTTTCGCGAGTAGCTGGTCGAGTTTGATCATCGGATGCAGCGCGAAGGCAGAAAGGTGGCATTGGTGCCCGACAATTGCACTGCGCACCGAACAGCTCAGAAGCTCTCACATGTGGAAGTGTTTTTTTCTCCCACCACAACTGCAGCCTATGGATGCAGGCATGATTGCTTGCTTCAAGGCACTGATCACCGAAGTGTTTTGAGCAGGCTTGCACTGAACCTCGTCTTTTCCGTCCGAGAACACCGACTGGCGTCAGACTTGATCTCGCTCCTCCATCATCATGTACTGTTTCAGGAAAGCAGGTTTTGCTGGAGATGGCAGCGACGCGGAAGGTTGCAAAGCACCTGCCGACACAGCGATGACCGAACTTTGGTCCACAGTGAGCGGTAGTGATGGCAACATGTCAGGACTTGAGAAATTATTACATGCCAACGATACAGTCGCGACAGATGAAGAGCTATGCGGGATCGAATCCTGGCCTCGGCGGCAGCTTTTCGATCGAGGCGAAAGGCAAGTCGCCCGTGAGCTGTGCGATGTCGGTGCACGTTAAAGAACCCCAGGTGGGCGAAATTTCCGGAGTCCTCCACTACGGCCTCTCTCATAGCCTGACTTGCTTTGGGATGTTAAACCCCACAAAACAAACATGAACAGCTGATAGACGAGGCTATTGTCACAACAGTCACTGGCGCAAAGGCTGTTACAGTAGCGACGACGACGAACCGGAACCTGTGCAGGTTGCATCTCAGCAGGAGGCTTTGAGAATGATTGTCTCCCTGCAGGACTTTGTTTTTGCCAAGAACCTTCCACTGCACTATGTTCAGCAGTTAGATGCCCTGCAGAAAGATGTCGGCCAGATTGCTGTGGAACAGACAATGCTTACGGATTACGGGTTTCTTCCTGATGTGAAATAAAAAGTGCAAGCTACCTCGCCTTCATTAAATCTGTAGTTTATTATGTTTTCTTTGTTTTTTTGGCCTAACCCAGTGGTAACAATTTTCAGTTATAACAATGATATTTCCATGGCACTTCAGGGAGAGAGAGAGACCCTTTAATGAAAAACAGATAATTTTGCCCGCGTTTAGATTTCGCTCGCATGCTACTCTGTGTAGGAAGGGGAATTCGGGAGGGAAAGATTGAATAAGAATGGTGAGGAAAATAATAGAATTGAAGGGGGAGATAAAATGCGGCCACTAAATACGTGTTAAGGTGCTTTGTGGAGTAATGGTATATGATGAAATGCATGATTCGACTTGAAAAATGCCTGAGGGATACATGCAAGGTGAATTTAGAGTTTGTCAAGGAGTCCAATGTCTTTCAAATACGTAAATAGAAAGTTCGTTGCGAGTTGCCTAGGGCAGGCTAATGTTAAAGGTACTGGGGAGAGCTTCTCCATGCTATGTTCGTAGTATGCACGCTCGTCAGTGTACGCAGGGCACTGAAGTTGGATATGTTCCACAGTTTCAATTGAGCCACAGTTGTCACAATGCGGACTGTTCATTTCACCGAAACGGTAGTGCAAGCCATCTGTATATGCACAGTTCAAGCGAAGTCGGTGGTAAAGAGTTTCTAGCTGGCGAGGAAATGTAACATGTAACTGAATGTTTTGTCAACTTTGTTACTTGTTAGTACATTGTGTCCATTTGACCTATGCCAAAGGCTAGTGCTTACCACTTGCTGTTTTATGAAGCCCAAAGATGCGGCTCTTTGCTTATGTTGCTAAAAACTTATAATTGAACAGGTTGGTGGCTATGCATTTTGTTTTCAATTAAAGCAACAAAGGTGAAAAGGCAGCACTGTCCTGTTATACACTTTTTCCCATCATTGCTTCCATTGAATTTTCAAAGGAATGAATCGCTGCTCTTGGTTATGTTGAGACTGCGGCTGTGGTTTGTGTGCAAGGAAGTTCAGCTGTTTGCAAGGTTAGACAAATGATTGGCTCTTGTAGCCATGCCATAAGCATTGCAGTGATGCCTCCCACTTGTGTGTTTGTGCCATTTTGTTGCCTTCTGTGATTAGGATGCAATAGGATTGAGAAGCCTGTAAACATTCATTGGTTAATCGGTCAGGATTGAACATGTGCTCACAAGGAAAGACTGCATTCATAATCTGTCCACTTTGTGCTAGATAGTTAAGCATATTACAGCAGCCCGGTGGTCTCATCCCACACCAGTAAACCAGGCTAAGTGCTTTGTTTCGGTGTGCAGGAAAGGCAGTGTGAAGACTCCCAAGTGAAACTGCTAGACAGCATGCTGACCACTTTACAGATCAACTGAGGACACACCTCTTTGGACCACCCACCAACTTGCTACATGCACTTGTATTTATACGGAAAGAAAAAGAGCATATATATGATATTTGTATAAACCACTCTGATATTTTTTTTCCTGCTATTGTACAAACGATTGACTGTGATATTTCCTTGGAGCATGTGGTGCTGCTGATCCCAATGTCATGTGAGTTTCGTATACACATTACATTGTTGAAAACGGGAATGAATTATTGTGACTATATTATATTGCACAAGCTTTATATTATGCATGAAGTTTGATGAAACACTGATACAGTACATGCTTCTATGGATGAGAAAGTGAAAACACAACCTCAATCCTTCAATCTCAATCCTTGTGTAATTTCAATTTAATGCATGACGGTGCATTTTGCAGTGTATGCATTTTCAGTGTATTCAGTAATTTTCTAATATTTGGAAACACTGAATATTAGTTTTTCGAATACAAATATGAATCGAATAACAAATATATTCAATTTGTGTTCAAAATTTCAAATATTTTCACACCCCTTCTTTTCACAAGTGTTCTTTCTCACAAGCTTCTGACGAGAGCTGTCCTAATGCAACATAGTGACTTTCATAGCAGGGAGAAAGTTTCTTGAAACACAACAATTTATTCTGGATTCCGATGGCCTTGAAATGAGAATGCCACTGTAGTAATCACGATGAGCAGCTGTACCCTCCAAAGCAAAAAAAAAACAAACTTGACACCTGGAAACAGCAAATTTGATAAGAAAGTGTTCAGTTACAGAACTGCAGACAGTGTAGTGCAAATAAAGGGCTGTGGACAAACACGGCATTGATGTTGATGCAATAACATCAGTTCAACATAGCATAAACATGTTCCTATAGTTGCATCACAAACAACAGTTAAAGAACTGTGACCAGTAATGCAGTCTGAAGGTTCTCAACACAATTACAGGGAGTTAAAAACGAATCTAAAAACTGCTGCTGAGGAAAGGCCAAGTAAATTCTGAACAGTGCCAGCTGCTGCACAACTGGTGCAAAGTGCAAATCTGGATGTTACTTCCTACTCTTGCCGAAGGAAAAGGTTAATTCAAATTTGCTTAACAGAGGATATTGAACAGATTTAAAAAGGAATGGCCAAAGTCTAGTGCATCTCGTCACAGCTGCTGAAATGTGATTTTGTTAAGCAGTTGTCTTTCTAGTGAAAAAAAGCCAGGAAGTGTGTGCTTAAGCCTATAGGCAAGCAGCTGCTGAGTCAAAGTGAGCTAGACAGCTGTCACTACCTACACATTAAATCAAAACTTCGAAGAACTGTCAATATACAACCCTTATTTGAATTTTATTTGCAAATACTGCAGACCATATACATGGTCCAGGTAGGAGGAGCATCTGCGGCAAAAAAATGAATACACATATATAACAAGCATATGACTACAAAAAACAAATTTCATACAAAAATTCATAATGTTGGGTGAGGCAATTGAGCTAATTGGATAAGGTGTGGCTGCTGTGGCGCAACTGTGCTGATATTGTTACGGGGTGGCACAATGAGAACAGAAGATAGCCTATGACTGAGAGATGATTTAATGAATCGCAATGGGCCTAGCACGAGCGCTCCTGCCTGTGCCACTGCCCGCTTCTTCCTCATCCAAAACAATATGGTGGTGTCACCGCAGTCATCCAAAACTAAAATTAGAATGGCTATCGGCTGTACCGTACAACTGAACAGTTGGTTGCCAGCTTTGTTTCTCTCGGGATAGGGCCCAGAGCCAAAAGAGAATATACTTGTGACTTTCAGTAACCAAACACTTTGCATACAGCAGCAAACAGTTAGTTGTGCAGTAAATAGTCAAAAAGGAATCACGGTCTTACAGGCAGTCAACCGCTCTATATAGAATTTTAAAATCTGAGAAGGGGCTCTTACCAATGTCAACTTTTCATATCTTTGCCTTTTGCACCTGTGAAATATCGGTCCCTGAACTTGTCAGCAGTGGATGACATAACTGCGCATGATGTATCCTGTGACAAATGACAAAAAGGTGCTTTTTACCGTGCAGTAGACAAGTTGTACCAGACTTACTGTTAGCCAAGGAAATTAATATGGTGGAACTCTGTTAAGAACACCTGCAGATGCCACATTAAATGCAGGCAGTTGGTGGCTGTAGCATTAAACCTGTTAAGTTCAAGGTCACAGGACAATCTACACTATATCAGCTACTTCCAATGGAGGTGAAAATTCAAAACATTGATGCCAGTGCCCACTAATGAACACCAGGTGGACGAACAACCAGCAGCCTTCCACTACAGCTTTTTATAGACCGTGTGCAGCTTTTGGAAGTTAAGGGGATTGACAGGTGGGCAAACGTGGCATGAGACTGAAAAGACCAAGTGTCATATTGAAGGAATTAAGCGCCGTGCTGCCAAAGATAATGGGGTTCTTGTTCTCATTCAGCTTTGAGAATCATATGGAACAAGCTGAAGCACAATCCTGCAGAAAAACCTTGCCATTATCATACTACACCATGTGACCATATATCAGTAAAATATTACTCACACATTCTTATGTGCGCAGATTTTACTGCCCTAGCTATTATGGTGAAGTTTGTCAGCCTACATAAAGTAACCGAACATTCGCAAACACAGTATTATCTCCGTGATGCGAATCCCGATGATACGAATTTGTAAAATTCCCCAGTCTGAGGGCATTGTGTACAATCTGCAAAATTTTGGATGTTCCAAACACACTCTCACCCCACTGGATAATATAAACGTGCGTGCCATGACGGCAACCTTGAGCACAGCTTTCTCTCGAAAAGCGCGAGCTGAGTCCAAATGTAGTAAAGTGCACGTGAATGTTCAAGGTGTGGCTGCTCAATCTTCAACCCACCCATGAAGGTGGCAAGATCATCAATATAGATTCAACAAGTAGAAGCCTGCAAAAGAAATCGGGAGTCTCAAGTTCTGGCCCATGAGACCGAAGCCATCCATCAAAGGAAACCGGTTAGCACTCGTCATTCACGTGACCACTAATGTGTAACCGCCAGATACCTTGTCCTTTTGGAAATGTTTGTCATATATTGTTATACAACTTACACTCCCCTAGGTACCTTCAGACAGAATACACACTCCCTTTACACTCCTGCTGAAGTGCTTTTAATTAACTTAAGTTACTAGATGGCGTCACTGTATTGCATTTTTCTGTCAGAAGCAGTAACCCAGTCTAGTAAGCTGTTGTCAGCAAGGTGTAACTTCAAGTGCTGTAACGGCTCTGACACTATGGCATGATAAAATTAGCCAGTAACAGTCGGGTGGTTGGCACCTTAGATACCAAGCTGTAGTTTATTACTGGCGTGAAATTGTTACCTCGCTCCTTGGCCGTAGTTTCCAACATTGGGCTACATAAAAGCTGCTCCATTCACTAGCATAAAATTGTCCATAAACATAAACTTCTTTTAGCATGTTCCCAACAAAACCGGTCGGCAATTAGGCACCTTGGACACCAAAGTTTCTCAATGCAAAATTCAGTTGCCAGCCCCCTATATATAATATACCAACTACTGACACCGCATGTTCAGCACTTGTCATGCACACTTGTGTCAATGAAGTGAGATGGTTTATGCTTACATCAGGCTCACTCGTTTTCTCCATGGTGATGAGCAGTCGAGACGAGTGCTTGGAGAGTGATTGCTCAGTGTAGGTGATCAGCTTAAGGCAAGGATGCCGTGGAAGGCTGGATTCACTGAAGCTGCATGGAAAAAAGAAAATGGAGCATCCTTCTTTTGCAAAGCAAGACACAAGGCAAGGCTTTGGCAGCTTAACGAAAAAGCACACGGAATGGCATAATGCTCCACTAAAAAGGGGGGGTGCGCTATCACAAAGGTGCTTTCGCAGTCAATGCAGACTTTCTGTTTGCACCGTTTCGTATAAATAATTTGGTTAAGCATAAGCATCAAGCACTGCAAGGCACCCTTGTGATGGAGCTGCTGTGTATAGTGAAGAGGCACAAATGCTCACTCTTCATTGTAGATGGGCATCCAGAACACCAGCCTCCCACTGAGACATAAGTGGTGGGCACTAAAGTTGAGCAAGTCGCACATGACGTCCCTCAGGCAGTAGGCCACCTTGGATGGAATGTGTTGTGCCGCTCTGAATCAAAGATTGAAAAATGAAAGGCAAGCCGGAGTAAAATTCACAAGCAAACGGGTTCATGGGCTTCACCAAAAGTGCATGGTTCACACTGGGTGCACAACTGGCTTCCTTTCGAGGCTCGACCCACAAAGCCAGCAATCGTCCAAACAGACCTCCCTGAACATGAATTGCTTGGAACAGTGGTGCCCGTGCACCTCGGGTGTGTGCTCAGCAGCAGGCACAATGATTACCGGAAATTCCTCATAGGTAAAATATAGTCCAGCAGCAGTTTCCACAGCCATCAGGTGGCCCCATCGGCCAGTCACGCCGTTTCAGATACGACTTTGAGCATCACTGGTCTTTTAGTTCTACTTTGGGGTGGCGTGACGTCATTCTAGCACCTACACATATTTCGCTCCCTTGCATCCACGTGCTTCCTCTCCACTTCCAAGTATGCTGACCCATCGCTTTTTGAAGATGCTGTGGGGAAGCATCCTCAAAATTCAACGGAGTCATTTATGACGAGGCACCACTGCTACTGTGTGTCACACTGCGCTGCACAGGCACTGATGATTTTTTTCGACATTCCCGATAGTGTGGGCAAAGCAATTGATGAAATCGCAAAATATTGTCGTTGCCTAGTTTTCATCTCAAATGTATGGACAAACATATTCTAAGCATTCATTAGATAAGATTTAAATTACTGTGATATGCAAACGGCTCTCAGCAGTTTCTTTAAGGACATTCAATCATTCGAACTTTCGCATAATTCGAAAATTTTTCCGGGTCCTTTGAAGACTGAATGACAGTCCCTTGAAAGCGCTGTGTGTGTTTGGCTCTGATGAACATAGTTTGATATTTGAACTGTTCGATTCAAGACTTAAGCTTTTTCTTATTCCAGATAACTTCTTTGGTACTGCTTTTTCTTGGCGGCACACATGCTCATTTTTTCGATCCAATGCAGGAAATTCTAACACAGCTTAAGGGGAGATGCAGGGCTAAAATCACAGTTAAAAAAAAAAAAATGTATTTAAATTTTTGTAGTTTGGATTGTGCATGTATTAGTAAAACTTCTCACCAAGTTTGTTTGCCGCAGCCACATAGCAGGCAAGAAACTGAACATGGAATGTATCCCCATGTTACAACGCTTGTTTTTTGCTTGCTCTAGCCAAAAAGGATCTGTTATCGAGAGTATGCAGACATATAAAAAGAAAAACAGAAAGGAAAGGCAAATTTTGGGCTGTGGCAACAGTGGACTGGCAAATAGAACTTTGGATTGAATAAAACGCAGCATGTAACCTTCGAACATCATTTTCGCACCACGGCGAGCCTTTCCAACCAAAGTGCTCAACAAGCTGGAGATAGAATATGGAGCCTAGACAAAGAGGCGTGCCCAGCAAGCAACCAAAGGAAAGAATTTCACGAGCGCAGGCTGGACAGCTGTAAAGCTGAAGAAAAAAAAAAAGGCAACTTGAAGCAATAGCCGCGGAGTAGTGTCATGCTGAACAGGACGGCACAATGTATGCACCAGATCATGTTCTGAAATCTTTGCTCGCACTTTTTACAAGGTCACAGCCATCAGAAAAACCATCACTTCAAAACTCTCACCAAAGGCTGCTTTCAAGGTGGTTTCTGGACTAAACTTTTCTTCGGAACTATGTAAGGTACTTTTTGGATTCCAAATTATTCTCTAAGGAAAAAAAGTATCAAATATTTGATATGATGGCAATAGAAATAATTAAGTTTGTTTTTAAAGTGTTCAGATGTTTACAAAAATCTCATAAAAAACCTGCAATTGGCCTTATCCTGCGCAATGAACTACCCCTGGAAGATATCCAAACACTAATGGTTAGCACATCTTCATGATTTTTGAAATGATAGTTTCCCTAAGCTGGCACACTTAATTCCTCATTATGGTAGCTACAACCTTTTTTGTATTTGTACTAAGGTAAGCCATCGCTAAACGTTTTATCGAAATCGGTGCAATAGTTCAAAAATTGACTTTGCAGCCCCGCATCCCCCCTTAAAGAGCACCAGTGATGCACCCCAACATTGGGTGCCAAGGCACGTTTAAATATGGTTATATTCGCTGCTGAAAAGTGGCAATAGGTGGTGACATTGGCACTGATAGGACCTCAGTTTCTTGAGCTAACTAATATAATCAGTACTTTACACTTATGCCAGGATTAATTTGCCATACTTAATTCTACAAAACTAACAAATGAGAGACATGACCAGCTAATCTTAGAGGGCCCCTTTCAAAGAATGTGGTCAAGCAGTGGTGCCTAAGATGGAACTGTTGCTGGCTAATGCCAGTTTCAAACCCCCCACATAGGAAAGAAATTGTAACACTAAGGGGGTCGTTTGAGTCATAGTCATGTCAAAAAGTTTGTTGCGAATTTGCAGGGTCGCAGCGGAGCACCAGAGGAAGACGACCAGCGTGGCAGGCTTCTCATTCTGAACAGCCCATGCCGTGCTTGCGCTCCGAGCACACGCTGTACATCTTTATTTTCCTCTAACACGGGCTGGTAACGCTGATTTCAACACCTCCGCTTTATATAGCGTTGGCGGACGCTATAGGGCCCCCCGCCTAGACTGCATGGCAAAATGTACGCGCTGACGGGACAGAGATGGGGATGCCACAGCGACAAGCAGGTCTGCAGATAAGCTGGTAACATCTGAGGGGAGCTCCTGGGGAGGTGTCTCAAGGTATGCAGGTTTGAGGCGATCTAGAGATGACCTCTTCACGACCATCCAGCGGGATTGTCGCTGACTTTGTCGTTCTGTTGAGGATGCGGTACGGGCCGTCGTATGAGGGGGTAAGAGGCGCCTTTACAGCGTCTCACCTGAGAAACACATGCGTCGAGGAAGCAAGGTGTGGGTGCACAAAGACTTGATGGGCAGATGAGCGAGGCGGCACTGGGCGCAGATGCTGAAGACAGTCTTGTAGGCAATGGAGGTATTGTAGGGGCTGGGACGAGGAAGCCGAAGGTATGAACAAGTCTCCGGGAAGCCGCAGGGTTGTACCAAAGACGAGTTCGGCCGCCGAACAGCCAAGGTCATGACGCAGGACGGCACGTAGGCCTAGGAGCACCATAGGTAGGTGGTTGACCCAGTGCTCGCGATCCAGGCGCGCAGTGAGGGCAGCCTTGAGCTGGCGATGGAGGTTGAGTTGGTTGCACGGAGAATAGGTCCATATGACTTGGAAGCACGGTCGGCCTTGGAGGACGGCAGTACGCTGACTTCGGCACCAGTATCGACAAAGAAGCGCAGGCCAGAAATGCGGTCCATAAAAGGCGGCCAGGTTGAAGAGCGAGGTCACACGCCGCCGTCAGTGATCTCGCTCTGCGTTTCCTGACCAGTTGCATGGTGGAGTGCACTGGCGGGCGCGGTGCTGGAAAGTTCGGTGATACCAGCAGAGACGCGGACTGCAAGGACTGGACGAGTGCGGACCGCTCGGCGAAGATGAACAGCGGCGAGGTTTTGAGGAGAAACCGTGCTAAACATGAGAGGACGTCTGAAGGGCATCGATAGAAGCGGCCAGCTGATCGATCCGGGCCTCTAACCGTGAAATGACGGAGGTCTCCAGTAGAGAGAGAGAAGAGAGGGCAGCGACGGAAGGAGAAGTTGCGTCGTGGACTCGATCAGCGAGCTGGGCGAGGCGGTCAAGGGTCAAGTCCCCCGCAGCAGCCAAGATGAGGCGGGTGGACTGCGGCAAGCATTGAAGGAAGAGCTGCCTCAACAGTGCGCCATTCGAGTCTGCATTGCTTTCGCCCAGGAGCTGCCGCATGCTAGTGAGTAAATGGGAGGGGCGGCGGTCTCCAAGCTCTTTGTAGGTGAGCAGCTGCTGGAGGTGCGCACTCTCGGACGTCGTGGTGCGGTCCAGGAGGCCTTGCTTTAGTCGCTGGTCCCCCAAGGGTCCAGCGATAATGTCCGCCACCTCTTCAGCCATTTCAGGAGGCAGGTTGGAAAGTAAATGATGAAACCGAGATGCCTCCAAGGTGATGTGGTGCGGATGGAAGATGGCTTCCTTTTGGGCGAACCAGATCTGCGGACACTTGGGCCAGAATGTTGGTAGGCGGAGCTGGAAAGCTGCGACGTCCCGTTGGCGCAAGGTAGCGTCAAGCGGAAGGTCGCCTGAGGGCGGTAGGTTGCTGGGGTCTGTCATTATTTGCAGGGTCGCAGCGGAGCACCAGAGTCAGATGACCAGCATGGCAGGCTTCTCATTCTAAACAGCCCGTGCCGTGCTTGCGCTTAGAGCACGCGCTGTACATTTTTATTTTTCTCTAACACGGACTGGTAAACGCTGATCTCAACGCCTCTACTTTATAGCATCGGCAGGCGCTATAGGTTCAAAGTAATCATAGCCAAAAAATAAACATTTTCCATGGGACCAGATTGCAGAGGCAGGCAGCACCACCTGCTTTGAATGTTTTGTATCTAAGTTTGTTTGTTTTCAACCTCTGGGTATATTCACTTACGATGTACTGCTAGAACACAAAAAAAAAATGTATGTGCCTTTCCTTTACACTCTGCGGATCAAACGAAGCTTGACAATATCGGTAGCAAAAAGCGAAGTGCAGTGTAACATCTGTGTGCTGTATATATAACAGTACATAAGCTTGCCTTCTGTTGTTACAGCAGGTAGAGACAGGTAGAGGTATTTTATCCTTTTGCCATCCCTCCATAGTATATATGAACCAGCTGGACTAGTACACAGCAGTAGACTCAAAGTGCTACTTACAGGTGACCAGGAATGCCGTATGTCTTGCGAGTGCCAATCCTTTCCGTAGCCTCGCGTATACCATAAGGCGCTAAATGAGAGGAAATTCGACATCACGACTGTCAGTGTTGTACAACACAGCTGCTGCCAGGAAACCAGCAGAACACTCACGGTCGGTGATAATGGCATCGAAGCGCATTTCTGCTCTCCACAATGGCAACGATGCATCAGAGACCACAACCTCCACAAAGCGCTCTTCACAGCCGTATTGCTGTAGGTTTGCTCGCACGCTCTCATCATCTGCTCTCTGTTTTTCATTGCAGCGACTCGGCTTGGCTAAGAAATTGGCAAAAAGAAAGAAGTAGCTCATATTATCCATCACAAATTCAGAACACATGAGGTTTTCACTTAGATGATGCTTCCTCAAGAGAAATGAAGGTGCCCAGACAATAACCAAATATGCAAAATTTAGACTGCATGTTTACAAAGCAAGACCTAGAGAGAAAGTAGGGGCGACAGTTATATGGCTGTCTGCATGTTAGGATTCTGTCATAAAGAAAGAACATAGATATTCCACTCTACAGACTGGTTCTGAAATAACTCACTCAGCAACCATCTTAGGAGCACAGAAGTATTTATGGGGGACAAAGCTCAGATGGCACACCTCTTCTATACCACATGGCTATGAATATGTACTACTGTACTAGGACCACTGTTTCCACCTTGATAGTATGTGTTTCCAACGAGGGTTTGCTGCTTTGCCAGTGTCTCATTAGTCAATTTCTGAATCTTAAAAATGTTAAAAGGAGGAGGAATGAGAGCTGGGAAGAAATAGTGGGAAATAGGGCAGCAGGCATTGCTACTAAAATTAGCAAAGCAACTGTCTGCTTTACAAGAAAGTCCTAACTCGCAATACTGGCCGACTAAATGATAAGTAATAGGCAAGAAAAATGATTCACCTAAGCCTGCATGCTCATTATTTTGACCGATTAGTGCACTCAAAGGTGTCTGGGGAAACAGATTGCACATAGACAGGTAATGATTTAAAGCATGTTGAACTATGGTGTTCTAAAAGCCAGACGTTCTTGAATCTGAAAAAATGTGTGCATGTACCGTCCTGTACGTGAAAGAAGTACAATGCATTCTATCGATATTCATTGCATGGAGAGGTCCTAAAAAGGGAGCCTATGAATGAATATTGGGGCACCTTTTTTTTTAATTAGAAGCGCTGGCCGATGTCTCAGCATTTTACAACGCAACTTAAAAACATAAGACCATAAAAGAGGCCGCATACTTTGCTCATGCCAGGCCAATTCTTGAGTGTGCCTGCTCTGTGCAGGATCCGATTCAATGTATTCACATTGATACAACTGAGAGTTCAGTCTCTTGCCGTGAGATTAGTCCTGGGGAGGTATGATCACTTTCAGAACTCCACTATCTTAAAAGAACAAACTTGGCTGGGTGCCCCCTTCGTGAACGTATAAATCTACGACTGAAACTTTTCCACTCAATTTATCACAATCAGACGGGAATCACTGCCTTCATACTTTCACCTGCCTCATTCTCTGTTTTCCCGAAAAGATCACAGCTGGAAAGTTCTAACTTAAGCCTCCAGGACTAATATTTTCAAATTTTTTTGTTTGTTTTTTATAACCATTGAAGACTGGAATGGTTAACCTACGGATGCGGTGTACAGCAACTACATGGATGCTTTTTACAAAGCTGTTTGCCTCCACAGTGATGCCCATGGCGCTGTGGATTCCTTTGGAATAAAGAATATAGTACAACACTTTTGCCCATCTATTTTAAAATGACAATTTCTTTAGACCAGTTGCTCTCTTAGTACGATTTCGTGGAATCCTTATACTCTCTGGAGTGCTTTTCAGGTTCCCCAAGCACCTCAAAACTCGTACCCATTTTCGATGGAGGCAAAACTAAGTGGCGTCCATGTGCTGTGCAATGTCAGTGCACATTAAAGCTCCCCAGGTAGTCAAAATTACTCCAGAGCCCCCCCCCCCCCCCCCCCCCCTTCCTCTTTCCACTTTCACTCCCCTCCTTCCCTTATGGCGCAGTTCAGGTGTCTACAGAGCAAGTGTGACAGATACTGCGCCTTTCCTTTCCTGTGATTTAAAAATAAAACAGTGCAAAACACATGGCATTTTTAAACCATGTATCACCAACTCGCCCGCTTTGCCATTCTGTTGACTTTCCTGTGAACCAATTATTATTATTATTATTATTATTATTACTTCTTCAACTATTTGGACTGACTATAGTGTACTTGTTTACAGAAGCACAATGTATCACTGTACAATCGTTACTAACTGGACCTGGGCATTTTTCAAAGATCTGTGCGTCCACATGCTCTTTTTGCATGCATCTTGAACAGGAAGGGACAGAAAGCAAGACATGGAAGGCCCCTGAGCATATACTGAAAGCTGCTCAGGGTTTCCCAAGATGAAAGGTTTGAGACCGTCTGCTTTAGACGAAAGATGATATCGCACTAGTAGGCACTGCAGACATATTTGGCTTGACAAGGAAGCTTTGAACCTAACAAAAGTAACACATGAATAATATGGTCAGCATATGAACAACACAAATGAATTGTGCACCCAACAGTATACACTCGGGACATGTATCCAAAAATGGCATACTGAGTGAACTCATTTACCTTTTCCATGGAGGAGCATATAGTCCAAATCTGTACCCAAAACATATGCTCCAAAGAAGGCTGCAGGAACTAGGAGGCTACCTACAGTAAAAAAAAAGGGGAATTACTTATTGACGCACCGCCTACACAATACACTGCCACAATTCAATAATGTTAATGTCACACAGCTCAAGAAAACCAATGAAGCTTTCATTGTTTTCTTATCATCATCTGTTAGTGTCCCTTTGCAAAGTATGAGCACACTGCTCACAAGACCTTTTCTCCCATTTAAATCACAGTTCTTACTTTGCCAACGACAGAGGTCGCTTGACCTGTTAGCTGTTCATTTAGAGTCACAAAACACTATCAGGGCATAAATGCGGCCAAAAACCAAGTGCTGAAGCTAAGCAGACTCCAATGGCACTACTTTCCAGCAACCAGACCACATACAATGAGTACAACTTTCCAGAAGTCAACAGTGTGACTACACAGGCAACACACAATTTGGTGTGCCACTGCACACCGTTTAGTTAGGATGATCTCTCAATGATAAAATTGCCACTCCACAGCAGCAGACATAACCAAGCCAAAGGCAATGAAGAGTCCTTAGGAATTTCAGAAATGACCACAAGATGTCAACAATAGCATTAGTGGATGTCCGGTGCATTTTACAGTGACTGACTGATGGAATTATTCAACAGTGCTCATACACCAGGTTCACAGATACCAGTACAGTGGAATCTATTTAAACTTGTCTGATTCAAGAAGCCCCATAAACATCAAGTGTATGCAACGCTCTTCTTAATTTCAGCTCTGCATAACTTGGAACAACTTTTCATTCCCCACTGAGTTAAACTGAGCACTTATTGTAACATCTTCAAAAGGGACTGAAACTGGCCATAATGTTTTGCCGAGATTAGGCTGGAAATGAAAAAGATCTTGCCTCACAGTGGCAGAATCGAGAATTTGAATGATAATATTGTAACGTAACATTACACAGAAGGCACTCTGGCACCGAGGGACACCGACAACCAGTCGGGTCAGCACGAAACAGAGCACAGTTTCACTTCGTCGTCTTCTCCCAATCGCCCGTTCAATTCTTTGTCGTCGCCTATGAATGGCATGTGTTAATATTATATATAATGAATTTATATGTTCATTTGGCATTAAAAATTGCATAAATTAAGTTGAAGTTACATTCCGCATTCAAATTCATCATCATGAGGATATCACACAAAGCAATCATAATAAAATATGACTTATGTGTTGTGTTAAGCGGGGATCCAGGCACTGGTAGCGAGCAAGACCGGAGCGGTGGTGGTTCAGCTTGTAGACAGCTTGTCCGCAAAAGGCACCTCCTCTTTCTCGATGATCTGTCTGCTTGATTGGAACTTCTTTACAATCTGGCCCCCGCAGAAGAGAGGAGCCATCCTGGCGACTCAAGGAGATGAAAGGACAGCGGGATCGTAATAGGGTTTCAAACGGTCCACGTGAACAATCTCACGCCCACGGCGACGAAGGTCGGTGGAAGCGGCTAGCGGTTCAACTAGGTAATTGACGGGAGACGTCTGTTGGAGCACTAGATAGGGTCCATGGTACTTGGCAGTAAACCTGCTGGTCAGACCTGGTGGTGTCGATGGGACCCAGAGCCATACGTGAGCACTGGGAGAGAATTTGTGCACAGGGTGGCTGCTGTCGCTGTGCGCTTTCTTCTGGGCTTGCTCGTCCGAAGTAAGCGAGCGAGCCAGCTTGCGACATTCTTCAGCGTACCTGGCAGCTGCTAAAAGTGATGTATACTCCGAGATATCAGGACGGTAGGGGAGGATGGTGTCGAGTGGAGACGAAGGGTCACGCCCGTACAGCAGAAAAAAATGTGAAAATCCGGTAGTTGCTTGAACGGCGGTGTTATAGGCATAGGTTATAAATGGGAGAATCTGGTCCCAATCGGAGTGGTCGGAGGCGATGTACTTGGACATCATGTCACCCAGTGTGCGGTTGAAGCGCTCTGTGAGGCCGTTGGTTTGAGCGTGGTACGCGCTGGCTGTCCGGTGGATGGTCTGACATTCGCGTAGGAACACTTCGACAACCTCAGATAGGAAAGACTTTCCTCGATCACTTAGAAGTTCACGAGGGGCCCCGTGCCGCAGAATGAAATGATGAAGAAGAAAGGACGCAATGTTGGGTCCGGTGGCATCCTGAAGTGCTGCTGTCTCCGCATAGCGAGTAAGGTGATCGACGGCCACAATGATTCAACGATTCCCTGCAGGTGTATATGGCAGAGGTCCATACAAATCGATGCCAACACGATCGAATGGTTGGTACGGGCACGGAAGATGCTGTAGTGGAGCCGGCTGATGGAGAGGAGAAGGCTTGCGACGCTGGCAATTAATGCATGAACGCACATACTTATTGACGAAGGTGTACATACCGCGCCAGTAAAACCGCTGTCGCAACCGTTCACAAGTCTTAAATACACCCAAATGACCACACTGGGGATCATTATGGCAAGATGCGCATATATCACTACGGAGGTGGCGAGGTACGACGAGCAGTCACTTACCGCCATCTGGCATATAACTGCGTCGATAGAGGAGACGGTCACGAAGGGCGAAATGCTGTGCTTGACAACGAAGGGCGCGAGGAGCCGGTGAAAGTGATGAGTTCGTAAGAAGATCGATTAGTGATGTTAGCCACGGATCCTTGGGCTGTTCTGATGGCATGTCGTCGATGGACAGGGAAGACAAGACGATGCTGGAGGCAGGTGACAACGGAGCGTCAGGCGGCACCGGCGAGCGAGATAAAGCGTCTGCATCGGAATGCTTGCGCCCTGTACGATGGATAACTCGGATAGCATACTCTTGCAGTCTAAGCGACCAGCGGGCGAGACGGTCGGTGGGGTCTTTTAGTGAAGACAAGCAACACAAAGCGTGGGGGTCTGTAACAACATCGAATGGGCGCCCATACAAGTATGGCCGAAATTTCCGAAGCGTCCAAACAATGGCCAAGCATTCCTTTTCTGTCACCGAGTAGTTGGTCTCGGCCTTGGTCAAAGTTCGACTTGCGTACGTTACAACGTATTCATCAACACCGGGTTTTCGTAGGGCAAGAACAGCGCCGAGGCCTGCGTCGCTGGCATCGGTGTGCACTTCAGTAGGAGCAGCCGGGTCAAAATGGCACAATACGGGGGGTGAGGTAAGTATCGTGCGCAATTTCGTAAAAGCAGCATCGCAAGCTGACGACCAGGCAGAAAGATCTTTGTGAGCGCTGAGTTGTGTCAGAGGGGCAATGATGGTCGCAAAGTTCCGAACGAAACGCCTAAAATAGGAGCATAAGCCTATAATTTCCCAGACAGCGCACAGATTTTATTGGAACTCCCTGCAGTTGTGCAGAGTAGATCTTGAGAAAGATCCAGGGGCACACCCTTAATTACTCCTACGCCACAGTTGTTTGGCCGGGGCTCATATGCTTGCTCTGCAATTCTTGCGATTGATCGTATTTGTAAAAGGCGTTCAGTAACGATCGCAGCTCGGGTGTCAACTACCAAAAGATTAAGCCGCTCGTTGGGGTGAACTTGAAGGACGCCATCTGGAGCCAGAGATTCAAATGCTTGTTTCATTGCCAGCGGATTAAAGTGAGTAATACGGTATCCAGTATCTATTGGTTTTATGACTACTATAAGGTTGCACTTGGGCACTTTAAAAGCATTAGGTGCGTCGACACTTAAATGCAACCGCCTCGAGCTGCGACGACGCTTCCAAGGCACTTCAATAAATCTGTCTGGCTCTTCAGCAGACTTTGCAGCAGCATCTATACAGGTAATGGCAGATGACAAATCTGAACTATCAGGAAAGTCATCCTGACCTTAAGGCATCGGCCGATCACAGCTTGCAGTGTAAGGTCCAGATGCATGTTGTAGATGAGTGTCAGATGATGAGAGTCCTGAAGTACCTGGTGATGACAGGTGAGCGCATGATACACAGGTTGGAATGACGGGTGATGATTGCAGAGCTGGGACAATCTGCAGAGGTAGGCCTGACGCGAGGCCAGAAGAACACTCAGGTGATTATCTAGGGTGCGACATCGGCGGAGCCGCACCCGCTGCAGATAACATGTCAGGATCTTGCAATATAGGTTACCTGGGACATATATATATATCGAGTATTGAATGGAAAACCAAACAAATTTCACAGAGACCAGTGGGCACAGCCTGACAGCTTCCCGACTTCTTCCCATTTAGGGTGAAAGGGATATCAAGTAATGTAATGGAGTATGTGAGGGGTGGAAAGACTCTGTCTTGATTAACAAGGAAGGAATCTCGATGGGGAAGGAACATGGAAGGGGATGGTGGAAGGCAAGTCTTCTAGGAGCTCCTAGAAGATCCTGTGAGGCCTAATTGGTTCTTGGATAGCAATGGTCGCGGGATGAAGTGGGTGTGCCAAGGAGTGCACCTCTCCCAGAGCTGCAGCACGAGAGAGTTTATCAGCCAACTCATTGCCCGGCACTCCATCATGACCTGGAACTCAGTCTAGAGTATAGGCGTACCCTGGTAAAGCGCTGAGTGAACTAAAAGTTGATGGAGAATGTGAAGGGTAAGCGCGTGGTCAATAAAGGCACGAAGTGCATCTTGCCTGTGGGTATGTATGGTGCGTTGGCCAGGAGGGGTGTATGGCAGAATATGGCGGAGGTGGGAACACTCGAGAAGTGGATGACAATAGGGAGTTTTTTGGGCTATAACAGTCACCGTGCGTTCCTGAGTCTCAGCAGGATATGAACTGTTTGCATAAGTAATATTTGTCGGGTTGGGGTAGCGATAGCGGACTGTACAGATGCAAGCCTTCCTGCAGCCAGCATGGCTTACTAGTTGCATGTTGCGGGGTAAGGGTGATATGAGTATATGTGGCACAGCTGCCCAAGGAAATGGTTTTCGTGGAATTCGGGGAAGGTAGCTGATGCTGTAGTGAAGAGAGCTAAGAATTGGTCGGCCATGATGCATCAAGAGGAGGCACGATTGTTGTGTTAGGAGGTGCACATCGATTCTTGCGTCCAGGGGTGTGTGGACAGCAGTTTCTTTTGAGTTTTGAGAGTGGGGTGTGATGGGACACCCCAAGAGCCACGCAAGTGGCAGGGCGCAAAAGTGTTACTGTTGTTGTTGGGAGGGGATGAGTCGTATGTATGGAAGGACACACATGACTCTAGTGTAGAGGATGGGCTCTGTGAGGCAGTGTATCTCATGCTCCTTGAGGCCCTGATGTTTACACGTCATGCGTATGATTATGCGAGTAAGATGATTGAGAGTTCGTTCGCATGTATTGGTAGTTTTGCCATCCTCCATGAGGTTGAAGCTGAGTATTTTGATTCTTCACTGACAGGGAGGGGTGTGTCGCATAGGGTGAAGTAAATAAGGCTGCGATTGGCTTGCATGTGGACTCGGTGAGAGTGGTTAATAACCGTGACATATCCGTATATAATAAAGGAAAGGGTTAGCCCTGCCTGATGAGAGATATTGACAACGATATCAATGCTCTGCTGAAGGGTGGATGAAATAGCGCCAGGGTTGCCTATGGACGCCCGGAGGTTTATGTTGTCTGCGTAACGCCCGAAGGAGAATAATGGCACCCACTTGAGGAGGAGGAGAAGAGAGCGAAGGGTAAGATTAAAGAGGAAAGGAGAGATAACAGAGCCTTGGGGAACCCTGTGATAGGGTATCCAGCAGGGTTAAAGGTAGTTTGACAGCTTAATAATGTGGTGACGGGTCGTGAGGAAGTTGCGAACATAATTGTACAGGTGGGAGCTGCAGGTTAGACGTTTCAGCTGTTCCCGGGTCGTGAGGAAGTTGCGAACATAACTGTACAGGCGGGAGCTGCAGGTTAGACGTTTCAGCTGTTCCAAGATTGGCGGAATGGAAGATGGAGTCAAAAGACTTTTGGAAGTTGAGATCTACAATGAAGCAGAGTTGATGACAGCTGTAGTACTGATAGACCTCTTGCTGAATATGGAGCGCCATATCTTGCATGCGACATGAGCTTGAAATCCAGTCATAGTCCAATGAAGGGAATTAGGTTGATCTGTGAGCCAAGTGAGACAACTGAAGACGATATCCATGAGCTTGCTTACATATGGCATGAGAAAGATGGGTCAGAGGGTGTGTATTGCAAAGCTTCGGAATGGGAACTATGTGAGAAGTTTTCCACTCCCCGAGGAGGATCCCCGTGCACCATACTTGGTTTATATGGCCGAGGAGCGCTTCGAGTGCAGTGTTGTAGGGAGTGAGAAAGTGCCGTGCAGAGTTCTGTCATGCTGAAATCCACATCGATGGGAAGGTCAGTGGGATTATTCTTAGGTGGGTCTGGTACAGAAGTGGTAGGATGGGGTGGAAAGAACTTGATGTGGAGTTCAGAAGCAATCATCACTAGAGAGCTTGAATTTAAAAATGTGTGTGTACACATGCCTGCTCAATCATCACTCTAAGTAGATGCCATATTTGTGCTGCTGTGAGCAGCTGGTCTCCAGTTGGTGCGCGCAGCTAGAAGCCCTCTGCTGTAAGGGCTTCCAGCTGAGATTTTGAGCAGATGATTCTGCTTATTTCCTCCACTTTTTTTTGCAACACATGACGTTGGTCACAAAGATGGATTGAATGGAAAACAGCGCAAGAGAAAAACACCAAAGCAAAGAATCACAGGAGGAGCTGCGGGTTGATGGCAGAAAATTGGTCAGTTATTTTAACATGTTTGGTCACTTTGTGTGCAGACTGGACAACATTATCTTGACATTCAAACTAATTTTGAGAAGACAGCAGCTCAAGGTGCCTCCTGAAGAGGGTCAAGTCTGTCCAGTGAGTTCTGCGGAAGTTTCTTGAAACATTTGGGGGACAGAAACGGAAGCGGCAGTTTGTAATAATGTGGTTCCTGCCAAAGGGGTCAGCAACAGTTCCCCATGCACCACCTGGTGTTTGCGGTCACCATGTGAGGTAGGGAACTGCGTTGCGCTGGAAGCTGCTGCCCCAACATGTGAGGTCATTACAAAGGCTAAAGCCGAGAGTTTGTATCAATGTGTGCAGGATGCGGCCTGAGTGTGCGAGCGTAGAGCTGATCAGGGTGGGAAGTGTTGAAATATCCAGTCTATACAACTGAGCAGGGAGGATACTGCTGAAGAAAAGGAGTAAGCCATTTGAGATTTTGAGAGATGGCTTTGCGGATAGTGTCCAGTAGCTGTTGAGGGTTAAAACTGGCGTAGGCATGTCAGGAAGCTGGGTTAAAGTAGTACACACATGCTCCGTCTCTGACGTGCTGTAGGGATGGTGTTGATTGCTTTTGAGAACAGACGGTGTAGATGATGGGGAAATGTGCTTGCTATTTGGTATGTATGCTTGATTGGATATGTGATGTATTTTTGGGATATTGTAACAGCCAAGCGTTTCTTGCAAAGGAATGACTGCAGGGAGGGGGGTTCAAAAGTATGAGTGATAGTCTGTGGCCTTCTTGCAAAATTCCTTGGTAGTATGTAGGGGTACCCATGGTCTAAGGTGTGGTGGCGAGTGCTATAGGCTGACTGGGGAAGGCTCAATGGGCATTCGCTACGTGATTATATTTTGTTTTGTGCTTGGAACTGAGCTCGCACTGTAGTTAGAGTTCGAGAGCAGAGTAAATCTTTTCAATGCAAGTGTTTGGCTGTTCTTTCGTCATACTCAGTTTCTGAATGGCTAGTTCCACCCACGTATTTATCGTGCTGACATTAGTGGTGAGCTGCTTGATAGCAGCAAAAATGGTGGCCAGTGCAGAAGGGGTCGACTCGACCTTCATGTATGCAGTGACGGGAGGAGCTTTGTCTGTGTGACTATGGGTGAGGCAAGGGGATAGTGGGGCTTGGAGAGCTTTTTGGGGAGTGGTGACTGACTGAGTGGCTTGCTTTGGGAGCAGCAGGCGGCACAGGTTAAAGGGCTGGCTTAAGTGGTTGCCGGCGATGACGGTGACTGCGGGCCCTTTCTACAATGAGGTGATGTGGATGAAGTGTAAGACGCACGGCCAGGAGAGTTGTTTGTGGAGAGATTGTTGGATTTTTCGCTCAAGGCAGAAAAATGGTTGTTAGTGAGGATGGCAGTATGTGAGATGCGATGAGTTGGGAGGATCATCTGGTGCACTGGAGGAGGACTTCGAGGAGTCTTGGTCTTGGATGCCATGGTGCTAAATGCAGGTTTTCATTCTTGCCTCTGTGGCTGCTGTCCTCTGGGGATATTGGAGGTCTGTGGGAGGGTGGTCGTCTCCGCAGTGATGGCAGTGCGGTTCACACAGGCTTTGGTTACGGCCTTTGTCCACCGGCTGACCGGTGGCAGGTTAATGTTAGGGCAAGCATCCAGCTGATGTCCAATTTGATAGCAGTGTGTGCACAGCTTGCTCTTTGGTTCAAATGAATAGCATTGATATTGGCATCAGTAGACCGATATATGGCATGGAAGCACTTTTTCTTGGAAGGTGACCATGAAACTGTTTGTGCAGCCCATCTGGTAGGAATCAAGGATGATGTATCCATTTACCTGCACCATTTCTTGCAGGAGGAGTCAGGTAGCTTCACTTATCTCGTGGATTACGCCATGGCAGGTATTCTATCCTCAGGAGGCGTAGGTGGTGACAGGAACAGCACTGTTGTTCAGAAGCTTAATCTCATTAAGCTTCAGCAGCTTACATCTGGTGGGACAGGTATAAATGCCTGTCGCTATGAGGTTCTGCATCGGTCTGAGCTTGAACAGTTTGTTGCACTTCTTTTGATGCGAGTGCCGCAGCTGGGGTGATGAGTGTGTGGAGAAAGTGGTCGGATGGTGCAGAAGAAGCAGCCGCTCTTGGGCCATATAATAACAGTAGACATTTCTTCCTGGAGAAGGTGGCATGGAGGAATGGTCTTCCATTCCCCAGCGGGGCAGAAGGTGAGCAAGACAGAGTTCTCTGCTGTCATGGCAGGAAGATCAATAGGGTTAGAGGGCACCTTACAGGTATCTGGTATGCTTCCCTCATCGGACATAGTGCAAAGAGGCAGGTGAAATGGAACAGCACGGGGCAAGGACCTGCTGGGAGCCAACGCTCACAGCAGACCACAGCAGACGAGTTCAGTGATGTTGCAGTGGTGGTTTTGGTGCCCCAGTCTTGTTTTCGAAGTCGCAGAGTAAACTGCCGTTTATCAGTGAAGTTGGGTCTGAATCTTACCAGTTTTGTGCAGTGGTGCTCCCTAGAACTTTCGTCAGGCGATGGTGATGGCTGTGAAAGCATAAGCTAAAGAGGTCTTGTGGATATAAAGTGAAGAAGTGGAGATTGATATGGGAATGCGTCCATATTGTGCGGTGACCACAGCACCTCTAATGTTTTAAAGTGTTCTACGATAAGATGAATGCCGGCTGTGTCAATGCAGTACCCAAGCAAGGTTACTTCTGGCATGCTAGAGGTGCATCATTTTCCTTGGCTCAGACAAATGTTGCCGTTCCTAGTGCTTTTCAGCACAGCTCAGAGTTGGTAGTTTTGCTCATAGGCTTCCTGACCTCCTGTTATAATACTGTCGAGGTACATGTGGGCCCGAGGGCATCAGGACCTCTTCCATGCAGCGCTGAAATACTGCCACGAAAGGTAACACTCCAAATGGCAGGCCATCAGCTGTTACTGTTCACGACAACCTGCTGATAAGCGAGATTAAGGTTTAGCTATGTGAAGACATCCAGCAAAGCTTGAAAAAAGCTGATCGATGGTCGAAAAAGGATACATTTTTTCTTGATCGCTTAGTTAATGGCGCTTTGTAGTCGCCACACAGCCTAATCTCACCATTGCTCTTGAGGACACACTGCAGGCATAGCCCATCGTGACGATCGCACGGGCATGAAATGTCAATAAATGGCATTGAAGTTTGGGCAGTAGTCACTTGAACCTGATGTGCCTTCAAAAAGAAAGGGGTGGTTTCAGCCTTGAGTTCAAATAGAAGGTGCTTTGCTCTTCCCTAATCCTTCAACAAAGATATCCAGGTATTCGGAGATGGTATTCAACAATTATAGCAGCACTTCGATTTGAGCTATGCAGCTTACACCGCGGAGGAACATTCCCAATGCAGAAATCCAATCTTTTCCCAACAGGCTAGTGCCATCTGCCCAGACAACAAGAAGGTCAAGGCGACTACTCTTCATTCCACTAAGCCTGCGAGGTCTACGCATTCCTTTGTGTAGGAGCACAGATGCAGAGGGCAAGATCTTAGGTCTTGCCTTGAGAGCCAAAATTTCTCCACGAACCTCTCCACTGATGATGCTGCAGGCAGTCCCAGAGTACACCTCCATGGTCAGAGCTTACTGTTTATCTGGAAGTCCACAGACTGCTTGAGAAATGACGCTGTTCATTAGAGCACCACCCATTGATCTGCGGTCTTCATTTTTTGTAATGAAAACTGACGGAAGTTGAATCAGCTGACTGCAGAAATCTGATGCCTGCATCCACAAGAGTGCAACATACTTTTGCACAGAAAAATCTCTTCGATGCTGACCAGGCTTGGAAGTTTTCTCTTTCACTGCTTTCTTTTGGTGAGCCATCTTGAGGTGTCCTTTGTTATTGCAATAATGACAGACAGTGGAATGGTAGGACCAAGCATGTGCATCGTGCTCATCAGTGCAATTCCAATATTGCTGACTCAGGGAATGATTGGCTGACAAAGCATCCATGGCACTGGAATTTCTCTGCGCTTGATGTGTTCCAGAAGGAGAACTCATCTTTGAGCGCTCTTCCATTTCGGCGGCTGCTTCTTTTGCCACATGCGTCATCAGGATTGGACAGCTTCAGATCCCGTTCAGCCAAGAAACACAGACTAGGTGGTCACAGGGAGATGATCCAGCCAATCCCCAAATTCACAGTGGAGGGCCAAGTGGCCGAGAGCGGTGAAGTAGTCCTGGTATCTATTCGCCAGGCTGCTGGCCTCGCATGTTGAATCAAAAGCATGCCATGTTGACAGAAGGTTTTTTGGCAAAGTGGGTGTTCAGCCTGCCAACAATTTTTTGGGAAGGGACCTCTAAAGGTGCCTTCAGTGTACAGAGTGAACACAGCAGGGTATACCTTGTGGTTTCTACGTGGACATAGGCCACAAACCACCGCGGGCTCGAGCGTCGCGCGAGCCGAAGCCCCGATCAGCCGTCACCACGCGCACACTGAAACACCGCAGCGCGCACTCAACCTCCACCGGGAGGAGAGCACTGCGCTGCAAGGACACATACCTCCAAGTTCACAAAGGAGACGTTTATTGAAACGCCATCCTCCAGCGGCACGCGCACACACACACACACACACACACACACACACACACACACACACACACACACACACACACGCACGCACACGCAGTCACCGTGTCAAGGGAGCGCGCGAGGAGCTAGGCTCCCCTGCGCGCACGAAGTGACACGGAGTGCGCGCCGCAAGCACGCAAGGGCGTGCTGTGATCTCTCTCTCGCAGTGACCAGAGGGTTCCTTTGAGAGAGAGTGGGCAACCACCGCAAGGTACGCCTGTCGCGGATCGTTGGATCACAATCGACAGGCTCGAGCTTCGCTCTCAGGTAAGACCCGGAGCAGACGAACTCGAGTACACACTGGTCTGCGCGGACAAAGGCCGGCAGACAAGAACAGTTGCGTACGCACCTTGCGATGTCCCGGAGGGGTCTCTCTCTAAGCTCCGCTTGGACAGTCGCGCAAGCGCAGCCGTCGAAGCGGTGCCGTGTTCCCGCCAAAAGGCGCCAATGAGAACAGCCACTGGGACGCCAGGGCGGAGCTGTGGCCCGAACGACAGTGACAAGTCGTCCGAGCCCCTCTCCGCCGCCTCAGGCGGGAGAAAGGGAACGGGGAGAACTGGGAAGCGGGCGGCGGCCGCGCAAAGGGCAGCCGCAGCAAGCCCGAATCCCACAACCTGTGACAAAGCTGGAAAGCATATCCCTTGTCATGTTGATGGCTTGGAAGTAGAAGGTAGACTGGCCAGGCGGAAGCCTCAGCAGGCAAGACTTTGCTGACCATGGCCGGAGGCAGAAGCACTGCCACGCAGGGCCGGTGTGCATCCCAGAGTGTTACCAGAGGCAGTAAGTATTGGCTGAACTTGCATGCTCGGGATCGCAGGGATCCCATGCCCACTGGCAGTGAAGTGTTTTCCTCTCAGAGTCTGAGGCAAAACAGTTTGTTATAGCGAAAGTATAGAGCATAGAAAGGGAGCGAAGATAGTTTAGTGTCCTCATTTATCTGCGTGCACGTCGAGACTGAGCAACTCCGGAAAGGCAGGAATGAGGTGTTGAATAATATATGTGCTATAGCCAGACAGGAGGTATCGTACAAGAAGCAGCCCTTGGAACAGCAGCAGCGAGGTACACAGATGGAGTGGCAGTATCACAATGCACAACAGTTTACTGCCACCACGTGCAAAATTAAATATCTGGCCCCACCGCATTTCACCTAGTGGACCTTCTAGAAGGCACCCTTTTAGCTTGCATATTTAAACTCAGCCTCAATGATTTGAAATCAAGAAAATAAATGCAGCAAATGCCAGATGATTTAACTTGCTCGATGAAAAACGTCCAGAAAGCTTTTGTATGCAGTTGCTTTTAATTTCGTTTCTATTTTCAAAGAGGAAGGAAATAAAACTGCGAACAACAAACTATCAGCTATTAAGTAACTAAAGCAAGTGTATTCAAGATGTACGGAACTTGCCGAGAGTTATCAAACAACTGGCCTGAAGTTCAAATCAGGCCAGCTACAGCTTTCTTGGTCAACTGTTTCGAAAACAGGGCCCAGTGCAGATCCACACAGCAAGCTGGCGCAATCAGGCTGTGTGGAATGAATGGTTCAGCACCAGGCCAAGTTCCTTTTGAGTTGCGGAGTTTATAGTATTTACACATATCCTCCAAGTTTAAGTGGTGCAGCAGAGATCAGCTATGTTCAGCAAAACCTCCTTTTCTGCCGAATTTGGAATACCATGGCCACAGAGCAAGTATTTAGGAGGCGAAACTCGCCCCTCTCCTGCGGCCAGAAAAAGTCACACTGCGCCGCCTGTTTCCTTCGCCTGCCGCTAGATGACACCCTCGTGGCGTTCACAACCGCCTGTTTCCTTCGCATGCCGCTAGATGACACCCTCGTGGCGTTCACCACCGCCTGTTTCCTTCGCATGCCGCTAGATGACACCCTCGTGGCGTTCACCACTAGTTCCCCACGAATGGAGCGCGCTCGAGTCTGCGTGCATTTGCACAATTGCCTGAAAGGGAATTCTGCTTGCGAGGTCAACTTTTTCTTCTGTAGTAATGTCATGTTGCACCTAACGCAGTAAAATGTGAGCTCTTAGTACTGGAGGCTATCTGCTTTGGAATTCCAGCCGTTGGTGGACCACTGACAAGCGGGAATGGCACGCTGTTAAATTGAGACTGGCATTAATGATCCATACCATGTAACAGATCGATGGAGCATTCTTCAAATGATTTAGATTGTGAAGGAAGTTAGTTGCAAGCACATAAAGCGTGTGAAACACACTTGCCTCGTACACTTACCTTCAGTGATGTACAACAGATGTATTTTCACAATAGTATTGCTAAAAATGAGATGGCTATCACATTGTTCAAATTGCAAAAAAAGTAAAAGCTGAAGACATGACTGTGGGTTCCCTGAGACAGCATTGGAGCAAAGCACATGTTTGAGCTAGTTGGTGAAGATATTAAAAACAGTGCAGACAAGACACAAAACTGAGCGCAAGAAGGAATTCGCATCACCAGCACTGATTCGCAACTGAAGTTTTAATGAAGAAAGCAAACATATAATGTAGACACCTGCATATGTCCCATCCACATGAAAGCAACTTCACGCATGGCACAGATTAGTAATCAGAAGCGGAGTGCACCCGGTCATTCAAGTATTCCCTATCTAACAGGGCCACTGAAGGTGCGCACCACGCTAAAGCACCGTTCAGAATTTTATCTCCCCGCTTCGCCGTCCGTCCGTTCCCAACTTCTCCCGGAAGTCTGTCGAACCATAAAGTAAAAACAGTGCCACCAGCAAGGACAATGAAGGAATAAGCATTCTCGGTGATGGGGCTTGTGTGTCACAATCCCCGGTGCATTGTTCGCGGGTAATTTACGGCCTTATTGGAGAGGACTGCTTTTGGGTGACCGAAAAATGTAGCGTGTGGAAGGCTACTAGAGTATATCGCCAGCTAGCAACAAGTGCAATCAGTCTCGCGGTAATGGGATGTTTCACTTTTTTTTTTTTTTTTACACCCTGCCGACGACCAGCTGAACTCAAAGCGCTGTGTGTATCTCTACTGTGAGCACGGCTGGTGGATGTGGCATTTCAGCAAGCTTTTTTACTTTATTGCTGTTGCTTGGGGTGAGTGGGTCTATCTGCCAGCTTTTCAAAGGGAAGAGCTTAAACGACTTCATGGAATGCACGCTGTGCTCGCGAGCAAAAAACTCGTGAGCACGGTGTTTTCTATACATGCTTCTCTGTATATATAAATAGCGTTCCCCTGAGGCACTAGAGCCATTCGGAGCACCACCCAGTAGCACTATCTGTGACGTGCAGCGGCAACGGCATCTGTTCCCCCTCTTCACTGTAACGCTTTCTGGTCACCTCCACCGGCCGTGCGTGCTGAGAGTTGCGCCTTCTAAAAGCCTTTTATCTCCGTGGCCATTCATCTACTGTGACTTGGTGCTATAGGTGATTTACTGTCATCACAGGTATCAAAAAGTAATTTGCCTGTACCTACAACATGATGGTCGAAGAGTTATATTTGATTTGTGTTGCATATCCTCTATTGGAGATTAATTTTGCATCCTTTATCAGCTACAAAAATTCCTTAAATTACAGCATTTTACTGCAATGACAGTTAATATCCGTAAAAATATTGCATTCATATTCGATTTTTAGTAATGCTATTAGTATTCAATCTGGCAGCAAAGCTACACTATTCACATTCGACTCAGTAGCATTTAGAGCTACAGATAGCAGCAGACCCTACAGCATTCAGTGTGCTGTATGTTGCAGTGAGACTAGTCTGGTTACACTAACAATATGCTGCCACAAACTTGCCAAACAAATGGACAGATGATTTATTAATGTTCCATATGCTACTGCACCACTGTATACTTGTATTGTGTTTATACTCAGATATTTCGTATCTACCTATCACACTGCAACTGAACCATGAACATCTCTTTAGTGGCAATATCATCAAGAGAAAGTGAATGCATGGTGATAAGAATTCCAAACAAAATCACTAATGGGACACCACAGCACTTCTAAGTACCAGTCATAAGAGTGAGTAAGAGCTGATGCAATCTCGCTGAATCCCTTAAATCCATAAACGCTCAAACCAAACTTCATCCGAAAGCTATACAGAAATTTTCGGCCTTTTCTCTTTTTACACACAAAAATGTCCAGCAAAATGGCAGTAAACCATATTTAATCACATGCAAAGGGGAAGCAGTTAGCTTCTCAGTCAGAGCTGTACAAACCATTAATAGACTTGAGATCCAATATCACCTTGTCTCACATCTACAAGCAGAGCTGCAATGAAGGAAATCAACACACTTCTTCCCATTTCATCTTACTGGCACCTGCAGAGCTCAGACAATATTGCATGTTATGTCAGTCAGCGTGCTACGTTCCAGAGGCTAAGCCATTTTCTCAGCATACTGGAGAAACTTGTCAACTGTCCCATGAGAGCACTGGGCAGCAAGAGGCCTCTTAGTTTGGACCATGAAATGTCTACCAAACCTTCATGTACTAGAAACGATTAAACTCCTTCTGGCTTCTGTACAGCACCTTACCTGTCAAAAGGCTTAACAGATATTAAATATGCATGCCTTCAATCAGACTTCATGCAGTGACAATCACACTGCTTCCAAAAGCATCGCTTGCTTCTCTCCCTATTTCCTTTCTTTCACAAGCTCATATTACATTTTTTTTTCTCATTCTGAATTTTTACTTTTTCGTGTGTGCATGAATCTTGACATTTTCATCTTCTGCCAGCTTGACATGCCAATAATTTTACGAGCACAAATATGGTGCCTTTTCCTTCAAAGAGGTAGACACAGTGTCACTGGTCGTCAAACACTAAAGAAATGGAGAGAGACCAAACACTCTACCTCAAAAGGAAATACAGTATTGTTGAGCGAGGCTCTGCGTCAATTTTAAAGTGACCTTGCTGTCGTCTAAGTATGCAGCAACATAAATCAAATATAGCATTTACTCTTCACCAGCAAACCATGATCAGAGAGATGAGAAAAATGCATACCAGATCCAACAAATGGGTCCAGAATCAGGTGATTCTTCTGTACTCTGGCCATGTTGGCCATTATCACGGACAATGTGGGGTCCATAGACGTATTGGCAATGAACTTGCGTGTCTTGAGCGCCAAGTGGCTCTTCAGAAACCTCTGACCGTCACAGATCTTCAGCCAGAAAAAGACAGGAGAGGGCTGGTGAAAGCAGCTAAGATATATAGGCACCACCTAGCCACAGCTGAAGGCACTGTTTGTTAACCAAGTCACTAGCACAGTAACATTACAAGGTAACAGCATATCATTGCATAGCAGTATGTTCTTCAATACTGATTGTAACAGCATTCAAGAGGTCCCTCTCACTTTCTGACTACAGTTCCTTGACGACTTGGAACACAAAAAGCTACTCCTCCTCAAAACCAGACAGACAACCAGCAATGAGCATGAGCACAACTACAGTCACGGCCATGCAGCCACACTTTTATGGAGCATACTTCGGCAATAAAACTCTTCTTGCGCATTAACTGGCAAAAACTAGGATATGCCCAAGACGTATGTTAACAAATGCCGCTAGTCTGTTCGCCCACAACTTTGAGAAACCTTCATATATTCTCTAACGAATGCGTGAGGAAAGTTCGAACGCAGACGCAGTCTCCATATTATTTTGGCCATGCATGCAAATGACTATGCACAACAGACACAAAGGGGAAAAAAAATTCAGAGAGCACTGTGAAATGCACACTGCAAAAATGCAAAAGCCTAAGCATCGCTGGCGCACACGATGCATCACGTTTGACTTCATTATCATCATCAACTAAATGCACCATCAATATCATTGCTAATGTCGCCACTGTCATTATCACTAACTGCAGCGTCACTGCAATCGCTACTATCATCCTCACGGTGGACAAGGAGAATTATGAAGTGCGTTTCACGATCCCTGACGCGAAGCAGCTGGTTAAAGTACTCAACTGGGGATCCAAGGGAAGGAGGCTTGATTTCCGGTGGAGACAGGATTTATTTATTTATTTTCAACTATATCTTCCTCATGGTAGACTAGCAGATGACATCATCAGGTGATGACGTCACAATCTCGCGGTATCCCACGAAATCTTGCGAAGAAGTGTGACACCTCTCATGGCCAGACCAACAGGGCATGTCTGTGATTATGAGCCATTAAAGGCTTTTGCCTTAATATGCAGAAGCTCGAGATCTTGCTCCACAACTTACAGATTTTGCTCAGCTTTGCTCAGTACAGGTTGCACTCCATTATAACTATGTGTGTCAAATATGATTTACACACTGCAATGTACATTGTTTAAACCAGCCAACAAAAAAGAAAGTTTTACAGACATTGGCTTCACATAGTATATATGCTTAACAAGTTTGTGCTCCTGTGCACAACAATATGAAAATTTTCATACTGACTGCCTTCTCTTCAAAAAAGCAGCTAGCTCCCAGTGAACAAAATTAGGTGGCCATTGACACAGCTAGTTGTTGTAGTAGCTACAGCTTTTAAACATTACAGATGGTACAGAGATCACTGTCATGGTTAACATGGTACATTGGCCATGAGGCACAATGCACATGCAGTACATAAAAAGTGAAAATAAACATAATGGCTGTTCAAACCAAATATAATTATTAGCGCAAGCATGCATGCAAGGCTGCCGTGTTCGGACTCATGTGCCAGCTAAATTTGCTCTGCTAAGGGTGAAGGACAAGGAGTACAAAGAAAAAAAAAATAATACATGGGCTTCTCTCAAGGTAGGTGTTATGCATCTTACATAAACAAAAGGAACTCACTGTAACCAGGGGCTGCGCAGTAAAAGTTTTCATTGCTTTCCTGCATTCCTACTTTGTACGAAAGAAAGCCTTCCCCAACACACTCATGAGCCCTTTTTTAAAAGAGTCAAACAACAGTGCCTCTTTTTTTCTATAAACAATAATACACATACAAAGCACACATAGTGCTCATTCAAGTGCAAAGATACCACTGATTGTGTCCGGATTAGATGTGGCACTTCAAATACACCGGGAATTCTACTGGGAAATGAAGCCTTTGAGGCCTTTGCCCCTCAGATGAAACCAGTTATGTATTCTGTAGCTTTTTAAGTTCAAACATATTTAGCAAAACTGGATTAACTGGATAAACCTGTTTTTCAAAACAATTTTACAGCAGTCAAGACAAAGTAAATTAAAAAAAAGCACACACATCACTGAAACTGCTTGGAATGCCTTTGTGCAAATATCTGTAAGCAGCTGCCACAAAAAACAGTCACATTATCAAGAGCCACGTAAAAATGTAAAAAGAGAAACTACATTGCTTGCTTCAGCTGCACACAAGCGAGTGACACACCTTCTACTCATATGTTTGACAATGAATCTACTCCCATGCATGCGTCTACTGATAAACTTCATCTTAGAAAGGACTACTACAGAGGCTGCTAAGTTTACACCTAAGTCTACATTGTGAAAACACAAATTCAACTACCTTAGCAAATGTTGCATCAGTGAACACAGTTACAGTGCTGTGAGGGACTTCGTTCACTCAAAGGGAATTTCTAAGACTTCAGACATTTAGCCTTGACACTAAATGAATTTTACACGTAACTGTGTATGTTGATTCTGGCGAAATTAAAGGGGCCAAGCAAACTCAAAAGCCAAGTTTTCATTGCTTACTGGTCTCCTGTGACTTTTCAATTAGTAGTATGCCTAGGAGCAGACCAGATCCAACTTATTTACCAAATAATATAAATCTATGAGTGTGCATGCACACACATAAAATCTTCAGTGGTTTACGAAAATTCCCAGTTTTCAGTCATGTAACAGCCTTAAAATAGCAAAACAATATCAAATACTTAAACATACATATTGTTAACGCACAAGTGCTTCCTGCTCCAAAATAGCCATTGACTATGCTCGCATTGATAAGCGGTATACAGTTGTTCAATCATTACATGTGGTGAACAAGATGTCAACCACTTTGAGTTGACCCCCGGCAATGCAGTTCTGCTTTGTAATTTCTGAACTAAATATCGTGAATATGAGTGCAAGAGCCACACCCTTTTCCGAAACTTTGGCGAGGCACAGCCCTTACCCGAAAGCAGCCCTTTCCCTCACAGATAGCTTTCAGCTGCACAATAACGCATGCTGGAAAATGACAGCATGATAAAAACCAGACGAATGCATACAGAAATGCACAGAAGTTGATTTTAGTCTTCTTTTTTTTTCATGATGATCAGCTTCAAGGTTGGAGAGAGTGGCCCATATACAAATGCAGCCCTTATCTGCATACAGTAGCATGCAAATGGTAGCAGGAAGCAAAGACAATGCATACATTGTACATTTCTAACTGGCACATGCATATTAGGTGCTTGATAGAAGTCAGAGAAAAGAAGAAAACTAGAACAAAAAATTAAAAAAAAAAATAAAGGAAACGGAAGAAAGCCTATGCTGTCAACTCACCCAGCGTCCAAAGAACACAGCATGTGGCTTCTCTGGAATGCAGTTTGGCACAATACCATAATACTCAATCAGGTGGTATATGTGGTCTGGATTTTCCAGATTGATTGGTCCATTCAGAGGAAGAAAATCAAATTTCTGACAGAAAACAAGATGTAAAGATGACTATTTCAACATCAGAAGTCTAAAAAGGAACGCACGAAAAAGCACTCCTGCCACTCCCTAAGCAAAGAGCCAACAGCTGTACCACATCTACTCAGAGGTTGTCTAAGCCAAAACCACCCAGATGTTATCACCGCAGATGTCACACTGCGCTACACTACTAAGATGGCTCGGTGTGCACCTCGCATGTTGACTTCCAAAACACTGGTGCACAGGCCACAAGTGTACCTGTCCCACACAACCTCCAAGCTCTCTCCTAAGCTCAAACACAAATGAAAAGGCATATTTATTAGCTTTAGCCCAGCCTTTCAAGACCACGGTAGAGAGATATCCTCTGACCATATATGTCCGTGCCTTGGCAAGCGTACGAAGTGAACACCAAGCCATACTATTGATGGAACACTTTTTGAAAGTTTGACCTCGGTCCACATAGACCTCGTAGACCTTGCCAATAATCTTGTCCATTGGCGATCACATGGAAATGAATTTCCTATTATGCCATGCTATGATGGCACCGTCCTTTACCATCTCTTACAAAATTATAACAGTAAAGCTAATCTCATAAGCTTGGATCCTGGCTAGTATGCTTGTGTGCTACACCCATCCACCTCTACCAAGACTTGAAACTGCATTAAAACAAGGCTCAAATTATTTTTCTGTGCACCTAAACATTTACTGTTGCAGCTGAACTCAACAGTTTTTAGCAGCTGAGCCTTAAGAAGATAAACACAGTAGCTCCAAATGTACTGTGTAGGCGCCGCAAACTAGGTTTAACAAGCTGCCAAACATGACAGTTAGCATACTGACAACTGTAACATGTGAAGCTGCTAAAGTTGTTGGAGAGCAACTCCATGGGTTTTATGAACATTTTGAGTTGATAATCAAATCACACTCCTTAGAGTCCCTTTCATATAAAAATAAAAACACTTCTCTGAAATGTAGGTCAACGTTCTGTCGTCTTGTGAGAAGCTTTCACAGTTATCAGGTTACACCTATGGCGGCATGTATAAACTGTTTTAAACATTCATATTCCACTAAAACAATAACAGAATGGAATTTCCTGCCCCAGGTGTTTCTAGAAACAGACAAAATCACTCAATTTGAAAGTTGTTTTTACCGTCACTTGCCCGCATAGGCCATCCCAGCTACTTTGTTTTCCATAATGTTTTTCATTTCGAGTGACTTTTCTGGTTGTAAGCTAGAATATTTGTCCACTAGTGTTGTACCTAAGTCCTGCAGCTGCAGTGCAGGATGGTTGCGCTATGATGTTGTCATTTTTCAAACTGATTTTCCTAGAGTTGTGTAATGTTTATACTTGTGGCTAAGTGCACTTTAGTTACATGCATCTGCATTCTTCCTGTAGTAGAGTTACAGCTGACAGTATCAATAAAAAAATTAAAGATCACTGCAGAATCTGCACTGGAGTAATTCGAAAGCATGGGTGCTGCTGTTGGTTGCTTCTGGTTGCTTCTAGTTGCTTAATTCATTGCTTGTTTACCCATTTTAACCTTTAGTACTGTCAAATTGCACGCAAATTGTGCGCCAATCCCTTATGTCCTTTTACGGCTCTACTTCCGGTTGCGTGACGTCACATCCTTGATGTAACCCTAATTGACTGCCTTAATTAACTACTTTAGTCTTTGGCACTTTCAAATTGCGCGCCAATCCCTTTCTATGCCCTTTTTTGGCTCGACTTAAGGCTCCGTGACTTCACATCCTTAATTGACTGATTTATTAACTATTTTAGTATTTGATACATTCAAATGTGGCGCCAAGTCATTGGCTAATGAGACCATTTTCACATTTACTTTTACATTTTTACCTCTAATTAATTACCTAATTAACTTATTGGCCTAATTATTTTTTCGGACACAACATTACGTCACCCTCTATCAATTGACACCACTCATTAACCTCTACCACTTCTTAATTACAACTGCTGCGGACATAATTTAGCATGTTTTGTCTCTAATTACCCAAATAACTTATTGGCCCTAATTATTTTTTGGACACAACATTACATCACCCTCTATCGATTGACACCACTCATTAACCTCCACCACTTCTCAATTACTCACAACTGCTGCGGACACGATTTTGCTGACGCGGTCTGCGAACAGAAATCTGTGAACATAGCGAAGTACATAGCGAACCATGGCGCATTAATAACAATAAACAGAAGTGTTTTAAAGGAGCAAAAACCAAGAAACACCAACGACAACATAATGACAAATCAACCTGTGACATCATGGATACTCTCAGAAAACCTATATGGTGGCTGCAAGTAGTAGCTGGGGTTTCTACTTGTCTGTGATGACCAAATGCAAGCTCTTAAATTTCATCCTTTAGCAAAGGCAGAGCAGATATTGACGGACATGTATCCAGTCATTTCGAACATAAAAGGTTGGTGCCTGCATTAATCTCCCCCAAGAGGGCATGAAATAGGAAATATTAAAATTAATTTATGCTGCAGAAAAATACCACCCTATTATGAAATATTAAATAAAAGACCACCAAGTGGCACAGAACATACTGAGAAAATTTATGCACCATTTGAGGAGGTAGAAACTATCTTCTTGTGTTCCTCCTCGATGGAGTTGTTGCAGTGTCACATGGCTAACAACTTGCTTTAAAAAAAAACTGTGAGGGGCCCATTAGGGACTGTACTCTACCTAGGTGCACATAAAAAATAGGTTACCTAAGAAATAACTGACTTGAAAACATCCTAAATGTTTTCCAACTGCTTTCTGCAGACAAAGTATGATTGTCTTCAACAACATGATTAAAAAATTATCTTCTCTCAAGTGAAAAAGAGTATGCTCTCAGCTTTATCTGAACAGCGGCTATGTCAGTACTGCTGGCCAAAACAATATTCTACTGGAAAGAGCTTAATGCAGTTATTGAAAGCAAACATTTTTTACGGGCTCGAATACTTCCGTTACATGATAAAAACTAGTATAATTAGTAATAAAAGTGAAATGAATGAAAATGTTTATTTTTTAAATCAGAATTCAGACCACTAAGAATGAGAGTACTTCCTTCGCTTGTTTAAAAGATTTAATGGGTTCCTTACACTTGGGAGTTCCTCAAACTGCCTTTTCTAAAGGACCATCACAAGACACAGCACTTATCTCTGTTGAGATAAAGTTGAGGCTAGCTGAAAGGAGTTAAAATGAGTTGAGCCTTGTCTGTGTGACAGGGGTATAGGTATAACTTAACACCTGTTACCTTAGTTTTTTCCCACTGCAGAAGGCACTGAAAAGTTGCTGGTTAACGCCAAGCAAAAAGGAAAGGTTGATAGCGCAACAAAAAGACACTCAGAAATAGGCACAATAGGCACACAGGACAGGCGCTTTATGTGAATATGCACCAACTAGCCCAGCAATCAGTTTTAATTGACTACAACTCAAAGCAAACATAGTCCAAAGTGGCAACAAGCTAGTTTGCACAAGTTCAATGAAAATGATGCAATGGGTCATGCTGCACTAAAGGGCACAAAGATTAGGCATCCAAAGATTATGAAACAATCTTTTCACAATATTATTTTCACTGTAAAGCTGCTTAACAGACGCAAATTTTTGCTCGCATGTTCTCTTGTTCAAATTATGCATAAGCATTAATTACATCGATGACCCCGTGGTACCTCCCTCAGATTGCTGAACAATTTATAATTCCCTTTCTTGATGCTGTTTCAGTCTGACCAAATGGCCAATGGCTGTGACTTATAACACATTTTTACGATACGACCCATATGTGAGGCATGCTGATATGTAGCTTTAATTCAATACAATGCTTAAGGCAGCCTGCTACAAGAGCTCAAATGACAACAGAGGACATATCAGCAGCTACATTAGAGTTATTTTATGCCTCACGTGGCCTGAACACTTATTACACATCAGTCATATGAGAAGAAATCAAAGCATTTTGCGACTTGGGTACAACAAAAAGTCTGACAGCGATCTCTTTGTTTCCTTTGTTTAGGTCATGTTTTGTGCCAAGCAGAATCTTAATTACAAGCTTTCCAGTTTCTCCCTTTGTCTGCACAACTCATTTTAAAGGCGTCCTCTCGTGATTTTCAACTTGAGTTATGGAGCTTGGTGAAATTCTTGTCGAAAAAAGGAAGTTCCACCAAAGAAATTTGCAGTAGGATCTTGGATGTGTATGACCATGGTTGTTCTTCTTATTCAGTAGTAACTCGCTCATTTAAAGAATTTAAACATTAAAAACACAAAGGAAAAGGTGGCAACAGCTTTTTGGGGTGTAAAGGAGATCCTGCTTAATAATTATCAGCACTCTAAAAGGGGAACATTATGTCAACATTCTCCAACAACTGCATGAGGCCATCGGAGCCAAGAATCAGTGACAAGAGTACACAACGATGTCTCTGTGCACAACAATGCCCCGGCCTGCAAGTCTTGATATGCTGAGGCCACCATTCAAAAGTGTGGTTTCAAAGAGCTGAGACGCCCACCCTTCACTAAGTCATACAGGCTTTTTTTTTTTTTATTACAAAATCTGAAAAAAAAAATAACATTAAAAGAACAAGGTTCGACAACATGAACTCACTTAAAACTACCACAGAAGAGTGATTTGATAACCAGGAAGAAAGTTATTTTTTTAATTTAGATATGAAAAGTCTAGAAGAAAAATTGGAGAAGTGCATTAATGTTATAGAAGGTTACGTGGAAATATTTTTCAAATGCCTGACAGTTTTCTTGAAGTGTGAGTTACAAGAAAACTTCTAGTCACCCCTCGTAGTGCGGCTGATGAAGCAGACACAGCATTAGAGGAAAAATTTTAATCTATAACATTCAGCAGGCATAGGCAAATATGAAGTGATCTATGTATTCTAATGTCTTATGCATCACTACAAGAAAAAAAAAAAGAAGAAATTTAAGTTTCTACAGACCTTTATTTGCATGGTCACTCACATAGAGCCAAACAAGTCTGTTGAGTCATGAGCCAAACTATAAATGGATTAGCCACAGTTGCTTATGCGCCATAAAACTCCATATAACTAACTAACTATAAATGGATTCTTATGACCCACTGCTTTCCTATAGCACGCTATACTCTAGTAACGCTATAGTTTATCCCCATGCTGTAGATGTCATGATGCATGGCACAAGTTAAAATCAGCATCCCACAAACAAAAAGTGTTTAAAATGCAAATTTTAGCCATCAAGCACATTTTGTAAGCATGCATCAAGTTCAAGCTATAATCTGACTCTAGATATTTTTATATAACTAGAGTTACTCCCATTCACCAGCAGATTTGTTTTTAATTTAAACACATCATTTGGCACCGTACGAAACTGAGCTTATACATGACCACCAAATGATTGGACTCAAGGCTTTACTTCAACAGGTATGATTCCTGGGAAACAGTGCTATTCTCTCGCTCACTACAGTTGAATTTTACATACACTACAACTGAAAGAGGATTGTGTTTAATCTATTTGAGCTACCAGCAAATTACTTCTGGATTACAAGTAACCCCTGCTCAAGAGTGCTCTTTTGGTATTTACAGGATCCATTTTTCTTTGTTAAATGCTCATATAAAGAGAGAGAGAGAGAGAGATAAGAAACGGGCAAGAAAACTGTTTTCAGATACCACTGAAGCTTACTTCGATCTTTTCTACTTTGACCTCCCTGGGCACTTTCCTCTTGCCAAAGACTTCCACACTGAATTTGAAGGACTGGTCTGCACCACCGTATGCGTCCTGAAACGCAATAAGTACAAGGTTATATCGAGGGTGTTTAAAGTGCTATTCTTCCAATGTGACAAAATCACGGTACCAACCCAAAACGTGGCAGGAAATTCCTTGACTTTATCACATACATCATCGATTTCTCCAGCGTGGGCCCAAAGCTCAGTTATAGACCTGCGCGATTAAAACGGCATTGTTCATTGGATAGAGACATGTTGACCATGGATATGGTGCACGAAGAAAAAAAAAGTGCCAGCGCTATTATCGGCCCCAAAATGCTTCTGAATAGAGCTTGTACTTGAACAATAGTGTAAGCACTGGACAACTTTATTCATTAACTCGGTTTTGTTTCAGTTTACCACAGAATAAATTACATACCGTATGAGCACGCTCCGCGACGCCAGCTTCCTCGCGTCGTCTTCCGACGGCAGCTCAACAATTGCGTATGGCTGAAAAATGGAAATCCACTGCAGTGCTACGTACACAATAGAAACGGCACAGTAGACAAGATGGTACCTCTCCTTTCGGTTGTTCCAAGAACTTGACAGTGACGCCGAATATGGATGCAATCGCATGAAACTCCTAAAACACGAGCAGCAGCAACGTTTGCGGTCAGACAGAGAGTGGCAGTATTTTGACTGAAACTTACGGGCATTCTGAAAGGCACATGTTCGTGAGCGAACCATATAAGATATTTTGTTCCCTTTCCGATCATTTCGGCCGACGTATACGTCCGCGTGTACGAGTGTAAACAAACCTCGCGAGTTGACCGCTTGACTATGACTTGAGCTTGGCTCAGCCTGGTGCGGCTCTTTCACGTTTTGCGCGTCGCAGTTAAACTGGGGGTAACTAGAGACCAAATTGCCAACCTCCGCTGGATCATGGAAAAAGCAAGAGAGTTCCAGAAACCCATCTACTTCAGCTTTAGTGATTATGCGAAAGCTTTTGACTGCGTAGATCACAGCAGATTGTGGCAAGCTCTCCAAGAGATGGGTGTTCCAATTCACCTCATCTGTCTCCTCAGGAACCTGTATGAAGGATAGAGGCCACAGTCAGAACTGGGCATGGTCTTACCGATTGGTTTCCGATTGAGAAAGTAGTGAGGCAAGGCTGCATACTGTCGCCCTGCCTATTTAACCTATATGCAGAGTGCATCATGAGGAAGGCCGGTCTGGACGAGTCTTCATATGGAGTGAAGATTGCTGGAAAACGTATCAACAACCTTAGATATGCGGATGATACCACTTTAATGGCAGAAAGTGAAGTGGAACTCAAGAGACTTCTGATGCGCGTACAAGAAGAGAGTGAGAAGTTTGGGCTTAAACTGAACATCAAAAAGACAAAGATCATGGTGTCTTGCCCTATCAAGTCCTGGAGCATCAATGGACAAGAAGTGGAAGCTGTGACAGATTTTCTCTTCATGGTCTCCAAGATTACCTCGGAAGGAGACTGCAGCCATGAAATTAGGAGACGCCTGCTTCTGGGAAAGAGAGCAATGGTTAGCCTTGACCGCCTAGTAAAGAGCAGAGACATTAGTCTGCCAACCAAGATCCGTATAACTCGTGCTATGGTCTTTCCAGTTGTGATGTATGGATGCGAGAGTTGGACTGTGAAAAAGGCTGACCGCCGAAGAATTAACGCGTTTGAATTGTGGTGCTGGCGAAGACTCTTGAGAGTTCCTTGGACTGCCAGAAGAAATCAGTCGATATTGTCGACCATAAACCCTGACTGCTCATTGGAGGGTCAAATTCTAAAGTTAAAACTCAGTTACTTTGGTCATCTGATGAGAAGAGAGGAGTCGCTGGAGAAAGATTTGATGTTGGGAAAGGTTGACGGTCGCCGGAGAAGGGCAGCGAACGCGATGGTTAGATGGCATCCTCGAGGCACTGCAGATGAAGTTATGTGATGTTAGGAAGATAGTGAGAGACCGGAAAGCGTGGCGTGAAATGGTCCGTAGGGTCACGAAGAGTCGGACACGACTGAACGACTGAACTGAACTACAATAACACCATGGAACTATGCGAGGCTAAAGAGGCGATCGCCACCAAATCCACGGGATGGAAAATCCTGGGTAAATTAGGACTACAAGATAGAATCCCGGTAAGAAATGCACAAGTAAAACGGTAAAACCGTAAAACTGCCAACTGAAGTAAGGAACGCACTCACTATTAAACGATTAAACCGCTACCAAAAAGACATGCACCCTGTTTTTCATGAAGGCAGGAGAAAAGCAAGAGCAAAGGCCCTTGAGGCCTTGAGGCTCAGAATACACTGTTTATGTAGACGCGGCGCAATACGGGAATACTAAGGAGGCAACTCTTTTGCTATCGTGGGCGTGAACGACTCGAGTAGAGTCCCTAGAAGTATTTGCTAGTCTGCCGTCCGAGCGGGGTTCCCTATGGAATTGGTTGGCCGCTTCCCGGATAAAAGCGCAGGGGGCGCTGTACGCATTCGGAGCGTGGTCGCGTTTTGTAAGTACGTGGTGCTGTGGCGGTTGTGCCGTACTGCGGATCTGCGCCGCGCTGATCCGTTGGTGCCGTGGCAAGGCTCGTGCACCATGTGCACTTTTTTTCGCTCGCGAGCCGGAATGCGCGCAAATTAGCTAGCAAGTGTGCCTTTTTTATGGATATGTGATCGCGTCATGTCCAGAAAACGGGGTAAGCGTGATAGCACGTGTTTCTTGCCCGGGTGCAAGACCGGGTAGCGCTCGTGCAAGGTGAAATGTTCTCTCTTAGGACACCGAAAGACGCAGGGAAGAGGCAAGAGTGGGAGCGCAACATATCAAGCGCGGCGGAAAAGGCAACAACATTGTTTATTGCCTCAGCTCGGGCATAAAGGAATATGTAAAACAAAAATTAAAAGGCGTAATAAATGAAAGAAAATAGGCTGGCTAAGTTCTAATAAATTTCAAGCGATGATAAGGCCCTTGCGTGCAAGCAATGTACGAAGATGGGTTGCTCGGTGAAAGGCCCACTGCCGTCAGGTGCCGATATTGTCGGCTTCAGTGGCGGGCAAACCCACAAGTGGTGAATATGAATTTTGTGAGTTGCAGACAGGAAATCCTGGACGTTGATATAAATATCGGTATATATAAATATCGGATGATCCGGATCGGGGTTGCCCTCACATTACTGTAACACGAATAAGCTACTGTCGACGTTTGTGAGCGACACTTCAAACCCTGCTTTATTGAGCGAAGTTTTAAGACAGGTAAAGGTAATTGAGATTCCACGGGATGTTACGCAACTCACGAAGGATGCCATCTCAACGCTGTTTCCTGACACTCCAAAATACTTGTTGAAACCCCTGCCTCTCAAGAGAAAGGAGCGCAACTTGTACGAGCAAAAACAGTCAGCAGGGAGACCTGCAGAGAAAGAAAAAAAGTGCACTGATCCTGAAGCATCAGTGGAGCCAGTTGAAGAATACAGCGGTGGTGGATCGTGTGACGTGAGCCTGCTCCAGGAATGCAGAAAGCTGCATGCCACCGCCACTGGGGACAAATGTCGATCTTTCTGATGTTGAGCAATGAACATTCGCATAGTGCCACTCAAGCGAGGACGAATCTCCGGAGGCAATTGCCATCGGCGAGTTCTGTTCCATCGCAGTAGTGAAGCTGCGCCATGAATGCTGCTGTGTGCATTCGAGGAAACAAAGTCAAGGAGGTAGCTGTAAAGTCGACAGAAGAGGTAATTAATCTTATTCAGGACATTGCGAAACTCAGCTTATGTCCCGGCAGCGGATTGAAGCCTATTACCAAGACCTTTCCCACCTACTATGGGCGTTGCATAATTTGCGACGAACTGTACCATTATTTCTGATGCAACATGCATATAGCCTGCAAATACTTGCGAAAGTTAACTCAGAACACCCTGTCAAGAAGAAGAAAAAATTAAGAAACAGACTTCTATGTGTCGAGCAGTTTGTCGTACGAAGGACAAGGTGGCAAAGCTGGCAAAAACTCTCGGTGAAATGAAAATGAACACCTTCAAGGACAGAGTTTGAAAGAAGTGTTAGTACCCTTCCTCTCAACTAACAGCTGGCTGTTAAAATATGTTTTAGAGGTTGCAAAACGGAAGTCAATAAAAGTGATGGCATATTCTGATGAGTGCACTACTATAGGCTTCCTAAGTACCAAAGAATGCCTATCAGCAGTTTGCCTGAAGCGCGGTGCGATTTGAAGGGCTCGGGTTCCCATCTTGCGTGCTTTAATTGTGCATGCATCCGAAAGTTTCTAGTTCTACATACGTGTTATAACTTAGCTAAACGTCCGAAGAAGTTAAGATGAAACTATAGCGTGAATGAAAACGCCGGCGACAGCGCTCTGTTGCTCGCACACATGGTCTTTGGAGCCTAGAATGTGCGTCTAGTATAGTTCTCCATGCAAGCGCAATTGTTTGCACAAAATCCTCAGAAGTCTTCATTATACGGCACGGCGGTAGCTTCAGCAGGATAATAGGGTATATAAAAAGCAGCTTCGTTTCTACATCGGCTCAGGGGCATGCGCGCAAAACTTCGCTCACGAAAAAAAAAAAAAAAAATGTCGCATCCGTGGTTATGCCAACAACTACAGGTACCAACAAGGTACCTGACAATGAGCATGCAGCGAATGCATTTCGAAGCGCACGGGCGCGCGCGTCGTCTGCTCCGTCAGCAGTGGCGCACTCCGGTTCACCGCAGCGCCACCGCGACGATCATTCAGCGGCAGCCCCCGCCGCGGCCGGCGGACGACAGGTGCAATACATCAGGTTCATACATCAGGTGCAACGCAGCGAAAGCTACGCAAGTAGTCCGCAAGAAGAAAACAGGAGGCGTATCACTACGCGCTCGTTCTTTAGGCGAATGGTTCCTGCCAAAACGGGCTCTATTCCGAGCATACACGTTTGCAATCACATGCTTCGCATGCTTAGACATCTTTACAGAGCGGATCTTATAGAAAAAATGCGCACCAAAGAACCATTTTATCAAAAAGAGATGCGCAGCGAAGGGCACAGCCAGCGCCATCTGGTGGCACAGTTGGCAAGGTTGCGGGGCAGCAAAACGCGGCACGAACAAAAACGACATAAAAAAACATACAAATTAGCCGAATCCGACCTTTTCTCCCTAAAAAAGGTGCTTTTTATGAAGTTGATGGGAAATGTAAAATGTATTAAGCTTGCAGACAAAGCAACTATTATTTTCTCTCGTCAAGAGCAGGCACTATTTTTTATCGCGGATGCGGAAAGCGCAAACATGAGCTGTAGCTTTGGTAGTGTTGCACTTGATGTATGAAACGGAGTATAGGGACCCTAACTCGAGTAAAACATTTATAGGGTCATTTGTTTAACCTACACCAGCTACACCAGTGTAGAAAGCCTACAATGATTTTTGCTGCACTGGTGTAGCTGGTGTAGGTTGAACAAATGGCCCTAATGGCAGGTTCAATAAAAAGTTAAAAACAAACAATTCAGGGACAGCGGAGGACATAGCTAGCATGGTCAGCACGAAAGCGGTTACCATAATTAGCGACTCCAAATCTGCTGTAAACAATTTTGCGAGGGGCATGATCTCCAAAGTGACTGAGCGAATTTTAAGATATAAAAAAGGCTGGAACCAAAAGGAGGTGGAATTAATATGGGTGCCGGCACGGCCGGCACACTCGGGGAACATATAGTAATAAACGAGGTTATGTCCGCCGAGCAGTGAGCCAGGTTGATTCCCCCAATTTCTCGAGAGATATGCACTTCTCTCATTTCATGACTACTAATAACTTTAAACTAGAAAGGCGGATATATCCTCCACCAGACAAGAAACTAGACAAAAGGCAGGAAGTAATCTGGCGTCGGCTCCAGACGCGTGCCTTCTTCAACCCATCTAAATTAGCGCACATGTACCCCAGCACAATACAATCCAAACTGTAAACACTGCGACGAATAGCAGGATACGATCATATTATTATGGAGCTGCAAAAAAGCGCCGCTACCAGCGGACCTATTACCAGTCCCTCTTTAGAGCGATGGGAGGCTGGCCAGCTCAGACCCGTTAACGCAAGTGGAATCAAAAGGTCGCCGAGAGCAACGGACTTGAGGCCATCTAAGCGTAGCGCCCACAAATCGCTCATTGCTGACAATAAATGTTTTCCAATCCAATATGTTCAAATGATTTTGTTGGATGGTAACATATTGGGTAACAACATTGTAACCAATATGTGTTCTAGGCTACAGTAGATGCTACGGTTCAAAGTTCAAAGTCCATGCTCAAGCTTCATTTCTTGATGGAAGGAAAGAAATGCAATGAACTGAAGGAAAGAAATGAAGGAAAAAGAATCGCACATAGCACCGATCATGCACCAACCCAACTGCCAACTGCCTAGGCAGAAGCACAGAGAAAGAAAGAAAATATATGGCAGAAGTGGTAGAAGTACTGGAGGCGGCTTTTCTTTCGGACTTGTGGAAAAGATGAACGCGAGAGGTAGAGGGTTGGTCTGGCTCTTGGTCCTAGTCCATGATGTGCGGCGACCTTTTCAGTCTGCGGAGCTGAGACCGCGATTGTTCGTGAGGTCTCATTGAGGTGGTTGGAATTCTTGGCAGAGGTATAAAATGTGGTCGAAGTTGGCTCTCGCTGCCTCACAAAGAGAGCATTCGGGTTTTTAATGGCCTGCGAGTCTGGAGCTTTCTCCACATAGTTTGTTGTTCCTTCGGAAGGGGGACGTGTGGGAGATGGACGAGTCTGTGCCCCATGTAGTGGAGCACTGTGGATCTGTGCAAGTGCAGATAAACCGAGAAAGGCGGCCAAAAACGTTTCACTGACGTTCTTGCCAGAACTGGAGCAGTACAATGTGCGCTGGCTTCGCGAGCCACGGAATCCGGCGGAGAGTACCGGGACCATAAAGGCCGAGCACACCTCCGACAGCGGCGCCCACGAACGGACGGAGGAAGTATCCATGATTACTTGTGCTTGCTCGCGCTAGACCCACGCTTTTCGCGCGTGCACCGTCTTTTTTTCTCAACTTATGCAACAAAGGCATGTTGTGTTTTTCTGTGGACACCGCAACCACGCTCATGTTCCTCCTTCCCTTACGGCGTGGTTGCGGTGTCCACAGAAAAACAAGTGAGACAGTTACCGCGCCTTTCCCTTCCTATAAATAAATCGAGATAGAAAGTTAAAAGAAGGAGTGAAGTCCAGTTGCACTTAGGTATTCGCAGAGGTTGGCGGCAACGTTAATCAACTTCTCGTAATCACAATCGCGGTTCCCACCGCAGGCCCACCTTCACACCGTTGTCTAACTGGAGCCGTTGCTGGGCAAGTCCACAACAGGTGACGCGCACATCACAGATCTCAGGTGCAGTGTCAAAGTGAGGGCACCTAGTCAGTCACTGGCAGATCTTTATCACGCCAACGATGACGTACAGATGAGGTCAGAGCCGCCCCTGCCCGAATCCGGCGCACTGGTGAAAAAACTGATTCATTTATAGGAAGGGAAAGGCATGGTACTGTCTCACTTGTTTTCCGTGGACACCTCAACCGCGCCGTTAGGGAAGGTGGGAGTGAAAGTGGAAAGAGGAGCCGTAGTGGAGGGCTACGGAGAATTTCGACCACCTGGGGATCTTTAAAACAGGGTAAAGCAAATCGGTTGAGAGATAGGTACTCCCTCACAGGTCAATTCACCGCAAGAAAAATTGATAGTGGGAGCTTTCCGTAAGCCAGCTTTATTTCCAATGCGAATGAAACAGGATTTTGTATGCGAGAGTTAGACACAAAGGAGGGAGGCGAAATGTCAAGAAATGTCAAGGCCTGCGCAATCTCCATGCATTTCTTGACCGCGCCTAGGAAGTTTTACTCCCCTGGTAATTAAAAACACATGCAAGAATAGGAAGCCGCGAAGGAACTCCGGCTACTGCTTGCGAGCCCAAAACAAAGTGGCGGCCGTCGGGAGTACCAGCAGTCACGTCTAGTTCGCGCTCTAGCCGTAGAAAGCGCCAGCTAGTAAGCGAGGAGAGGTTTAATTAAAATATAATAAATTGGTAGACATAATTAACACTGCTTAGATGAGATAATGGAAAAACATGAACACAGCCGCCATACCAGTGCGTATATTAAGCATCACCATGGTGGAATCTACTTACAAAGCTCGTTTGTCGGTGTAACACTTGCGTCTTGGTTCTTGGGTAACGTGCCGAGAAATGTGATCGAACCGTAGAGAACGTGGGGAAGACGCCTGCTCGTGCAGCTACATCTATCCTTTTCCACATGCACTCGCTCTCTTTGTACAGCTGCTAACGAACCTCGCCAACAACACTTTTGATCAATGGAGTTTCGGTTAAAAAGAAAAAAATTTTTGCGTTGCCATATTTGTCGAATTTCGTAGAAAAATTCGTGAAAACAGGATGAAAAACTTTGTCAGCCGCATAGGCTTATCATCTTTAGATTGTTTCTTGGCAGAGAACACATCAGTAACTCACGCTATCGCGGTGTTTCAGCTGTATTGTCCATGGCCTCTGAGTATATTTAATACCCTGCTTCTCCAAGACCACCTCAATGCACTGCACATAGTGGAATTCTTAGAGTGCTTCATCTAGCTAAACAGTTTTAAGCCTCAAATTATGCACAGAAATGAAATCTGCAGCGCCGATGAAGCAAAGCAAGCCACTTTTCCAGTCCTCCCAAAATTTCAAGATAAGACAATGCGGCTGGGCTTGCTGTCCACTGCTATCTTTCCTACTGACTGATGTCCTGTGGCCAGAAATACTACAATAGAGGAGGCTATACCTTTCCCCACTCCCCACCGATCTCCAGACTCCACTCGAGTGCATGTTTCATCAGTGGGGCTGGCGGTGGTGAGTCAACACATCCCTTACAGTGCAGTTGATTGGGCTTGACTCCCCGCTAGACTTAGCAGCATATATGCCACATTAACCCAGTAACCAGTTTACCTAAGCCCAATTCAACCCAGCCCTGTTGGGTTCATGTAAATTGCGCTTATTTTTTAATTTTTTATTTATTACATATTGCAGGCCTTGAGGCGCAAGCAGGTGTGAATTAAAAAATTGGCAGAGGCTTAGCATGGTTAAGCCCAGAGGGTTGAGAAAGCAATACTCCTTGGCTACGCTTAGGTTCGGCTTGTGGTTCACCTTGGTGGCGCTTTTGAGTTCCCCTTTGTGGTAAAGCAGGTGTCAGACGTGGGTTCTACTTCTCTTTTTCTTCTTCCTCAGCCCACATATAAAGCCCCGCTTTAACCAAGCCGTATGAATGTGGCTTAGTGGCCTATAGGGGTAACGTGAATGCCAGGGTCCTAGCAGGCTGATTCTGACATAACCCTCCCATGTGAAACGAGAGACCCAAGTTGGCAGCTCCTGCCAGCCCACACCCCAGTGTGACGTGGGGTGCGACGTCACAGCGTCACGTGGGCAAGATGTACATGGCTATCGCCGGGCTACACTGAAGGCTCGAAACCTAGAGTAGTATTGCTTTCGCAATAAAAAAATTACAGTGATCAGTAATATCAAAATGCGAAAAAAACAAAGCATAAATAGCAAGAAAGGAAAATGATAATAGCAGAGCATGAGATAATGCTAAACATGGTCATTTATCAGGTCAAGAGACTGTAGGCAGGAGGCTGGCAAGCTGTTCCAATCACTGATGGTGTGCGGAAAGAAAGAGTGTTAAAATAAGCTAGTCTTAGCAAAGTACGGGATTAGAGAAAGAGAGTGGGAGTGTCGGGTTTGTCTGGCGTTTGATAGTATCAGTGGAAGCACCAGTGAAACCACGAGTGAAGTGCCACCACATAGTTATGTTTGACATGTTGTTACATAACTCCAGAGGCAGTTTATAGCCACATTGTAGCGGTCCGTCCCCCATTTTTTAATCATTAGCGTGCCATGGATTCTGTCCAGGATAATGAAAGTGCAGTATTGCAGCGATGATGCCACCTAAATATACAGTCCACGAAGCGTGCCAGGAATGCGACTAAACCGAGGACCACAAAAGAAAGCGAAGTATGCACATGAGCAGAGAGAGTTTGGAATGGTCCTTTGAGACGCCCAACCTAGTAGATGCTTATGAAATCCAGCAGGCGCCTGTGAAATGCCAAAACAGGATTCTCACTCCAGGTCCCTTGGCTGCTAAGGCCAACAGCTTTCACTGATCAATGCACCATGTCAGTAAGTCTAATTCAACTAGTTAATTTTTTGTCCTACAGATGTATGGCAGCCAGTCTCACAGATGCGGTGCGATGTCGCACATAAGCAGTATGCTGCCCCAAGATGCATATGCCAGAAAGGAACATACCATAAGGTATCTTGAGTTTCCCAGAGACATACAGCCCCGGAAAGCGTCACTGAGGATGATTTCTCACCAAGGGTTGTTGAGAAAAGAAAGCAAGAGCCAAGTGACAGGCCTTACTATGCTCCTTACACTTTAGAAACTAGGACAATAAAAAAGATGAAAATTGGGCTCCTGCTTTCGACTCTGTTGCCTTAATCATTGATATAACTGCATGCCTTTGCACTTTTCTGAAATTTGTAGCATAAATGCACACAACTTTATTTTATTAAAGAAACACACAGACTTGGACAAGAACAAAGCAAGAGAAAACAGCAGTGTTAGCCTCCAGGGAGTGATAAATCAAGAGAAATGCTTACAAGACCTACTCATGTGGCTTTTCTAAATAGAAAAAAATGCCGACACAAATGCAGACTTCGTAAAAAACTTGTTACCCAGACCAACTAGTCTGATACATTTATTGAGGAGATCATAGAGCACAATTTTATATACGTGTGTGTGTTCCTTGTAGGTTGTCACAAAGCTTGTGACCATTGTTCACAAAGAATGTGGAGCAGTGTGATACTTGCATGGGAAAGCTAAATTGCTGCTGCAGAAGACAAAATTAGTGAAACTGTAGTAGCAAGCAATTCTGCAAGTTTAGTAATACAGCACATTACTCAGTCACTGCAGTGTAGAGAAATCTATCATAAATTACACCTTTAAAAATTTTGCACACCTTTCAATGCATCTGTATAGTTACATTCCACACTGCACCAAAAAGAAATGAAAGTGTCTAGAGGCAATAAAAAAATGTGTGCTAACATTGCCACTTACAAGCTTTTGCGTTAATAATTTACTTCTGTTGAGGTGCTGCAGCACATCAGTTCCAATGAAATAAAACACACTATGTCTTGTATAGTTCATATGAAATAAGTCATGCAGTACTACAGACCAAATGTATACGATAAAGCCCTAATGTACAGGACATGAAGATGACGCAAGACATATATCTATTAAGTATTCAATAATTGAAAGCGCGATAAACAGGATTATCTTTAACGCAGAATCAAGAATACTTTGCAGCTACGATTGTGACATACTTCTCGCAGCGACATGCTGCCTTCCGGTGTCGTGGCAGTGTACACAACACTGCTTTGAAACTATCCTTTGCCAGCCATAAAATGTGCAGTGCTTTTATCAAAACACTATAATCACTCATTTAAAATAAAAGTACAGTTGGTTTTCACCATGCCTTCAGCATGCCACACGAGGACTGCCACTAGATCTGAGCTAAGTTGCAGCCACTGCAAGACAGCATGGAAAACTAATAGAGGAGATTTAAGGCCACTTTCAAGAAAACATTACGTTCACCTCGTCAAGGTCTTGTTGCACAGTGCACCTGCCAACAGCGCTATCGCTGTCAGCAGGTGCACTGGGCAACAAGACCATCAGTGCTCCAAGAATGCTGTTAGGCGACACACTTGCAGGAACACTTTGTGCACAATTGTAGTTCACTGTGTAATGTGACTTTCGTATACTGTTACACAAAATTTTCAAAGGGATAATGCGGCGTTGAATACTGCGAATAATTCAAAACATCTGGCTTTGATATACTATCCGAGCTCAGCTGCACATATGAAGCAGTTAAGCCTGTTACACACACATAATATATTATCTTATTTTTCTTGACTTCCCTCACTACTTTACTAAGCAAATACGCACTGCTCTGGGCTTAAAAGAAAAGCAGGACATTGGGAAAAAACACTTTTTGGCTGTGATAGTAGAAAGAAGGCGATGATACAGAGCAACATTTTGAAAGGAACTTCCTAATGTGCGCAGCAGCAACTGCCACATATATGAAGCTTTGCCACAATACATGGAAGAAAAGCCACAGAAAAGCCTTAAATAGCTCCCAAGTGGGCCTGTTTCTCTGTAACAGGCGAGATAGAAACAATGGGACAATGTCATCCGAGTGCAAAAATACAAAACAGATCACACTTGCACCTTCACACTTTTAAATGGTATTGAGGCACATGGCACACAGTTCCATTTCTTTCCTTTGGTTGTAATGTCAGCTTGTGGCTTTGGCATTCTATCTTCCATGAGCCATTCACAGCAGTCTGTTAGACGCATCAGTCATATCTAGATGGCACCATTTGCTAGTCACACATCTCGTGATGGCTGCAGGAACCAGAGCTGCCAAGACTTGGCCCAAGCACAGATGATGGCAACAGAACAGCTCACAGAGGTCACCAAGAGAGGCAAAAATGGCATTTTGTTGGCGAGGGGTGTCAGGGGATGCACAATCTCCCCATACACAACCACAACCACTCCCAAGAGAGACAGGCCGACTTGCTCAACCCATGTCAGCAATGCCTCAGGGTGCTTCCTGCAAGCAGTGTCAGGTTAAGTGAGCCACAATCCACACTTCAACTAGAAATGCAGTACATCTGCAGTTGTATGCAGGTATATCAAAATAAGGGAATTTTGAGTACTAATCAAACATGTTTGTTATTCGATTGGTATTAATGTTTGACAAACTGATATTCAAAACTTTTCGCATATTTGAAAATTACCAAGCGCACCAAAAATTTTTGAATTTACTGCAGTTTTTCTACACTGCAAGCTTCACTGCAATGTTTGACTGCATGGACTGTGCAGTGAAGCATCCTCAAAATGCGATGGGGCCTTAGAGGGACACACCCGAATTTGCTATCGAAATCTAATAAACAACATTTCGTGACATTGTTGCCGCATATCCAGCAGCAAAAAATCGAATTATTGCTGAGATATTGCGATAACAAGTAGATTTTTTTTTTTTGTTCCCGCCGGTAGAATTCAAACTGCTTCCACCTTCGAAAACACCACAGAAGCATCCTCAAAATGCGGCAGGACAGTTTGTAAAGGCTGCTACTGCTTCTCACTACGGAAAGGAAATTTCCTTTCCAGAATGCATTCTGGTAAATTAACCAGATGTGATCAAATTAGCTCACATTTTCGACCTCCTTAAAGGTCAAATAAACGAATTCCACTGTGTATATATATATATATTATATGTAGACTTGATCAATGGCAGTGGTGCCTTGGCGATTGCAAATGAGGTCCGAAAAATCGAGCACTCAGTCGCTATCCATCCGAAATTTCAAGTGCTCACATTAATCAGTTATATGGAGCATACAGCAGTACCATGAAAAAGTCAATAATTGAGCATGTACGAAAAATAAGGATTCAGAATTTTCAGTCGCTGACTGTACAAGGAAGCAGCCCTTAGGCAGTAAGGATTTCTCATACAAGGAGTACACAATGATTGATGTTATTTTCTGTATTTCAAAAAGTGGGTAGACATCACAAAGCTGACAACGCCTAGGAAGTCAACAATGAACATAAACTGTCCATGATTACAGTAATGACATGAAGTTTTAATGCAATGCCTTCAACGCTATTCCAGTGCAAGATAGGGATGTAAGTGCAACACTTGCGGGTAGACTGCAACAGCGTTAGTTACCTGGAAACTTCTGTTGACGGAAATCGCCGTCTTGGCCTGATTTCATTCCCGTGTAGCTTGCCAAGGGTGCACACAGCATACACCACATGCAGCAGCACCAGAAGCACTTTTGCAGGCATTTCTGCAACATGAAGGTTATTAATCAGGCATCACAAGACATTCTGTAAAGTACCTCCACAGTGAGACAGATACAAAAATTATATACAAAACAGAACACACACCACTCAGCTTATGTGCAGTCACCCATGTGAACAACTGATGTAGTTTGTATTGCAAGATAACAGGTAACGCCTAACACTCTTAGTACGTATATAGTGTGTAATGAAAATGGCCACACATCGGCACTGGTAGCCTACACCTACCTGCTGCCTGGAAGAACAAAGGGAAGAGAGAGGCGTGGCCAGCTGCTGAGAGTATCACATACACAGCTGCATCAGCAGAGCTGCACAGGGCTAACGGGCTGCAAGTAGAAAGTATTCCGATTTGTCAGCGGGTGCCCACAGAATGAAGAAAGCTTGCAAATGGGAAAATGACTCCTGCACACTGAAGCCTGGACCTAACCAGAATAATTTGTCCATCAAGATAATGATATCTCTAGACAATTAAGAAAGTAGTGAACACGAAAAATTGTCTAGAATGATCTTCATCCATGCGAAATCTGTGAAACTAAGCGTTTCTAGTATATAATATATAACTGAAGTTCACCCACTGCATACTACATATTTAATTACTTCATTGCAGCTCATTGTTGCCAAGACAAACCGTGCTAAGATAACCGGGGGTACAAATCTGAGGACCAAAACTGTCCTGGAGGTTCCAGAAAGACACCCGAAACCGTTTTCCATGCATTAGAAGTAATGATTTGTGATTTCATTTTATATTGAGCACTGGTTATCTGCCGTTACACCTCAAACATCTTTGGGACTAATTTCAATTCCTACCAAGGAAGAGGAGGGAACAACTTTATTTAACGCATTACTAAGCATCAAGAATGTCCTGTGTCAGTGTTACCAAAGCCAACCAATGTCAGTGGACACCCTTTACAGCAGGCCCCCCCTTCAAGAAGATCTGTTCATCTTATCAGAATTCCATCTTAAGAGAAAAGCTTCTCAAAAAAGATATGCGATCATGACAGATGTGCCTTATGTATATACAGTCACACCCACTCAGTGCCATGCAAATATCATTGTTATAACCGAATTATGCCAGAGAAAAAACAACGAAGAAAACATTATAAACTACACATTTAATGAGGACAAGATAGCTTAAAATTTTTATTTCATAGCGGGAAGAAACCCGTAATCTGTAAGCATTGTCTGTTTCAGGGCAATCTGGCCGACATCTTTCTGCAGGGCATCCAACTACTGAACATAGTGCAGTGAAGCTTCTTAGCAAAAACAAAGTCCCACAGGGAGCCGATCATTCTCAAAGCCTCCTGGTGAAACGCAACCTGCAAAGGTTCAGGTTCGTCGTCATCGCTACTCTCACCGTCCTCCATGCCAGTGACTGCTGCGATGATAGCCTTGTCTGTCAGCTCTTCATCTGTTGCGACTGTATTGTTGGCATGTAAAAATTCCTAAAGTCCTGACGCATCGCCGTCACTACCGCTGAATGTGGACTAAAGTTCGGTGATCACTGTGTCGGAAGGAGGTTCGCGACCTTTTGCGTCGCCGGCATCCACAGCGAAGCCCAAATTCCTGAAGCAGTTCATGATGGTGGAGGAACTTACTTCCACCCGTGCTCCAAAAATGAACTGCACTGCCATCAGAAGTGAGATCTGCAAGTCTGGCGCCGGTTAGCGTTCTCGCACAGAAATATCAAGGTTCAGTGCGAGCCTGCTCAGAACACGTCTGCAATACAGTGCCTTGAAGCAATTAATCACACCTGCATCCATAGGAGACAGTGATGTTAGGTGGCATAAAAAAAATTTCCACATGCGAGAGCTTCAGAGAATTTTGTTACACAGTGCAATTATCGAGCCCTAATGTCACCTTCCTGCCTTCACACTGCATCTGCTGATCAAACTCGACCAGATACTCGTGGAAAAGTTCCATGTTTTCCTATTATGACAGTGGAGAACTGGTATCCTCGTGGCACAATGAAAACAGCGGGGATTCTTGGATTTCCCTATGATGAAGGCGGGGCACTTGTTAGCTGCCGTTCATGCTGGTTAGCACACAAAAAAATAGTCACACGCAATTTGCTTTGCTTGCTGCCCTTACAGGGATTGCCTTTGACAGCGTGCATCTTTAACGGTAGCATCTGGAAAAACAGCCGTCTTGTCCCCATTGTAAAAGTCCCCGGTCCACGTATGCTCCTCGGATGCAGGGCAGTGTTTCCTCAAGGCAATTCTGTCTAGCGTTGACCTCAAGCGATTCTGCCTTGCCCACGACTGCTTAGTAGACGATTCTATGTCTCTCCTTGAACCGTTAAATCTAACCACCACCAGGCTGGAAATCAGTGTTGCGAAGGAGGTATGTGAAGTTCTTCGCCTTCTCTGTTAAAATCAGTCCACTAATCGGCAGGTTCACTGCACAGGCATTCAAGAACCACTGGTAGAGCACAGAGCACCTGTTCTACATCTTTGTAAGCCCCGTGTCGAACCCTTTTTAGGTCGCCGTCCATTGCATGGTCAGCACTGGCATCGCTTTCGTTCTGAATCTTGAGTATGTTGCGGATGATTGTCGATACTGTTGGTTGCAACAGGCCGCACCAAGTTGCACACTTTATGCCGTTCTCGAGCTCACATACAATGTTCCGCTAACTTTTAGTGGTGTTCCAGCATCCTTCGTTGCTGTTCATGGAAAATCCAGGGCCAACAAGATCGTGGCAACGGTGATGGCACACTAGGAGAACCACGTTAGAAAGACACGTGCACAAACGCTGCTGCACGCCTGCCACAAAATATGTGCAACTGCGAAGTGTGGGCCTGGACAAAGCAAATAGGGGAGGATAGTGCAGCGCACTCTCAGAAAGGACTGCTCTACCATGCAGAGGCAGAACGTACGCGAGTTGCCTGGGCCACGGGCAGTCTTGAGGGGAGTGCTCAAAGCTCTCCTTCAGAACAGCCGTGCCTAGCAGCACCTTACACCTTCCATCCTCCTCCACGTGAGGAAACGCACCGTCTTCCCCCATGTCTCTGCGGCACGCAAGCTCCCCCGGCAAACCGACCAACTCATTGGCTCGAAGCACTCTGTTCCAATATCTTTTCTTTTCTTTTTTTAGTGTCGCTGCATCGGCATTATCGGCGTCTTTGTGTACGCGCGCACTTTTGTGGTCACCGCATTTCCGCATTTTTGTTGACTTTCAGTGACCATATTTGATTGTTATAACTGATGATATAATATGAAACCATTGTAATAAGCAGTTTATTTTACCATGGAACACATGAAAAACCTGACAGTGCAGCGGCTGCCCATTGTTATATCCAATGTATTGTTAAATCCGATATTGTTATAAGTGGGTTTGACTGTATGTTACTTGTATGTACTAAAAATAAAATAGCCTTCCAGTGAGATTGCTGAGTGTCGTGTTGTGTTGGATTTTATGGCACATAGGCAGCTGAGACCTTTCAGTGAGAGCCCAATTGCGAATAGAGCCTTTATTGCATTACGCATTAAGCAAGCTGAAGACGAAAATGCCATTCGTCTAGTTGTATTTTCCCCCAGTTTTTATATATATGTCCTGCTCTGAACAGATGCCCAAAAGGGCAGCCATGCCTCTCTAGACACAAGGAAACCACAAGCTCTTGCGAAGCATTCTAAAGTGTTACTTGACAACATTTCACACTTGGTTATGCAAGGAATGCATAAGCTCATCACAAGCATTCCACACTAGTACTTATTCCATACTCAACTGTGTTAAATTGGTTAAAATTTTTTTTTAGTCTGTATGTGACACATGGAAGTTGAGGACAACGCAGACAGCTAGGAAACGAAAAATGGTAGGTGTAAGGTTAAAAGTTAGGAAGCGTGCAGAGTAGGTCAAGGAACAAACTCGAATTAACAAACTCGTACAGAGGAGGTGGCACTTTGGAGGGTTACAGTTGGGGTGGCCCTAACACTGGCAGTGATTTGAAAGTGACCTCAATTTCGAGATTGGTATCCACACCCTGGATGCCCCGTCTGCAAGTCCATAAATATAGAAGCTGACATCCATCACCTGCTGTGGGAATGTCCAGCGATCAAGCTGGCCCGGATCAGGCACCTGGTGGCAGCTGGCCTCTCCCCCCATAATCCGCAGTCATATGCTGCTTGGACGCAGGGACCACGTCATCGTTCACTCCAAGACTTCATTGCATCAGCCAACCTTTTTTAATTTATTTGACCGCACCCTTCATCCTTCATAACATTCTTTTTATGCCCTGAGGCAATAAACATAGCAAAAAAAAACAAAAACTTCAGTTAATGACATTCTAGCCGAAGTCAAAAAGATGTGGGTATGGGCAGGGTATGTATGCGAAGGGTCGCTAACTGATGGTCGCTAAGGGTAACAAACTGGATTTCAAGGGAAGGCAAGCATAGTCGGACTTGGCAGAAAACTAGGTGGGCAGATGAGGTTAAGAAATTTGCAAGGATCAAGTAAATGCAGCTAGCACAGGACTAGGTTATTTGGAGGAATACGGGAGAAGTATTTGCCCTGCAGTTGGCATAGTCTGGTTGATGACGATGATGTGACACGTGTGATATGGAAACTGACTCCACCAGTGCTAGCACAATGGTGCCCCACAATTTCTGCACTGGCTTCCCCTCAAGAAAGCACGCTCCTGCAAGACAGCTTCTCTGTAGTGTTTAGCGTAAGTGCAAATAACTTATCATGAAGGGGTGTGTTTTATTGTGCAGAAGCAATACATATCCATTTTTTCCTTTTTGCCTCAACGGTTCCGCGTGGATGCCTTACGAGTGTAATTGCATAGGGTCCCATGGTTTGCAGTTGCTGAGAAAGTTTGACTGAACCACAATAAAAGCTGAACAGCTTGCCCTAAGTGAATTTTTTTTTTACATCAAGTCCTACATAAAACCAACCAAATGGTCTCTCAGTATACCCCTTATCTGAGAATTCATCCTAATCGAGTTCATCGTAATGGGACCCTACTTATATATATATAACGAAAAAGTAGTGTGTGATATTTTGTTCTAGAAGAAGGTACCACAAATTCAATTTATGGAGCTAACCCTTATGTTAAACAGCAACATAACTGAATTTGAAACCATTCACTCGGATGTTTGAGGGGTTGTAGACGAATACTATTTACATTCTAAAATTTAAATGGACTGCAGATGCAAGAAGTTGCTATTGGTTTTCAGAAGTAATAGATTTTTCACGAGACATATGATACTTAAGATCTATTTATTTTACTGTCCTTTGAGCAACTGAACAGAAGCATGGGCCTTTACATAATCTACCCCTTTTCACAATATCATCGCAAAATCATGCATGAAAATCTTAACTAATATCGAAACAATCCCAGACAAATGCTAAAGGTAAACTTCCATGGAAGAGATTTCTAAGTGAGCTCCACAACCATCTCATGCTCCGATTAGTTAAAGGTGTAAAAAATTGCTCACGTGGCCAACAGCACAGGCATGAGCACAGCCTTTTCATGAACGTGCCAGCCAAACAGGAAAGCACTGAGACTGCACAAAACCAAGGCACGAACCAGCAACCAGGGTTCCTGAGGCCTCTTCCATAGGCCCCACAGGGCAGGCTGCAATGGACGACAAAGGTCATCAAATGACCAGTCACTGGTCTGATACACAAATGGCAGAGAGGAAAACTGGGGCATGCGCAACAGCCCACCAAGGCTGTATTATGAACATCATCATCTTTCACCAACGTGCCTCATACACAAGGCTCGTAAACTGAGAAAATTTCTAGGTCATGACAGTTCTGAAATTGTGCGGTGTCGTACAGAGGCACTGCCTGTGGAAGTTGACAGTCTGTCTTCCCACTTTCTATAAAGTTAAAAACAAAGTGCACCAGAGAAAAGTTCACAAGCAGTGACACACACACCATTTGGAAGATGACCGTCAGAACGAAAGTACATGCTGGTGGCACACTGGGCAACAGCACGAAATGAGTGTCCTGCACAAGCCCAGATGTTGGGGAAGCCACGGCTGCAGACTCCTGAGGCACAATATCTGCACAGTAGATGTCAACTTAGGCACCTGTAAAACTATCAACATTCGACCAAGTTAAGTGGCTTTCTGACTGGTTGCACACTTGTGACGCAATGGACATCGTATTCAAGTTAGCGGTAATATTTTTGTAAAATGTGCATGCACTGTCAAGAGTTTACAATGGGATAAAGTTTTCTTGCACTCAGGATCCATTGCCTGAGATCAATTGGTGCAATATGTAATTTGCATTCTGACGATTGGGCTGCATAGATGAATTCCATGCTGCATGCAAACACTGCAATATTAATTTTATTCCCAATTACATTACATTCCATAAACCTTTCACTATAAGCACATGAACATATTGCCAGCCATCTATTACTCCTCCCTGCGTCTATACTAGGACCTTTCTGTGTACTGTATGCACGACACAAACAGCATTTCAATGGCAGTTCTGAAACACAAGAGGCAATGCTAAACCAGTGCATGCCTCTGATTAGGTACCACAATGAGTAAGAGAAGAACAGTTTGCATCTTTAGACGTCATCATGTGCATTAATTTTGTACACTGCTGTTGATGTTGCCAAAGATAAGTACAATTTCATTGTGGAATCCATTCAGAATCATATCGAGCATTTCACAGTCAGTGATTATAATAGGCACTCCAGTGGGACAAACATGATGTCATTGCTTTCTCTTTCATCTTCACGCTGTACTAATCTAATGCACCTACTAAACAAAGTACATTACATCTCTGCCACTTTTCCAACTATACCACACTCCCACACACCCATCAAAGTTTTGTAGCCTTGTTTAGATGCACAAATTCATTTATCAGCATTGCGACATATTATACAGTCGAACCCGGATATATTGAATTTTGGTTATATCGAACTCACGGAATAGCCCCTTGAAAATCCCATGTAAGAGTATAGGAAAGCTGCATCATATATCGAACTCAATTTCACCCGTTGTTCGATATATTGAACTCCGCACCACGCACTGGAAACTGTGCCTTTCCCAAAGACGATCGCATCAGCTTCGGCCGTTTGCCGCGTGACGTTTTCGAGCCACGTGCGGAAGGAATGAGAGGGGACAGTTCGGCTAGGGCAGAGGCACGCCCATTCCCCAAAGGCGCGCGCATTTGCGGTTATCGTTTCCCGCGCGCCAGCACGTGACGTTTGCAAGCCATGTGCGTGAATGAACCAGAGAGAACCGGTGGGAACGTGAGGGGGAAAAACACGATAGAGCGAAGTGCCCATTCTTTTGCCGGCTATCTCTCTCCTTCCTCTTTCCTGGCCTTTGTTCCCAGTAGCAAGCGTTACGCGTACGCCAAGCCAGCTCAGCCCGTTTTCAGACAGAACGTCGGACGCTTTCTGCAGCGTGTGTTGCGAACCCTGTGCACGCGGCGGCAGACGTGGCTATGGCGCCTGCAGAAGTTAAGAAGCGGCAGATCTATCTTTTTTTTTTTTTTTTGTGAGACGTCTATTTTTATCGTCGTGCTGTACGCGCGGCGTAGCGTAAGATATGGTGTTATGAAGCTGCTTTTTTTTTTTTTTTTTTTTGCGGGAGTCGTTTATCCTTGCATGTATGAATAAATGAAAGCACGCGGTTAGCTGCGATCATGACATCGACTTTTATCATTTTTCGCTTCAAACAGCATTTGCAGCTATACTGTATCACGCTTTCCAATGAATTTGTGACAGTGGAATACGCCCGCCCCAAGCGCGGCGTGATAAATCAAACCAGGCTTGTGCAATCAAGCCATCACGGGCAGTCTGCCAAGTTCCCTCCCCGCTGCCCCAGAAGCTATCAAAAGATAAACACGCCTCGACGCAAGCGCTGCGAAGCATCTTGGCACGCTGCCAAGAAATGAGCTGTGGATGAGACAACTGAAACGGAGTGCGACATGCAAGCGAAAACGAAAACGCACAGAAACCTTGTTTTGAGCTGCTGGAACCGCAGAGGGACGCAGTTCCAACAAGTTGGAAATTTTTTGCTCTGTCGCTGTCAGACCGCTTAATCGCTTGCGTGTGAGCGAGCTGGCCTTAACGCATTTTTTTCTCCAAATTCTCCAGTGCAAAAGTGGAGGGTGGGCTCATTATGCGAGTGAGTTGATTACGCGATAAATACGGTATCGTTTTTTCGCATCGTAAGTGCCGTCCCAAGCCAATTTCTGTACATCGAATTATCAATATACCGAACTATTTCGTGATCCCCTTCGAGTTCGATATATCCGGGTTCGACTGTATAACACTATAGAATGGTCCTCCTGATCATTCTATTAATATTCATGACTCACCAACTTTTAAAAGGAAAATTATTGACATATTTTGCTAATCTTTATCTACAGTGTTTTTATTTTCTTCATTTCCTATTTGCTATTTAAAAAATAATGAGCACAAACATAAAATTTTGTACTCTATATTTTACAATGCCAGTACCATATCATTTTCACTAGTTCCATAGTTTCAGTTGGTCACATGCTTCTACTAAATTTTTCCCCTGGTTTGCCTGCTCCATCGTGCAGTGCTCCAAAACAATAAAGCTCATTAAACACTTGTATACCTGAATACTAATATTAAAGAAAGAAGTCAACAAATAGGTGCTCAAAATATTGTACACAGCACTCCATTTTCCAGTTATGAGTATGTAATCGGTAGAGTTTCCCACTATCCACAGCTGCCCTTTCTATACAGCAAGAATAAGCAAGACTATAATGTATTCTCACTCATGCACTCAAGAACATTAATGATTCCTGTTGCCTTGCTGCAACCTGCAACTCCCACAGAATTGTCGCACTTGCCACACTCGCATAAGCTGGCATGCGATGCCATAAAAGTCCGCAGCAGGCATCCTTCCTGACCTGTCAGTGCCAGCATTCTGTCCGCAGCAGCGTACAGCGCCCACCAGTTGGGAGCCCAGTAGGCGTGGCAGAGGCCTCTCTTGAAAGGAAACAGCCGCCTAAGCAGCTGTGCCAAATGGTCCTGCAATAGAGTATTTCTGATCTCAGATAAGCTAGCTCTTCCATAAAATAACAGTTATGCATTCAGTGAATGGGAGCCAAAGTGCTCCTGCTGCGCTGTGGAGTAGACACAAAGAATTCATTTTTCCACTGCACAGGCTGAACACTTCAAGCCATGCAACACTGTAATTATGTCCGCAGAGTAGTGACAAAAGCTAATGCCAAAAGAGCGAGATCATGCATGTAAAAGAATAACACAAGCTTCTTTTTTCAAACATGTTTAAGGACAAGCTGTCTGAAAAATTCATGACACGTGGGCGCAGCTTCTAAATACTGCATGGAGCCATAATTAAATGGATACTAAGAACAAACTTATGTCGGCTTATATCTATTACGTACTACCACATTCGAATAGTAAACCCTCTACTTTCGCAGACAAAATTGGGAAAGGCCACAAATGAAACATGCGTACCACCACCGCAGGCCATTTTCAAAAGTAGACTGCATGAATACTCTTTTCTAACAGAGACCTCTGAGGCTAGGCCAGAATGCCTACCTCTGCCACCCAGCAACCACAGAGTCTGTAACAATCTTGACACCGTCATTCGCGCCACAAGTGTGGGTCGAGTGGTGGAGAATGCTATGGTATATATTGGGTTTTGTGCCGTAGTGGACAGTGTGCGGGGATTCATAATCCCCTGCCCCGTTAGAACGGCCGCGCATAATTAACACACATAATTATGCGCGCTGTTGGCAAGGGCCGCGAGGAGAGGGCACACTGGCCACCGCTCCCAACCTCCTGGTATTCTCGCTGTGACACCGCACGGGTTTCCTTCTCTCTTCCTGGTCTACTTGGGACACCTCCTCTCCCCGACTTGAGGCGAGGAGCGCGTCTGTCGCAACTCCCTGGGCGTCTTTTGACGGTAGAGCGTGCACGCACACATTTACATTTTCTGTCAGGGAGACCGCCGCCTTCACCCTCTTCTCCTAGTGCCGCATGCACTTACCGCCGCGGGCCGTGAGCACGAAGCCGTGCCATGTGAGCAGACTACCTCTCACCTCCTTGCGCGCGCTTCCTCATTAGGTGGTTTTATTTTACCCCCGTACACGAGCGGGGCGTTCACTCGCTACGGTGGTTGTTATTAAGTGCTATTCTCTTGCCGTGTACTCGAGCACAATAAACTGTTCGAGTATGTAACTCGGTGTTTGTCCCCTCTGGCTCGAACCCGCCGCAGTAGCGACTTCTCGCACCGCGGGTTGGGGGTCACAGCTCTGTCTGTTAGGGCTGCATGTCGGGGCTAGAAGGCGACTGTAGCGTCTAGCTTCCCCCCCCCCCCTCGGTGGCACATTCTTGTGAGAATTAATCCCCATAACGGCTCCAAATAATTTCAACTGCCTTGGATTTTTTAACGTGCACTGCCATCAAACAGCACAAAAGTGCCTTGCAAAGCATGGCTACCACGGCAGAGATCAAACTGTGCCACCAGGATCAGCAGTCAAACGCTCTAGCGAGAGAGCCCCAGCAGCATCTTGACAAATCAGTATACATCTTTTGCTGCCAAACAAATGTTAACACAGCCAGAAAAGGCCAAACAATCAAAATTTACTAAGAGCAAAATCTCCAGTGTCCTTTTAGTATTGTACCTTAGTGCCTCAACCATTGTTCATTTCGGCTGACATAACGACTGAAAATGACTAGATACTCCCACATCATATTCCAGTGAACCACTATATGCCCTGTACTCATCTCTATATGACCCATGACGCTAAAATAGAGCATTTTTGATGTTACCAGCTGCCTGCAACAGCAACAAACATCTTCTAATCTTTATTCCGTTAGAGCTCATTCTAAAAGCCATTGAACTAGGCTGCCACTGGCAAATGTTAGCCCTTGTTTCACAGAGATTATCCAACAGCCATTAGCAAGCAGTGATAAACACTCAGCGAGAGAAAGCATAGTGAATACCTTGCTCAAGAATGGCCACAGTGAAACACCAAAGACTAGCAGCACAGTTCCACCCAGACTGAAGAAACGAATGGGCTGGAACCTCCACAGCAAAGATTTAGGAGCTGCACAAATGCATTTGCAGACACTGCATAAACAACCACAAGCAATACGGACATACACAGCATGATTTGGTTTGGTTTGGTTTGGTTTATGGGGTTTAACTTCCCAAAGCGACTGAAGCAATGAGAGATGCCGTAGTGGAGAGCTCCAGAAAATTTGACCACCAGGGGGTTCTTTAATGTGCACTGACATCGCGCAGCACACAGGCGCCTTTGGTTTTCGCCTCCATCAAAAAGCGGCCGCCGCGGCCGGGATTCAATCCAGCATCCTTGGACACAGCAGTCAAACACCCTAACCACTGCACAACCATGGCGGGAACAGCACAATTTCAGTGCAGATACCTGCGCATGCTGCTACCAAGATCAAACAAGGGCAAGGTCATGCAGAATGCAAACCTGAGGTACATTTTCCCTTGCTATACACATTCTTATAACATTTTAGTAAATGTGTTACCACTAAGGGACATCTGGCTTTGAGCAGTTGCACTATCGATAATACTTTTTTTGACCAAATTATTAAAAATTTCATGCACATCAGCATTGATCATTAAAATTAGCAACCATTATTTCATTTCATGTCAAAATCATGGTCTATGCAACATTTCACAAACAATGCTTACCCTTGCCACTGGGCTCAGAAAAGCAGTAGTTTCGCAGCAGGTATACAAAAAATACTGGTGCCACATAAAGGTAGATGTGCTTCAGATTCAACAGCACAGTGAACCACAGGGCGGCCTCAATGCAGCGACCCTGAAAAGGAGCAGGCATGCAGGCTTTTACTACAATAGTGTGCTTTAGCAAGCACTGAACTCTGCTTGAGTAAGCAAGTGACTGAAGCATTAAACAAATGCACCGTGAATGACAGATTAAAGATAGTGGGTGGAGAAGGAGGTTCGATAGCATTCATAAAGCAAATCCATTCCTCTCATGCCATGCATCAAAAAGGTTCTCAAATAAATTTTCATGTTACAGATTCTTCAAACATGACTTACTTCATGAACCTTTTGTTACGAGTCTGACAGAGCACAAATTAAAATAAATCACACCAAAAGTATAAAGGGCTGATGAAGATACAAAAAATGCAAAGACAAGGGGCAAGAACAGAAAAGAGCACAAATCAGCCTCCTCAAGATTATCATCATCATCATCAGCCTGACTATACCCACTGCAGGGCGAAGGCCTCTCCCATATTTCTCCAATTAACCCGGTTCTGTGCTAGCTGCATCCACTTGACCCCTGCGAACTTCTCAACCTCATCCGCCCACCTAACTTTCTGCCGCCCCCTGCTACGCTTTCCTTCCCTTGGAATCCAATTTGTTACCCTAAGCAACCATCGGTTATCCTCTCTTTGCACTACATGTCCTGCCCATGCCCATTTCTTCTTCTTAATTTCCACTAGAATGTCGGTAACTTGAGTTATTTCTCTGACCCACTCTGCACGCTTCCTATCTCTCAATGTTACCCCTACCATTTTTCGTTACATAGCCCTCTGAGTTGTCCTCAACTTAAGTAGAACCCTCTTGGTTAGCCTCCATGTTTCAGCCCCACAGGTGAGTACAGGTAAGATGCAACTATTTTATACTTTCCTCTTGAGCGATACCGGTAAGCTGCTAGTAATAATCTGCGAGTGCTTGCCAAATGCGCTCCATCCCAATCTTATTCTTCTTGTTATTTCCTTTTTATGGTCCGGATCTGCGGTGACTACCTGTCCTAAGTAGACATATTCGCCTACTACTTCCAGTACTTCGCTACCTAATGTAAACTGCTGCTTCTTCCCGAGGTTGTTGAACATTACCTTAGTCTTCTGCATATTGATTTTCAAGTCTACCTTTCTACTTTTCCTGTCTAGGTCATCAATCATTATTTGCAGTTCATCCCCCGAGTTGCTTAGCAAGGCAATGTCATCAGCTAATCGCAGATTACTGAGGTATTCTCCATCTACCTTTACCCCTAACTGCTCCCATTCCAAGTCTCCGAATACTTCCTCTAAGCAAGCTGTGAATAGTACTGGGGAGATCGTGTCTCCTTGCCTAACACCTTTCTTTATGGGAATTTTGTTACTTTCTTTATGCAGAAATATGGTTGCTGTCAGCCACTATATATATCTTCCAGCACTTTCATGTATGGCTCGTCTACCCCCTGATTTCGAAATGCCTGCATCACCACCGAGGTTTCAACTGAGTCAAATGCTTTTTCGTAATCAATGAATGCTATGTATAAGGGCTTGTTATATTTCGAGCATTTTTCTATCCCCTGGTTGATGGTATGAATATGATTGATAGTAGAGTACCGTTTCCGAAAACCTGCTTGATCCTTTGCTTGATTGAAGTCTAAGGTTGTCCTGATTCTATTAGAGATTACCTTAGTAAATACCTTATACGTAACAGACAGTAAGCTGATTGGTCTGTAATTTTTAAGGTCCTTAGAGTCCCCATTCTTATGAATGAGGATAATGTTTGCATTCTTGTTCCGGTACCGTCGATGACACCAGGCACTGCGTATACAGGGTGGCCAGTTTTTCTAGCATGATATACCCCCGTCCTTCAATAAATCTGTAGTTATCTGGTCCTCTCCAGCTGATTTACTTTTTTTCATAGTTTCTAATGCTTTCTTGACCTCGTCCTTCGTCACTGGTAGAACGTCGGACTGTTTTTCCCTACCGCCAATCTCATTACGGTCCTGACTACTTTGGCTACTGTAGAGATCAGTATGAAACTCCTCAGCTACTTTGACTATCTTGTCCATACTCGTGATGACGTTGCCCGCCTTGTCCCTTATCGCATACATCTGGTTTTTGCCTATGCCCAATTTCTTTTTTACCGCTTTAAGGCTTCCCCCATTGTTTGCAGCATGCTCAATTTTCTCCATGTTATACTTCCTTATATCAGCCACCTTGCGCTTATTGATTAGTCCTCAAGATATCCATCCTCTTATCTCAGAGCCATTTTTAAGGAGGCCAAAGGTATTATCACCCAGATGGTTAAGCGTTATCTCTATGATATCTGTGTTTCAGAGAAATGAAATGTACAGACTAAATATACTGACAAGAATAGTGGAAGTGCATGATATATGAATCATAATACTGCATAACAGAGGTTAGGACAAATGTAACATGCACTCCCACATTAATGCATGAAGAGGCTGCAAGAACAACTCATCATAGCTAATGAAATGGGATCATTTAAGTCTACATTAGCAATGGAAACATCACTTACAATACTGACAGTGCCGTATCAGAGTGTTAATAATTTTTCATAGCAGATGTGACAACGCGTGCTTGGGTATGAGTTATAAGTTTATAACTGTATTTATATTCAAGCACAAAATGAAAGTAGGGCACATCGTGTGAGTGAAAACACCAATTAAAGGATAAAACAGCCTATTAAACACCTGTCCAAAACTGCTCCTTTATTAGCATTACCACATTCCTCGAAAGCTTTTAAAGTTCTGAAGTTATTTTTTCTGTGGCCCGATTTGTGACTCATAGTTACTAAGTGGTAAAATGGGATAGTGACGGACTCTACATTCAGTTAAGGGAGGCTGACAGTTACTTTAAAAGTATAATTTTGATGGCACAATTCCAGTTATGATTTTTGGGATGATATGAATTTGTGTCATTCACACACACTGAAGCCCATTTTGTACATTGTACAGAATTACAGATGTTCTGAACACTCACCAGCATCACTACAATGCTATGAATGTGCGAGCTGCAACAGCATCTTTGATCACAGTAAGTGTAGTCCGCACAGACACCTTTTTAATGCTGAGGTATCACTACCTGCATTCTTAGATTTCGTCAAGGTGGCTGCGAAGCCTTCTTCAATCAACCGCTCAAAAGAAAAAAGCTTGATGGCGGTAAGTTTTGAACCAGGCTGAGGTGAAGAGATCAGCTTTGCTGGCCACTGAATTAGACCACTGCCCCACCTCAGTAGACAGTTTCTTCACATGCTAAGCTGCCAGTATTTAACGTTGTGCTTCAGATGTCACAGTCTTCATCTTCTCTAACAGAGTAGCACTAATGACCTTAAGTATAGGTTTTCTTGATTCTAATAAAAGCTAAAAGTACCCATTAAATACTACGCTAAACACGGCAAAGCCTCCTTCATCCCAATTAAATCCAGAAGCACCCATTAAATACTTAGCTTATTGTATCTCATAATGCAGCCTTCATTTTCCCTGCATTTGTTTGCCCTTTAGCTTAATGAAGGCTTAGAATCTAGTGGCCTCGATGTCTTGGGGCTTACCTGGAAGAGACGTGCCACGGAAAGAAGGAGTATCCCATGAAGAAAGCCATTGTACTGGAAGTGCACGTGGTCGACAAGCAGTAGTCCAGGATTCCAAAGAAACAGCATTGATAGCACGGTGGTCTTGTCCAACCAAGGGTCGTCCTTCCGGCCAGAGGAATAGGCTTCCTTCGTAGGTGACACCAGCCCTTGCCATCTGCAGCCGTCAAACATGCTGTTACAGTTGTAACTTCTCTCTCTCTCACACACACACACACACGCATACACATGTATATATCTACACATATATAGTATATATATACCATATATAATTTTTCTGAGGATTAAGTGCCTCTCTCATAAAGCAACTTGCAATTCGCACAATGGACAGGTGGGGCCCATGCATTTTCGCTACATTCACACAGACAGTAATGTGAACAAAACCTCGACTACCCAAACCATATATTTTGATGGCAGGACACTTGCCAAAGACAGTTCAAACTATTTTTACGCAATATTATGCTAATATTACTTGCACTGTGCTGAGTGAACTACACACTCAGCGGGAGCTGTGCGCAATGTGCATTTTATGCAGCTGTATACACTGTACACGACTCCGCCCAATTTTCATCACAACAGGTAAGTGCCTTACATGCTTTGTGCCAGTCCATTCGAACCACTGATGTCACTGTGCAACACTTTACTCGCACTATGTCACCTCCCCTAAGATTGTCGAAGCTCTCCCTTCTTGCAGAGAATCCATCTAACCCACCTGCCCCGTGCCAATGTGGTCATAAAATGAGTGATGCAACCACACAGTGCAAAGCGTACGTTGCCAAGTCCTCCCTTCCCCTTACGAAAATCCCATTGTGGTTGTTGCATGGTCAGTGAAGCAAGTATGTGAGGCGAACCATCAACCATTATGTAACCTGTGAGCCTGCTCCGCTGTGAGCACAGCAGCACCATCCAACACTGCCTCCAATGGAGCACAATGAGAAACAGTGCCCATGAGGTTGCATGTAACTCTGTGGCAAGGATACAGGCATCAGTGCTACCTGAAAGAGTGCAGCACCTCTCAGCCATTTGCATGTAGACGTAAAGTAGCAATTTATTTAGATGAGTTATAGTATGAGATAGTTATAGCATGCCTTCACACAGCTTATTTTCCATGAGGCTCTTCAAACTGCACATTTTTATTTAATATACAGTAAAACCTCGTTACAACAGACACTCAAGGGACCCAAAAAGATGTCTCTTGTAACCAAGGTCTCTTGTAACCAAAGAATTCCTACTAACCCGTATGTGCGGCAGTTTAGATTGCCTTAATTAATTTTGTTCCATATCAGTGTCCCGTTGCACTATTCCAGGAACCAAGAAGGAGTGCCTCCTCTTGACTGGAAAGTCAGAATGTCCTTATTCAGCCACTGTCATTACAATCCTGTGTGACTGAAACAATAAGGACATTTTGACTTCCCAGTCAAGAGGAGGCCCTTCTTCTCAGTTCCTGACATATTGCAACAAAAAAAGGACACTGATATGGAACAGAATTTAGTTAAGGGAATCTAAACTGCCGGAAACTAAAATAGAGATGCCGGAAAAGAGTAGATTGTAACCGTCCATGGAACGAGCCTTTGTAAGCCGTAAGAAACGGGCGTGGAACAAAAACTAGAAGACGCCGGCCACAAGCGTGCCATCGGGACCTGCGTTAGAGCCAGTGCCAGACTTGCTAGATGTTGTTGTTGTGGCTGTAGGAAGAAGGAAAAGAAAATGCACGGGCCTGCTACTGGCTCTGTACCTCCACCGCCTCATGCGGACAGACGAGAAACTAGAGAAGAGAGAAAAAGAAGAGGGAGAGAAAGACGCTCAGCGTAACAACAGCCGTCGTCCACCCCCGAAGCAGTGGCAAAGTGCAATGATGGCCTACAAAGATAAAAATTCGGTGGAGCAAGCGGCGTCGACCTACGTGCCAGCCCCGTAGGGCCAGGAACAGCCACCCTTCACCTCCTCCTCTTTGTTAGATGTGCAGGGAACATCAACCACGCTGCCCAAAGACGACACCGCGGGTTCAAATTATAGCGCGAATTGCATCTCAGATCACGGTACTCTTTGAGTTGAAGTCACCGCCGCGTACTACTTTATGGAGTGGTCGGCGCAGTCCGTTCGGTCGGGAAAGTCCGCGAACCAACGAGAGTTTTACCTCGGCGTTAGCGCGGAATGAGATGCCGGTACAGAGTTCGTGATTGTGGACATTAAAGTGTTAAGCAATTTTATCGTGCACACGAAACGCGGAAACTGCGGTGAGATCGCGAAGACGTGAGCGGTCAACCGCTGGAGGGTCGCAACGGATCTCAACTGTAGCTAAGCTCGCCGATCGCTTTTGCGCTGGCCACTGCCCGCTGCCGGCGCGATTATTCCTGCATTTTTTTCGTGTACTACTCTCCACATATTTTACTGAGTACCCAACTTACGTACATATTGATTCTCCTATTGTGGCAGCTCAGCCATGCGCTGGCGTCAAAATAATATATTGCGCCTCACCTTGGGGCGCGGCCGCAGTAGGAGCCGCGCGGTCAGCGCACATGCACACATGCACGCACGCACGCACACACACAAAATTTGCATGAATAACAATACTTGCTGTGCGCCAGCTTAAAATGAAAATGCACTGCAGAATATATCGTGTCATTTTCCCTGACTTCGCGAAATTTTTGGTGGTTTTCCTGACATTTCCCCCATTTTTCCCGATGCATGAAATTTCTCTGACAATTCCCGGTTTTCCCGCCTTTCCCGGTTGCTAGACACCCCGAGTTAACTAACAAACTTTATTCAAATTTGCACACTGATATCAAAAGAGCAGCCAGAAGCAATAACATTTTAAGTCATCTGAGCCTTCCCTCCTTATTTTGAACATAGGTTTGGTTTTTGTTTATGAGGTTGAATGTCCCAGAGCAACTCAGGATATGAGGGAAACTGCAGTGGAGGGCTTCAGAAATTTCGACCACCTGGAGTTTTTTAACGTGCGCTGACACTGCACAGCAAACAGGCGCCACGTTTCTCCCCCAAGCAGCTAAAATAGAGGTTCTATAGCTTTAAGAATCAGTAGCAAAGAAACAGTCCAAGATGAATCATGCTGACATATTAGAATTAGACTACACTTGCTATTGCATTTTAAAAACCTTGTAAGCATTATAATTCTTGCAAGAAGCTAGGTCACACATGTTCTGTAATCTACAAGGCACATCAGCACTCTTCTCTAAAAAATCTAAGATATAATCAGTAATTGTTCATAGCCATCTTATATTTAAATTGTGGGGCTGTTATATTTCCTATATGTGGGACTATTTGGAATTTTGCAAAAATATGGATTGTGGATTTCAACCTTTTCAATCTAGAGAGAATATACTGCAACACTCTTTCATGAACTTCACATTATGAAATCCATAGTTGCATTAAGTTACAAAACAGCATGTGCTGTTGAAATTCAGTCAAGTAATAACACACTTTCCTCTGCCATCTTTATACACTAAAGAGCACAAGCAAAGAACTATAACTGTAACATTCCAACTTGTCACAAAGGTGAGTGCTAGCATGTGCTTGTTGAAAAATAGAAAACATTCGCTCTCAACAGTGGTAAAAGAAGGCATAATTTTTCTTTGTCAGTAAAGGATCTCATTAAAGGAGTTCTGCGACATAATTTGTGCACATTGTTTTGCCTGTTTGTTGCAACTGTTGAGCTATTGTGATGTTACTACCATTGGTCGTAACGTGCATATTCGGCATTTAATAATTTACTTTGCTCAAGAAGCAAAATCGTACTGATGGTGTCGACACATAGGGGTGGTTCTCTGCAGCGTATATGACGTCAACAGGTGTGCGCTTGACAATTGAATAAATAGCAAATACACTGCATATTGTGTCCTTAGGAAAAATTTGTCAGGTTGTTGTATTCTATATTAAAGGGACAGAACACTGCCCAAAATATGTCATGAGATTATGGTGGAAATGAAAAGATCTTTCCTCATATAGTACACATCGAGCACTACAATATCGAAGAAAAGAGACTTTATAATTTTAATTTGCCATTGAAAATCACATAAAAACAACTGAGGCGCTATCTGGCGGAGAAACCCTATACCCTATAACTTTCGGTGTAGTCCCCCACGTGACTACATGTCAGCAAAATATTGCCGATTATCGCAAGTGTACACTTCTTTTCTCTTCTGGGAGTGCTTGTCATAATTCATTATATTTTGCGCTCTCTCCACTGCGTCCTTAAATAAAAACCACCCCTCCTTTTGCATCGTGAAAGGCATACTTTCGAGTTTTGCCACTAGATGGCGCCACAGTGTTTGGAATTCCGTGAATGAAGCAATGATAGTACCCAGTAAAATTTTCGTCGATGAGGCGTACGTTATTGTTCCGTAACAGCCTTGAGTGTGAAACTGAAAAGGGCGTTACTCTAAGCAAAAAAAAAAAAGTCGAATTACTGCCTGGAGAGTGAAATTTATATTTATTTTCGGTACATCTTTTTTGTTGACCACCAGACATCATTGCAGTCGCTGCTCATGGTTTCCAGCATAGGACTACATAAAAACGGGCGCATGCTCTGATCGAAAAATTCTCAAAATTTTCTAGTGTTTCTACCAAAACAGTTATGGAATCGAACACTTTAGACATCAATCTTCCCATTGCGCCGAAAAAAGACAGACCTAAATTCCAGTGCTCTGTCCCTTTAAGTAAATGAATTCAACATGTTTGCTTACACAAAGGCACTGCGGAGCAAGTGACACAAAAAGTACCAACAGAGGCGCTGGTTACTACTTTGCATCACAGCTTTCACTGCTTAGAATTCAACGACCTTGCTATTGTAGGATGCCTGCAGATAGAGAGAAAGGCGCGGTCAAGGCGCAAGCTCACGAGAAAAGCACAATAGTTGGGGGTGCATGGTGAAAAAGGAATGTCTCCTTCCTCTGCCTGCTCCTGGTCTCTGTTCCTCACTATATTTCTGCGAGGCACCACGGAACAGATCTCTTCCAAGTTTAGCAAAAATGTGTTATGGCGACTGGGAAACCGTGAGAAGACATCTTCCGCAACATTGTAGTACAGTAGTTGTAGTGACGTGCTCATGTAGGCTGTTTCAATTGGTGCAGCATGTGTCGTGATTGGGCGAGTGAAATGGGAAAGCAAAAGGCCGGGAAAATTGAGTTGAGGGCAATTTTTGGTTTACTTATATTTTGAAAATTAATTCCTTAATAACTGTGGCTCTAGTGCACTAATTTCTGTAATTCTTTTTGATTCGGTAACTGTGTGACATTAATAATTCATCTAAAGCATAGCAGACAAACGTGGCAGAGCCCCTTTAACAAAAAACACTCATTTTCTTTATGAAATGTACTGCTATGTTAAAAAGTATGCTATTTTGTTGTAATAGAATACTGTGAAAACTTTTACTTCGCTCAGCATGACATTTTTTTATTATTGAGATATTTGCAAAGAACATCCCCTCTTGGTTATTAATTTGGTTAGTTGGTCACATATCAGTTGATGCTTATTCCAGTTGACTGCTAGCTTTTGTGCAGCCTGATCCATGCAAAGACGCACACATTTTACACTTCTTTGTTATACCTCTGCCACACGAACACTTCCTATCCTCACCGAACTCGATCTGCATTGAGGATGTCAAGAAGGACTGAAGCATCCGGTACTACACAGGCGTTTTCAATGAGCATTGAGAAATTTCCTTCATGTGTGCTAGGTGACGCTCTTCTGCCGACAGCTAAAGCACGGTGGTCTGTCGTTTGCCGTTGGTCGCAATGAGTCTAAAAAAGAAATGCGAGATTGGGGGTAATGACTGCGCGATTTCAGAGTACACGGCAGCATTTCGCTTTTGAAGCGTCAGGTAGCTGCAGTTTCTCTTTAGCTTCACAGTTCCTGCGCCGACGTGACGCCATCTTTACAAGCGGTGGACCGTGGTGTAGAGATTATAAAATTTTACTATAAACAAGCTTAAAGCTCTAAGAATGTCTAACAATGTTTTAAAGATGTTCTATTATGCCTTTTAATACATTAATATGTTATTTGCCGTTCTATCGCACTTATTTGTTTTCAAATTTGGGCGCTTGCTGATGACAAGGATGTCGACGACCGCTTTCGAGTGTGCTTTAAATCTCAAGAGCGATTGAGGTAAGTCAAGCAGGCTTGAGCTCGACTGCACTTGCTCGACTGCACTTGAAAGTTGCCGCGTGACAATCTCGATCTGCATCGAGTTGAATGCAGATTGAGTTCAATGAGGATCGAAAGTGTTCGTATAACAGGGGTACTACTGCTACCTAGGTAAATTATTTTGTGCAGTTATACTGCATGAGCCCCTTCGTCCCCCGTATGTACTAAATGCATGTTTTAAAGTAAATAATTTGCGTTAAGGCTCGTATGCAAACGTTAGAGCACCCATACTTAGTAGGAAAAAACAAAGGCTGGCATTCCGTAACGTTTTTGGCCATAATGATGGATGTAGTTCTGAAGCAGGTGGCACAAAAGAACTGAAATATAGCCTATTGTTTTCTTTCTTCTCCTTCGTACTTCGAAATTAATCTGCAGTCCTCTACTATGAAGAACCACCCTTCTTCCTTTTAGTTCCTCCTCCGTACCCTCTCTCAGGACGGGGTCGGTTCTTATGTTTGCCGCGAGAGACTCTCTACGTAAAAAAACCCTAGAGTTACTGTATATGCTACCAAAGGTATACAGTAACTCTACAACGCTCCATCTCACTACCAAATAATTGTACGAGCGCGAACATCAAACTAGAAAAGGCAGTTTGGCATGAAAGGACGCAATGGAAAGTGCACTTACACCCAAACAGCATAAACGAGAACCAGGTCGGATGCAATGACTGTGAGCCTTTGAAAGTAGATGGTCAATGAGCTAGCATAGTTGAGGTTCTCCAGCTTCAACATACCGGGATCCACGAACTTTGCGGCAAGCGATAACAAGTATTCAAACCATGCGAAAAACGGCGGGTAATCCAATGTCCATTCAGACGTTATCTGAAAAAAAAAAAAAAATAAAAATAAAAAAAATAAAATAAAAGTACGTTATTCGTAATTATTGTCTCACTTAAGGAAAGACGGAATTTGTTAAAATTTTCAGGTAAAAGCATTATTCAGCATAAACTCAGGCGGGACTAGATAGTACACTTAAACATATCGCTGAAGAAGTGCATGTTAAAAAAGAGAGCGAAAAAAAAGAAAAAAAGACTGGAAGGAAAGTTCGAATACCTCGAAATACCACTTCGACGTGGGTAGGGAGTGAGTGATTGCCAGCCAGTTTCGGTGCACCTCGAAGTCAGTGGATCGACTGAAATAGTATTTTGGAAGTCATTTTTAAGAATCACCTGCAAATAGGTTAGCGTGTGGTTTCGAAAACCGAGTGCAGATATATTATACGCGAGCGCCGGCAAAAGAATTTTAGCAATATTTCCACAGCGCTCGTTGGGCAATTGGAATCAGCTCGCTGGTACTTACTAAGCAGTGATGAACAGCAGCTTGATGCAGGTCACTGAGATAGCGATACTCAGGAAATTAGACATAGCCGCTGAGTGCGACAGCTTTGCTTAACTAGCTAAACGGCTAAACGCTGCACACGTGTTCCCAGCTGTGCAGACAACAAATTTACGCAAGTTGCGAAAATCCCCCTAGCTTGGTCCTTGGTGACTATGAGAAACCAAGTGGCGAAACGCGAAACCGCGTTCATTGCAAATGCAGAGCATGCAGAACCGAGCACGTAATGATCTGTAATTATCACAAGAAAATAAGTTATTTGAATGACAACATAAAATTTTTAATGCATAATATATATTTTTATGCCACAAACATTGTTTTATTTTAGTGCCGCCCCCTGCAGCATTGTCACAACTGTCATGTGAATCTAGTAGCACTACCGCTTTTAGCGCCACTGTATATAGTGCGGTTTATTAATTTATCAACTCTCTTCGCAGGGCCGGCGTTGCTGCGACCCGGTTGGAATAAGCTAGAAGCTTGGTGCAACCGGGTGAAAATAAGCAAACCGTTATTGCAACCCATGGATTGGCTTGGCTTTGTTTATTATTTTCGGATGGCCGGCGTTGCTGCGACCCGGTTGGAATAAGCTAGAAGCTTGGTGCAACCGGGTGAAAATAAGCAAATCGTTATTGCAACCCATGGATTGGCTTGGCTTTGTTTATTATTTTCGGATTGGTGTTTTTGCAGGAAAGCCCAAGGCAGATCACGTGTCGTGTGTTTGTAAACGACGTTTGGAATGTGTGGTCGTGTGAATCGCGATTTTTGCGCCGTGCACATTTCGTGCCTCAGTGCTCATCTTGCAGTTTCCTCATGGATTACGTTAGTAATGACAGAGGCGATAGACGCATTAGAGGCTTCGTGCATCCACGGAAGTTGAAAGAGTGCTCCTACCTGCGGACCCCGTTGGTCTCTCCGTTCATTCTGCAACAAATCATATTTGCGTGTTGCCTTACGAACAGGGCGTCTTGGATTTATTTTTGAAGCATGAATGGTGCACAGTGTGGCATAGTAGAAACCAAGAGCGTATGTAAAAGGCCTGTGTATGGGGATCGTGATTTGGTTTGTGCTGCCATGGAAGAAGAATATTCTCAATGTGTAGGTGGTCTTGGCTTTCGTTTTGAAGGTTGCGGTGTTTATGTAATCACCGTATGTGATCGCTTGGCTGATTCTGGAAGGGTGTTTATGTCCTCTTTCTTTTGCAATGCCGGGCACTCCAGATAAAACGGGTCTTTTCGAAGCTGCTAGCCGTTTTCCCAAAACTGCCTTAGCGAAAGGACACTTCTATTTCGCGTTATTCATGAGGTGTGCACGTTCGCGTAGTGTGCAAGAGTGCGTAAAAAATATTTAGCATTCACCCGTTCCTACGTTCCCTGAATCGCACAGGGTATAGGCACTAATATGGAGCCGAAATGGTGCATTTCGCCCTCAATATATCCCAATATTAACTTCGAAAAAAATATCCAGCAGGTTCGGTACTCGATTTTCTTTTACCGCTTTTCCCAAGTTGCGTCGCCTGTTTGCACGCATTTTTCACGTTGCCCGCATTCTGCTGAAGCTGCCTGAATTGAACAAACCTCTATCCACTAGTTTGATCCAAGGCTTTCTGACCGACCGCGCGCGGTTTGTTACTGCTAATACCCAGTCCTCTTTCTCAAAGTTTTCTTTCAGCTATGTGTTCCACAAAGCACTGTCCCTTACTCTTAACGATCTCCCTTCAGTAACTTCTACCATCCACATTTTAGTTGATGACTGTGTACTTCGCTGCTCTGTAACCAACTTGTCCGACGCTTCTGCCTTATATCAATATCTAATTCGCATACAATAGTGATGTGCTATGTGGCCTCCGTCCCTGAGAAGCTTTAAACTGTTGATTTCTTCTCACCACTGCCAAAACAACACATCCTACTTACAAAATTAACACTAGTATTACTTTTTCAAAGAATTTGTTTAAGTACCTTGGTGTTCACCTCACTAATGGCTTAACATTGTCTTGCCTTGTAAGCCATGTAACTAATTACTCTAATAGAACTGTTGGATACCTCTATCGTAACCTACCCATGGCTGGCACCTTCTTGTGTAAAATTACTAGATTACAAAACCCTTGTGTGATCACAACTTTAATATACCAATCATATAGTTGATCCACACTACTGTAACTTTACTGAACCTTATGAGCCTGTTTAAAACCATGCCACCAGTTTCATTCTCTCGAATACTCCTTCAGCATCTCTGCCATGAAATCTCTGTTACAGTCTCTGTTCTAGTCACTGTACTTCATGCCCCTGCCTTTATCACAAGCTTTTCATACAAGACCTCATGGCAGTCGTCTCGGCTAACCTGTGTATAGAACACCTCGCACAGGTCATCGTAAAAGTGGCGTTTCACCGCATGCCCGCACAACTACATTTCATGAGTCATTTTTCGCAAGCACTGTTCACAACTGGAATCATCCGTCATCAGTGATCCTGTAAGCTTCAATACTGCCATCGAAGAACCTGTCTAATCATAGCCATGTATACCACCAGCCTGTCGCCATTTATCATTGTAAAGTCTTGCATTAGGACCTCTGAGGTATCAATAAACACATAAATAAAAGCATGGTTGATAAAGATTCCTTACAATATGGGAACTGTGATTATGTTCGGCAGGAATATATATATATGTAACTGGATCATGTTGAACAGTGTTAAGCTTGAGCTTGGCACAATTGTCTTTCCTGTGATATTGAACTTAGAAATTAGGATAATGAGTGATAACACTGACATGGTGGCTTGCCTTTGGAACTTAGAATGAACTTAGAATTTAGAATTTGATTACAGTATTCCTTTCTTTGCATTCATCCTAAATGCAGGGGTGGAAGTGCTGCTCCATTTGCTTCATTCTGCTCCAGCCTGCTTTCCCTGCTCCAAAATTGCTCCAATTCGACTGCATCAATGTTCTGACATTAAATTTAGTGGAGCACGGTTTTGCCGCAGAGTGGGCCATTACTGGTATTGACAGCAAGAACCGCAATCCGAGAAAATTAAGTTAAGCGACTATGAGAAGCGCAGCTGGGCAATGGTCTGTTATGAGTTCTGTATACAGGGTATGTGGTTGGTGTAGTCAAAACGATGGCAGCACACCGGTAGCAGAGGTGTAATGCATCTCACCCGAGCCTAATATGTATAAAATTTTAATATACTAGAAAAGTATGCAGCATAATGTTTGCTTATAAGCAAATTTGAGGAATTCGTTACGGAAAATGTTCTGTGCTCTTGATATAGCACCTACTTCCGGCCTTTTGAATCGCCTGTGGTGAGGGAAATGAGATCAGCGAGTGAAGCAGGCGCACCAGACTACTACGAGGTAGCGAAGCACTGGAAGTGGTAGACGAATATGTTTACTTAGGACAGGTAGTAACCGCAGATCTAGATCATGAAAGGGAAATAACTAGAAGAATAAGATTGGGATGGAGTGCATTTGGTAAGTATTCTGAGATTATGACTAGTATCTTAGCGGTATTGCTCAAGAGGAAGGTATACAGCAGTTGCATCTTACACTTACTCATCTATGGAGCTGAAACATGGAGGCTAACGAAAAGGGTTCTATTTAAGTTGAGGACAACGCAGATGACTATGGAATGAAAAATGGTAGGTGTAACGTTAAAAAATAGGAAGCACATAGAGTGAGTTAGAGAAATAACTTGAGTTAATTACATTCTAGTGGAAATCAAGAAGATGAAATGGGCATGGGCAGGGCATGTAATGCGTAGAGAGGACAACCGATGTTCGCTTAGGGTAATAAACGATTCCAAGGGAAGCAAATCGTCGCAGGGGACAGCAAAAGTTAGGTGAGCGGATGAGGTTAAAAAGTTTGCAGGAGTAAAGTGGATGCAGCTAGCACAGGTAGAGGAGTATGGGAGAGGCCTTCACCCTGCAGTTGGTATAGTCTGGCCGATGATGACTACGAGCCATTGGAAACTTGTCCAGCTGCAACGAACTACACGGTTTGTTTGTAGCGATTCTGCTGTGAATACAAGCAGGTGCTTCACCATCTAGCCTGTCATGCCTACGACAGACAAAAGCACACTTGGAACTCTTATGGAGGTGATGCCACTTAGGTGCCAGTCACTAAATGTGTTTTCAAAAGTGTTGGAAAGTCATACAGGGCCTATCGCCAGTGTGTTAAAACTAAAATAGCTCAAGCAATAATTTGAGCGGCCACAGAGGGCCATAAAGTAATGAATTTGAAGGGGAAAAAGGCTATACTTAAAGTGCCACCTATCTTCCCTGAAGGCGTTACTGGCCAGTACCCAAAAATTTATCGGCACAGGCGCAGGATCAAAAAGAATATGCACAAGATAGAAAGCAGAAATGTACTGTTCATTGATGTGAACTTCGAACTAGTGGCAATACTTGAGTGCATCAAGGTGGTGAAGTCCACCTTTGAATCTTACAAAACAGTATAAATCTCTTAGTTAAACGATCTTCAATTATGAAATGTAGAAGGCAGCATTCCATTTGCTGCTATTTAACCCTTTGACTGGTTTTGCCGTACAGGTGCTGCGGCCGTATGCCGTCCCGCGGCGTTTTTGCAGTACGGGTATTGCGCTAAACGCATAGCGTTTGAAATAGTTCGACACTGGAGGTGATTTTTTTTTTTTTCGAAATATTCGACAGTCAGAGTTAAGTGAGGAAGCTAGAATTCTATTATTAAAAGCGAGTCTAGAATCTTGCTCCAAGACATAATGTGGTTGCTCCAAAACTCTCGTTTTATTGCTTCAAAGCTGCTCCGAAGTTACTTTATTACTGCTCCCTGAGCTGTTCTAAAATGCTTGAGCCTGCTTCCACCTGTGTAAATATATTTACTTTCTTCCTCTGTACGGCGCAACCAAGAAAAAGCTCGGTTATAATTTCTTTTCCGTGTATTTTTGTTTGTGTGACTAAACTATTTAAACTAATATTCTGCCTTGAGGTCTAAACCGACCTAATAATCTCCTTAATAATAAGTAAAGCATATAAGCAGAAGGAGCGATCACTTTCACTTTGACATTAGATGTTGCAGAAAGTCAAGTTCATCATGGTTGACAGCAAAGTCTTGTTCATTGTAATAAATTTATGACTGTATCAATACTTGTGCATGTTACTATTGGAATGAGGTCTTTGAGATTGAGATATGTGGTCAGAGGTAGGGAGATGAACACAGCACCGACTGTCAACTGAGGTTTATTGGAAAACGGAGGAATTTATGCACATTTTCATAACATGTGACTCAGCCGAAGTCAAAACGTCATATACACAGTTTTCTCTCCTAACAAAGCACTGACAAAAAAAATAAATAACAATAAACAAGAAATCACAAAAATCCAAAACACAAGTGAAGTAGTATCTACCAATAATCTTTGTTTTGTGAAGCCCAGTGCTTAAAGTCTGGCTCAATCGGAGGGGGTCTGTAGTGATTCGAGCATTGGTGGAAAGGGAAATAAAGAGAGAAAGTGGCTGGTTGCCTGTTTTGCAAATTGTTTTATACAAAGGGGAGAAATCATTATTTTTCTCCATCTCTGGTTTTTATTAATACTCAATGTGAAACTGTTGAAACGATAGAGAAGAAATCTTCCAATTACACCACTGACAAGAACAAAACAATGATTACTTGGTTTGTATTCTTACAGTCCTCATGCTTGAATTCAAGCTTTTGGGGATCTCAGACCCCTCTTAAATATTACGGGGGGGGTCTCTGATACACCCCCTGGCTTTAAGCCCTGTAGAAGCCAGGGCATACAACCTGTGCACCTGCTGCAGTGCAAAGCAACGTTTCCTTCGCAGATGTTTCTTTTTTGCAAGTTTTTCATAGGTATAATTGTGTTCTCAGAGCCATTCATTGAGGCATCTACCCGTTTGTCTAATGTAACATTTCCCACAGCTTAGTGGGATCTCATACACCACACCTGTGCTGCAGGGTACGAATAAAGTCTGGTGTTTTATGCTACATGCGCGTTGCTGTACACCACAAGTTTGAGTGATCCTACAAAGCTTCGATAACTTTTCCGAAGCTGTAAAAACTACTTCGATATTTACTTTTTTGCCTATTCGTTTCAAATCATGCAATATGCTGTGCAGATAGGGTATTGCAACCAGATTTTGTTGTTGTATTCTGTCCACTGTGTTAGGCATAGCTTCCTTGCTGTTTGTTTTCATTTTTTTATAGGTTCCTTCAGCAACTGAGATGACACCATGTTCCGGATAGCCGGCTTCTTTCAACCTGTCAATTTGATGAATGGAGCTGCTTTCCAAGCATTTTCGAGATTATCTCATTCTTCTTTTGACACCTCTTCATTTCTTCTGTCACTAAATCTCATGTCAAACATAAAATGGGAACAAATTTTCTCACCATCCCGGCACATTTCATTTTCCTCACTTTTGTTTCCCGACCTGGTGGGCTTGGCTAGTCTTGCATCAGCTGACGGACTGGTTGGCCTTGGTGACCCGTACTCAGGACATTCTCGGTGCCTAATACTCCATGTTATTAAAGTTTCTTCCTCCTTCTCCCAGTGAATTTCTTTCTTTACCATTTCCACCTAAAGCATCTTGTCCCAACTATATCTCTCTCTCAACCTAGAACACTGCTTTTCCTTTGCACCATTGCCATTCAGTCCCCCTTTTATCTTGACTCTCCTCCTTTTAATTGGTGTACCTGGCTGGAGTCCTCCATGTCGAAGTGACAGATGGCCCTGGTTCTACAAGTTGCAAACCTCTTTGGCACTCATTTTTGTAGCCAAATAAAGTTTATTACTACTACTTCTACTAGGTCTTGAAGTACAGTTTAAAGAGTTGAGGAAAGGTCTACAGGGACCAGCATAGCTGAGAGCGAAACTTAAAAAACACAATTAGACCTTAAACGTGGGTCGTTTTATTTTGCAATTCATAACTTATATTTTGGATAGTTCCAATGAAGCTCTGAATGGTCGCTTTTGATCGTGCTTCTATAGCTTAACATTTCTAACTGAAGGTATGAATGCATTCTAGAAAAGAAAGCAAAAGCCTTCAGGGCTAGGCTTTTTTTGTGCTTCTAAGTGTTACAATTTTTTAGAAAAATTTTCCATTGGCAGAACAGCCAAGGTGAGTATTAAATTTGGGTAAAATGAATTCTGCTTTAACCATACACTCTAAAATTGCCCAGTACTCTTGCTGAATTTTGGGGGTGCTATTAAAATCACTTGTTTTGACATTTCAAAAGCCTTTTTCTGTTTCTTCTTTAGCTAAGTCTCTTGATTTTAAGCGAGTATCTCAATTTTAAAGCACTTTTGATGACTCAGTACTCGCGCCTTTTCCTTTGTTAGAAATGTTTGCCTCAAATTCAATTAGTTTTTTATTTCATACAAAGAGGATGCAGCCACAGTTAAGCAATTACTGTAAGTGTCTTGATGAGCTGGCCCATCAGGTGATGAGGAATGCTTTGTATATACTGATTCACTAAATGAGAAGCATGGGCATGTTCAACTCAAATAAAATTAGCTGCCTTTTCTTAATCTTCAAAAAGCATTTGATACAGTGACCCTTAAGATTTTAACTACCAAACTGAACTACTTAATTGTCTTCTGCTGTCCATTTATTGCTATTCTTATGAATTTTTGCATCAGATTAAACAACTAAATCAAACCTGGTGATAATGTATCAGTAAAGGGGGTTGTAAAGGGTGGGGTTTATTCCATCTCCCATACTTTTTTCCTTAATTTAATAACACAAGCCCCAAAATTTAAACTTCCACGAGTTTGTCCTAGAATGAACAAATTATGTCACTAAGTGTCCTGACAATGCAGTTTCAGTGAATAAGAATCTGTTGGCACCATGCAGGGGGTCATGCCGACGCCCATGTCAGTATCTATATCAGTGTAAACTTTCCCAAAACATAATTCTGTTGGCGTATTTAGCGCAAGAAATTTTTATGCGCGGGCTAAATTGAAACCACTGTGATGATCGAGCGCGTACCTGGCCATAACCTCCTCTATTTTTTCGAAAAAATAGAGCAGGCTATGACCTGGCTCTCTTATGAGCCCGTTTCATATGTGCGGGTATACCTTGCTTTCGAAGCTTGCCGTCCCTCCTGTGCGCTACGAAGGAGCAAGTGACAACTTCGGAGCAGTACGCTGCCATCTACGCTACCTGCTCGGGTAGTTTCGGCCGTACACAGGCGAAACCGAAACTATATAGCGGGTGAGCGCAAATCGCCACGCTACATGCTGAATACGCGCCACGCACCGCCGCGGGTGTCACTCCTTTCATAATGTTCGGGAGCGCCCGGGAGGAATGGCTAGCGAAGCGATCGTACAACGTACACCCGTAATATATATGCCGCGCGCACTAAATTATCCTCGACCGAGAGGTTTCGTTTTCTGCCATGCGCGGCCTAAATTCATGTGCTAAAAGCGGGGACGATAATGGTGTTTCCAAAATTTAAACAACTGATATAGATATTATAATTGCGACCTCAGCAAACCTATAGCTGTTAGTGAATGAGGCGCTAGTGCGCATGACTAGTTAAAAAGTATTATCAGTTATATACCAGCACCTGCTTAATTAATTGTTATCGCACCGCATACACGGGCACAATTAAAAGCCTCCAGCCGAACCAACCCGTGAAACTGCATGTTAATTCTGCAATGCCCGCAGTCCCGGCATAGTTTCTTTTTTCACGACTCGCACCCGCAGCAGCGGAGGCTGCAACGAATTGCATGCCGCCCGTAAGCGTGTACGTGGCGTCGATCGGCATTGCAGTGCACCGTTGTGATCATTTAAGAGCCAACAGATCCCGTACGTCTTTGTTGGCCAGCGTGTATAAACGAACTGTCTGGCGACTCGAGCAGGGTAAGCCATGCTAATTCGACCAGGAGGCGACTTCGTGCCAGGAATTGCATGGTTACGATTTTATAGGTAGTCGAGATTGAATTGCGATGGCCCAGTGGAAGCTAGATGGAACGGGACTGCATGGCCATGTCACAAAAACGTAGCTGCCGCGGGCAAAACCAAGCACCCAACAACGCAACAGTGTCTTCTGCAGTCTCCCCCCCCTCCCTCCCCCGCTGTGCTGGTGCAGTTGGCGTACTCGACTTCTGTGTTCAAGGGTGTGGGATTCAATCCTGACTGGGGTGACTGCTTTTCGATGGGAGCGAATACTAACATGGCGCCCGCGTGTACTGCGCGGTACGGTAAAAACCCAGCTAGATGGTCGAAATTCTCGGAGCCTTCCACTATATGGCGTATCTCATAGCCTGATCGAGTTGCTTCGGGACCTCATAAACCAAACCAAACCATCTTTTGCAGTGCAGTTTAATTCGTCCCCCACGTACCCACCTCGCATACAGCATATGTAACGTGACTCATTCGAACATTTGACCTCGAGAGCTATTATTCGAACTGAAGTGGAAGGGCGAATTTTCATGTGGCACTTGATCTCAGTGCGTGGTTATGCATATGTTTGTTGCGAACATAAAATATGGAAAAAGAAGTAAATTTTTTTACTATATATTTTGCGCGGCCGGATTTACAAGCAATGGTATATCCAGCAGCCAAACGACCGTTTATATCGAACAATTTGTTCAAATTATTCCATGTTGGTCTCTAACAAATCCAGTGCATAAGATATGCATCAGAGTGAATGGCCGAACTTTCATCCTCTGATGTGCTCTTTATTCGCTTCGCCGGTTACGCGACTGCCATAGGGCTGTGCTGTAAACTAAACTCGATAAAATATTTTATTTATGTGCTCAATTAGTAGAGATGGCTTACCTGCTTATAGTGCAATAATCAGCGAAAATTGATGGCCATTAGCAACCAAACTGGAAAGGGGGTTGAATCCGTGCCGCGGAGGGCGTGGCGTTGCTAGGAGAATCGACGGCGAGGATGCGCCGGCCGACAGCTGCCAGTCGATGACCAGACGCATAGCATGCTTGGTTTGTAAAGGTGACCACTGCACAAGTGCTGCCGATACTTTACGTCGCAGTCGGCAAGAAAGAAGTGAAAGCGATTAAGTTGACTTACGTTGCACTCTCTCCAGGCGTTTTAATTGAGCAGTAGCCCGTCCATGTTTGGTGTCAGTGCTGCGTTTTCACTTTTAGTATCAACCAAGCAGCTCGATTAGACCACTATTAATTGTGCTTGAGGGAGTATATATGACAAACACTAAGTGACGACTAGATATATCAAATTTTCTTTATTAAAAATAGTAGTTGGCAGGGCCCTTACCTGCAGGTATACTTAAAGCCTGATAGCATCTGGTTTAAGCACCCTTCCATATATATTTCATGGAAATCAGGTTAAGCCCAGCTGAGTCCACTTAGAAAGGTACCCTCTCGCAAAACATGGCTTGCCAGTCGTCCTTGCATGATGGAAACTGGCAGCTTGAAATATGAAATCTATGTGTGCCAGGAGGAATTCTATGTAATATTAAGCATTGCAATACTTTGCTTGAAAGCATATGCTTTTTTTTTGCTCATTAGTTTCATTCACAGTGCACATATCCACTCAGAGACATTTACTCTATTTTCCTTTTCCAAAAGCTTGCTTCGTCCCTGACAGAGTACTGCCAAATTTTTCAGTTTTAAGCTAAGAAAATTTCTCACTGCAAAATTGGAAAGTGTGCCAAGTAATTAAGTAAGGCAACAATGCTATGCTTCAGAATACTCAGGCTACTGGAGGCATTAAGCTGAAAGTTTCATCATTAAAATCTTGTCAAACATGAGGATAGTCCGAAACTGAATTGATAAACTACTGATGTTAATACTGCATTTATGGTTCCAAAAATGGCTGGGATCACACGTGTATGCTGATGGTACAGTGTAGCAACTTTTGCTGCTATACGTACCTTAATTACTATTTCTCAATTTTTTGGAACGCTGTCATCTTGACAATGCTATTTTTTTAACTGCCAATTTTACTTACAATTACTGTGCCTAAAGGTTAAAGGTGTGGGAAAGGTTATACCAGAAACTGAAATACACATAAATTGAGCAAATGCAACAAATATTTTGGGGGCACTTCAGCACCGCTGTTAAGGAAAACATGCCACAGCATTTATGACTCCTGTATCCTCATCCCTGTACATTTAGTTGGCTACTTGTTGACTCACCAATCTTAGTTTGCACTTTTATCACACATACCAATTTGTAAAATTACTAATTACCACATTATGTAAATGAACTCCCAACTCGCACATCTGATTTGGGATTCTGAAAGGCAATGAGTTTTTCTCATGTCAAAGGAGCTGCTTGGGTAGGCAGCTGGACCATACCATGGTCCTCACATCACACAGACCAATCCATCCGGTCATACTATCTGCCACTCATCCTTGTCGCTCAAATTGCCTTTTTTGGTAAATATGGCCTTTTAAGCAGTCACATTAAATTAGCCGAGGGCTTCAACTATTGTTACATGTAAAGAATTACTGCACACGCTTTTTTTTATGCCCTTTTAGTATGCTGCCTCACCATCCCAGTAACATAGAGGCACAGCAATAGTGTATTAAGCGGGTATCCAAGGTTAGATCTAATCTCATTGCTACAAGCATGTCACCTCGCTATTGAACACAATTCACTTTGAAGGGCCAAGAGTTCAATATTTTAGTAAAGTGATTAGCACTGCCAAATGTTTAAGCATTACATGAGGTGACAGTATGGGTGTAAGTAAGCATTGCAATTAAGAAAGTTGCTGCTCATCTGCAAAATACTGAGTTAAACCAATCTTGTGCAATTCAACAAACACCACCCACTTTGCCATTTTATCATCAGTCCCTGTCTGCAGTTCGAAACATCTTCATTGGGCTTACCTCTAAAAATTGTCTACGAAACATATCTGTAAACTTTTCTTACTTCACTGGTTTTGCGGATTATTTCCAGTCTCAAAAGAAATAACAAATACATGTGGTTCTACGACACATAAAGTAAATACTTACCTTTCTAGGTAGGTTACAAAAGGGAAGTAATGCAGAAGGTAGGCAGTCTAAACATAAATGAGTGTGTCAACATGGTGTTTTGGCACTGGAGTGTTTATTACTCCAATCATGTGCGTTAATAATGAATGAAAAGGCACATAAGTAGGAATACTTTATTTTGACACAGAAGCTATGGGAAGCTATGGCCAACGTGTGTGTGTTGCCATTACGCTCGTAAGTGAAGTGCAGACTTGTGAGTACACTGTTGAGCCAGTAGCACAGGGAGCAGTCAACTTGGGCCAGGGAATGCCATGCTTTGAAAGGTGGGCAGCTGTTGTGATCTCTCGACTAGTATCAGTCACGTGCAGGATCGGCTGTCACGGGGCGAAAAAACAAAAGAATGCAAGCTCAGAACAATAACAAAACACCCAGAGCAACTCAGAGACGTACCAAATTGAAATAAAAAGATAACAGGACTGCAGACTATGCAGCAGCTCATATATTCCAATAGTGGATTTGCATATGGTCACTACACCCTCAAAAAGGAAAGGAGCACAAATGCTGAATTCATGACTCGTCAAAGGAACCAGACAAAAAGAAAAGTGTGCACCCTGTAGCATAGCTCAAGAATGAGAAAAGTCAAAACAACAAAAAGGTTACCCCAAGTAAGGCCAGTACTAGTGCTCTCTGCATGCGTGTGACAATGTATCACTGCAGTGTACATGCACAGCAGAAATGGACACCATAGGTGGTAAAGAACTGATATGAAGTTATCAACACTGGCCGCAGACATTAGAACAGACAGCTGATTGTGCTTTGGTAGGTTGCGAACATATAAATAAACGTTGAGACATCTTGAAAACCATGTGTGCACATTTTCATTTGCTGCTGCATCCAAGAAGTTTCGCTTGCACTGTTCATTAGACGACATGTGTTGCCCTCGGATTGTAGCGTTTGTCGACTACACAGCATGATTCCAGAATTGCGACTGACTCAGCTGTGAACATTTCATTTTTCTAAACTTGCGAAGTCCTTCCTATGGGCTGTGAAAAAGAATGAGGAACTGTTCCACCGAAATGTAGTCGCTGGCCCTCTATAACGCACATGATGGTAGCCATAAGTCATTTTGTGCCAAACAGTAATTTCCATACAAGTAACAAAAAGTTCTCAAACTATGTGACAGGACCATAGCTATTTACTTTGAGGGTGGCCACAGCAAACAGGCAAAAACTACAAGATGGCCAAATCCCTCACCGAACTACAGCACCACAACAGTTGCTACAATGCTAGCATCATAAAACCTCTGGCTGTCTTTGATATATGGTCCTCATCACAAATACACCAGTTCATGTTGTTAAGGAGGCTGTCCATGAGCATCATACTTCTCAAAGCAGCTAAAAAATGTTGCAAACAGAGACCAACACTTGACTTTAAGTGCAGTAGCAGCACTACTAACATTCAGTGTGTTAATGGAGTATAGACACCCTGAAACAGAGAAGACAAAAATTCAATTATAAATTATTTAGCGGTTGAAGATAAAAACCAGGTGATGATCTGTACAGAGTAATGTTTTGCATGTCATTAACAAGCAAAATGCGATCAAAATTAGGTGCATATGCTCCTGTAAGATGAAGTGCTGCACTGGCCTAGCCCAAGCAGTGCGAGTACCTCCAGCCAAAACGCTTTCAAGTGCCATCATCCATGAGATGGTTGCCCAATAGCAATCGGAATTTTCATAATGCAGCGTTCCTTATCTTCGGCCAGCATTTTTCACTCTTCCCCATGGATGAAACCCTTCCCAAAACTCCAAATTGAAGACATCAATTGAGTCATGCAGAATTGTCAATAATGACCTGAACCACAAACCAACTTGGAGAGGTGGAAGCAGGCTCGAGCACTTTGAAGCTATAAAACGGGAGTTTTGAAGCATTCAAATTGTTTTGGAGCACGTTTCTAAAGTCAAAAGATTTTATTAGCTGAATTTTTTATACCTGGCATACCAAAATAACCTATTTGATTCCTTTTTATTCAAAGATCAATGCATTGGTGAAAATACAAGACTAACAGGCAAAACATGTACAGATGTTTAAAATAACACAAATGACCTCAGAAACAATTTGGAACAAACTAGTAGAAAATGCAATGCTTGTTTCTATACTTGATGCCCGAACGATAAGTTTGACTAAAAACATGACTCTTTTAGCTTGAGAAATGTGGACTATACCACTATGATGTGCTCAAGCACCACTAGACTAGTTCGGAGTTCACATCAGTAAGCAGCACATTTCCACTCCCTATCTTGTGCATATAATTTTTTTCATCCCATGCCTGTTCTGATAAAATTTCCAAAGCACTGGTCAGTAATCCCTTCAGTAAGGATAGACTGCCCTCAAGGATAGCCCTTTCCTCCTTCAGATGCCCTACTCCATGGCTTTCTGTCAGTGGCTTCTCATGTTTTCGCTTGAGTGGCACCGGAGCTTCCTTAATTTTAACATGTTAATGATAGGCCCTCCATGCCTGCCCAACACTTGTAACATTTCTAATGATTGACACCTTCACGGTGTCACACCCATAATACTGTATGTTTTTGTCTGACGTATGTTCGACAAGCTTATTATTAACAAAGAGGTTCAATGAAATAGATCTACGACTGCCAGAAACGAGGCTCATGCTGGTCTGGCTTATGAGATTTAATGTCCCAAAGCAACACAGGCTATGAGAGGCTCATGCTCTTCTATTTAGCAGAAAAGGAAAAATATATAAAGGCCCTGTTACGACACAGGTATGCAAACGAACAGAATGAAATTGAGGAAAGCATATAATTAACTAATAAAAACAAAATCTGCATTGGTGATGAACGGTAATTAGCAGTGTATCTACTCTCAAATGAGAAAAAACTCATTGCAAACTAGGAAACAAACAAACAAAACAAGAAACATGCCACTGTTGAGGTCCGAGACCTCCACATTATGCATCCCATGCTTTACAAACTAGCTACAATAATGGCTGTGCAATCTTTTACTTTCAAGTTATTTATGTTGCATGTATCCCAACATAGACAGCGTTCACCAGTGCTAAACTAAACCACAGCAGCAGACGTGGGAATGCCCTGTAAATACAGCAACAAGATTAACGACTGGGCGAGTTGGTAATCATTCATTTTAAACCAGCCAAAAGACAAGAAACAGAGCAGCCAGACTCATCTCGTTCGCTTCTATTCTCTGTCTTATCCTTTGGCTGGTTTAAAATGAAATACAGCAAGTGCCAAGTAGAACATGATGTGGAGCATGGTGTCTGAAGAGTTGTGCATGAACGAGCCGCGCCGGCGCGGCACGCCACTGCTCGTAGTGTGCCCAACCTCCGACAGGCAGTGAGACTCACGGATTCGGGCAGTATGGCCAGTGTGACTCTTTCGTCTTCCCATGATAACTCTACACTGTTAGAAATTCGCTGAAAAAGAATGTATTAGTTTAGGCCGTTTACAGTCTCTAAACACACCACGAAATATGTCAGCTGTATTGCATTCCGCTTCTGCTTATTTTCCAATTTTTGACCAAATTTGATAAAACCTGGCATTCTGATTCGGTTTCTTGTACTGATTTCAAACATGCAACCATTTTTCCAACTGGCCAATTAGTTCAAGAAATAATGAAATTAATTGTTCATAATTTGCAGAAACAATGAAAAAATAACAGCACTACAAAAAAATTCACATGGACACTTTGCTAGGTACTAGAAAGCGTAATGAATACAATGTTAGGAGCATTTGTTTTTTTAACAAATATTAGCGATGTTATAGCAGTTCAAAGTTTTCAATTTTGCTCTAAATCAGACAGGAAGGCATTCACATTTGGAGCAGTGAATTCTGAACTGCTATAACATCGCTAATATTTGTTATACAAAAGTGCGCGTAACATTGTATTCGTTATGCTTTCTAGTACCTAGCAAAGTGTTCATGTGAATTTTTTGTAGTGTGGTTATTTTTTCATTGTTCCCGCAAATTATGAACAATTTCATTTTATCTTTTGAACTAATTGGCCAATTGGAAACAATTATATATTTGAAATCAGTGCAAGAAACTATATCAAAATACCAGGTTTTATCAAATTTGTTGAAAAACGCAGGAAAAATAGCTTCAAGAGCCATGTCGCCTGTTAAGGATGGCGACAACGAGACGAGCGCGAGAGCTGCCGCTTTCAACTATTGTGACAAGAATTCCCCACCGGAAAGGAACGCGGGGTGTTTGGCCAGACGGCGACAGCAGCCCAAGTCGGGCCATCGGGAAACAAAAAAGGTTCAAGTGAATCCCGGCGTCTTCCCGCCTGGGTCAGTACCCTCAAGCCGGCCACGCGGTCACCCCCTTAGTCTGGCCGACAGCGCGTAACGGCCCTTGCAACGCAGACGGTGTGGCCCAGACCAAAAGGCGCCGAGCTCCTCGCTAGTAATCTACACTGCGCTTTTTCAATTCGTCTTGCCGACGGCGCGCAGTGGCGCGTTCGACATGGTTCGACGCAGGAGCGCCCCCGACAATGGGACGCAGACAGACGCCGATCGACGCAGGTGTGTGCCAGACTGTGAGACGCCGGCAGTCAGTGAGCTCGTGTGCTGCCTTTTACACTGCCACAGCGGCTTCCTCCTTCCCCACCAAGTCTAAACTTTCGAGGGGGGCCTCCGGGAAAAAAAAAAAAGAAAAAAAAAAAAGAAAAAGTAATTGGACTTCTTGTGAGGAGGCTTTAATATTTAGACACCGCGTGCAGCAAGATATAACTGATTAAAATCTCGAGGAAATGCAAAGTAGCCAATTGCATGCGTATGTAGTCTTCACGCCATGCCAAAACGGCCGTTCGTCAAGCGTAGGTATCACCTCCGTCAAAGAAAGAGAAAGCCAATATTCTTCTCGAATTAATGTATCTGTGAACTGGAGGCGACGGTGGTAGAAGAAAGACAAGAAGCTCAGGCAGCGTGTCCGCCCTGTGGTGTGCAAGAGGTGCTGTTATATCATAGCTATATTTATCGCACCGCCGCCAGGGCCAGCATGTGTTCTGGCTGCAATGCTCTTCGCTGATTCTGCATGTAGAAGGTCCCCCCCCGCCTCCAATTTCCCCTTTCGAGAAAGATGGCGCCATTGCGGCAGCAAGACTGTATCTGTGGCTGAGGCGTCCCGAGTGTTGAACAGCAACCTTGGAAAAGGCCACACCTCATAAAGCGTTCAGACGTTGGCCCTTCCCAGTGGTTTGTATGAGGTTTCCAGTTCCTAGTCTCCAGTGGTATACAAAACTGATCATATGCGGAAGCACCTTATCGCAGACCAGACTGTCTGTGCTCGCTGATAGCTGAAACAGCCTCATCCAGCGCTATTCTAATTTATTAGGCGAACGCCACGCAGCACCACACTAGAGTAACCCGCACATGGCATTTTACGCTTTAAAACATGCAAGAGCGGTGTCTGACTGCTGCTCTTCAGTCACAGAGGGGGAGTAATTTCATATATTAGTTTGAATCGTCCAATGTGGCCGGCGCATGTCTAATTGTTTACGACATTAATCGACTCATTTAAACATTGTTCATTCAAGATTTATCTTATTTCAACGTCAAGGAGATTTCTAAACTCTATCAACCCTTTGCGGCTATTTCTGTTGTGAGACGTTCCAATCATCCAATCAACAGCTCAAAATGAAAACCATACCTATGTTTGGTTTTGAATTTTCTCACAACGAAAAAAAAAGAAAAAAAAAAAAAAAAGGGGGTCCCAAACCGGCTCAAGGTATGAGGACGCCGTAGCACAGGCGTGCGGATCACTTCGGCCACATGGGGTTCTTCAATGAAACTGTCATCTATAAGCATATGCCTGCCATGCTTTCAGCTCCGACCGAAATGCTGTCTCCCAATTAGGATCAAACTAGGGTATCCCAGCTCAGTACTCGAGAGCGTTAATGACTAAGCCACCGCGGTGTCGTAATAAGTAAATAAATAAGCTATGAAGACTAAACCTTTTTCTCGGAGCGTACCATGGTTATTTTATCCGTTTCGTTGCTGCGACGCCGCAGATGTGTATTTTACTCTGACAAAGTGACTATAAATCGGACACGGCTCTCTGTGTACAAGCCCGAATCTGGATTGGGCCCGCACGTTTAAGCCCACCCCGGGTCCAGCAAAAATGTTCATGAGTCGGCCCAGACGGCCCGTGGGCTGAGCCGCACCCGGCTTTTGAGCCGGCCCATGCCCAAGCAGTGTCGTGTGAAGCACGTGCTACCTTCACCTGACACTTCTACAGAAGGTCTGACGATCTTCTATTTTTTCGGTTCCTGGGGCTGCCTTTCAGTGGGTCGCTTTCTACTTTTCGAAGTCTGAAAGGTAGGCAAGGCCGGCAGAGAATATCGTGGGGACTGCTTCCTTTGCTAGCAACGCTTTGCAGCACATGCCCATTTAACTCTGTCATCCATGTTTTGGACACAAACCTGGGCTCCAAATGCTCCTCACAAACAGTAACTGTATAGCTCGGTCCTATCTTGGTATGCCGTCCGCAATAGCTGAAGCTGTTCGACATCTTTTCGCACCGAAAAAAGCTGACATTTTTCACTGCAGAATATGTAGCCTGTATCGCAGTGGAGAACAATGCACTTTTTTCCATATTACATTACAACTTAGAATATACCATGATCGAAGAAAGGCGTGGAGCGGGGGCGTCAGCGAAAATTGAGAACTGACTGTCATTCCTTGCAGCAACCAGCGAACCCGCGGCCACCAACAGTCAACGCAGCCTCTCTGCAGCCTACAGAAGTCAGCGCATCGGTATTGCCACTTACTGTTCGGTGCAGAGCAGCCCGCTCACGCACTTCTATTCTAACACCATGATGCGGAGGTTGTGGGTCCGGGCCGACCAGTGGCATATGGTAGTTTTTTGCTTGACAATTACCTCAGACAAACTCATTATGAAATATCTATTGATAGCCATGCCATTATGGGCATAGAGCAGCGGTCTCAAACTCATATTGCTACGTGGGCCGCATTGACAAAGCCTTTTCTCTCATGACCCAGGAGCCAGAAAACAACAAAACAGGAAACAAAGTACAATAAATAACGATAAAATGAACAAAAATAAGCAAAACTTCTTTTTTCCAGACCAAGCCCTTCCATTATTGCAAAAGAAAAGCAACGTGTGCTCCTTTCCGCTTGAATGCCGGACAAAAGCAGCTTCAGGATCGCTCGGAGAGAGGTACTGAAATGACATACCTGTTAATAAATACCACACTTATAATCCTCAGCAAGAAAAAGAAAAGCACACTTGGAAATAAAAGAAAAGGCAGGATGTCCGGCTCCTTGCTTTTGAAGGCATAGTGATGTCAAATGAAAGTTCATGCAGATTAAGTGGTCAACGCCTTATCAAAAATGAATGCATACTAACTGGGTACTAAGTCTGAGCTTATTTTAGTTCGAAATTAGGGCTGGTGGTAATGCTTTCAAAACGCCGGCTGAAAATTGAGCTGGGCAGACTGCATCATGCAGCTTCGCTGGCCGTGCTCCAAGACCCCTGGCATAAAAGGATCATCTCTGATGAGCGGAAAGAGACTGCCCGGCGCTGCTGTGCCAGAAGATGCAGGAGATGACAAAGCAAGTGAGTGCGAGGGCGTGCTCACAATTCTTGCTGCTACAGTGAGCCTTATTTGCTAGGCTGCTTTGATTAATGTGAAGCAACCCTGCCACAATCGGCTAGTAGGCATATCGGTGCCCAGAGAAACTGTCACTGTTTTTAGCTGCTCAACGGCCCTGATAGTAACCGAATAAATAAATAAAGTTCTTGCAGTAACTTTGTTACACGCACAAAAAAGCGACACAACCAATCTGTGCAGGAATACCATTCGTTAAAGAAGGCAGCTTTGCTAGTTTCTCACAGCGAATTGAGAAGACAATATAGCGTGGTTTGATCTTCCATCTCGTGCAAACATTTCTTTGTTTTTGGAGCTAGTCTGGTTTTCTTAGTCTGAATCAACTGTTACATTGCACACTGTTTGCGATGCATTAATTGCAGCTGAGGAAGAAAGGCTGCAAACTACAAGCTGGACACTGCAGCTGCAGGAAGCTGCAGGGATGCTTGCTTGTTCGATTCATTCATGCACTCTATGCAAACTGGTGACCTGCCCCGTGTAAAAGTTAAAACAAATGACCAGTCCCGGTGGCACAGCAATTGTTTTGAAATTAAGTACAGGGCTCACCTTGTGGCGTTGGAGCATAGGCTGCCTCCGCCTTTCATAGTCCCCTTTGTTCAGCCTCAGCAACCAGCAAGCCCATGATAGACTCCAAAACACATATCAGGAAGGTCCCTGCGTACCAAATATTAGACGTCAGCATATAAGCGATGTTTACACACACAAAAGAAATTAAGACAAGTACGTGTTGATGTAAACACAAGGCGAAATCGCTTACCTCACCGTAATTAGAAAGGGGCCTTGCATACATTTGACAGTGCGCAGTCATAAAATGAGGTATGAAATCATTATTCTACACCGCGTCATAGCAATGAGGGTCACACAAAGGGTCACGTCGCACAAATGGTTAGTACGTCGTGGTGCACCGAAACAAAAGCTTCCCACACAGGCCTGTGTGATCCTCGCCTTTCCTGCTTCTACGCGTTGTTTTGTCATGTCCTAGTATCTCCTTAAGTCCCTCCATCAGCTCAAAGACGTTACAATCATTAACTATTCATCCAGACCGCTGAGGAAAGCCTACCCAAGTTTCCCGCCGTTTTCAGGCGCACGCAAGACTGGTAGTCAGGCGTGTTTTACATGACTGAGACTTTCGTGCGGTTGGCCTAATAAACGGTATTTGACCGTATGTTCCTTGGTGTCGAACTACGTTGAGCTTTCGATTGAAACTTTCTACAATAAACCTTTGGGCCGTTCGGGCCCACTGCCGGCCAAGCAGGCTCAATGGTCGTCAACAGAACATTCGGGCGCAGGGAAGTTGAAAACTAAATGTAGAGTTCCAGACAACAGGCAATGACTCAATACATGCATACTGAAATATCTAAAAAATAGAAAAAATTGCTTACGTACCGTACAACACGAGAGCGCACGTCTGGCACGGCGACGCAGCTCCCACGGCTCCGACGACGACCAGCCATTCTGCTACTAAAAAAACAACCACCTACCCACAAAACAATAGCCGGACGTGACGTTTTTTTTAAACCGGATAAGACGTCATGGGTTGCAGCAAGCATTTTGCTCCTGCAACCCGGTTGCAGGAAGCATTTCGTTGCTGCAACCGGGTCGCAGCAGACGGCGCCATTGGAACGCACCCTCAGTATACCTACTATGGCTACAGTGTGGCCGCACGCATGGCATAGTGGGCACGCTTTTACTATGGTGGTTATACAGCCGTTGCCGAGGGGTGGTTAATGCCTTGATGTTTTTGTTTCGGCCTGATTGCAGCGTCGTATTGACTGCCTACTTTGGTAGTTAGCCGGCTTACGTGTCTGTTCTGGAGAGATGTCGGTGTACCACGACGAAGTCGAAATCGAAGACTTCGAGTACGACGAGGAGCTGGAGACGTATTTCTACCCGTGCCCATGCGGTGACAGATTCGAGATAACTAAGGTCAGTAGCAGGAAAAAAAACGAAAATTTTGCTTGTGTTCTGCACTTCACAGTGGTAGGATCTGCTGGAGTATCAGGTGGTAATGCTCTGTTGGAAGGAGTGCTAAACGCTTGTCACAGTCCAGGTTTCCGAGGTATTTATCAGGTGTACGCAAGCCATGTATTTAGCCAGACGTGATTGAAGGCGCATTTTATACGACGAAATAATAAATGCTTTAATATTAATTGCTGCTACATTCCCAGGAGGACCTGCTGAATGGTGAAGAGGTTGCCACATGTCCAAGCTGTTCGCTGCTGGTGAAGGTGATATACAATCAGGCGAGTATATTCTTCCAGCTATCATTTTAGAACAGTCTAAAGAGCAATCCAGGATGTGACACAGGTATTATGAATATCTTTATTTCTTTGTTTTATACATACACCGTTTGTCAAAAGTTGAGCCCGGTGGGTCTACTTCTGAGCCCTAATATGTCTCGTAATGCATTCCCAGGTTTCCAAACTTGCTGAAGGCAAGGAGGTTTTTCGTCCTACCCTCTCCAATGCCTACGATTTAAAAGCAAACCCTCAGGGCTCTGAACTTTTGACAAAGGCTGTATGTACCGTCTTTGCCAAAAGTAACCAGGCTGCTCCTAAGGCTGCCGGAGCAAGCGCGCGGCCGTGTGGCGGCGTTGCGCTCGCTGTGACTTATCGGTGCTCGTCAGCTCCGAGGGTAGAACAGCTGACGTAACTTTGCTCCTTCACTCTCGCCCGTTGGATGATAACAGCTGACGTAACTTTGCTCCTTCACTCTCGCCCGTTGGATGATGTGTGGGTTGCGGTTTCACGCGTGCGAAGCCTGGTTGTGCCCAGCGAGGGCGCTCAGTATAGCGACGGGGCTATTATCTCTTCTCGGCAACTGCGGAAAACAGAAAAGCAGGTGATAGTAGACACGGTGAGCTCATGTTCGTTTCCAGGACGAATATGTGCTAGATTTGCCAGACAATGCTGCTCTGAAATAAGGGTTCTGCGAATGAGAAAGCAGTCGTGCATATAATGGCTAAGCGTGAGGAAGCTTTCATTATCGTTTGTTACCTATACCAAAACGTACCTACAAGCAAATGCAAGAATTTGTTAGAATCAAACATTGATCTTATTTATACACAGCCTCCCCAAGGGACTAGCACAATTTCGCAAGCCTAAAAGAGAGATAAGGTGGCTTGGAAGGGTTCACAAGCTTTCCCATAACTTTGTACCGGAGTTACGGTCCGTAAAATTGCAGTACGCAAGGCACCTCGGAGAAAGCATGTTGAAATTTCAAGGTACGTTGTCGTTCTTTATGTACAGGCGCATAAAACACGCAGGAAATCGCAATTCTGCTGGCGTGTTTCAGTAGAGGATTGCAGAACACAAGCACGTATAATTACATAGCGAGAAACGCGAAATCTGCTTCAGGGTAGTTGCCGTGAAAAGCGAATAGCCCCGTCGCTATAGTGAGCGTCCTCGCTGGGCATAACCAAGCTTCGCACACGTGAAACCGCCGCCCGCACATCATACGCGCTTAGTTTTTATCATCCAACGAGCGACAGTGAGGGTGCGAAGTTGCGTCAGCTGTTGTACCCTCGGAGCTGACGAGCGCCGATAAGCCACAGGGAGCGCAACGCCGCCACACGGCCGCGCACTTGCTCCGCCAGCCTTCGCAGAAGCCTGGTTACTTTTGGCAAAGACGGTACATGCATGCGTATACATGTGTGAACTGACACAATGATGTGGTGCGAAATTTATCATATCCTTCATTTGTATGTTTCCTTACAGGAGGACTTTGTACGAGACAAAGATATGTTGACCAAAGCCGAAGAACCAGCCAAGATTCAAGCAACCAACTGAGAAGGTGCTCTAATGGACAGAACCACTACATGCTACTCGCGCAGAAGTATTTTGTTGGTTTGCAAAGATCAAACTTCAAAATGGGAACTTCTTCAAAAGCTTACAGAAGAAGCATGTTTGATTTCTTGTTTTGTATACTCTATTCGTAATTACAAACACCGAAGAAAAAAAAATTGCGTAGTGATTTGCATACACTGGCCACAGGTTTCAATATTTCTGCATTTGTAATGTTACAAGTGACCTTACCTGTGTATCATGCTGTCTGCCTGTTGTAAAGGCAGTTACTGTAATGTTCGCTGCAGTGACTGCCTTTCCAGCAGACATTTTATTGTTCGCTTACGTGGCTTATATAAATTGTATCATTGCTTCATCAACAAGCTGGGCCTACCGTGTTTATCTTATATCTTTCAGTTTCAATGAGTACAGTCATGCTAAAGCAAGGCCCAGTGCTACACAGTGAGTTTGTTGCCATGCAAAATCTTTTTCAAATGCCTTTGAAGCACTGATGCAGCGTAGGTATTTGGAATTCCATGCACACTCTCAGCTCTGAACTTGTTCATAAGCTGCTTTTCATAAAGCACAGAGCAGTCTGGATGACAGCATATTAAATGTCCAGGATAGGGCAGCAACTTAGCTGTACTTATCTTGCTTCAGTGCTCCACATATGTCAAGAATTCATTTTGTGGCAAAATTAAAGTCTGTAGAAACTTACAGAAAATATTTCAACGTAGCATTACTTTGCTTTCATTTCTGCTTGCACCAGATACCAACTGTGCATGTGCTGAACTAGGTTCTAGCAAAAATAACTAGCAGTACACAAATCATATGCAAAAAAAACCTATGAACATGAGTACCCTTCTTATTTGCCTGTCCCTTTTGTTCTTTGTGCGCAGTTATCTGGAAAGCACTTAGCTAAAGCAGTGCAGCCCTTGTGCGTCACTGTTCTCTTGCTCTAAAGCTGCACATGGACCCCTTTGTAAAAGAAAAAAAAAATGCACACACACCTAACAGCAAAGACATGTAAAGGCATATTTATTAAGTGCCATGAACACTGGCTTGGTCGCAAGTGCACATGGCTGGTGTGGAGAGGCTAGCTTCCCTTGGGCTTCATCTGGTTGCTGCGGTCACCTCTACACCGGGGGCAGTACCACCGGCCCTTTGGCTTGGTAGTGAGCATGACGCAAGAGAAATGGAACCACTCGATCGCACATTCTTCATTATCGCAGCAGATCATCTCTCCGAAGGAGACCTGTTCGCAGAGGCAGTAGGTGGGCTCGTCGGGGTCGATGGGTGGCTCTGCAGGCGACGGTACTCCGCCGCCCCTTTGCTGGTGGCCCTGCTGTCCCTGCTGGTGCCCCTGCTGGTGGCCCGCTGAATTTGAGGCCCCGCGGCGCCGTTTTTTCTTTGGCTGCCTCCGGCCACATGTGGGATGTGGAGCGGGTGTCTGCTCATCGTCGTGTCCACGTTGCCGACGTGACCGCTTGGCCTCTCGCGTCTCCGGCTCGTGGTCCAGGTTGCGGTAGTCCTGGTCCAGCTGGCGCACCTTGTTCTCAATCAGGTCCTGGATCTGTTGCAACAACTGCAGCTTGTCATCGCCAAGCTCCTGGGACTTGATGAGCGAGTGCTGGATCTGCAGCATCACCTTCTTACGGCCGACGTCCAAGTCACGCCTGCTGAGCAGCCCTTGCTGCTGCTCCAGCTCCGCCAACACCTCTGCAAGGAGAAAGCAAGGATTAAGGCACGCAATCAAGCTGACATTAATCATTAGCCCAATCAAGTTTATTATAGGAGCCTTTCCTACTGACCTCCAATAACTGCTCTGTACCAGCTGTGACTGCCTTATCCCCTCAAATTTCTTAACCTCACCAGCCTACCAGTGTTTGCCATTTCTTGGAATCCATTTCATTACCTTAAGGGATAACTGTTATCTGAGCTTTGCAATATATGCCCTGACCATATCCTCGTTCTGATTTTCAGCTGGGATTTCATTATTTGCTCCCTGACTCATTCTGATCTCCATGCCACACCAATAATTTTCAGTAGCATCGCTGCTATGCTATGTCAATCTAATTTTAAGCTTTGCCATTAGCAGGCTGTAGCAAGCAGCTAATGAGCAGTAAAGTGCTATCAGAATCAACCTGTTGTTGCAGAGACAACAGATGAGTGTAGTAGATTATTTCAGGCACTTGTAACTTTCCTTGAATTAAGTACGACAGCTGTAACGTGAAGGCTGCAGCAATCCAGAGGAGGGCATTTTGCTGCTCTTTACTGCATTATTTCAGTACAGCCTTCATATATTATAATGGCAGCACACGAATGTCACAAATTCTTACCATTTTCAGTGGACACAGATGACCTATCACAACTTTCGACAGTTATTTCTGTTAAGTTAGGCTGAGCAAAATAAATGATTAACTATACAGTACATCATGGCAGCTGCTGCTTATTGAGCCCATGGAGCATTTAAACACTGAACAAATTAAACTTGACAGCGGCCTGTGATGAATATTCCCAGCACAGCACTAAGAAAAGCATAAAACAGCATATTGCAGCTACACCTCTCGGATAAGAATGCTGTAGACATGAAATGATTTATGTAGACTTAGAGCCATTGTGCTTAGTAGAATTGCTATGCCTAAATAATATGACGCGAAGATAACTGACAAGTATCTTCGCAAGTGTCTCGTAGAGGCAAGCATGTTTGAATGGTATCAAATTTGCACTCCAGCTTGCTAAACTTGCTGGAGCTCTCCCCCCCCCCCCCCCCCCCCCCCCCCCCCCCCCCCCCCCCCCCCCCCCCCCCCCCCCCCCCCCCCCCAGCTCGAGTTGCTACAAATAATATCTAGTGACGGTGAACGCTGCACACCAGTAAGAGCACTATGTCGCGGCACATGACCTAGTGCAAAAAATAAATGTATTTATGCTGAATCCCACCGATCTGAGTTGTATGCCTCTTCAGCTATGTCATGTCATTTAGAAACGCATGAGTGTCTAGTAGCCTTCATGATGCTTACAATGTCCAGCATGGTGTGTTCTAACCGGCACAGCGGACCCTGCGCCATTCGAAGCACGGGAAGGGCCCTGCCCTTTTGCACATATAGTTCTAATGGCTTGTTGGCAAGTGTACGCACTTCAAGCACCGGCAACAAGCCGCCCTCTCAAGCAAGGTGAAATTCTAATACCGGGTGCCCCGCTGAGAGAAATCGCAGATTTAGCGATGCAGGATCGCGCATCAGCAGCAAATAAAAGCAACGTCGTACCTTGGTACTTGACGTCCAGCTCCCTGAGCTGGCTGAGGTTCCTCTGCACATCATCTGGTAGGTTTTCGACGCAGTCGAGGTAGTCCTCGATGTAAGCAGCTGAATACAGGGCCTCTACAGCAGCCTGATTCAGTGCTACATCCCACGAGCTGCCTTCTTTGGACGAAATGTTGAATGCCTCTGGGAACCAGCTCCGATGACACAGACTGAGGCGTAGCGCCGTCGTTTTGACCGATTACGTTCACCTCCGATTAGCTATAGCTAGCGATGCTTGCCTCCTTTTGCCCCGAGTAGCAAAAAACTAGCGTTTTGTTCTGGTCAACTACTAGCACATTCGCACTAGCAAAACGCAACAATCAAACTCTGAGGAGTTCGCATTTGGGATCAATGGCACTCTCAAAACAAACTGGCCAAACCACGCCACTTAACTTTACGAACTTGGCTTGACTCGACTCGCGACGTCCTCAATAACAACATGAAAAACATGCAACTTAAAAAAAAAAACACGAGCTAAAACATTTTGGCGGTAAAAAGTAAGTTGACCGCTAGAGGACCCGTCATCCAAAGCGATGCAGCAAGTCGTACCATTTTGCTTACGATACTTATGACTGTGGCTCATCATGCGCATAATTCTACCATGCATCATACTTACTGTGGCTCCAGTGAAGCGTAGAAAACAACGAAACGTTCTTAATTACGTTCGACATTATCTGACATTTAGCGCGTATTGGTTATAAGGACACAAAAAGCATTTTTCTTGACTACACATAATATTTTGTCTTCAAACTTTTATAAAAAAATAAATAACGATGAACAGGGGACGCTTTATAAAACTAAAGCACGCTAGGCTATGCACGACACGCCCACTTTCCATCACTTTCGACATGAGCGCCAAAAGCGGTGCTCGTTGCTCGTTACCCAACAACCACAACAAGAGATTTGTGCGGCCCGCGGACCGAAAAACCGCGCAAACGCTGTAAACACTGCGCTCAGGCGTAAAGTTGAGTTGGTTCAGTAGCAATCAAGGCAAGTCGACAAAATCAGCCAAGATCCCTTCGAGACGGCCAAGGATTTCTTCCCAAGCCTCTGCCATGCCTACTGCATTGACTACTGTCGCTCGTGTGCGTGCGAAAGTGCCAACCAGCGCGTCATGACCATCGGTTGCGGAGAGCGTCCAGCAGAAGGAGCATGTCCCATAGCGATTAGTCGTCGCCACCGAGACGGGCGCGTAGGAGACTGGATAGGAAACCGGTGATCTAAAATGGCGCTGTGCGATGTTCGCAGCGTGCTTTGATACGGGCACCGCAGGCGGGAGCTGATCAGTTCCCGGGGCCGCTCGGAGCGACTCATGTGATACTGCGATGGCTGAACCGAGGCGCATCAAGCTCGAGACGGCCCATCAAGCACCAGCCAAACAGAAACGTGCCGAGGTGTGCCCGACGAGACGCTTCCAGCTCTCGCTAGTGTCGTGTGGCCAGGAGGCCGACTCATGCCCCGAGTACTCCTACAGTGACCTGTTGAAATCCACACGGGTGAGGCTGAGCTTTTTCTCTTGCTCGCAAGTTCGAGGTAGCTCGCAGTGTGTCCTAGAACAAGACGTGGCCGTTTGTGGCCAAGCTTTTCTTTCTACTGTGATACCCTCGTTGCCCTTTGGTCTGGCACTCTGGCTTTGCAGTACCATGTAAACCTCTGGGTGGGAAGGGTACGGGCGGACAAAACAATATGTCGCGCGGTGTGTGTTGGTGAGGACGTTACGTGACGGCTCCACGGAAATAGAACTGGGTTACGTTCGCCCAATTGCCCCGCTTGCCACTTTTGTTTGCGGAGATTTTCGTTTGCACGCCGCCGTTGTTTACGGGCGCCACCCATGATTTTGATTTGAGCGAATGAATTTGGTCTGGACGCGACCTTAACCAGTACTCGACTTGTCAAGGCTGTGGGCATCGTGGCGTGATTTGCTGTAGGTCACTGCAAAGGTCTGATACTTGTCGTGCATTTTCCTTTTTTTTTTCTTCTTCTTTTGCCGTCTTTATTGTCAGCCGTAATGCGCTTATAGATTACATCCGGAGGCTGTGCCGATTGCTCTTTTGACGTGACGGTAAACGTTACGCAGAAAGCGGATACACTTATTAGGCTTTTAATTCTGTGCAAATCGTTCCGTTCTCGTACTCGTGTCAATCAGCGATGACACTTCAGTGTGAGCGTATGCTCGTGTTCTTTGAAAGCTGCGACGACCTGCGGTGACTTTTCGCTTGTATATAGTTAACTTTTTTGCTTTAAAAGTAGGTCGAAGGAATAATTTTTGTCGTGCTGTTGAGGTGTTTTATTGGATCATAACTTTTTTTTTTTTTTCGTTTAAACAGCTCCGCTGTCAGTTTTCTTGATCTGAAAGTATGATGTAGTACTCGTGAGCATTGATTCTCTCTCATTGATACCGGCGAAATGAGAGCTTGTATATCGATTTGTGTAATGGTATCGCATTGAAACTTTTTTTTTTCTTCACTTATCGCCTGTTTCTGCTTTAGCGTGTTAAGTATTGCACCCAGGCATGTTCGCTTTTTAGTGACAGTTGCGCTTTGCCTGTCAAGTAAGTATCCTGTTGTTCTGATCTTTGGCTGTTTTCTGTAAGGGCATTGATGCGCGAGATTAAGGGCAACTTCAGAGAAAAAGCGCCTAGAATGCAATTCATTTGCTTTTATGCGTTGGTAAGTAACGTCTTTGTCGTAGCGCTGCTGTGGCAGGAAAACTGTCTTCACCTGCCTATCAGTGACATAGTTACGGGAGATTAAATATATGCATGGGGAATGGGCTGGCACATCCACCGCCTCTCCCCCCCCCCCCCCCCCCCCCCCCCCCCCCCTGCTTCCAGGGCTCTTCGGCCCGCTTATGGCGCGCAGTTGCTTTTCTTGAATTAGGGAACTTTATCGCTGCAATGCTGTCGTCTGATGAGCCATTGCAATCGTCAGTTATCAGCAGCTGCGTTTGTAGTAAATTTCGTAACACATCGTACGAACGTTTTTAGTTCATTGATTTTGTTTGAAAGGAAATCGCGGTAGGGGTTCGCCGTTTTGCCTCCTCCCCTCCCCCCCTTTCCCCCTCCAACCGCTTTTTTTTTTCTTTTTTCTGTTTGCGTAATCAATGCTGCCGTTTCTTTTTCTTTCTTTCTTTTCCTTTTTTTTTTTTTTTCGCAAAATTATCGAACACCCTCATTCCCATAAAAGGGCTATTGCTTGAGGGAAAATGCGAGCGTGTGTAAAAGGATAAACGCCTGTTTTTTACGAGCGGTTGTCCATGGGTTGCTGTCAGAGTGGCCACATGAAGCGGTGTTGAATAATTACGTCTTGTCTCGGCTCTTGTGTTCGTTTTAATGAAAACACTGCCAGTCGTTTTTGACCCCTGTTTTACTTTGACATAGTGACTGTGACTGTGCAAGCGAAAAAAGGTATTTATTGCATATTGCACTTCTTTTTTTTTTTTTATGCGTAACTATTGCTCACAACAAAGCAGGCTGGATTACAAAACTTAAATTATCAAAGATTTCGTCTTTCCGATTTCATATACGATATTTTTTAAAGATTTTCGCCGTTACTGACAAATAGTTTAAAAGCACACGGTCTTCGTATCGCTGGTTGTGCACATTAACCACGAGCATTTTATCCATTGCTGCTATGACCTCATACGAGGGTGTGTATATATGGTTGCTTGGAAGATTATTTGAAGATATGTGAATGGGCGACACTGGTCATGGATGGATGGATGGACGGACGGACGGATGTTATTTATTACAGTGGCTTTGTAGCTTTGGTGCTCGCTCACTTGACTCGAAGGTCGCGGGATCGAGTCCTGACCGCGGCAGCCGCATTTCGATGCAGGCCCTATGCAAAAATCCATCCGTATGCTGTTCGATGCTTAAAGAACCCGCAATGGAAGAAAATAATCTGGGGCCCTCCATTTCGGCGATCATTGCCTACGTGGATCCTTGCGACGTTAAACCCCACATACGGCATCAAATTTAGCAAAACTAATAGCTGTTAACCCACTTCAGATGATATCAACAAATTCTTTTTTTACCGTTTATGGAAAACAAATGAAAAAACTTAGCTTTGAACTGACCCCCGGGACACTAAAAAGCATAAGAAATCTTTACAAGTTTTTGTAATTGAAACAGCTCTAACTTCTAATCCAAAGCAAAGTTAAGGATTCTGAAATTGTAATGTCTCCATTAATATTATATCAAAAGTTTGTATTGTCTTTATTACCTGGTATACACTGCAACATAGTAGTAGAAGTTCCTTTCCTGATGCAGTGGTTCCAACAATGCCTGGTTAAACTAGTGCACTTTATCATGGTGTAAGTGCACTTTGATTTGTTGTTAAGTCGGCTCTGTCTGACATTATGGCTAGTATTAAGTACAATAGTAAATTCCATGTACACAATTTTTTAATGTGTGTATATTTAAGTGAACTATATGTACAATTAATATTGATTTTGCTTATTGAACTGTTCAAGTTTCTTGTCTTGTATTTTTGTGGTTTGATTGTTCCATCCTTCTTTGTTGCCTGAATAATCAGGCCTGATTGATTTTGCAAACTGTTCTTAAAATAGTCCACCTCATTTTGCATATATTATTTTTATGACTTTTGTAGAGAAGTTCAGTAAACAAGGGGATTTTTTGCAATAATTTGTGATTCTGTATTGAAGTAGTCTTAATGAACAGCTTTGAGCACTTTGTTTCATGCACTGAAATCTAATAGCTGCATTCTTTCTCAGCCTGCTGATGCTGACAAGGATGATCCATTTGAGGACAACGAGGAGGAAAACATACGAGAGATTGCACGCAAGTTTGAAGAAAAATATGTGAGTTACTTAAATGTAAAGGCATGTGTCAGCGTATCTCTTGACTGAAAGTGGGACTGACCTACTTCTATGCATTAGACAAGCATGTGTAGTGTGCTACCTGAAGTGGCAGACAACAGATTGCAGGCGAAAAACGAGTACAGGAAAACACATGGGAAGGCTCTAGTTAGCAGAAAGTGTGTCTGGTACTTGTTACAAAACAACCAATTAGGACTAAGTTGTTCGAAGTATAACTCAATTTATTGGTCATTTAAAGCCCCTAAAGAACAACTGAACAGAATTATTAACTGTTGCTTTGTTATTAGATTTTTTTTAACCATACACAGCTGTGTAGGTACTATACTCAGTGATGGCTTCTTCTCTCTATTTTTTTTTTCTTTCTCTTTTTTTTTTTTTTTTTTTTTTTTTTAATAAGGCTGAGCACCTGTAACCATGTCACTCTGCCAATGGTGATGGTGATACTCTTTATAGTGGGTCGCCGGTTTAGCTTCGTAAAGTTAAAAGCGTGGCCAAAAAAAAAAAAGAAAAGCGCACAAAAAATCGCTGTAGTTGCGGCCGCGTCACAGGGATGTTGGTCCATGCTGCTCGCCACCAAAACTCCAACCGTCTCTTCGTAGCCTCGACCGCATCCTCCGAGGCTGCCTCTCCACTTGCAAGTCTAAAGCCGAATAGTTTGCTTAGAGGAGGTGTTGCCTGACTTGATGCTCACTTTGTGGTTGCTTTGCTTTCTCACTGGTAAAAAAATTCTTAAAGAAATTATTTTTTGCTATTGCTTTGCCACGTTTAAAATGCTGAGTTATGTTAGAATTGCGCTTATATAAATAGTCTTGCCAATGTTTTATGTTTTAAGAGGAATGGAAGGTGCATTCCGGCTCTCTGAGAAAAGCTTTCAAGTAGTATAGAATTCTCTTAAATGATGTTTCATGCCTCGTTACTGTTTGCACTCTGAGGAAACACATAATTCCATTTGGTCATGATAAAATGTGAGAGGTGCAGTCCCCCTCGAACTGTCATTCCAAGGTGTGCTTCTCCCCACAGCTTCTCTGCAGCTTGACTATTGTCGCTATGTCAGAAAGGTGCGCTTTTGCATTAGAACCACTGTTTGCTATAATTTCTGGTTCTGCAAGGCTTACATTAATTACTGTTTGTTTTAGAAAAAAAATGTAACAGATTACTGGTAATCAATTTCTCAATTACATAGTCAGATTAGAGAAAATCTTACCTCTTTCAAAAAGCAATTGGCACAGTATAAAGTGAAGAAAATTTATCATTATTAATAAAGGATTTTTGATGCGTTACATGCAACTTGGCATGCGATAAATTGTCATGTTGTAGAGGGCAAAGCTTAGCCTAGACCAACTAAGTATAGTGTTTAGAAAAGCTGTGAAGAAATGGGACATTAATATTTAGTCATTTATAGCTGACTTGAAATGAGACACTTGGCAACCTTTTGCTCTTTTTTGGTTGAAGCAGCAGCAGTGCTTGTCATACGGCATGGTACAGCTGTATTTTGCTCCTTCATCCAAGACCTTATTGTTTGAATAAAGTACTACTAGTATATGTGTCGGTTGCATGGGAACATGGAAACCATGAAATGTAAACATTGCCATCAATTCCAGAGGAAATCTCACATGCACACTTTTTCCGTAAAGCCCGCTGGCATGGTACAATTGTTAAGGCACCCGACTGCTGTGCCCAAGGATGTGGGATCGAATTACAGCCGCACCGCTCTAGTGGCATAGTGGTTAAGATTCCCAACTACTGTGCCAGAGTACCCGGGCTCGAACCCGACCGCCGGCAGCTGCATTTCGATGGAGGCGAAATGGAGGGGTGTCTGTGTGCTGTGCACGTTAAAGAACCACAGGTGGTCAAAATTTCCTTAGTCCTCCTCTACGGCGTCTCTAATAGCCTGGGTTGCTTTGGGATGTTGAACCCTACAAACCAAACCAAACCACATCACAGCCTCGGCGGGCGTTTTTTGATGGACGTGAAAAGCTAGGTGCTCGTGTGCTGTGCGATACCAGTGCGCGGTAAAGAACCCCATGTGGTCGAAATTTCCAGGGCCTGCCATTACAGTGTCGCGAGCTGTTTTGGGATGTTAAACTCTATAAATCTAACCAAACCTAACTTTTCTGTAAAGTTTTCTTCTAGAAAACGCTGTTGGAAGTGGCAGCATCTGTCCCTGCAAGCAGATTTAATAAGTTGGGGTAAGAACGTTTTTGGGAGTGTTGTTAAATTTTTAAATGTAGCAGGTGCTTTGGATGTTTTTGATCAACAACACTTCCCAGTCATTCAGTGTAAAGGAGTTTTGCTGTTGCTTATTTGAAGTCAGCCTTTGGAGGACAGATGAATATAAATAAAGGTTTCACATCAGTTTTGAAGTAAGGTGCTGTGTACTGGGAAGAAGAACAATGCTGGTTGTGAGAGTTCATTTGCACTTTGTAGTTAACAACTTCTGCTGAAGATGTTTTTTTACTACAGGGATCAAAACCTGGAAAAAAGAGGCGCAAGGATAGAATTGCCTGGGAGGACTACGTTGATCGTGGAATGGGGTACGATGAGACGGACCCCTTTATTGATAACGGAGAGGCGGTGAGTATTTGTGAAAGGAAGCGTTGGTATTAACACAGCTATTCCTGTGGGCAGTTCAGGGTCTCAGTCATAGGTTTATTGAAAAAAAAGAAAAAGATAACTTATTTACAACTGTAGCACAGTTGCTGAACGTCTGATAATGCACTGTTTAAATCATGCAATAGTAGGTTGCGCATAATCTCTTTGACGCCGTCGTTAGCAATGGTGATGAAGTGATGTTCGTTTGTTACAATTGTGTCTCAGAAAATTTTGACCAAAAGCATACATGTACTATATACGTTCTTAGCAAGCAACATAATTCTTTTAAGAAAAGAACAGCTTGGAATAAATGCTAAGTGAATATAGTACATTACGCAAATGTTTGTTGCCAATGACGATTTCATGATCAGATGCACCTCTAGCTGTATCTTGCTTTGGTGTAAAACAGAGCTATTAAGTATTGTGGTACTGGGAGTTACTAAGATTAAGGGGACCTGCAATTTTTTAATGATTTTTGGAAGTCAACAAGAGGAACCATTGCTTTGTTGTTAAATACGGTCTTTTCTGAAAGGTTTTCCTGACAAGTGCAGAAGCTACCACTTCATTTTGCTGTCAAATGTCGCAAGCAGCTTGGGCTACTAGAAGACAGTTGTCTTTTTTAAATTTGGGGGGCTAATGTGGGTACTGCAAATGTAATTTAACCATGCAGATATAATGGCACTTATTTCGAAGCACTAGTACTGACATATCTTTATTGTGTTTGTTTTACTGCCCACACATATTTAAGTGTGTTAGCATGGGGTGTTTGCATGGCACAGAGTGAAGCAAGCTTGTTAATGCATCCTGATGACAGCTCAAGCAAATCCTTGTCATTGATTATGAATGATACTAACTGTAACACAAGGCGACGGTTGCTTCAAGTGGGGTTAGGTTTATTGGCGTTACCCTGTATGAGGCTGGATGTTTATAGAGTAGATGTGTTAAAACTTGCGTTTTGGTGTCAGGCAAGCATTCTTGTAGGATTTTTAGTGAAATGTTACCTGCGTTCATGTAAGTGTAAATGGCGGTTTGCGCCTTACAAAATTGTTTAGCATAAAGAAGCATAATTGCCGAGCTTTTTCTACTTGATTTGGTGATTTGAACATTTGCTGCATGTAGTTTGAAAGAGTTACTGTGTGAATTTTGCAGCATATTTTTCTTCGGAGTTTGACCAACCTTGGCCAACATTGGTCACTGTAAAGGGTGTGGTTTAATGGGTTTTAGGGCTATTGTTATTTCAGATAGTCATTACTTAGTTTTTAAATTCTGGATGCACACTGTTCCAAGTCATATTGGCCAAAGTATAATGTGCTAGGTACATTTTTGGAAAGGTGTGATATTGTGAGGACAGAGAAGCAACAAATGTATAAAGAACTAAGCAGTGTTTATTCAGGATATTGTAGAGGGCAAAGCAGTGTTGAAAAAAGCGCTTATTGATTTCTGATGTTGGCTGCTTTTTGAGGCTTCTTGGCATACTAGTGTTTCTGTAATTCCATTCATAGAACAGCACTGACACATGTGCATGGGCACATACATGCACACATCTGTCTCTCAAGTGATCATGTATCTTTTGTGTTACTATCGCAGGCAGGGCTTGTAGAAATTGCGCATTGTCTTGGATCAATTGCATGCCTGGGAAATTATTGGGATCACAAAGGAATATATGGCCTGGGGTGGAAGTGCTGCTCCATTTGCTCCATTCTGCCCCAAACTGCTTTCCCAGCTCCATCCAGCTCCAAAATGCAATATTGCTCCAAAAGTGCTCCATAGTGTGCCTTAGTGTTTTGCCATCAAATTTAGTGGAGCACAGTTTTGCCGCGCAGTGGGCTATTAATGGTATTTACTGCAAAAAAATGCGATCTGAGGCAATTCGATTGAGTGACGTGAGAAGTGCAGCCGGGTGATGCCCTGTTGTGAGTTGCATATACATGGTATGAGGGCTGCTGTAGTCAAAACGTTGGTAGCACACTGGTGGCGGCACACCAGTACAGAGTTGTAATGCATCTCATGCTGACTGTAATACATATATAAGATATTAATAAACTAGAGATGCATGCAGCATAATGTTTGCTCATAAGTAAATTTAAAGTGAGCCACAAGCAATTAGAGGGAATTTATTGCAAAAAAATGTTCACTTGATATAGCACCTTCTCCCAGCATTTTGAATCACCGGTGGTGGGGGAAATGAGAGCAGCGAGTGAAGCAGATACCACAAGCTATTATGAGGCATTGGGAAACTTGTCCAGCTGCAAAGAACTGTAAAAGTTGTTTCTATTGGTTCTGCTGTGAAAACAAGCAGCTGCTTCACCATTGAGCTGTCATGCCTACGCCAGACAAAAGCATGCTTGGAACTCTTCTGGGGGCGACGCTGCTTAGGTGCCAATTACTAAATGGGTTCTCAAGAGAGTTGGAGAGCCATGCAGGGCCTATAGCCAGCATGTTGAAACTAAAGAAGTTCCAGCGTAGCTCAAGCAGTAATGTGAGCAGCCACTGGCAAAAGGTCGTGAAGTAATGAACCTGAAGGAGGAAGAGGCTACGCTTGAGTGCCATCTATACTTTCTGAAGGTGTTACTGACCACTGCCCAGAAATTTATCAGCACAGGCGTAGGATCAAAGAAAATATGCACAAGATATAAAGCAGAAATCTACCGTTCATTGATGTGAACTTCAATTAAAGTCAGTGCTTGAGCACGTAAGAATGGTAAACTCCACCTTTGAATCTTTCAGTTAACTGGTGTTCAATTATGAAGTGTAAAAGCAAGCATTCCATGATGTTCAGCTATGAAGTGTAGAAGCAAGCATTCCATGTGCTGCTAGTCAAGTAAGGAAGTGGAAATTAAGGAAGTGGAAATTGCTATTATTAAAAGTGTTTGAGCCTATATACATGCTCCAAGACGTAATTGCTCCGAAACTCTAATTTTATTGTTCCAAAGCTGCTTCAAAATGACTTTATTACTGCTCCCTGAGGTGCTCCAGAATGATTAAGCCTGCTTGCACCCCTGCTTGAGTCTCGGGACTTGTATGCAGTTCATTGCCCAGATGGCAGAATGTCTGGTGACATCCTTCAGACTTTTTTTTTTTCTGCGTCATTGCTTTCCTTTCCGGCAGTACGACGAGCTTGTTCCATCGACGCTGACGACCAAGCACGGAGGCTTCTACATCAACACGGGAGAGCTTGAATTCCGAACACCGTCCGGTTCTGACTCTGAAGACTTCCAGGGAGAGACCCGGCCACGACCAGTTAAGCGGGGTCCTCGAGAAGGAGGGGCACGGCGGGGCCCCAGGCCTAGGGGCCGTCCAAGGCTTCGCGATTCGCTTACGGCAAGCAGTGCCATTGTTGAAGCCATCGAGTCTGTAGTTCGTGGAGGTGGTGCAGCTGTCATCGACGAAGAGGCTGCCAGTGGTGGTGCCAGCAGTAGTAGCAGTGGGGGGGGAAGTGCAGGGGATGATCCGGTTGGACCAGTCTCAAGCGATGTCCACTGCCCACGCCTCCCCGACAACCTTCCAGCCGAACTGGAGGCCGAGGTGCGACGCCTGAAGCACGCTGCGGCGCTGCGGTCAACTGAGGGCAAATGCAAGTTCTTTCGGGGCCATGTGAACCAGCTGCTGCTGAGTGTGGAACTGAGGGCGCGTGAATTGGGGCCGGGACAGCGCCAGCTAGTGTTTGCACACCTGGCCTCCTTCCTGCCGTGCACCAAGGAAACCCTGCTCAAACGAGCCAAGAAGCTGCGGCTTGACCAGGAAGACGGGAGACTCGGTGAGCCCTTGCGGAGGCTGAAGGAAGCTCTGGACGCTGGAGAAGGCCTTGGGCACAGCCGCCTTCGTGAGGCTTTGTGTGATGTGGTGCGAATAAAACTGCGCTGCTACGAGCTTTCCAAGATCCGCACTCAATCGGCGGAAGAGTACCTGCGCCGCTTTCTGGACACAGAGGTGTGCCCATTGTGGCCTGCAAGTAGTCCTGTGAGTGCCAAGACCCTCTTCCGTGAGAGCCGGCAGGTCCACGGCCATCTCACGTGAGTGCTTTTTGCTCAGCTGGAGCAGGGCTGGTTTTTTTTTTTTTTAGAGGGGAAAAACCATGCTTTCGCTTCTTTTACTGCATTATTTTATTCTTGTTTATCCTTGCTGCTGTTTGTGAAATAAAGTCTTTGTAGCAGCCTCCTGCAGGTAGTTTCTTTCCCTAACCTTTTCCAGTCTGACACTCACTGACAGTGTGGCTTTTCTGCTCAGAGCATATGTCAACAACAAATTAAGATCAATATTTTGTAGGAACACGATGTAAAACATTGATTTCCACTATACCCACCCTACCTTGTTGAGCAAAAAGAAAAAGGTTGTGGGACATTCAAATGCCAAGCAAGCTGCAGAAGGCCGAATCAGAAAGGAGCACTGCAGCTGTTCCCAAGAGTTGGAATAATGACTGAAAAGGGTTAGGCTTGTGGCATTAAGCTATGGAGAAAAATGACAGAGGAATAAAGCAGTGAGTACTATTTTAAGAATTACAGAATAGCAAGCAGGTGTGTCTGCAACAGTGCAAGGCAAATACTGGTAAGTCTTGCAACATTGTAGGAGTAACAAGGAAGTAGTTACCATTAAAACTTCACCTGAGTGCAGCCGAATGGCAACAGAGTGAAACTGTGCAGAGAAGCTACAGCTGAATTAACACCATTGATGCTGAGCTGCTGGTCCATGGACAAGTTTTTCTTGGCTGTGAAAGCATGAGAAACCTGGATGCTTGCTTGCCTGTGCAAAATTCCTGTGCTTTGGTTGATGCTATTAAAAATAATTCCTTTAAAGTCTACTGTTGCATAGGGGGAGTTTCCTGAACACATTAAATTGTGAGGATAAAGCCAATCAGGCCTGTGGTGTGTTAAAATGAAGTTGTCAGTTTGGTCACCAAAGGAAGATCTGAGGCATAAATGGAAGTTTGAAAAGTGTTTTGTAGGTATTGCTGACATTGTGTAAAAGATAGAAAAGAATGCATGCCTGTTAGAGCCTATTAGAAAGCAGTGAGCAAACACAAGTTGCACTACTTATGTGGAATAGTACTTTGAAAGAGAAAAAACTTTAAGCAAAGACAGTAGCATGCAGTGCTGTCTTTAGCCCTTACCAGTGTCGTTTATCGCTGTTAATCGAATATTTTTCTGCCTAAACTGAATTTCTATCCTTTAAAAAAGACAGTTTGTTAGCTTCCCAATGGAGTGAACCCATGAATAAATTTTTACATGATTGTACTAAATTTTTTATTAATGGGTATAATGGTGAAAGCTGCAACAATAAAAAAAAAATGATTTGTGAAATTAATACCCCAAGGACTTCAAAATAATGTGTGTGTGTGTGTGTGTGTGTGTGTGTGTGTGTGTGTGTGTGTGTGTGTGTGTGTGTGTGTGTGTGTGTGTGTGTGTGTGAGAGAGAGAGAGAGAGAGAGAGAGAGAGAGAGAGATTTGGGATGGGGGGTGAAGTCATATGATGCTAGAAAGCCAGAAAAAAGAAAAAAGCTTGACATTAGTACTGGTGACAAAATCTGCCTGCACAAAAATAGTTCACAATATAATATACCATGCTCACTGTTTAGAAAAAAAAATTATTCGCTGCATTCACTAGTTAGCATTATAAAGCATCTTGTTTGCAACGTGAGGGATGCTAAACTCGCCTGAAACAAAATTGGAGCACACACTGAAAAAAAGCTGCGAGTTCATTGTGTATGCAGGTGTATGCAATTCGCCTTATAGCGTGGGGAATTGTTCATTGTGATCGTGGGCCACACAGCTTCTGATCGAGCGTCGGAGCAGATGGTGATAAGTGAATTGGACATATGTACAAACTGTCATAGTGGTCCTGGTCCACTGTCATGGCAGCTGTCTTAATGTTGGCTTAAGTTGTTTGTGGAAATAGGACTACGTTTTCGCAGACCTATTGGTATCAGTTCAGGGTCTTTAGCTTCCGAACAGACAAAATCAGTCAGAATGTCTCAAAGTGTTGGATGAAATGCACAGTGCCATGGTTTTGAGAAGTATACAGTCATGCCTCGTTAATATGGACACTTTGGTTTCCGACCAAAACTTTCCATAAAGCGAGTCATCCATAATAACGAGTCATGAATAAAAACAAAAAGGATTTTATTGAGAAAAAAGAATTTTAATTAATGACTGCTTTTGTACATAACGGTGTGCACTGGACTCAAAATTTCACGGAACACCGGCAATTTTGAGTGCATTGTCCATTGTAGTGCAGTCTGAAGCGACTCGCGTACCATGACACCCCTGATGGTGGGCTTTGTGTTGGTCGAACTTTCGGGCACGAACTCCTTACTGGCCGATGAATCAGCATCCGATCCTCTACTCACTGCCACTTCCAAAATGGCCTCGTCACTGAGCAAAGTAGCCGCTAAATAGCTGCTTGAGATTCTCCTGAGGCGAGGAAACAGCTGAGCTGTCGATACTAATCCCTCACGGCTTGGATTGACTGAGATGGCTTTTGCCGCTTGTATTCACAGATTTCTTCGCGCCTACGTTCAGCTCTGTTCTTTTGCGTTTAACTCCCGCCATGCCAAAAGCCAGAATCAAGTTGAGGGTTATGGGCTCCTGATGCTTTGCACTTTTTTGCCTAGTTAACCTTTCTGCCTTTCCATACTTCTGATTTTTTCTTTTTTTGCCTTTTACTGTTTCCGTGAGGAAGCAAGATAGTCAAATTGGCAAGCTGCTATGCAGAGGGCTATCGAGCATCCCATCTTCTTGGCGCCGTTTTTATGTGTTCCTATAAAACAAACACTGCAAGCTGAAGTACAGTTAAGAACGATGGCTAGCCGACTACGAAGAGCTCAGACCTTGTCAAGGCTGCATCGTTGACTCAAAGCGAAGCCGACATGCGGACCGCCTCGTGTGCAAAATAAGGCAGTTCGGCAGCGCAACAGGGACAAAAACCAGGAGCATGAGAGGGACTGTCCCGGTTGCGTTTCATATACGTCGCCTTTCTTTTGTCGCTTTACTTTGTGAGTGTGTCTTAACTCTCACTGAAAAGCGTTAACGGCTTCATGGAATACACAGTGTGCTTTAGGAAAGAAAACTTCAGTTCCCACCGCCCCTGTAGGCACTCGTCTTTCTTCCTGTCATTTCTTTCTTACTGGCCTGTGTTCACCAGCAGAATTTATTGCAACCCCGTGTTGCCGTTTTCCCGACTGCGGCGGCACTTCCGCTGCACCCAGAAATCTCCTGGTTTCCCCCTTTCGGGGTCTTTCTTTTGCTGACCCTCGGTTTGCTGTGTACGTTCCTTTACGCTCTTGCGCCCCCTCTCCCTAAAACGGCGACACGCCCGCTTTGGTTCTTTCCAAGCCCACATGACTCGTTTAGGCACCCCGCCGTATCGGCTGTCGCGTAGGTTCGCGGGCGGCGCGCCCTTCTTTAACTTGCGTTCGGACTCCTCTGCTTGTTTTCAAGCACTGTCCATATTAACGAGACAAAAATACATGGGCCCAAGTGGGCCGTGTGCATTCTTCATTGTCCAGACAGCGAGTTTCTATATTAACGAGACATAAATACATTGAAAAGGTTTCGTCTCCAGAAAAACTGTCCATAATTCAAGTCGTCCATATTAACGGGGGTCATATTAACGGGGCACGACTGTATTGGCTCATCCAGGGTCATTTGTGTAACAAATCATTGAAGAGCAGTCACCCATCTTCTGAAGGGAGGAATAAAAATATATAAGTAAAATTTGGTTGTAAGGTGTCAAAGCATATTATTCCTCAGAATACTATTTCAGAATTTGTGGAAAGTTTCTGAGTTGCAGAACACTTCTTTGCAAATCAAGCATCAAAATGAATATTTCTGTAGACAGTTGACATTAATCAGGCCCTCACCTGTGTACCCTTATATAAGCAAGTTATTTGTTGCCCATTTTTAATTAATCTGCATTGGAGATTTCAGTTATCAGCGTACGGCCACAGCCTCATGCCACTTTGTCTCTGTCAAGATGCTTGTAAGGGGAGAGGGGCAGGAAGGTATAATGCAAGGAGAAAAAAAAAAAAAAAACCCGCTATACATTTTGTGCATGAATTGATGTCCTATGATTTAAAGGAGTGCTGAGGACAAATTGAAGCTGGCCGACATTGATTGATGGCCTCTTTCCATTGGCAGCAAGCTTAGTTGTGCTGGGGGATGAGTATTTATAAACTGGAAGGACGTAAAAAATAACAGGTATCACTAGCCACATGCTGTTCTCTCTTGTGATGACTAATTATTTGTTAGCAATTATGCATGGTTAGACCACTTCCAACCAGCAGTTACAGAGGCCATGTTATCATGATGTCACAAGTTTTAATCGAACACTAGGAAAAGAAAACAGGGACGCCTAGCTGCATCATGTTTACAGTGCAATAGCATTAGAAGCTGCCTATGCAGCTTTGTGCCATTCTTTCACGGTTGTGCTTGCAGGCCCCCGTACATGTGTCTGCACACAACAGGACATCTCTTCGGGTTGTCTTGCTGATGGTTAGATGCTTCCCCAAAGGTACCTAAAGGTTGTGGTTTCTACGTGGTCATAGGCCACCAACCACCGCGGGTTCGAGCGTCGCGCGAGCCGAAGCCCCGATCAGCCGTCACCATGCGCACACTGAAACACTGCAGCGCGCACTCAACCTCCAAAGGAAGGAGAGCACTGCGCTGCAAGGACACAAACCTCCAAGTTCACAAAGGAGACGTTTATTGAAACGCCATCCTCCAGCGGCACACACACACGCACACACATACGCATATTTACAAACGCACATACACACACATACGCAGTCACCGTGTCAAGGGAGCGCGCGAGGAGCTAGGCTCCCCTGCGCGCACGAAGTGACACGGAGTGCGCGCCGCAAGCACGCAAGGGCGTGCTGTGATCTCTCTCTCGCAGTAACCAAAGGGTTCCTTTGAGAGAGATTGGGCAACCACCGCAAGGTACGCCTGTCGCGGATCGTTGGATCACGATCGACAGGCTCGAGCTTCGCTCTCAGGTAAGACCCGGAGCAGACGAACTCGAGTACACACTGGTCTGCGCGGACAAAGGCCGGCAGACAAGAACAGTAGCGTACGCACCTTACGATGTCTCGGAGGAGTCTCTCTCTCGGCTCCGCTCGGACCGTCGCGCGAGCGCGGCTGTCGAAGCGGTGCCGTGTTCCCGCCAAAAGGCGGCAATGAGAACAGCCACTGGGACGCCAGGGCGGAGCTGTGGCCCGAACGACAGTGAAAAGTCGCTCGAGCCCCTCTCCGCCGCCTCAGGCGGGAGAAAGGGAACGGGGAGAACTGGGAAGCGGGCGATGGCCGCGCAAAAGGCAGCCGCAGCAAGCCCGAATCCCACATCCTCCTCTCCTTAATTGCCCTCCTACCCATCAGTGAAAGCACGCGGCAGGTCCCCAGCATGAAGAAAAGAATGCTATCCTCACGCAACAAGTCAACTACACTTCAGTTCCAGCAAGAAAGATCTCGAAAAGACAGACACTCAAGAAAGACAAACATTAGCAAGGCGCACAAAAAAAAAAAATGATAAAGATGACATGAAGAATAATGTACAAAGTTGCGGAGGCTAAGTAACGACTATGTACAGAACACAATCATGTACAGAACACAACTATGTACAGAACAACTATGTACAAACACAACTATGTACAGAAGTCCCAAAGATCGTCGGTGCAGCTCAGGGAGCCTGCGGTGACTCACCGCTCGTTGACTTCTGGGTGGCCAACGTTCACCCTTGGCTGCAAACGATCTTGGTCGGTGGTGGTACAGGTTAGGTGCAGGGACAGCGAACACGCCGAAGGGGCCCCGGGTGTGGAAAGTCCGTGGCTCCGTGGCGATCCAAGACGCACATGGGAAGACCGCGCGGGGCTTCCTTTCCACCGCGCTCCGCACACGCCGGCAAACACACATGGCGCGACGTCGTCGCCTCCACGCCCAGGCACGCACACGCACAGCCACTCACACACCAAAGGGTGATGCCGACCTTCCGCGGCGAACCTGTCCCGAGCACCTTCGCAACCGCGGCGGCCTTGGGTGAAAGGGGCATCGTCCATGCTCCCCGTCCCCAAACGGCCCCAACTTCCTTTCCACACACACCGGAAAGGCCACGCGTCGGAGCTGCCTAATGAGCAACTCTCGCAATTTCAAGCAGAAAGAGGAGAGAAGACGCGCTGTACAAAAGAAGGCACTCCCTGTACAATATTTACAAGATAAGAAGCAAGATTGGAAACAGAAGAAAGCGAAAAATGGGAAAAGAGACACAAAAACAAAATAAAATACAAAGGCTGGAACTGAGCGAGCTAGAAAAGGTAGAGACCAACCTTGCTTCCGGGTAGGGTTGAACGAGCAAGCTCGCTCGGTGAGGCGGTATGCCTTCGGTTGCGGAAAAGGCCCGTCGTCCGGCATCAGTCACACAGGTGAACGTCGCCTCACCTAGTACCGGTGCGGGGCACGGCTGCGTTCCACCGCATCGGTTGTGCCTTGGTACTTGCCTGTGGTGACAATGGGCACCAGCGCAAGCTCGTCAGACCGTTACGCATGGGCCTTCAGGTCTGCGATGTAGGCACGGCTGGCTTTCCCCATAGGGGGATTCTCCAGCAATGAGCCCCTGCTTGTTACTGGGGAAACGCCCCATGAAATCGCAGGTGGCCATCTGCCACGGACGCACACTGTCAGTTGGTTTCGTCATGCCCGGTGGCTTGCCACCCCTCGACTTCTCCATTTGACAGACATGGCAGGAACGGCAACAGCGGAAAATGTCGCGCTTCGTGCCGGGCTGTAGTCACCGGACGCCATCCTCCAGCGGCACACACACACACACACACACACGCACACACACACACATATTTACAAACGCACATACGCATATTTACAAACGCACATACACACACACGCAGTCACCGTGTCAAGGGAGCGCGCGAGGAGCAAGGCTCCCCTGCGCGCACAAGTGACACGGAGTGCGCGCCGCAAGCACGCAAGGGCGTGCTGTGATCTCTCTCTCGCAGTAACCAAAGGGTTCCTTTGAGAGAGATTGGGCAACCACCGCAAGGTACGCCTGTCGCGGATCGTTGGATCACGATCGACAGGCTCGAGCTTCGCTCTCAGGTAAGACCCGGAGCAGACGAACTCGAGTACACACTGGTCTGCGCGGACAAAGGCCGGCAGACAAGAACAGTTGCGTACGCACCTTGCGATGTCTCGGAGGGGTCTCTCTCTCGGCTCCGCTCGGACCGTCGCGCGAGCGCGGCTGTCGAAGCGGTGCCGTGTTCCCGCCAAAAGGCGCCAATGAGAACAGCCACTGGGACGCCAGGGCGGAGCTGTGGCCCGAACGACAGTGAAAAGTCGCTCGAGCCCCTCTCCGCCGCCTCAGGCGGGAGAAAGGGAACGGGGAGAACTGGGAAGCGGGCGGCGGCCGCGCAAAAGGCAGCCGCAGCAAGCCCGAATCCCACAAGGTGGTAACACAAGCACAACTAACAGGCATTAAGCATATTTTTGCCACTTTCGGTCTGCTGACGTTGCTTCCACTGTGGAATTATATGACCAACAGTACATATTCTTCCTTATGGGGCTTATGATGCTGTCCCATAAAAATCTTCCATTTTCAACTTGAGATTTCCCATTAGTAATTTGTCCGCTGCCTGTGACATCCTGTCTGTGATATGTGTCATGTCGCTTATTTCTGCCGTTAGTTTATGGTGCTGACCCTCACCTCAGTAGAGCACAGCTATGTCAGATGTAGTCATTTACACGAAGGCCGTTCGCACCCTCCTCTCCTGTGCTCTTCGCATGCTTCTCTGTCTCTTCTTTTGTGTCCACCAACTTGTAAGCTCCTGGTAGGCTCCTGGGAACAGATGTTCATAATGGCCTTTTAGTGGCCCATCCAAATGCTTTTCAGTTGTAACAGTTAATGTAGATCTTATGCCCTTCATTTTGCAACCTGGTGTTGTGCCAATTGAAGAACAAAAATGAAAGCATAATGAGCTGCTGCAGAGTACATTAACATATTGAGGGCCTGCTTCAAATATTGCCCAGTTTTTCTTGCTCCATGGACAGGTCCACATTTTTTGCCCGCTTGGTTTTTGTTGTTTGCACCTTTTTAAGCATGAGTGTGGATGGCATCCAATGTAATTTAAAAGCTCCCCATTAAATAATTTCTGATGAGGTAAGGAAGCTGTAAATGGTATTTGGATTTGGGAATTAACTTTAACCTGTCTTGGTGACTTTTCAAAGTGTCCAAGAATATTGTAACAAACTGCAAACCGCATGTGAAAAAATTAATTTATAGTAGGGAAGTGTTACGATTGCAGTTAAAAAAAAAAAAAACAGGTTTGGAAGAAACAGTAAGCCTGTTGAGTTGGCTTAGCGGGTACTCTTTAGCTGAATTCGACTTTCAGCACCACAGCGTATGGCTTGTTGGATGCACGGTGGCGTCTACAAGCGGCCCATTTGAAATCAAAGGGGGAAGGATTCTGCGGCTTCAGCAGTCAGCTGCATTCCTTGTGACATCTGCTCAGCACAATTGGAAAGCCTTGTCTTTTTGCACGCGAAATCGCACTGTGTGTGAAACATGCGTTGCCATGTCACCCAACTTGCACTATCACAGGATCAACATGCTGGCGTGATAAACATCCTTGGTAGTGAACATGATCATTTGCACCATATGCCTTTCATTGCCACACAGACATTGTTACGCATGTGCCAGTGATTTGATAATGCCTGGACAGCATTGAGCACTTTGGTACTGCCAAGAGCAAATGATGCAAGGGTTCTCGCTGAGTGCTGGACGAGAAAAATCCTTTTGTTTTTTTGCAAGCATTCTGCTTGTCAGCCTCATCTTTATTTTGGTAAGCGCTGTGGCCATGCTACTAAGTGTTGCAGGTCATTTTGAACGCAGTAATGCTCGTAATGTGGGACTATGTTGGATACCCATTACATGGCTTCAGAAGATTGAGTGCTGAGTATTCTTACCTCATGGGTTCTGCTCATAGCTTACTCCAGTATGTGGCATGGCAGATTACAGGTACCTTGCTGCACTGTTCAAAAACCAATGTTAAAGTATGATTTACTGTGCACGGGAACAGCTTTCAGTAACATTTAGGCATTCTCCTGGTCCAAGTGAATGATTTGAAGGTTTAATAAAACGAAATACAAATCAATCATAAGTACATAAAAACGTTAGTACAGTAGGAGGTTCCAAAGTAAGACTGTCTGGGGACCTCCCATCAGGAATACATGAGTATAGATATGTTATGGAGATTAAGCTAGCAACTTTGGCTTCAAAATTAGTCACAACAAATAAGTGCCACTAACATATTGACACCATCCTCCCAGTCCATGTAAAAACTTGCAGGTTGTTTACCAAAATTTGGTCGTGTCATTTCGCTGACAATTTTGGAATGGATTTGGCATGGCAGTTGAGGAACTGGGATGAGGGCCATCCACTAGACTTTACAGTGCTATATAATGCAGACCAGTATGCACCGCAATTTTGCATCTAGCTGCAAGTTGTGTAAGCAGCGAGATCAGTTCGATAACATGAAAGTGGTGGAGCAGTAAACGTTGTAAAACTGTACACTTCTGGCCCTGAACTCAAACATGTGTACATACTACTGCAGAGGTGCCTTACGAGATGCTTTCTTTACTTTTTTGTATTCCAGGTCCAAGCCTCGGAAGCCCTCACTCCTTCCTGGTGCAGCTCTTCGAAAGATGTCTGGCCACATCGACACTGGCAGAGAAAGCCCCAGTACACCGCCCACGCCAGTGACCATTTCCTCATCACCGTCACCATCAGCATCAACTGCTCCCACATCCTCTACGCCAACTCCTACTCCTGTCTCCGCTGCACCTCCGCCACCTCCATCCTCCACACCCACGCCTATGCCAACACCACCCATAGTGTCATCTCCAGCCCCCATGGCCACTTCTGTCCCAACTTCTGTCATTCTGCAGTCACCAGGAAGGTCTCCCTCCACGGATGGGCGGCCTCCTCACAGCAGTCCGCCGAAGGCCTCCCTGGCCTCACAGATGCTCGATCGCATAATAACTGCCAGCCTGGGCAACTTCCCCAGTTCGGGAGGTGAGCCGAGCACCCCAACAACCACATCCCGCCACTTGGACACTGGCTCCAAGTTGGATGGAGCAAGCTGTCCACCCAAGGCTCAGCAGCAACAGCTGCCTCGCACTTCATCTTCGAGTGCAGCGCTGCGGCTGACCCCCTCGTATGGTTTCATGGAAGCCTTCAGGCGCACCCTGGAGCAAGGGGAGCCTCCCAGCAGCCGAGGGGGGCCTCCTTACTACAAAGCAGACTTACTGGAAGGCATGAAGGGCTTCCCCTATCCTGTTGGCTACTTGCCCAGGACTTCGGCAACGGCCCCAACTACGGAGCGGCCACGTCCACACCTTAGTGTTGCCCAGCAGCCACAGCCACAGCACTGGCGCCAGAGGCCATCCTACCCTTCTCCCTCAGCCAGCAACTATCCACAGCAGCCACGACCTTACCCCTTTCCGTCCCAAAGCCACGGGTCCAAGGGTGCCAGTCAGGGCCAGGGCCATGTCTCATGAGAAGTCACCCAACAAGGATTCCTGCACATGGCATCAAACACAGAGAACAAGCCTCAAACCATCACTGTGGTAGCATATTAGGGCCTCCGGGTAGCCTGGCCTCTCTCCAGTGAGAGGTTCGCAAGCTGTGACGGTACCTTCCAACATGCCTTCACAGTTCCTTATAAACTCCTTGCAAATGTGCTGCAAAAGACTACCTTCTGTGCTGCAGAGATCATGAGGCAAGGCCTTACTGCAAGCTGCAGACTGTTGTAAAGTTGTTTAACGGTTTTTAGAGTGGTTCTGCGTTGTGAAAAATTCACAAAATCTTAGAAGACGCCACATGAGTTCACAAGAGATCAAGCCTCCTTTTGTGCTCAGTGTATTTAAAGAATGGAGCAGAGTAATGGTCAGTGTTATTTTACATGTCAGGAACAGGGCACAAGGGCACATCTGTTTTGTGCCATGTCTGATGTCCTGTCGGATCTTGCTTAGTGCTTGGATTTCAGTGTATTAGCTTTTTTTATGATTGTGCAGGACCTGACAAGAGCATGATATATTCCGTAGTGATATGTTCAAAATTTAATAAAATATTTCATGGGACCGTTTTGTTGCAAGGAAAAAATGTTGCAAGATTTGTTTTATATAATGTAAAATAAAATGAGGTACTGTGAGCGAAGTCTCAATGGCTTCTCTGTGTGATAATTGGTTCCCATTGGTTGCCAGATGTGCTGACAGCTTTGACTGCAGTAGTGCGCGAATGAACCGTTTGCCAGCGCAGCACTGCTCAAATGCTTTTAGTATAGCATACACAAACACACGCAGAGATATAGCGCACGCCAAAAACATCGTAATGCACATTGCGCATTCGCTATACGCAGAGGGGGCGCGGGGGCGGCCACCCTTCCAAATCTCCTAGGGGGGGGGGGGGGGGGCAAGTTCGTCCCTACACTCTGTCGGGCCTGTGCCTTCGTTTTTAAAAAATATGCAGTGTTATGGCCATGCAGATTTATTTTTTTTACTATACTGACAATTGAGGACTCATGTTGCGTTCCAGTCACCTTTCCCTTCTGGACCCGTATTCCGAGTTTGCGTCGCTATCTCGCGTGACCTCGAGTCATCTGATTGGTCGAAACGCCGAAACCGGGTGTTAGCACTGCGGAACCGGAAGAGGGGGCAACATTATTTTCCAGCGTTTCCACCAATCAGGTCGGGGAGATAGCGGTACGATAACGATGCTAATTAGGAATACGGGCCCTGGAGGCTGAGGACTCAAGGAACCGTTTTGAGAAGCGCGTCGTCGAGTAATTTGCAATTCTGCATCCATGGCGACGCTTGTTTTGTTTCTTAAGCGCAGAATACTTGTGTGTGTGTGTTGGTATTCCATCACATCAAAATGAATGTTTTATAACCGTTTCCCATCTTCGCACTATGTTTTGATAGCATCCTCTCGTATACAATCGGCCAGTGTACGCGAAATTTTGGGTTTATCATGTCAGGTTCTCAGATAGATGGCGGAAGCGTGAATTCCACTACATGTGAACAGGCGCTTGGCTTCTATACGCCACGCCTCCGACGGTGGAAGTGGCCAAGACCAAAACTCGCCTGAGGGAGCGGTGCAAGCTAGTACGCTCACAATGACAGCTGAAAATGTTAACATACATCTATGTAGTTGTGTGTGTTCGTGTGTATGTATGTAAAAGTGAGTTACGGCTATTAAGCCAGGCCAGGATATTGTTTTAATGGAATATCCACCCGTTAGAAAGGGGAAGGCCCCAACATCTATCCATCGTGTTTTCGTACGCACACGAGCAACGTCCCTTAATTTGCTGGCGTTTAACATACGAAAAAGTCCATACGCTATACTAAAGGTCTCTAATCTGTAGTTCGAAACGTTCATTATACCATGAATCGGACTGTTGAGCATCGAGATTTGAACATGCCTAGAGCACCGAACGTGTTCAAGGGTGTTTCCTTGGTGTTTCTGCGCGGGGATGTTGTTTCTTGATGCTAAAAATTATAGTAACATAGCGAAGAAGTATAACAGGCATATGCCGTGCAGCTCCAGCTCGCCATTCAAATAAAAGTCGCGAGAGAAAAAGCGCAAAACAAGTTGTAAACTACAGCAGAAGTGGAATCGAAAGTGGAACGAACCAGTCGGAGGCTGAACGAAGCCGGTCCAAGGAGGCATCTTGGCCAGTCCAGGTCGGACAGTAATGAGCGGTTACCGCGTGTCATCGCACGTGCGCTCGTGTTCGATATTAGCGCTTCTTCGACCTGTTGTACCGGCATTCAAGGGTTATTAGGTTTGCCTGGCATGGTGCGTGTTTAAGTTGGATGTTCTGGAATCGATCGCCAGTGCAAACGGGCTGACACCCTGCCATTGGTAACGGCATACAGCGTTATGTTTACGCTACTGGGAAATGTGATTTCTGACCTTCTTGACAGCATTTTCAGCCCGTTTGAAAACTTCAAGTGTGAGCGTGATGACTGTGTTGCTTCTTCAGAAGAGTCTACGCACAAAGAGTAAGTCCCGATGTAGCTTTTGACTACGGTAAATCGTGCTGTTCACGCCACGGTTCTTGCTACTAGTAGTACGTATTGGTGATTATTTCGATTGACGACGCTTTCTGAAGATTTCAGGAAATATCGTGCAATTCATTTTTTTGTCGACAGTTTCAGTTTGGTTGGATGGTGCGACATCATCTTCAGGAAAAGCAGCGCGCCACCTGCGCGAACATTTAGGATTGAATGAATAACTTATTTGCATTAAGGGATAAGGAACCTTTTCGTTTTGGAAAATTACCTTTGGCTGTTCGCTCAGGTGACGCGCTGTATTTGATTTGGCTCAGCACACTGCTAAAGCTGCTACGGCTGGCTGCGTCAGTGTATGAAAGCTGTCGAGACTGCGGATGATTCGTCGACGCGTGTCAGGATACAGTAGGTCGTGGTCAGGACGGTGCTAACTCAAAGTAAATTTGCACGTCTATTCTGCACTGCGCCCTAATCACCCCATTGCAGGAATGCATGCATATGCTGTTCACTGCTTTGATCTCGTGTCCATATGCACAAGGAATCTCACGAGGAGGGTTGCCACTAAAGAAACCTTTGTTACATCGCTTGTAAGTACCAACTTGGCAGCAGCGGTGGTAGAGCGTGTACGCACTACATTACATGTCTTCGTACAATCCCAGCGTGTTGCACCGCGTGTCTGTAGCTCCGACTTCACGCGTAAGTGCCATGATTCGACAACACTGCACATCTTCGTAGGACGTCGATAATTCGTTTTATAAAGTGTCTAAAGATACGTCCAACGTACGCAGTCGCGATACGCATGATATGCACCACGAAGTCAGTTGCATAGAAAGGCTAAACGGCTCTTCCAAAATATGTTAATAGTATCCCTAAATATTTCACATCATCAGGGAAGGGAGTTGGAATACATTCGCAACCAAGGCAATGGGAAGAATGTAAAGGAACGCCTTCCCAGACGCAAGCATCTAATGCGGATTATGAAAATAGACGTTTCGATTGTCACTGATTAATGGAGATTGAATTGATTCAAGCACCAGTTCATAACATGCACTTTGTCGGCCCCAAGCACATCCATTGCAGCAAGGAAAGACGTGCGAGTTAACAAAAGAACTGTACTGTCTGCATATTGAAACATAACACAACTTGAAATAGCACCAGATAAATCACTAACAAATAAATTAAAAAGCAGAATGATAAAGCAGTCCTGTGATACTTCGGTAGACAACGAGGCCTCAGAGCTCCTGTGATTTCCCACTTCTACTACTTGAGACTGATTATAAAAGTAGTTTAGAAAGTCGCTAAATGAATTCATAATTCCCATGACCTCGTTTTTGTAATAGTAAATCATGCCCGATACTATCAAATGCCTTGCTGTCATCTAAAGAGAGAGCTTAAAGCAACCTGATTGTTATCAAAGGCAGCATAAAACATCAGAAAATCCTTCTAACAACCAGGTAGTGCTTTTTCCTTGAAAGAAAGCAATCGGCACTTCAGATAAAATGTCCTGTCAGAGAATTGAGCGGTCCATAACTTTAATCACATGCATCTTAAGAATCTGTGCAGTCGCAGGTAAAATTGAAATGGGTCTAAAGTTTTCATTTCTTTTCCTGTAGAAACCAAAACTGAAGACAATGCTATTAAGGTTTTAAAGTGTATCAAAGGGAAGAAGGCAGATGGAGCTGTGGAACAAAGTGAAAGGGACGTTATAAGTGAATTTGTGAGAGTTACGAGAGGCTTGAGAAAAGTATGCATTGAATTCAGACACTGCAGTAAGCAAATCTGTCAAGGATTTAGCAATGATTTCTCTGATTGACTGTGTAGGATTTCTTCCAAACAGATAATTAATACTTGATCAAGCTTTATTTGGAGAGTGTCTATTGGTATTAAAATATGTGTTGAAATAGGAGTGCTTTGCAGCTGAAATCATGGCAATCACTTTGTTCTGAACAACCTGAAAGTATTTTTGAGGTTTGTGTTATTGGGTCTGCATTTGTAACATGCCCAAAGGGCATCTTTTTCTGCTATATTCTTTCGAACTTCTCTAGAAATCCAAAGAAGATTTCTATTATGCTTTCTACCACGATCCGCTTTAGTGACACACTTTTCATAAAACTTGCTCAAACCTCTCATAGACATTGCGAGGATTAATTTTCTCTAGGAAAAAGTCCCAAATAAATGTCACAAGGTTATCTAATTTGCCTAAACCTGTAACTAGTGTTTTTTATTTGTGGGGTACTTATTTAAGATGTAAACACAAGGTGGGCATGTAACAAAATAATGATCTGATAGTTCATGTCTGATTATTGAAGTGAACATAGGCAAACAGAGGCCCTGCTTCTTCTGAAAAGCATTTATAAAAGCCTTATCTTCTTTGAGAAGGTAGTGAAGTTGTTTCCCGATTCCCATGGCATTTTTTGCCAAAACATTGATGACTTTTCTTGTAGGGCTATGTTATAATTTGTAGATTTGCCCATGAAGTATCAAAATTCAGTTTGAATGTCACAAAATGTTTACCAAGGTGCTCTTCTCTATTGTAATCTGTAATTGTTGGCTCCAGACCATGTTTTGTTGGAATGGTAAAACTACATGTGAGGCCGAAAGGATGCCTATAATAATTCAGTACTTATGAGCCTAAAAAGTGGTGAGTTCAGAAAGACATGCCTTAGGGTTGTGTGAAGAAGGGCTGTATGCTGCCAGAAGAGTGACGTCACAACTAAGCAGGAATTAATTGCAGTGCAACTCCCTCGGCAGACAGAAATTTGACATTAATCGGATAAGCATTACATTTGCTATGCACAAATTTAAGTATACCATCGCCTGTTTCACTAGCTTTAGTGCAAGGAAAGCTAAGATGATTGGACAGGGAAAAAAACAAAAACGAAGTGAAGCGTGGATTTTTTTTTTCACTGAGCACAGACACATCAATGCAGCCATTAGTACTTAACAACCGCCAAAAATTAATTCCAATGCTTATGTATACTATGTATGTTTACATGGAGGGTGCCAGAGTACCCGGGTTCGAACTCGTCCGATTCGAAACCAGTCAAATAGGATGACGTTTAACGCTTGCTTTTAAAGCGGTAGCGTTAAATTCTCAGTTCGCCATAAAATCTGGCGTCGGCGTTATTGAAAAATCACGAGCATGGCGCTGGTAGGGCTGCCTGACAGGAGCTGCCAACTCGGGCCTCCTTTTATACTGGATGGTGATATCAGAATCAGCCTTCCAGGACCCTTGCATTCACGTTATCCCTATGCTATAGTGCTCTAGAGCACAATACATATGCCACGCAGGCACGTTCATACGTGAACTTTTTTTTTGTAGATAGATGGCAGCACTTGAGCACCACAACACCATCGACTATAAGAAACTATATACAAAACCATCGACGGCGCTATGCAATATACGCGGTAGCGGAAACCCTCCAGGACCTAGAGGAGCCACCGATACATCCCGTAAGACAATGGTCGGGCTGCAACAGGAACAGTGACTCCCGAAAGGGTGGTCACTGCTGTGGCGCAAGGATACTACATGGACCAGGCCGAAGGGCCCTGTCAGGAGCATATGGGTCTGATGGGCACCATCCTGGACACATCAGTGATCTTAGGCGTGGTATACCTTGGTGCGCGACATGGGAATGGGGAGAGCAATCGGAAAGTGGTGCTTTGCATCCATCAAGACATCGCCCGCTCTTGGTAGGAGTTTTTAATGGCCACATCCGACCTCTCGATGGCTACCAGGACCCCAACGGAGCGCTACTACTGGATATGGTAGACGTACTCTCCCTGGACGTGGCCAATATCCGGGCTGACTGTAATGGGTACTTCACATGGTGTGCGCTCATTTGGAAGAAACTGGCGACCCATCTGACTGGTGTGCACATTGACGAGGCGGGGGAATTCACTATGGGCAGCGACCACAATCGTCTCAAGCTGACCTTCGCGGCGTCCAACTACCGCAAACGCAATACGGTGCTACCAACACCGGCGAGGCGGTACCTGCCGGAGAAGGCCTACGAGTTAGCCGCGCAACAGTTTGAGGCCAGCCTCGTACGAAACCGCGCCGCACCGAAAAGAGCTTCACTGCATCGTGAGAGCGCACGAGCTATCGGCCAGGCGCATCGACGGAAGAGGTGGTGGGATGATGAGGTGCGGCCCTCAAGGTACGGAGAGCTGCCAACCGCCTCCACCGAGGAGCGGTGAAGCGCCTTTCCCCCGATGCTTCCCAGGCGGCTTGGGATGAATCATCAAGCAGAAAAGAAGAACGCAACAGCTGTGCAGGCTAAAATGATGGCTAGCGACAGCTAACTTCTCCAGACACTGTCCAAGGCTGGAAGAAACGGGCCAAGAAAGGTTTGGTCATACGTGGCTGCGCTGGACCGCAAGCCCCCGGCACAGAAGCTGCTTGACGAGAGTACGGGCGAGGAGGTCCTGGATGTGGCAGGACACGTCACGGAACATGTTAAGAAAATCTACGACCCCGACTTCTCTCCACTTGTCAGCCCCACGATGCCACGTCACCACACGTACGCCTCCACTCAAGATGAAATTTGAGCGCAGCTCATCAGATGTTTCACCTTTTCGATAGATTGAGGCAAAAATTTCGATCAAGACATATATGTACAATTACAGACTTTTTTTTTTATTTTTCACACATATTCCTTCAAGAAACACTCCACTAACAGTTTTTACTGCCATGAAAGAAGCTTTGATGGTCGGAGAAATGAAGAGAGCAATTGAGTTATCGGGAGGTTGCGGGAAGCAAGCGCGTGGGCCCATATGAACGTTGCGCGACGAACAGATAGCCGCGACTGACTGATGCCGCTGACGCCGCTAGCGAGTGAGAACGGGATGCACGCACCGTGATCCGGTGATAGCGAGCCGGAGTTACCGGCGTTTCGGCAACCGGAGAGCGCGCTCGCCGCCACGCAGGAAGAGTAGGGGGACCCCCTCCTTCTCTTTCTGCATGGCGGCGACGGTGTGCTCCTCATTCTCTCTTTCCACTTTCACTCCCATCTTCCTCCCTTCCCTTACGGCGCGGTTGCGGTGTCCACAGAAAACAAGTGAGACAGTTACCGCGCCTTCCCTTCCTATAAATAAGTTTTTTTACGCAGTGAAACCCGACCTCGGCGGCTGCGTTTCGATGGAGGCGAAACGAAGAGGCGTCCGTGTGCTGTGCGATGTCAGCGTATGTTAAAGATCCCCAGGTGGTCGAAATTACTCCGTAGCCCTCCACTGCGGTTCCTCTTTCTCTCTTTCCACTTTCACTGCCACCTTCCTCCCTTACCTTACGGCGCAGTTGAGGTGTCCACAGAAAACGAGTGAGACAGTTACCGAGCCTTTCCCTTCCTATAATAAAGCAATCAGTTCTACGCAGTGAGGGCCCCGCCGGGGTGGTGCAGTGGTCAGACGCCCGACTACTGTGCTGGAGTACCCGGGTTCGAACCCGACCTCGGCGGCTGCGTTTCGATGGAGGCGAAACGAAGAGGCGTCCGTGTGCTGTGCGATGTCAGCGTATGTTAAAGATCCCCAGGTGGTCGAAATTACTCCGCAGCCCTCCACTACGACTTTTCTTGCTCTATTTCAACTTTCACTCCCACCTCCCTCCCGTCCCTTACGGCGCGGTTGAGGTGTCCACAGAAACAAGTGGGACAGTTACCGCGTCTTTCCCTTCCTATAAATCAGTTTTTTTCTACGCAGTGAGGCGCCCGTGTGCTGTGCGATGTCAACGGCTCCTCTCTCTCTCCACTTTCACTCCCATCTTCCTCCCTTCCCTTACGGCGTGGTTGCGGTGTCCACAGAAAACAAGTGAGGCAGTTACTGCGCCTTTCCCTTCCTATAAATAAATCAGTTCCACGCAGTGAGGCGAACTCGATGGAGGCGAAACGAAGAGGTCCGTGTGCTGTGCGATGTCAGCGCACGTTAAAGATCCCCAGGTGGCCGAAATTACTCCGTAGCCCTCCACTGCGGTCTCCTCTTTCTCTCTTTCCACTTTCACTGCCACCTTCTTCCCTTACGACGCGGTTGAGATGTCCACAGAAAACAAGGGAGACAGCTACGCCTTTTCCTTCCTATAAATCAATCAGTCAATCAATCTACGCAGTGACGTTGTCTTGACTCGCTAACGGCGACAGCAGCATCAGTCAGTCGCTGCTAGCGCTGCCTCCGGCGCCCCCCCCCCCCCCCCCTCCCCATTCCTTTCCTCATGTTCTCCGATTGTTGCGCGCGCTCGTGCCCCCATCGTTCTCCGCTGAGTGTATCCCCCCGCCCCCTTCTTCCTGCGAGGCTTCGGTTGCCGAAGCGCCGGCTCGAACTGGGGGGATGAAAGGGGAGCGGAGCTGGTTACGAGGCCGACGCGGCCGACGGCGACGCGAAACCCAGGAACGAACGCCAAAGAGCTGCACTCTAAAAAAAATTGGCTATGGCTTAGCTTAGGTTAATCTTGGATATCCGAAGCGAAAAGATTCAGTGATGCACAAAGTTTCAACGTGTAGTCTGCACACCAGCGAGTCTTTGTCTTCCATGGCGTTGTCGGCGTCACTCTGTTGACACTGGTGGTAGGCGCGGCTAATATCCGCCTTTGAGCCTCTTGCCTTTTAGCGATGCGTTCCTCTCTTTGCTGAATTGTTTCATTTGCTCGTTTCGTCCTGTCCTTTTCATTCCTCTCGTCCTTTCTTCTGCGCAACTGTTCGGCGTCTTCGCTAGCTGCCGGTTCGGAATCGCTTTGCCATCGTAGCCTCCCGCTCTTCTGGCGTTTAGGCAGCTCGTTTGGCCTTGCGCTTCTCGCATAATCGCTGCCTCTGGGCCAAACCACCACTTCGAGATCTTCTTTCATGGCGAGGCGTCTGCATTTCTTTATCAGATGCGCCGCATCGAAGGGCGAAACGAGGGTGAGATGTGGTATGCGCAGTAGCGTCATACGAGGAAGCCGAGTACTCCCCTGATGGGGCTAGCCTGCCACAGAATTTTTATCGGTTGTAGGCCGTCATTGCACCCACCACCGTTTCGCTTCAAAAAGAGAGAAAAGAGGTGCCGTACATACGTGTCTTGCTCGAAATCTCTGCCTCAATCTATTGAAAAGGTGAAACAGCTGATGAGCTGCGCTCAAATTTCGCATTAGCAAGTAACGCAATCAAATGTTTTCCATAATTTAGGTTTTGGGGAAAGGCAGGAAGGAGCCTTATATGTTTCTGAGTGTGCTCCACAGAATTGCGGACTCCTACACCTAACCAGGCCAAGATTCTTATTTTCCTTGTATATTGTACATTGGTGTATAAGAAAGGAAAGGCGCAGTATCTGTCTTCCACCTTTAAGGTTAAGGCGAAAACCTCTGTGACGCTGACGTGGCTCTCGCGCACCGCCGCAACCCCAGCGGAGGAAAAGCAGAAAGGGTGTGTCGAGTGAGAGAGAAGGAAAGGGAGAGCAAGCATGCCCATGAAAGGGTGAAGAGATGACATTTTTAGTGATATGCATACGTCTACTGTGTCTCACTTGTTTAGGTTTTAAATGTGGTTTTAATATCTTTGTAAAGCTTATTTTCTCTGCTTTTGAATGGTGCACTTGGTTTATAAATAGCTGCAAAGATGTTTAAGCTGTAAAGAAATGCGCAAAGGTAAGGAACAGCTTTTCAGCTCTACTTGTCTCAGGAAATGCAAAATTTTGCAAAACCTTTTGCACCTAGAGAAAAACAGTTTGAGATATTTAGAAATTAGATGTTAATGAACAACTTTAAGCATTTTTATTAGTGTGTATCGCTTAGTTTATTAGCCACGCGCCTTTGAAAAGTGTATAAAACAGGTAATTATATATACAATAACTTTCAAGATATGCATTCTGCTGCGGAGATTTTAGCACAGTTGGAGGCCTTGCAGGGTTTGCTTTTTCCTAAAATATCAGCTGTCTGCTTCATTTAGTGTAAAAGATTTTTGGTCAAAGTTAGCGTTCTTTGTAAAACGGCTAAAAGAAAATGCTTAACTGTTCAAGTAACAAGCTTTTAGCGGTGCTGAGGTTTCGCGTGGAAAAAACTTTACACTACGCTGTCAGAGGATAAGCATCGGTTTTGCTCTACGACTCTCGAGTAACGTGCACGGTCAGGGTGATTTCAGCTAATTTTTTCGTGGTTCGCTTGAAGCGCGTGAGCTCTTCACGAGTTTTGTTTAAGCACGATTGAAATGCTCCATGGTTTTTTTTTTTTTGTTAAAGTTTCGGGCTTTCCTTTCTTTATTCAACTGGTAACAATTATCAACTACAAAGTGTACAAAAAACAAATAATAGTGGAATAGCAGAGCCACGTGCGATAAATGTAGTAGGTAGCGCCATCTATGAAATGTACGTGCAATAAGAATCGCAGTTCAGAATCGCGACAGCACTGCGGAGAATCCTGGGCAGTGGTGTGCACGTCAGTCAGCACGAAGTTCCAATCACTAATGCGCCCCCCACCAGGCTCCCTTTCGATGCCCGCTCCGCTGTTCCCATTTTAGCATCCTCTTTAAGGAAAAGTACACGTGCCCTCATTCCCCCGTGTACATTCCCACTCCCTCGTAATTTAACGAGATTGGAGGAGGTTTCCTTTAGAAGGATAAGAGCTGGGGCGGCCCTTACCCCGTCGGTAAAATGCCGATGGGAATCGCAAGCAGACATCGGACCAACGACATGCCCGAAGTGTTCCACACCAGCTGCAGAGGTGGATGTTCGCCACCTGCTATGGACTTGTGCAGGGACAAGGGCATCAAGGACACAGGTTCTGCGCGAAGTGGGACTAACCACAACAAGGGAAGAAGACTTTTCTAAATGGCTCACCGACAACGCTAAGAGCGGGAGCCTGCTCCGGTTCCTCACGGAAAACCATTTACATGAGTTTATTTAATATGCCTTATGGCAAGCTTGCGTACAAAAAAAAATGTAACTTTGACGGGGGACTTGTTACAGCATCTGCCCCAGCAGCAAGGCGGAAGCAGCCGCAGTAAGCGGGTGATAATCGTTCATGTAGGGCTGACCGATTTGCTTAAAGGAGCCGAGCCGAGTGATGTTGCACAGTGCGTTCAGGAGAACATGGCCCCCTATGCAAATAGACTTGTTATTTGCTCCCTCCTCGAACCAGCAACTAGGGGAAAGAAAGTGCTCGCTAAGGCAATGTTGGCGAACGCACAGCTGAAGAAAGTGTGTGGCCGGCTGAAGTCGACATTTGTTGACCTTTCAGGGCTGCAAGCAGGGGAGGGAAGGCTCGCCCGGGACGGGATTCACTACCGTGCTGTTACAACCCGCGACATTGCGGGCCAGCTGGCCCATGCGGCACGCCCTTTTTTAGGGCTACGGCAACCCCAAAAGAGCGAGGACAAGTCTGCTCTTCAGCAGCAGCGGAAGCGTCAAAAAGAGCCGAACCCCACCTCTGGAGAAGCAAATCCCGTCTCCACCCCCCCCCCCCCCCCTCCCAGTTCTTGTACAGACAAGACGTTGGGGCTGCAGAACATAAACCCCATGAGCCAAGCGACTGTGGGAGTGAACCCAAATGCAGTGGCATCAGGTGGCGTGCAACCGTTCATCGCGGAGCCCCTGCCATGGATCCAGCAGAGGAGAAGCTGGGAACCGCACCCCTTCGGGATGCAAACAGGGGCATCCACCCCAACAGTGACCTACCAGGCTCCACGACTGCCCCCCTGGCTATCGACACAACCGATGCACAATCCCCAAGCGACTCCTCAAACCACCCATCCAATGCATATAACCGGGACATCCAGCACCGGTCCCGATCTAGTCCGAATCGTCAGCGACATTTGTGCAGCAGTTCATGCGGACCTCGCAGTGGCCCCCACCACCAGCAGCAATGAGCAGGTGCCGGTCTTCTCGCTCCCGAAAGCACAAGCGACAGCCAGGCGTCAAGGTTGGTTTCTTAAATCTACACGGTGCTCGTCGCGCGCAGAAATGGGTGGAGCTCTATCGTGCACTCGATGTAGAACAATTCTGGGTGTATGCAGTCGCAGAAACGCACCTCCGGGATCAGGAAGAAGCCTCCTCTCCACCCAGAATGGTGCTGGGCAGGCAACAACAGACGGGAAGGTCGCAAGGGTGGTGGTTGTTGGAATGTTATGGCGCCGAGACTTACAGTGGCGTGCTCCAGAGCAAGGATGTTGCGACCACTTGTGGGTCCTTGGTGATGTGTTGGGGGTGCCAGTGGCAGTGTGTGTTGTCTACCTGTCTATCCACAACCCGCGAGAGAGCACGAATGCCGCCCTGATGCAGTGCTTGCGCCAGGATGTGAAAAGGTGGGCAAAGGATGGAGAACTCATCATGATGGGTGATTTCAACGGACACATTGAGGAGTTCGATGGGTACACTGACACGAATGGGGAAACTGTTACTGAAGGTTGCAGAGGACCTGCATCTTGTGATCGCTAACCTGGACCCCCGCTGCAGTGGTCAGGTCACCTGGTGTGCCCGTGGTAGTGCAACCTCAATCGACTATGCCTTGTTGTCCCCACGCATTGGTGCCATCTTGCAGAAGATGGACATTGACGAGAATGGGCTGCACAGTCTTGGGAGTGACCATAACAGGTTGTGCATGGTCTTCAGCCACGCCGGTAGTGGAGACACTCGCCCCCCCCCCCCCCCCCCCCACGCAGAAAGAAAGCTGGCGCCTACCTGCCGAGTAAAGCCATTGAGGGAGTGGCAGAAGACTTTAAACACAGCCATCTTCGGCGTGCGGCCATAACATATGACGAATATGTTTCGGCGCTACACTCTGTCATGCGCAGCCAGTGGTCCATGAGAGACGGTCCACGCGGACTCCAGCGAATCCACGGCTTGGCGGGCGCGACGAGATGCCAACCGTGAACAACCGCCGGGCTCTCAAAGAAGCGGACGTTGAGGTCTACACGGCGGCATGGCAGCATGGCAGCAATACCTCGCCCTCAAACATGAGGTACAGAGGTTAGTACAGGCCAAACTTGCTGCACATACCTCCGTCTCATGCAGTCCATACGAGCTGAAGGGCAGACTGCCTCACAGAAATTCTGCAGGTATGTTGGCTCGCTGGATAAACGCCAACCACCACCTGTCCAGCTCACGGATAGGCAAACAGGGCAGCCGGTCACCGAGGTCAAGGCATACCTCACACGGTTCTTTGCCCAGATGTACGCCTCGGCGGACACAAATGTAGGTACTGCTTCCACAAGCCTCCCACCCACGAGTATAGCCTTGCAAAAGAGCACACCCATGGCGAGACAAGACCACAATGGGCAGTCTCCTCGCGTACTGTCGATCGGGCCATGGCTCGCATCAGTAATAGAACAGCTACAGGACCGGACGGCGTGTCAGCTCATTTAGTCAAATCTCTTGGCGTGGGCTCGAGGGATCAGCTGGCCGTGTTGCTGACCGGCATCATCAACGGGGGCCCCCATTCCAGAAGATTGGCACCGCGGACGAGTTGTGCTTGTCCTAAAAAGGGGAGGTGCAGCGGATAACCTGCAAGGCTATCTCCCGATCACTGTCACGAGCGTGCTCTACCGCCTGTGTGCACTGGTAGTGAAAGAGTGGCTAAGTGGATGGGCAGAAGCAAACAGTCTCCTAACAGAGCTACAGGGCGGGTTTTATGGGCGCCGGCTCGACGACAGCCTCTTCGTCCTGACGCAGTGCGCGGAAATCGCAAGGAGAGAGGGGCGGTCCCTGCTATGTTGCTTTTTGGACGTTGAAAAAGCTTATGATAATGTGCCACATACAGCCCTCTTTGAGCGCCTTGAAGCCTTGAATATGCCTAGCGTGTTGATGAATACGCTTCGAAGATTGTATGCTAACAGCACGGTAACGGCGCGTTTTGGATCCGTGGAATCGGAGTGCATTAGTAGAGAGTTTTAGCTTACCGTGATCCGCGATCCGCTACTGGGATCCGCCACCGCGTGTTCCACTGCGCATGCCCAGACCCCCCTTGAAGCCGATAGATGGCGCCACATACTGGATGTCGGCACAAAGACCTGCCGCGTCGGGACCAATCAGCTTGACCGCCCCGCCCACGCGCGGTAGAGAGCCACGGTGGCGGATCGCGGATCACGGTAAGCTAAATCTCTCTAGTATCACCAAAGGCCTTCGACAGGGGTGTTCACTATCACCGCTTTGCCGCCGCATGCAGTCCCGTTCAGTCATTGTCAACTACTCATGCTCTTAGTCCAGCCGAGGGAGGAACACACACAAAAAAACAAAACAAATGGTAGCAGCTAAATGACCCGACCTCGGTCTTCTGTGCTCAACGTTTCTTCGGCACGTCCTCTTTCTTTTGGACGGATTTGTTTATTTTATTTGCGCGATTTTTTCGCTGAACATGCTCCTTCCTTGTTTCCCTGAGTGACAAAGACGTTAGCGGTCGGAAACAACGGTCCTGTGAACTTCACCGTGCCCGTCATGTGCCGTGAAGCTAGAAACAGCGACATCGGTATCGGTGACTCTTTGCAGCTACCTGTTGGGTCGGCAATCATCTAAAGGGTCGTTTTTAGGCTTTTCATCATCACGAGCGCAGAGGTGGTTTCGTTAGTTCCGTTCCTGCTCCTTTTTCGTTTGTACAGTTTTTTTTATTATTATTTTTCCTTCGAAGCCTAGCGGGGGGGGGGGGGGGGGGGGGTAGCGCTTGTGTCCCGTTTCACTGCCTCTGTTTTCTCTGGGTGTAGGTAAAAACGTCCCTGGAAAAAAGGTCCCCGGAAGATACGTCCCCGGGAAAAACGCCCCCGGGAGAAACGTCCTCTGATGAAGCGGCAACTAGGAAAAAACGTCCCCAAGGCCAAAGCCGGCCATAAAAAAATTGCTTCCGGAACTCACATGAAAAAAACAAAAACACATTTTATGCCATTCTTTCTTGGCTTTGAGTTAAATGTAATCATCATTTGTAACTTGCGTCCGCTGCGGGCCCGAAATGTTTACAAGAATTGCGTAAAAGCATGGTGAAAGAGCGATCTGGCTTTTCCGAGCCCCGCCGTTCGTTAAGCAATCATATATGGCAGGTCTAATAAGTTGGGTAACACTGCCCACTTAGAAAAGTACAAGCGGATCGGCGTATAGTAGTCTCGGGGAACCGCCAAAGCAGAAGACGTCAATAAAATTACTTCCAAGACCTTCTGGTGACGAGGTTCAACCGTTCTTCTGATGCTGGTGTGGAATTGTGATAAGGTTGATGATGGTATAGGGAACCCAACCTCAAGTTTGGCTACGCGACTGCAGCGCGCGCTCCTCCGCAAGCGGCAAAATTCTGAAACATTGGTTGGGCGCGGCGCTGATGCGGCGCTTGACCGAACGTGTTCTGGCGGCTTCGTGTGCTGCTCGCGTCGCTCGCGTTACCTCTGCTCGCGCCGTCGTGGCTTCGCAGGCATGCAAACAGGGGTCACAGCTGAGTTTAAAACATGGCTGGAATGGTTCCGCGACGCTCGAAATGTGGGGAAATGTATTGTTGTGTTGCGGGCTGTCGCAACAGCTCGCCTGTAGACTTTCGTGTCTTAGCGGCTTCTGCACGCGGAAGCAGCTCGCGTTCTTTGTCGCCCGCGTTGTTGAAAGCTACTTGCGCGCGCGCGCGCCCTGACCGCAGTCTACTTGCTTTGCGCGCGCTTGGATTTCCGTGCTGAAAGAAAGCTGTCTTGCGCGCGCGCGCTCCTGCTTCTACTTTTCAAACTCGCGCCTGGACGAAGTGGTGTTTGAAGCGAGTGTGCAGCAATGTACACGCTTCGATAGGGTTTTCAGAAAATAGCCGACAGCGGTGGCTATTTTCGCAGCGCAAACGTCAAAAAGGGAGCTGAGCAGAAGCACTAGATGTCATGGCGGCGGGTGATGGCTGAAACTCCGGAGACAGTCCCTGGAGCCGTCGACTGCAGCGATGCACGGGGGTGTCCAATGGCACAGGGCTGGCGCGACGTCTTTCAGATGGAGACTCTTGCATAGGTGATCTTACCCCGCACCTCCACCAGAATGTCACGTACAAGGTGATTGAGGATATAAAGAATAGCAAAGGGGTTAGCTCCGATACAACAGCGGTGAGCAGCACAGACGCAAAACCCGCAAGCGACACTTCGTCGTTCTTCACTCAGTCATGCGCCACCTGGCAACGCTAGGTGGCAATATATATATTTTGTTATGAATGCCCGCACCAGTTCGATGTTCGCGGTCAATTCCAAGCCGACAGGTGAAACCGCTGTAATAAAGTTAACATGCATCATTCATCATTGCAGCTCGTCACGGGTGAACGTAGTCTACGTCCTATAACGCAAGACTTCAGCCCCGCTCGGGGACATTTTTTCCGGGGACGTTTCTTCCGGGGACATTTTTTTTCCGGAGACATTTGCTCCGGGGACGTTAATTCCGGGGACGTTTTTACCGGATCCCGTTTTCTCTACAACAGTACCAGTGGAGGAAGGAATGTGCTGGCCACTCGTGTCTCATGTTCGCCGGCTACATTTTGTTACTACAGAAACTACGCCTTTAGTGGAGCATTTCTCCTCGCCCTCACTAATTTTTCAGCGCTGATTCTTCCTCACCTCACCGAGTCAAATTCTCATAAGGTGAAGGTGCGGGCCCTCTTATGAGGATGCCCATGTATGTTAGATTTGATTTTGAACCTCTAAACGATCATGATTAAGGGGCGCCGCGGTCCAAGGTTCGTGAGGGAGCTAGGAGCGCGTGAAATTCACATTTGACCTCTCTGACGGCGTGGTGGAAAACTCGTGGCGACATTTGACGAGTTTAGGTAATAGAGAGAAGGCATGACTATTATGCCTTGGTTCATCGTCAAAGAAATACAACACTTTTGAGACTAGGACAAAAAAAAAAAAAAGTGGGCAGCACGTGCGCTAACTTTCCACTCAGTTTTATTCAATGCATTACAGGATTTTATACACTGTAGGAGCATAGACAAAACATGATACCAGCATGCTATCACGACGCATGTCACCACATAATCGCACAAATTATATTCCCAAGAACTAAATCTCCTTCGTTGAGAGTGATATCGAAGGATCGCCTTACACATTCTTCTTTCAACTCCCTTATTTTTCTGGCTTCTACAATCTCGCGTATCAGTTTTTCTTTATTTCTGCTTATGAGTAGCTTGCAGTCTGAAGATGGGATGGCATCCAGATCATGGTAGAAGAACACGTTTTCGTTCACAAAATCTCTCATTTAGGCACCTCCCGGTCTGCCCTACGTACACCTTACCACAAGACAACGGTAAGGAATACACAACGCCCTCCTCACACTGAACAGGTTTCTTATTGCGCTTTTTTGTGCATCCTTGTTTCTTGAGAGCCAACGGATCGGTCATCTTACATAGTTTCGCTAGTTTATCAGGTGCTGAAAACATAACGTGTACATCTGCTCGCTGACCGATTTTTGTTTTCGGATTGTGCGATATCCTGGGAAGATAGGGTAGCACTGCTACTTTTTTCGTGCTTTTCTGCTTGGCTTTGAACTGGCAACTGTTTTGTAACGAGTAGTGTTTCTGCCGCTTAAGACTGCAAGCACATAAGCAGAAATAAAGAACAACTGACACACGAGATTGTAGAAGACAGAAAAAAGAACTCAAAGAAGAATGTGTAAGTGATCCTTCAATATCACTCTCGACAAAGGAGATGGAGTTCTTGGAAAAATAGAAACGTGTTAATTTGTGCTACGAACTAAAAATAAGCAAGGACGACTGTTGACTGAAGTTCAGCTAATTATAGCTATATTATCATATTTGTAATAACGTTTGATAAAGGAAATTTCTCTTGACCGCAAGAGCTGGCAGTTTACACTCCAGTCAAGGAATGTTCCGCTCCCTGCTATATCTATGGCATCAACAATAGGGAGCTTTAGAATATGGTGACCCTACCGCTCAGGGGCATAGGGTAATAGAGCGGCAGCAAAACGCACGCGCCGAGTGCTGTGATGAACAGGCGAGGGATGCGGTAATTACATTGGGCATGAGCACTTGCGCCCCGCTATTACTCTATCCACCTTACATATAGGGTCGCCGTATTCTAAAGCGCCCTAATGATCACGTGATTGCACAGTGCTAAAGACGAGGATCAAAAGAACACAAGGCAGCGCTGACTTCGACTAAGGTTTATTGAGGAAGCCTGCAGAAATATATGCCATTCGCTTTTCTTTTTCACTGGTACTAGAATTGCACTGTGCAATGGTATTGACACCCTGTTTTAATTTTATCCAGTCAAGCTAGCCTACTGCAGTCGAGTCCAACCACCTCACGGTCGGCGGGGATGAGCAGTCGGGTTCGTGGCTCTACAGCGGAAACTATACTTCGTCTCACAAGATATCTGCAGAACTGCGAAAAGTAGAGGAGCCCTTGCAATTGTACTCTTAAATGCCTTGCGCCCCTGCGCACTATAATAGGAAATTGTGCTCCTGCTGTGACCTCGCCAATTTGGTGGGCGAGAGGCGCGTAGGAGCACAATTGCCTATTGTAGTGCGCGTGATCCCGATTGTACCGGGGTGCCTCTGCCTTTCGCAGTGCTGCGAACATCTTGTGAGAGGAAGTATAGGTAGTAGAGAGAAGGCTCTTGTCCCGTCGTCCCGGCTAGTATTGTTTGAAGTAGCGGGGCGGTGGGGTGAAGAGGGAGTTGAATGAGGCTGCCCATGCTGCCCAGGACGGGGACAAAACCCTCCCTTTCTCTGCCTGGACGCCCCTATGGAGCGACAGAAATCTTTGAAAGCCCACGCATCAACAAAAGAAAAGCCTTCAGGCAGCGCAGGTCAGGAGGGCTGGGTACTGTCATGGATTAGTGGCCTAGCCTGGTGGCAGAATCTGAACTACTCAAGATGGCGACCGTGGAACCGCCACCTTAAAGGCCCACTGTCCACCCTCCAGTCGAAAATATTTTCTTCCCCGGTGACTGTGAGACTTCGCCCCCAGAATGCAACGCCGCAAAATGTTTTTGAAAAGAGTAACTAATACCGCAGTTACAGCCACGGCAATCACCCGATTCTGTCGTGCTTCTCTCCTTCCGTTCCCTCTCCTGCCCGAGATCGTCTAGCTTCCGCAAGACAAATTCCCCTTCCTCCGCGTTTGGCGGGAGGTGGGGCGTGGCACTCCGCGTGCGCGAAAAAAAAAATTAAGGGTGAGGGAGCGCGCTCCGCTGGATTCAGTCTGGCCGTGGCGAGGGAAAAGCGCGCAGCGAGCGGTAGACACCCATCCTTCACCCTCAGACAGCGAAACGGACCAATGGACGTCGTTCTCGACAAATACGTCATTGCTGCGGCTTGACGGGTCAGCGCAGGGAACGGGAAAGCTGGCTTCCCGAAGGAGAGCATGAGAGAGCTTTGATTTGTATTTTCGTGGCTTTGCGGCGCGCGTGTCACTGTAGCATTTTGCACAGACTATCTCCGGTACCTGATTGAAACACTGGGCTCCTTCGCTTAAAAGGTCCTTCCCTGGACAGTGGCCCTTTAAGAAGGAGGACGAATAGGAGAAAGGGGGTGTAACGAGCGAGAGAAAGGGAAAGGGAGAGCAACTGTGCCCATGGCAGTGTAGTTCGGCGTTCGTAGCTCGGCATTTGTAGACCAGTGTTCGTAAACCACCGGTATTCGCAGACCGGCGTTTGTAGCATGGATAAAAGAAGGAACGCTGTCGTGTTCCACTATTAAAGGCGTAGCTGGATGGATGGATGGATGTTGTGGCCTTCCCCTTTGTAACGGGTGGATATTCATTAAAACAATATCTTGGCCTGGCTCACTTTCACCTACTGCACACGAACACTTACAATTACAAAGGTACACGTTAACAATTTCAGACACTATTTTGGTCGCACTAGCTTCCACCACTCTCTCCAGTGGCACTTGGTCTTGGCCACCTCTGAATTGTTTTTCACTGTCGGGAGCGTCACGTATATTGAAGCCAAGCGCTTGTGGGAGTGTAGTGCCCTCTGTTGGCGCTGGTGTGAGGCCAGCACAGTCGAGAACCAGGAGAACCTCGCTCACTGCGCACACTCGATCTGCACACCGTACTTCGCACATAAGCATCGTAGCTCTGGAGATAGGTCAGAGTTCGGAGGGCTCTGGCTCGTGCCTCGAAGAGGAGGCTGCTAGAGATATCGTTGTCATAGAGGGGTTCCGCACAAACCTCTTGTTAGTGTTCTCTGTAGAGCTTAAGTGTGGACTTTCCCTCCATGGCCTCCTTCCAGCGCTCGGTTTCCATTTTTCGCTCCTGAGCCTCAACAGCTTGGCCCACTTTCGCTCCGTCTCCTCTTGTACGGGCTGAGAAAAAAAGCCGTACTTCCTGCGGAGTTGCTGCAGTCGCTTCGTCCATCTGGTGCGGACCCCATTACGGTGCACATAATCGAACACTTGTCGCGCTAATCGGTGTGGCTGCATGAGTCTCCGCCTGCCATCATACGATGTCTTACTCGCGCCTCTCGTGCCTCAAAACTGGACCAACCAAGGTCGCCTTGAATTGCCTCGTTTGCAGCGTTCCCATGGCATCCTGAAGCCAGCCTTCCAACAGTGCGTTGACTGCGTTCCAGCCATTCGCGGGTTGGTGCTGTAGAACATACCACCGCATTGGCAAAGGTCAATGCAGGGACGTGCACCGCCTTCCACAGCTCCCGCACCATGAGAAATCGGTTAAAGCCTCACAAGCATCTCCCGCGAAGAATGTTGCCAGCCCGCTGTGATATAAATGTAACACGCAATCCCGAAGGTCGCACCCAGGTAGAGGTAATATGTAGTTTGAGGAAGCGGCACACCTTTTGTCAACATCAGGGGACAGGGGGGCTCAGGTCCAGAAAAAAACAAGTACGGCCGATTTTTTGGCATTGAACTGCAACCCAAGAGGCGCCAGCGCTTCAGCACAGTCAGTAATGAGGGTTTGCAGGTCTTCCGCAATACCTGCCAACAGCACAATGTCGTCGGCGAACACCAACGCTGGCAACACTTGCCGCTCCCTGATATTCGTTCATCCGCTCCACTATGAAGCAAACACCCGACGCCAGTAGCCGCCGCTCAACACTCGCCGTGTATAGCATATATATATATATATATATATATATATATATATATATATATATATATATATATATATATATATATATATATATATATATATATAACAAGGGTGAGAGTGGGCAGCCCTGTTTCAGACCCCTACCCACTACCACCTCGCCCGACCAGATGCCACTGAGGGTGGCTATCACCGTGTTGTTGGCATAGAGACGTCGGAGCATCTCTGTCCAGGTTTCGGGCATTCCAACTGTATCCAGATGTTGCAGCAGTTGTTCCTGGGGGACGCTGTCATAAGCCTTCGCTAGGTCCAGGAAACAGCTCACCAGCCCTCTTGCCTCTTTTCGTGCGATCTCTATGCATTGGCTTAAGACATACAGATTGTTTTCAAGGCGGCGGCCACGTCGGAACCCAGTCTGCAACTCGGTCATGTGGTTGCCCTCTTCGGCCCACCCAGTCATCCAAGCCTTCAGGACTTGCGCGAATACCCTGTACAACACGCTGGTGATAGTGAGAGGCCGATAGTCGCGTAAGAGGCCGGCATCACCGCCCTCCTTTGGCGGCAGGATTACTCTGCCACGGCGCCAGTCTTCTGGCAGAGGGCTGCCTTTCAGGATATCTGTGAAGATACCGGCAAGCTGTGCCCGCGCCTCATTGCACAGGCTTTTCACGAGCCCCGCAGGGATGCCATCCAGCCCTTGGGCTGTGCGCGCGCTAATCCGAGTGATTGCTCTATCGATGGCTCCCACCGACACTGACCAAATTTCTTCTTCCACAGTAGCCCTCCCTGGCTGCTCACAGGTTGGGGAACTCATGCACGGCTCCTCAAGTGCTGGTGGTGCTGCGTATACCTTGTGTATATGCTCGGTCAAGGCATGATGGAGATCAGCCGTCTTTGCCCCACTTGACTCATCACAGATTTCCGCCTGTGCCGGCCTGCCATCTTGTCGTGCCACATACATCCAGAATTTGGACGCCGCTCCCTTCCCAGCGCTCTTGGTGACCTGGAGCGTCTTATGGTTGGCTTCAGCTATTTTCCGCTGCGTAATGGCCTGCATTTCCTGCTTTCGAAGCAAATATTCTTGCCGACTCCCTACTGAAAAATCTGTAAGGGGCAATAACCTCACATTTTCTCACACATTCTCACTCAATTCACATAAGAAATCACGTACAAGTCGCATATAATTGCATAAGTTCTCATAGTTTCTTGTACATTATCATAAATTATGTACGATATATTATGATAATGATGTGCACTGTATGAGACTCTATGCGATTAAATGAGATTTTGTGAGGTTATTGCCCCGTAGAACTTTTGGTTTTTCAGTAGGGCTACCCTGGACATCTATGCCGTCTGGATTTCTAACCGCCCGACGGTGTTGTCGGTTGGCAAGACGACGGGCACACAGCGCTGCTCTAACTTCCCCATCCCACAATTTTTTTCTACAGACTCCTCGACGCGCATTGGTCATCTTCACATGCTTCTGCGTAATGCGGCGAAGTTCATTGATGTACTCTTCATACGAGCTGCCTCTTCCCGGTGGGGGCTAAGCTCAAATTCTTGGGCCACTTGTTTATACGCTGTAGCAGGGAGAAACTGTGTTGGGCCTTCACGTCGTTTAGGTTGTCGGTGCCTTGGGGATGCTTTGAACCACAGCATGAGACGATTGTGATCACTCCCCAAGCTGTGTTGCTCTTCCTCATCGATGTGAATGCTTTGGAGTGCGCAGCAGAGTTTCCGCGACACGAACCCATAGTCAGTGGATGAACTCTGGCCTCGGGCACACCATGTAACTGTTCCCTCACATTCGGCTCGTAGGTTTACTATTTCGAGCGATAACTCCCGGGCCAGCTCAAGCGGAAGAGTCCCGTTATGGTCGGAGTAGTCATCGAGTTCTTTAATGTGGCCATTAAAGTCAATATAACTTCCCGCAGGATGTTAGCGTTTTCGTCACGTTGATTAAGGGAGACGCCTGGGTACGTCACGCGTGCCATTACTGGCACTGCAGGGATATAGCGAGACACCCAGGCGTGTTCCTCGTAGGCACCTGAGAGCGGTGTCCAGGAGCCTCCTTCCCGCCACAAAAACCCAACACCTCCCCCTTTTCGGGCTGAGCCTTCTCTGTTGCAGCCCGTCCAGTTCCAAAGTGGGTTGACTGCGGGTCTCTCCATGTCCCTTAAGTGTGTTTCAGCTACTCCAAACAGTGCTATCTCTTCCTGCTCCATTTCCTTGTTTAAGCGTTCTACCAATGCCACCTACATTTACATGTGCTGTTATATTTTAAAAAAGTTTGACTATGCGCATGTGCGTACACCAAATGTGTGTGTATATATATATATATATATACATACACACATATATATGCTATATACACATATATGCTCTTCCGTTCTTCCATTAAATCAGTTGTCAATTCTGCGCCGTCATTGTCCACTTCTCCTCTTTGTCACGTCTTTGTTGCGCACTTGTTACTGCCCGTCATGGTTCACCAATTCGCCCAATCAGCCGTTCTTCTACCGTTCTTCTAAAGAAGAGGATGTTGGTTCTACCGGGGTGTGTCAAGCGAAAGAGACAGAGAGAGGGAGCTCAACAGTGCCCATACCTTTATTGTCCGGAAGGGGTGACACCGGAGTTCTGGTACCACTCCCAGGCGTCCAGGTAGCCCGATGTCACCCTAAGGGACAGGGGTTATTAGACGAAGCGCTTCGCCGCTTCGGTTGCCAGACGGACAATGTTGGCCTGTGTCGCCGGGTCTTCGCTATGAAGCGCGGTCTACCATGCTTCTGCGTCCTTAAATAAATTGTAGCCCGGGGAGTGGCTGCACTCCCAGAGGATATGTCTTAGAGTTCCTATATCGTTACAGAATTTGCAGAAATGGTTCTCCGGATTTCCGGTTTGCGTGAGGTATCTCCATCTGGAGACAATGTGGTTCTTGGCTTGCAGGCGGCGCCAGGTGACTGCCTCTGTGGACTTGAGGGACCTATCTGGGGGTGGATATTTCCGCCGTCCTAACTTGTAGTGCTCGATGACTTCGAGCGTCTCGACCTTAAAGTTAGGTTGAGGCCGGCGTCCCCCCGGATAATGAGCGCTCGGGCAAGGGCGTTAACCGCTTCGTTTCCTGGTATGTTGGTGTGAGCGGGTGCTCAGGTTAGGGTGATCCCTTTGTCTATGTTGCTTTTCGATATGTTGATATGTTCAACGCGTAGTGTGATATTTTGCCTTTGCAGAAATTCCTTATTGCCGATTTGCTGTCACTGATGATCACCTTCGCGTCCGTACTAACGCACGCTATAGGCGATCGCCGCTTCCTCCGCTGCCGTGCGGACCCATCGACTACCACAGAGACGGAGTTCCCGTTATCGTCAAAAACGGCGTCTGTGTAGGCAACCGTCTCGGGTGTTGTTGTTGTGGCTGTAGGAGGAAGGAAAAGAAAATGCACGGCCCTGCTCTGGCTCTGCAGCTGAGCCACCTCCGCTGCCTCGAGCAGACAGGAGAGAAAATAGAGAAGAAAAGAAAGAGGGAAAGAAAGACGCGCCGCAACAACAGCCGTCGTCCACCACCAGTGGTGGCGTGTGCAATGACGGCCTACAACAGATAAAAATTCGGTGCCAGCTAGCCCCCGCCGCAAGCGGCGGTGACCCACCTGTACCAGCCCCATCAGGACCTATTAGTCCTGATGGGGCTGGTAAGCATTCTGCCTAGTTTTGTTACCTAGCGTTTGGCTCTGTGCTGGCGTCTTTCCTGATCGTGTTGTGGGTGCATGTTCTTGGGTATCGGTGAGATCGTGAGGACTTTCCTAATTTTGGACTCAATGTGGAACGTCTGGTATTTAGTGCCTCTGTTCTCTTGTAGTCCTACCCAGCTGTCCTGTCTCAGTTACTTAAGCGTTCGAGCTGCATCGTTCTCGTTGCTTCCGCTAATTCCTCCTATGCACCCCCTCTAGTGCCTCGGTCGAGATTGGGAGTCCCAGTGCTCGCTTCGTGCATTTTCTTATTATGGCGTCTAACTTGTTTTTGTCTGCTTTTTTGATGTTAAGGAATGGAGTTAGCTAGAGTAGCAGCTTGGGCATGTTGGTTATGCATCTTGAGGATAACAGCGCGGAACACAGGACGGGAGCACAAGATTAGAGGACGACACAACGAGCGCTGACTTTCAACAACGTTTATTTTGGAAAAACCCTCAACTTCTTATACCCTAACGCCACAGATCGCGTACAAATGACTTGCACATATCAGCAAAGTTAAAAATAAAACAACAAAACATAATAATAGATAAATAAATACACGTGCCGCATAACCTTTTCTTGCACACAGCGTGGTGCACACTCGGAACACTCATGGAGACGATTACACATTCAGCAGTTTGATTTCTTTTTGTGTTAACAGCAGGGACGGTTTGCTTACACATCGTTCCTGCAGTCTAGCTATCTCAGCGGCTTCGATTATCTCACGAACCAGCGCCTCATTATGTTTTGCTAGAACTTTACATTGTGTGAATTGCACGCAGCAAGTTTTTGACGCGCAGTCTCTTACATGGATCCCCAAATGCCTGCTTTTTTGTTCGACGTTGTTTTTGTGTTCTTTCAGCCTGTCATTTGTGCACCTTCCAGTCTGTCCTACGTATTCCTTCCCACACTTCAAGGGTATGGAATAAACAACGCCTTCCGCGCACTCCACAAATCGACTCTGGTGGTTTGTTACGCACCCCCTCTGCCTTTGCGATCCATCAGCGTTTACACGTCGGCAGAGGCTTTTCAATTTTTCAGGAGCAGTAAGCACAACGTTAACGCCTGCTCTACGACCGATCTTTTTTAAGCGATGGGAAATGTTGTGCACATACGGTATGGCCACAATCCTCAACAAGGTATGGCTCAACAAGGTGACGAGAACAGGGAGACAACAAACAAGCGCAGGATTGTGGCCATACCGTATGTGCACAACATTTCCCATCGCTTAAAAAAGATCGGTCGTAGAGCAGGCGTTAATGTTGTGCTTACTGCTCCTGAAAAATTGAAAAGCCTCTGCCGACGTGTAAACGCTGATGGATCGCAAAGGCAGAGGGGGTGCGTAACAAACCACCAGAGTCGATTTGTGGAGTGCGCGGAAGGCGTTGTTTATTCCATACCCTTGAAGTGTGGGAAGGAATACGTAGGACAGACTGGAAGGTGCACAAATGACAGGCTGAAAGAACACAAAAACAACGTCGAACAAAAAAGCAGGCATTTGGGGATCCATGTAAGAGACTGCGCGTCAAAAACTTGCTGCGTGCAATTCACACAATGTAAAGTTCTAGCAAAACATAATGAGGCGCTGGTTCGTGAGATAATCGAAGCCGCTGAGATAGCTAGACTGCAGGAACGATGTGTAAGCAAACCGTCCCTGCTGTTAACACAAAAAGAAATCAAACTGCTGAATGTGTAATCGTCTCCATGAGTGTTTAGAGTGTGCACCACGCTGTGTGCAAGAAAAGGTTATGCGGCACGTGTATTTATTTTTCTATTATTATGTTTTGTTTTTTAACTTTGCTAATATGTGCAAGTCATTTGTACGCGATCTGTGGCGTTAGGGTATAAGAAGTTGAGGGTTTTTCCAAAATAAACGTTGTTGAAAGTCAGCGCTCGTTGTGTCGTCCTCTAATCTCGTGCTCCCGTCCTGTGTTCCGCGCTGTTATCCTCAAGATAAGGAATGGAGTTGAGTAGCAGATCCGACTCAAGATGAAGGCCTGAACCAGCCTCAACTTGTTCTTCTCCTTTAGCCCTCTACCCCTGGCCGATATTCTTCTAATGATGCCTACCACTTGGTTTGCATGCGCGTCTAGCTTAGCTATAGTCGTGAGGTTGTTTCCTGTTTTGCTTATGAGCATGTCCAGAATTCGGATCTCTTCTACTTGCGCAATTTCTTTCCCGTTCAAATAAGATTCTGGGAGGAGATGCGTTGGCTGTCCTCGTCCGAGGCCTGATGATTAGTAGTTTCGACTTCGTCGGGGAGCAGCTCAGCCCCTTACTTTTGGCATGGAGGTCTATGATGTCGGCTGCCCGTTGGAGCCTTTCCTCGATAGACGCATCGCTGCCCTCATTGAGCCAAACGTTGACGTCGTCTGCGTAGACGCTCGTTTTTAGCCCGTCGATGCTTCCTAATTTGCGCGGGAGGTCTTTCATAACTAGAATAAATAGGAAGGGGGATAAGATGGCCCCTTGTGGGGGGCCCCTGTTTCCTAATTTAATTTCTTCCGAGCTGAGGCTCTGCGCAGGGAAGAGGACCTTTGAATATGTCAAATCACTAAACAGCAACAGTGCCCATGACTGCCCATGACTATAGTGAAAGAATAGAGCTCGTAGTTCGTAGACCGGCGTTCGGGAACCACCGGTGTTCGCTAAATAAACGTTGTGTGCATCCTATACAGGGAAAGCCGATGATGTGATAAAATAAACCATAAAAAGTTGAGATAAGCTAAGATAAACCAAGGAGAAGCCGCGACAAGCCAAGTTAAACCAAGCTCACACTACGTATATCCTGGCATAGCAGAGCTAAGCCAGTGCCATTTTCTTTCTCTATTTTCCTTACTGTCCGCACGAGGCAGCGGAGGTGGCTCAGCTATAGAGCCAGTAGCAGGCCCGTGCATTTTCTTTAAAGCCTCACCATTGTAAGCAGGAGTTGTCGACAGGAATGTCACGCTTTTTAATTGGTAGAAATGGTCGTGACGTCACAATGCGCGAATTTCAAACGAGGCCAATTGTCATTTCGCTAGTAACAATGCAACCAATTAAAGGGATTGTATAGTGGTGCTCCATTCGTGACCAGTCGAATCTTGTATTCGACTCCCTACCTCCACCTGCGGAAACAGGAGGAGGATACTCTTGAAGTTATCCTCCGTACAATCATGAAACGAGCACTGGACCTCCCGGTCTCCACCTCTGCCAGCCGTCTCATGGTGCTGGGTGTGGTGAATACTTTCAAGGAGCTTCGGGAGGCCCACCTCACCAATCAGTGCACGTGTCTGACAAAGACAGAGTCGGGTTGTCGTCTTCTTTCCCGACTTCACATCCAACACACCCAACTCACAGAGGAGAGATGTCGCAGTGCCAGTCGACGCCCCGCCTTTATCCATTGCGACGAGAAGCAAACGCGCGGCGAAGCCGCGTCCTCAGCTTTCCTTACACCATTTTCAGAAATGAACGAAAACAGGCACAATGTACTCCTTTACAATGCACTGCTCTGCGGCCTAAAGGTCTGGGGTGGGATCATATGGAGAGAGAAGAGAGGGAAACGCGCTTGAAGGCAAGCGGCAGTTAAAGGCTCTCTGTCCACCCTCCGGTCGAAAGTTTTTTTTTTCCCGCGATGGCTGTGAGGCTTCGTCCCCACAACGGAAGGCCGCAAGAAGATTTTGAAAATTGATATTAATAACAGAGTTAGAGCCACCACAATCAACCGATTTTGCGCTTCCGCTAACAACTACCTATTCGCTGTCAGTTCACCCTCAGACCTCTGGTTCACCGAAACTACACGGCGATAGAGCATCCTCTCGACGTTCCAGAGTGCACGCACCTTTTTCTAGAACTCCTCCCCCGGCGGTGACAGGATGCCAGTCTCTTTGTTCTTCATGTCTACAGCCCTTCTCGCACACCTTCAGCCTCTCTTCTCCTTCTACGCAAAGCCCTTTCTCGCGCACATCGCAACGCGCTCCTCATTCTTGGGGATTTCAATGCACATCACGTCAGCTGGGGTTATCCCAGGAACTGTAGGAAAGGTCTCGCGCTGTGGACATTCGTCCAGAACGATATCCGTCCTTAATCATTTTTCTGACCCAACCCGGCATCTGCTCCAGCGTCTAACGCAACATTAATCCGGACCTTTCCATCTGCAAAAACGTCTCGGACGCAGCGTGGACGAACACCAGGGTTTTTCTCGGCAGCGACCACTATATCCTGTCGATCTCTTTCTCTCTTCCTACCCTATCCTCCCGCCAGCGTCTGAGCCAGGTAGTCGACTGGGATCGGTTCTGCCACTCACGGCAACATGCCCCCACCTCCATCTCAGACCTTTCTCAGTGGACTGCCACCTTGTTCTAAGATGTTTCATCCGCCACTTCTACCGTCCCTACCCCTCCTCACTCCTCCACGGCTGACAGCCGCCTCCTTCACCTATGGGAGACACATCATTCCCTGCACCGCCGCTGGCTTTCACAAAAACACAACCGCTCACTACGCCTCCGCCTTGCCCGCCTGGGTATGGAAATTGAAGAGCACTGCTCATATCTCACCAGGCAGCAGTGGGGCCAGACCTGTGACCGCATAGCCGGTAACCTCGGGCTGAGGGATACGTGGACGCTCCTACGTGTCCTCCTTGACCCGTCGTATGCCAAGGCCACGCAACGCAGGGATGTGACGCGCCTCCTACAATCCTCACCACTATCCGAATCCGATTTCCTTCTTGCACTCCGAGATCGCTATCTCTGCACTTCCCCTCCGTCCCCCCTCCCTTCTTACATCGGCACCCTTAATTCTGCGCTTGACGCAGATATCACTTTGGGGGAGGTTTGTGCGGCGCTACATAAGCTCCATACCAGGAGCAGACCAAATTTCTAACAAGGCCCTCCGTAACCTGGACACATCATCCCTAGAGGCCATTACGGACCTCTTTAACAAACATTGGCACGAAGGCACTCTGCCTTCTGAGTGGACCCACGCTAAGGTAACCTTCATCCCCAAGTCTGGCAAACCCATAGCCATTCAAAATCTCCGTCCTATTTCCCTCACCTCTTGTCTCGGTAAGCTCTTTGAGCACGTCGTTCTAGACCGCTTGCGGAGCTTCCTCGAGGACAACCAGCTTTTCCCCGATTCGATATGTTCGGCTTTCGCCCATCCCTCTCTACCCAGAATGTCATGCTCCAGCTCTCCGAAGAGATCCTCCACCCTCTTCACTCCAAGCGCACTCGCGCGATCATGGCACTGGACTTGACAAAAGCATTTGACAATGTCTTCCATACCGCCATCCTAGACGCCCTTTCTATCCTTAACGTGGGTTCCCGGACCCATGGTTACATCAAGGCCATGTTACATCAGCCCATCGCACGGCTGAGATCTCATTCGGCACCCTCTCCTCTCCCGCTTTCCCTCTTGGAAATCGAGGTGTCCCCCAGGGTTCTGTTCTCTCTCCCCTTCTCTTCAACATCACCCTTTTCCCTATGGCATGTGCTCTAGCTACCATTCATAACCTCTCCCATGCTTTCTACGCTGATGATATCACCCTCTGGGTTACGTACTACCGGCAGTCTTGGAGAGATGGAAGCCGCTCTCAAGGCGGGCGCTAAAACGGTCGCCGATTATGCTCGCACGGTCGGGCTAGCTTGTCCCCCTCCAAGTCGGAGCTCCTGCTCCTCCTGGCTCGAGGCATAGTTCCAACCTCATCTCCTAACCTTAACGTCACTATCGACGGACAGCCCATCCCTTCTGTCTCTTGCATCCGTATTCTCGGTCTCTTTCTCCAATCCAATGGCAAACTCACTATTGTCCTTTCCCGCCTTACTACCACCGTCCAGCAGACGGTACGGCTGATCCGGCGAGTCGCTAACCGACACTACGGCATGCGCGAGCACGACTTCCGTCGTCTTGTGCAGGCCTTTGTGCTAAGCCGCCTTGTCTACTCTCTACCTCTTTCTGTCTCGTGCCGAGGAAGACAAGGTCAACTGTCTCATCCGCAAACCTATAAGTCGGCTCTCGGGCTTCCCACTTCCACCCCAACTTCTCGTCTGCTGGCGATGGGCGTCCACAATTACTATTTCAGAACTTGTGGAGGCCCATCGCGTGGCACAACTCGATCGTTTATCTCGCACCACCCCTGGCAGAGCCCTTCTTACTTCCCTTCGCTTGACCCCTGTCTCCCCTGTCTGTGTCACCCATCCCTTGCCCAGCTCCCTCTTCTCCATGCTGTCAAGCCCCTTCCCAAGAACATGCACACTGAGCATCATGCCGCTCGCCGATCTGCCCGCGCCTCCACCCTCTGGTGCCAGTAGTACAGTACACGGTCTGGCGCTGTGTATGTTGATGCGGCACCCTACCTCTCGCATCCCGCCTATGCCCTGGCCACAGTTTCCAATACACGAACCCCCTCTCCGTCGCCACTATCTTTGCTCTCACTTCCACTCCTCACCTTCCATGACATCACCCTTCACTACCGCAACTCCTCATTATCCCTCCCTCCCCCTAATAAGTTCCTATCTAAAATCGAACAGAATACGTGGCGCCATTTACAGGCCCACACTTTCCTCTCCCCTGCACGCCTTGCCCTCATTCACCCCGGTGCCTTCTCGCCCCAATGCACGCTTTACAGCTCTCCCCGAGCAGACTATGCTCACATTCTTTACTCTTGTCCGGCGCACTTTCTCCCCGTCTCCTGGCGAATAAACAGCCCGCAGCTGTGGGAGGCTGCTTTGGCCAGCTCGGAGCCGCATATTCAACAGCGGCTTACTACTTGGGCAGCGGAAGTCGCCGCCAGGCGTTACCTGGAGGCCACGACCAGTAGCCGGAAGGCCACCCACGGAACGGCGGCAACATAATTTTTCTTTATGGCCTTCACTGAATAAAGTTTTTACCACCACCACCAGGCATGCGTGCCGGGAACGGAGAAGAGAACGCCCTTTTCCCGTGAAAGTAAAAGTTGTCCAACCAACCAGTCAATCAAGCGACGTTCCTTCGCGTTTTGTAGCTGTCATGTACAGATTCTCGGACAACTCGATCATAGGTCCCGTACAGTGTCTATCTCACAAAGCAATGAGGTAACCGTTCACTACTGGCACGGCCGCTCAAGTAAATAGTCATGAATAAATGTTTTCCACCGCGTCCATTGAGCGGCCGGGCTATGCATGGCGTGCTCGTGCTTGGCGACTTCCGGCAAGTAACCAATAGATCCCTGCGCAGCGACCTCGCGATCTTTGAAAGCTCTCGAATAAACCTCTTAATTCCTAATTGGTTCACGAGAAGGGAAAGGCGCACTATTTGTCACACTTGCTTCTGTGGACACCTAAACCGCGCCGTAGGGGGAAGGGAGGAAGGCGGGAGTGAAAGTGGAAAGACGAGTCGAGTGGAGTAATAAAAATAATAATAATTGGTTCACAGGAAAGGAAAAGCGCAGTATCTGTCACACTAGTTTCTGTGGGCACCTGAACCGCGCCGTAGGGGAAGGGAGGAAGGTGGGAGCGAAAATAGAGAGAAAGTGGAGCCACAGTGGAGGGGCTACGGAGTAATTTAGACCACCTGGGGATCTTAAACGTGCGCTGACATCGCCCAGCACACGGACGCCTCTTCGTTTCGCCTCCATCGAAACGCAGCCGCCAAGGTCGGGATCGAGCCCGGGTACCCCGGCACAGTATAGCACCCCCTCGGCGGGGCCCGTAGTGGAGGGCTGCGGAGTAATTTCGACCACCTGGGGATCTTTAACGTGCGCTGACATCGCACAGCACACGGATGCCACTTCGTTCCGTCTCCATCGAAACGCAGCCGCCGGCGTCGAATAAACCTCCATCCGCCACTTTTGGAGAGCGCGCCTTTGAATTTTGAACGACTGAATGGCTCTTAAGCCTAGGGCTTCTAAGGGAAGGCCCGACTAATTGTCGAAAGCCAGCGCGAAGTTTCACTCCATACGAGCAATACCACGTGCTGGCATAGTTCGCTGTGTCACAAAAGTTCTGCGCGCATTCTCTCTTGATAGTCTTAACCGAACAGCGCGCTAATGGCGTCCCTGCCGTCTCGACAGAAGAGAGGAAAAGCGGTTACTTTCTAAATCATCTGTCACTGAAACTGAGTTGCTAAAATTTCTGATATCTCATTTCTGCCGCACGCAATCTACAAATCTGTGGTCACCGCCTGGTCATGGCCCTCCGTGTGAGTATGCGCCATCTTTGTGAGGGCAACAGCGACATTCTCACTTGGTAGGCCGCGACGCTGTGCGCTCGTGTCGGCCCCTCGCGCTTTTGAGCGTGCGAGACGAACTGCTGGTGACGACCGGGCTCCCGTTGGAGCGCTGGCAGAGCACGGCCGTTGGAAGCGTTTTGGTCACTACAGGAAATGCCCAACTTGACCTCGTCAACTGGTGTTGGCTCTGGCGATTCGACTGATGAACAGCGCAATCCGAAGCGTCGTAATGGGCGGAAGAAGTCGAAGCTTCGGCGGGTCAGGTACAGTGCTATACTGCAGTGTTTTAAGCGCCTCTTAACCAGGCTTGTGTAGGACGTATATTCTAGGCGCATAGCAGAAATAGTTCTACCGATTTTTCTGACTTGTGCCCTGATGGTGGCGGGGTTGCTTTGTTTTTATCGCGTTTTGATGTAAGAGGATCACGAGACGGAAATTAGTCGCCAAGCAAATGTGTCATGCTTGAGAGCGCTCAAACACGTGAACAGAGCAAAGAAAACAGAAAAGACGACACAGGCACAAAGTAAACGGAAAAGACAATGACACGGGCGCTGTGCTTGTCTTGTTTTCCTTGCTCTGTCCATCTGTTTAAGTGCTCTCAAGCATGGACCAACAAAACTAACCCGGCAGCTTGTCCTATTGAAGCAAATCTGTGTCAGTGATGTGTGGGCAAGTGCTACTGGGTGTTCCAAGTTTCAGCTGCTACGCGGCGAAACCGAGACGCGAAGCGCACATCTCGCCGATGGCAGGCTGCGTCCCACAGACCGCGCTGCGCGTTCAGGCGTCGGGTCTGAGTGGCCGAGAGCGGCGTCTCACGCGACTAGGGGCCTTGGGCCAGCCTACTTTGTTGTATGCCTAATTTTCCGCCCAGCGTCCTTTTCACTAGCCTTGTTCGTCCCTCCAGCCACGCGCGCCTTTCATCGAGGCAGTAGTGCTGTATGTGCGTAGTTGTCTGATGGCTTCCTGCCATCGGCATAATAGTGAATCTTACATAAAAATTTGTTCGCCTACGGCTCACTGACGCATATCGTTGCCTAAGCGCACTTGTGGCTGTAGGCCTTCTCTCCCTCTCCTTTTTCTTCTTTACTTTCTTCTGTCCGCACGAGGCAGCGGAGGTGGCTCAGGTATATAGAGCCAGTACCGTGCATTTTCTTTTCCTTGACCAATTAGAGCGCGCTGTGGAATGCTTCTCTCAACTAAACCGCGGAACCCTCGCAGTTCAAATTTTGCACAGAAGTGGCATTTCGTCGTTAGTATTAATACCAAATTTGTTTGGGGTACTTATGCGGCGGCGGTGAAGCAGAAGAAATCCTTGCCCTAACGCCAACACCGATGGCGCCATCTTATGCAACAACCTTCGCCTCTTGTTTAGTTGTGACAGAGTTGACAGAGTGACAGAGTGGTGTCAGGTCATCCTCATGAATAAAGATTTATTCACTAATTCTTTCATAAACCTTTATTCATGAGGATGACCTGAGGTTTATGAATGAATGAATGACAGTTGGGGGAAGCAGCACAAGATGACGCCTCTTCTGTTAGCGTTGGGGCGGTGGTTTCTTTTGCTTAGCCGCCGCCGCATACGGTAAGAACATGCGACTTCTTTTGATTGAATCGGGTAAGTACCCTTAACAAATTTGATATTAAAAAAATACTAACGACAATATGCCATTTTTGTGCAAAATTTGAAGTGAGAGGATTCCGCGGTTTAACTGGGAGAAGCATTCTACGGCGTGCCTCTAATTGGGCAACGCGCTGTAGATGGTGCTAGCTACAATATTTAAATTGGCGCTTAGTCGTTCTCGCACGATTTCCTTTGTCGCGTCGAAGCGACCTCCTGCGGCCTTTTGTTGTAGGCAGTAGCCACATGCAGTGGCTCGGCCTTGGCTGCGACGCTCGCTGCGGCTGACGCGTGTCTCGTGTTCGTGCCACTGTTCGCATAAAAGTTGTCCATTTGGCATCTCAACGTGGTGTCAGAAGTGGTATCGCGCGTGCGTATATTTCCAAAAACTGCGCGAAAGCCTGGCCTTACCGACGAGATTCCCCCCTTGACGTAACATTCTACGAGCATCGCCGACAGGCCACCGTAGAGGACGATCTGCTACCCTAGGCAGCTCGTGTGGTTGATGCACAAGAAAGTCTTCTGATTCACGAATACCCGCGCTAAGGACTCAGTTTGGTGGCCTACAATGACCAAAGACATCGCAACCACCCCAAAAACACTGTCAAGAATGTGTCTAGACGTCCAGCAACCGAAACATTTCTCTTCAAAGCACAGCTTACATCGACTGGTTAACAGACGCTGGTGGTTAATCGTAACAAATCATTACTCTAGATACCCGGAACTGACTCGTCTAGAGAAGCTATCATCAACTACAGTGATCAATCTCTGCAAATCAATTTTCGCCCGACACGGCATTCCAGAGGTGGTGGTCTCTCGTTATCTGACTGCACGAAGTTCGCTCAGGAATGCGGGTGTAATAACATCAGCCCCGCACTGCCTTCAGAGCAATGGACTCGCCGAGGCGGCTGTGAAAATGAAAAGTTCAATGAAAATCCAACACCCTCTTATCATACAGGTCAAGTCCACTGAAAAACTATTGATGCGGATGTTTTCGGACAACGCTTTAACTCCCGGAAGTATTCCCTTTCTGCAGATGTCACTAAAGTTCGGAATTTCGAAGCCTGATACTGCGAACCGTAGTGGAGAAATAACGAGAAATGACATGGCAGCGTCTGTCCCTTCTGCAAGGTGGTCATGTCTGGGTTACAGATAAAAAAAAATTAGAGGGTTTCTTAAATGTCTCTTAGGAGAATGGCGAAAGCCTACCCTTCTTAACCCATAATTTGCCTCCCTTCGTTAGCCTCTTGTCGGCATTCGTTGCAGTGCTATATATAAGTGGTTTACAGGAAAGGCAAGTATCACACTTTCCCCGGCAAGTGTGAATTTGGACGGTACACAATCGCTCTTGTCGCTTGGCGTTCCTTGGCACGCGTTCAAGTGTGGCATTGCAGATGGCAAGGAATATCCGGCCTCGGCCAATCAGAACGCCGCAAAATCGGGACACACTTTGTCTACGACAGCATGAGCCATTAAAATGCTTTTGCCTGAAAAAAAGAAATGTGGTGGCGCCCGCAAAAAAGCTCAGATCATATATGATTGACACCGGGAACGACAAATGAGAAGCAGCGCGTTCGAGTGCTGCTTAAGAAACGCCATGAGCTGATGACGCAACAGAGAGGGAGACGATTGCACGTGTCCGAACGCTCTTCGCGCTGCAGCCGGTTCAACTTGGCTTCCTGGTCATTCTACACAGTGTGTGCATGGCGTCATCTTTGGGGAGGATGCGGAAGCCTGAGAGCACACTCTTCTCGTGACATTTCGTTCAGTGCTCCCTTCCATACTTTTTTCTTTTTATGATGGAGGAAGAAAAAGTAAATTCACTGATCAGGCAAGCCTCTAAAACGGCCCCCAATCTCTCCAGGCACACGTCAAATGCCCGTCTGCTCCTTTTGGGGGTTCACAATATCCTAGATGAGCTCATCGAAGACACTCGCACTGCACAAGTTGAACGCCTATCATCCACCATAACGGGGAGGCATATTCTCTCTTCCCTAGGTCTCAACTCACTACCAGGTTTAGCAGGTGGTGGTTGTGGCAACCCTGTATTGCGGAGACGCCATAACGTTAGGCGGTTCGAAACTAAAAGCAAACGAGTTTCCGACGCGTCTCCGCCGTTCTATCGGCGTCCTCCCTGCTGCGCGCTGTTCATTTTGTCGGACACTTGAGACGCCGTTTGCAACGCCGTCCAACCAGAACTCGGATTTCGCTTACGCCGTGTCATGATTCGCCGTAGGCCCTCGCTCTTGCTTTCCCCCTCTTCGACGTTGTTTTGCACCTTTCTAGAGGAGGCGATGGGCCCCGCCGGGGTGGTGCAGTGGTAAGATGCCCGACTACTGTGCCGGAATACCCGGGTTCGAACCCGACCTCGGCGGCTGCGTTTCGATGGAGGCGAAACGAAGAGGCGTCCGTGTGCTGTGCGATGTCAGCGCTCGTTAAAGATCCCCAGGTGGTCGAAATTACTACGTAGCCCTCCATTACGGCTCCTCTTTCTCTCTTTACACTTTCACACGCATGTTCCTCCCTTCCCTTACGGCGCGGTTGAGGTGTCCGCTGAGAACAAGTGAGTAAGGTACCGCGCCTTTCCCTTCCTATAAATCGATCAATCGTAGAGGAGGCGATGGTTGTACGCGCCATGGTTGCCAGTGAAGCTACAATGACGTCACGTGAATAGGTGAAGTCAGAATCGTACCTAAAACCAAGCGTTCGAGGTCTAATTTACGTGCCGTTTGTCTTGTAAGCCGTGCATAGGCTACTTGGCTCCCCAGTGACACTAATTTTATTGCTTGCAATGACGAGTTTAGTAGTTATATTTTATTCAGCTCAGCCGGTCATAACGAAATAATAGTTGTAATCTGCATGACGATGTATGATTTTATGTTGTATTCCCCCTACAAAAATGCCCTCAACGGGCGCTGTAGGTAATGTATAAATAAATAAATAAATAAATAAATAAATAAATAAATAAATAAATAACGATCGCTCACCGCCGTCCACACCACTCCTCAGACGAGCTGCACGTTGGGGACTAAATTCCTTGAATCGGTTCGGCGGGTTAATTACGAGGGAGTTCAGCGGCTAAAGTAGCGAAAGGCGAAAGCCTGAGGTCTCTTCTTGTCTAGCGTTCCTGCCATCTGCAATCCCACACTTGAACGCGTGCCAAGGAACGCCACGCGACAGGAGCGATGGCTTACCCTGCAAACGCACACATGTGAGAGAAAGTGTGACAGATAGTGCCTTTCCTCCCAGAAGTCTCATATTTAGTGTTCCTGCCATCTGCAATGAACGCGCGCCAATGAACGCCACGCGACAGGAGCGATGGTGTACCGTCCAAACGCACACTTTTCGGAGAAAGTGTGACACACACACCGCGCCTTTCCTCCAGAAATCTTTCTCTAGCGTTCCTGCCATCTGCAATCCCGCATTACGCGCCAAGGAACGCCACGCGACAGCCGCCGCAAAATTCGGTGGCAGTCTGGCCCCCCACGACCGTCAAAAAACTCGCAACAACGCAGCAGATAACAAGGATGCTCAGCCGCATTTGCAACCACCACGGCTTAAAAGAAAGGGACGCAATTCGCCTTGTACAAGCTTTTGTTGTCTCACGAATAATGTACGGGACTGCCTACCTCCACCTCACCTCGCAAGAAATCGCAAAGCTAGAGTCACTAATACGGGCGGCCTATAAAACGGCACTGGGTCTGCCGAAGACCACATCAGCATCGCGCCTCATGCCTCTCGGCATCCACAACACACTCCAAGAAATCTGGGAGGCGCAACCACTATCACAGCTCAATCGCCTAGCCATCACTCGAACAGGCCAAATCCTTCTTAACAAGACGCCTCAAAGTACCCTACACAGTGGACCAAAGGACGGAACTTCCTCTATCAATCCGCAAGAACATCTATGTCCATCAAATACCCAAAAACATGCATCCGACATTTAACACGGAGCGAAGAAACGCCAGAGCTGAAAGCCTTCGCAAGAAATGGGATGGCCACCCGGACACGCTCTATGTGGATGCAGCCGGTCCATTCCAAAGGCGGATGACCATCGCCATAACGAATCCCGAGGGCAAATTAGTCAACTGCGCATCAGTCCGCACATCCAACCCCACTCACGCTGAGGCGGCAGCCATTGCACTAGCGCTGGCTACCAACCCAAACGCTATTGTACTCACTGACTCCCAAAATTCGTGCAGGAATATTACCAACGGACTCATCCATCAATCATGTCTGACACTATTAGCAAAACACCCCCCTAATCGGGCCTCAATCATATGGTTTCCGGGACACATGGAACACACAGGAGGGAATGACGCCGCCCACAGGCACGCCCGAGCTCTCTTACACCGGGATCCCCCCTTAGCCGATGAGGAACATATCACACAGCCTATAATCACCTTTGCTGAACTCCTACAGGCCTACAGACTGGCCAGACAGACATACCCCACACCTCACAAAACTCTAGACAAGGCAGAAGAGCACACCCTCCGGCGTCTACAGACAGACACTCTTGTTACACCATTTAAACTCCACCAATGGTACCCCTCACTTTACACACCAGAGTGCCTACACTGTGGAGAAATAGCTACGGCTTTTCACATGGTGTGGGCATGCCAATTAAATCCCTTTATCGATAAACTTCCTAATCCCAATTTGGAGCAGTGGGAGGCCATTCTGCACAGCGAGGACCCCGACCAACAACGAGGACTGGTTCGCAGGGTCCACGCTGCGGCGTAGGCCACTGGGCTGCCGGAATAGGCAGGCCACCCACAACTCCGAGAACTCCCATGCACTAAATAAAGTTTTCAATCAATGGCCCCCGCCGCAAGCGGCGTTGACCTACCTGTCCCAGCCCCGTAGGGCCAGGAACAGCCACCTTTCACAGAGCGCGCGTTCAAGTGTGGCATTGCAGATTGCAGGGACGCTTCCCGCCTCAGCCAATCAGAACGCATCCCGCCTCGGCCTATCAGAATCCCTCAAAAGCGGGACACCAATCTCTTTCTTTATGCTTTGTCGCTTTGTCCACGACCCACAACATCCATCCATCCATCCGTGCCGGCTAGTTGTGCGTGCCGACGATACGAAAAACTTCAGAAAAGTGTGCTAAAGTTTGTTGTACCCGTAAATAATAAGCCAAATGTCAATACTCAATCCTCCTTGAGTGTCGCTGAACCGTACCGAGTGGCTGATATACAGGGTTTTGAATATTTGGGGGCTGGGATTTAAAACATTCCTATGCAAAATCTACTACACCATTCGAGCTGAAATAACGTTCACAAAGTAGCAAAATATCGTCTACGTTATCGGTACTTGCCTAGATTTTCCGAAATCGAGAAAAAACTGCTCTCGGCGGTGTCAATACTCAATCCTCCTTGAGTGTCGCTGAACCGTACCGAGTGGCTGATATACAGGGTTTTGAATATTTGGGGGCTGGGATTTAAAACATTCCTATGCAAAATCTACTACACCATTCGAGCTGAAATAACGTTCACAAAGTAGCAAAATATCGTCTACGTTATCGGTACTTGCCTAGATTTTCCGAAATCGAGAAAAAACTGCTCTCGGCGGCGTGCACAATTTTCGTAGAAGAGAGTCAAAAAAGCTATTTTAACATGGTGCGTCATCTGTCGGGCAGCAAGGCAAGCGCGCCAACGGCCGGGATGGAGCTTGTCTCACTGCTCGACAGATGACGCATCATGTTAAAATAGCTTTTCGACGAGCAGTTTTTTCTCGATTTCGGAAAATCTAGGCAAGAACCGATGTTGAATTGCTTATCAGATAACGTAGACGATATTTTGCTACTTTGTGAACGTTATTTCAGCTCGAATGGGTTAGTAGATTTTGCATAGAAATTTTTTAAATCCCAGCCCCCAAATATTCAAGACCATGTAGAAGCGACAGCTGCGATGCAAGCGTTTCTGCTCACAGCCAGCTGCCGCCGTTGCGGCACGGCTGCTGCACGCCACCTCCCGAGCCGAAATTAATCATATTTTGCTTTTATTGTTCGATAATGAGATTGAGGGAGACAGTTCTATGAGTAGACCATTTACTATAGCGCGAAGGAACTTCATAGTGCCGTTTCATGTACCATCGATGCGAAACAAAATAGGCCTAGTGACGACTAGGGAGCAGCGCACGGCTAGAGCGCTGTCGTCCGCCACGCCAGCGGGCGGCACTGCTTTGGTAAGGTCGCTCCATAAGGTGCTGTAAGCGTTGCGATTTTGCCTACTCTGATGATACAGCTGAAGCGAGACCTTTTTCGACGTTCCGCTCAACAAAACAAGCTCAAACCCTGCTTCAGAGAGACGCGATTGAACAGCTACGGCGTGCAATTTGAGACGCTGCCTATTTTATGTGTTGCTCTTGAAGCGTGAAAAGTGCGTTGTTGAAGCGGACCCAGCTCGCGCGTTTTCTTACTCGAGCGCTGACGCTGCCGACGCTCCAGCCGCCAGTTTTTCTCTGCATGTGGTTCGGCACGGCGACGGTGCACCGGCATTCCGCAGCGCCGCATGAAGTTCGCAAAGTTCGCTCCATGTGGGTGGCCCTTTAGTCGGTGAACGCGCTCGGCTCACGTCGGAGGGTATTATTATAGTATCTGTCACACTACCGCTGCCTTTTGTGGACAGAGGAGAAATGACAATACATTGAAAGAAAGCGAGGGAGAAAGATGAGCGTCTCAACAGCCGTCGTCCATCACCGAAGTAGCGACGGGTGCAGTGACGGCCTGCACAAAAGGTACAAACGCCTGTGGCAAACGAGCCCCTGCCAGGGCTCTTGATTCTCAGCCCCGCCGGAAACAGCCCCACATCGCAGACACTTTCCTGCTCCACTCGGTCAGCTCTCCGTGGTGGCGCGCACACGCAGTGCGGAATAGTGTTCCTGTATATGCTCCCGCTCCCTGCGGGAGCATATACAGGAACACTAGTGCGGAAACAACCCTTCTCTCCGCGCCGATGTGCGCATCTGCAGAGATGCTGCTACCCTCCTCCTCTTCTATATTGAGCGCAGCCAGCGGCGGAACACGCGGCACACCTGTGACGAAAACCGGTCTTGGCACATGTGCACTGCTGCTCTTTTTCAGGCTCCGCGAAATGCGTGAAAGGCAGCATAATGTAGTATTCAGTTGATAGCATTTAACAACAAACTCCGTAGCCCTCCACTACGGCCCCCCTTTCTCTCTATCCACTTTCTCTCCCACCTTCATCCCTTCCCTTACGGCGCGGTTCAGGTGTCCGCAGAGCAAGTGTGACAGATACTGCGCCTTTCCCTTCCTATGAACCAACCAACCAACCATAATGTAGCTTTCGCTTAAAAAAAAAATGAAATAAAAAAAATAACGCCCAGCAGGGTCCCAGCAGATAAGATGCACCCCACTCTGATCTTTTGTATTCGACTCTTCTTCTGCGAGCCCCTTTCTTTCCAACGAGTTCATTGATTTTATTTTGTGCACTTTTTTCCGGCTGAATTTGCTGTCTTGTTTTTCTGAGTGGCATAGAAACGCTAGCAGCTGCTGTGTACTCCTCGCAGCTTTAATCCCAAACCACCGCTCGGGCACAACAAGGCACCCTAGTTCGAGCGCGGGTGGTGATTTGTAATGTCAGTGCAGGTTGGAGATCCACAGATGGGTCAAAATTATTCCAGAGCCCTCCACTGTGCAGCTCTTCCTCTTTTTTCACTCCCTCCTTTCCTTCCTATGGCCCGGGTCAGGTGTGGTCCAGGGACTACATTTGTATGGAGGCCACCTAGGCACCCTCTCCAGTCCTCTCTGTGCAGTTGGCATGTGGCACGGCATACCTGATTAGCAACACTATAAATGGGAGGAATAGGGCTATCGTTTTTAAGTCCAGGTGCCACCGCTAATGCACTGCAGTCATGAGTACGAAATTGGCACACAACAAGCCTAGTGATTCTTTTATTGGATCAGAACTTGTGAACATTTAAGAAAATCGGTTATCTTCAGAGGTTTGCTTGCTTCATTGAGATCCATGGTTTCTTGGTATATCATGCATCTCGTCTACCATGGGAGGGTAGCCTTGAGGTTTTTCTTTTCATAATAATCGTGCAGATGAATGCTACATTTAGTGGGTCTCAGTCATCGCTAACATGAAATCACACACTGGTAATGCCAAACTCAAGCACCGAAAACAGTTACAACAGCAGCAGTTATCCTTAATGAAATGCTTTGAATGAATCGCATGCAAGCGAGCTCACCAAGAATCAACCCTGTTTACGTGTTGGCCTCATGCTGCCGCCAAGTGCATAGTTTCGATAGCGCATTGGGGCCGAATTTGTGGGTGCTGAAAAATAGAGGAGGCACTGGTGGGAACACGTGATCATGTGGCCATCAAGCTTAACGAAGAGCTGCTGCTAGAGGCAGTGAGAATATGCAGTTCAAAGTGCATGTGCAGTAAGCACAGTTATAAGTGTTCATTTTGCGCATGCACCCAAAGCAGTCTCCTCGCGAGGCATTGCATCGCGAAGGCAACACAATTACATATTCCCTTTAACAATGGACAGCACTGTTGTGTCTGAGATAAAGGATCTCACGGGGATTGGCTTTTGGTTTGCCTACATTTGCCAGGGCAGCACTGATAAAAGTGCGCATTTTGAAACTGAATGAATCGTGGTCAACTCATCCGGCTATGAACAGCTTGAGCAAATGCCATTAATTTAGCCTTTGCAACACCAATGCGAAGGTTGTCATAATGTAATTATCAGAGGTGTCTGAGCAGCTGAGCTAGGTAACTGACGGACTTGTTATGCATGTGCCACTACTTGCAAAAATATATTTAATACTTAATTCCTGAAGTTTTAGCGTTCCCCATAAGTAGTCTGTATGTAGAAACCGATGAACCGCCCCTTGAAGATAGAAGAAGGATGCTTACCTGTGCGTACATATTAAAAATAAGGTCCCTCCTGAAACACCTCTGTTACACTGTCGTTACAACAGCACCATCCAGAACACTATTCAGCAACAAACCTCATTCTATCAGACCACTAATCCTTCGCGTTAAAGAAATATGCAGAGATTTGAACATACTGAATGCTCTCCCGAATGTTGCACAGACACCTAACCCACTTCCGCCATGGTACAGCTTTCCCGATGTGTGCAACTTTACGCTAACACGCTTTCATAAAAAGCAATCCCCCACGTGAACACACATTACAGGAGTTTTTCGCAGTAGATGAAACATACAAGCAATATACAGCATTTTGTACTGATGTTCGAAAACAAAAAAATCTGTTGGAAGTGCAGTAGTTCACGACAAATGGGAACAAACAGTGCAATTACCTGAATATTCATCAATTTTTCACTGTGGAATGTTATGCAGTCTCTGTAGCGGTTGAAAAAATTATGAAAGAAAACATAAAAAACAATGTTATTTACTCTGACCCTCTAAGTGTAATTACAGCACTGCACCACAAAAATGCAATGGAGCCCTTAATTGGAGATATCATCCACAATGTCGTAAATGCCGATAAAAAGGACAGATTATAAAAATATGCTGGGTCCCTAGCCTTGTGGGGATCAAGGGTAATGAAAAAGCGGACGAATGTGCATCACGCGCACATAACACTGAAATAAATCACGTCAACATACCCCGTAAAGACTGCACAAAATTTATGATGACTCAACTAAGAGCTAAATGGCAGGCTTCATGGGATAATGAAACAAATAACAAGCTACACTTAGTAAAGCCTATTGTTCAAGAATGGAAGTCATCGAGTCATAAAGAGCGCTTTTTTGAAGTGATCCTGTGTCGCCTCCGCATTGGACATACACATCTCACACACAACTTCATACTCCTCAGACAAGAAAAACCTACATATGAGACATGCAATGAACAATTGACAGTAAACCACATTTTAATATCATGCATGAAATATGAGGAAGTCAGAAGGAAACATTTTATATGTTTCTATAATAAACACATTCCATTTCATCCAAGTCTTTTGCTAGGAGAGAATGCCACTGTCGAAATTTCTTTTCATTTTTGAGTTTTTAAAAGAAGTAAGCTAATAAGCAAACTCTGAGTTATTTTTAACAAGAACTGCTTCACCCTGAGTTTGGCGCATGATGACCTTAATTGCCTATGTGCCATAAAACCCAACACAACGTTTCTTGTAGAAAATTTTTTTTTTTTTCTTATTTTAAATATAAAAACTTCCAAGGGCGTCACCATTGTGTAATGTGTGGTTCAGTGACAGCTGTTTGCAGTTTTGAATGATTCTTTATTTGTTATCGCATTTAAAAATTTATCTAAGGAAGTGACGAGCAGGCTTCAATTTAGTTAAATTGGGAACTTTGTAAAATTGAGAAATTAATTTCTTGCTCCCTTGAAATCTAAAACTGTAACAAAGTGACACTCAAAAGGTTCTGTGACACCGTCTTTGCCTCTAGTTCATGGTTGCACATGTGGAATGTCCGCAAAAGCGGCCCAAACTCTCGCGTGCCCCAAGCTAGTGGAGGTGCCCAAAATGACTGAAAGTAACTTTGTTTACTATTTAATAGAAGCATCTTTCATAGTCTGAGTTTCTTTGGGACATTAAAACCCCATAAACCAAACCAAACCAAACCGATTTCATAGAAGCTTGTTTCTAATGAAGTTTTATGCTGTTGTGAATCTGGAATGGGGATTGGCGTACATATACATTTCATGGATAAATGAGTTGTGGCATACTTGGTAGGGTTTGAGTGGCCTTTAAAATAATGTTGTTAAATTTGCATATGCCAGTCTGCTAATGGCATTAAAAAACATAAGCATGTTTTCTTTCTAGGTAGTAACTGCAGATTCGGACCATGAAAGGGAAATAACGAACTTGCAGATTAGGACTAGCAGCTTACCAGTATCGCTCAAGAGGAAAGTATACAACAGTTGCATCTTACCTGTACTCACTTATGCAGCTGAAATATGGAGGCTAATGAAGAGGGTTCTACTTAAGTTGAGGACAACACAGAGGGCTATGGACCGAAAAATGGTAGGGCTAACGTTAAGTAACTCAAGTTAATAACATTCTAGTGGAAATCAAGAAAAAGAAAAAGAATTCCAAAAGAAGGAAAGCTTAGCAGGGGGCGGCAGAAAGTTAGTTGGGCAGATGAGGTTAAGAAGTTCGCAGGAGTCAAGTTGATGCAGCTAGCACAGGACTGGGTTAATTGGAGGAATATAGGAGAGGCCTTTGCCCTGCAGTGGGTATAGTCAGGCAGATGATGATCATCATTATTTCCTTTCTGGAAATATGCACAAGTGGCGTCCATGTGCTGTGCGATGTCAGCGCACATTAAAGATCCCCAGGTGGTCGAAATTACTTCGTAGCCCTCGACTACGGCGCCCCTTTCTCTCTTTCCACTTACACTCCTACCTTCATCCCTTCCCCTACGGCACGTTTCAAGTGTCCACAGAGCAAGTGTGACATATACTGCGCCTTTCCCTTCCTGTGAAGCAATTATAATTATTAGACATCAGTAGACATGAGAGAAGGTGTGCCATTTCAATGTGTGAGCTGAAGGCAGCCCTAGTTAGTGTTTCTCTGCTTTTGCATGAGTTTCATGGCATGAACACAAGGGAAGATTGTCTTGTGCTGACCTTTTTCACTCCTGCTTACCCCATGCAGAAATGACGAGGAGCCAATATTCGGTGAGGTCACGCACCTTAATCCCTTCGAGCAGTATGGGCTCATCAACGAGGAGTTCTACTTCAAGCTTAGCCTGGCCGCTGGCGAGCACCTGACCCTGAACACCAAGGTGCTTTTCCGCCTACAGCCCACTGGCCGGCAGGTGAGGGAGCTGTCAGTTCTGCCAGCGCCGCCACCTTCCAACATGGTAGCCAAGGTGACGAAGGTGGGCATCCGGTGCTTGCACCTCCTGGACGTCGCTACGCCTGCACCCTTATTGGTATGTACTTTTTGGCCGCATGAACAGCTCTTGAAGGGATGCTCAGGACAAATTGACATAGTTTTGATTAGACAGTTTACAGAATTTGGACGACACGGTCAGTTTCTTAGAAAAAATATTTTTCCTGAACAAGCTATGATATCTTAACACTTCATTCCTCTCAAAAAACAACAACAAACAAACAAACAAACAAACAAACAAACAAACAAACAAAAAAAACATAATATACCTTGTGCTTGGTGAATGATAGCCTGAGTTGCTTATGCTCCATAAAACACAACAACTTTAATCTGAAACGGAGCTTTTATAAGCTGGACGAGGCCTTAAAAATAAAAATGCCAAATACTGTCACGGGGTGATGTCACAAGCCAACTGTGTGTTTTCACTCGTTTAGGTGCAGGATCCAGAGGCTAGATATGGTATGGTGACTGAACTTCTTTTCAGCATAGACATTACTAATTTAGATCAAAAGAAGGGAAAGCTGTAATACACTCTTATTTCTCAAAAATGCTTCTTTTCACTTTGAGAAAAACATTGACATAGTCATGAAGACCCAAGAAATCAATTCTTTGGAGCTTCTTTGAAGAAATATGTATTGAATTGTTTTGATATCGCATGTAGAAATAAATTGATTTATAGGAAAGGGAAGGTGCAGTATCTTCACATTACTCCGTCACCACCTGAAGCATGCGTAAGGGAAGGAGGGAAGGTGTGAAGGAAAAAAGAAATGTGGAGGTGCCGTAGTGGAGGGCCAAGGAATCATTTTGACCATCTGGGGATCTTTAGCACATGGACACTTCTTTCTTCTGCCTCCATTGAAATGCAGCCACTATTTCATTACCTCTAAGGTGCACTGAATGAAAATTCTTTATTGCTGCTTTTTGGGGCAGGTTCCCTAGATTTTATTTTTGATTGTCTTGTTGTTTCTTTTGCTTCGTCCCTGTGGATCACTGTTTAGGGCACTTGAATGCTGATCCCAAGGACACAGGTTTCATCCCACCTGTGGCAGCCATTTTTTGATGGAGATGAAAAGCAAGGTGCCAGCTTATTGTGTGGTGTCACTGCACATTTTGAAGCCCAGGCGGTCAGAGTCCTCTACAATGGCATCATTCATGGCCCGAGTCGCTTTGGAATGCTAAACCCTATTATATAAAACCAAACCAAATGTTGTTTTTTTTCTTCTTTTTTTTTTTGGGGGGGGGGGGGGGGCAATTTACGCTATGATCACATAAAAAGAACTGTCACAAATCTCACAAACTGATCAGGCAGCCCCACTCTCTTGGTTGATTCCAACCGGCAGACCTGTCGACCAATAGAAGGGGAGTTGAGTTACAGATTTACGACAGCTTTTGTGATCTGATTTGTTGTGTATGCGAACCGACAAGCAGACACCCCACCCCGCCTTCTAGCTAATGGATGCACGGCCACCCCAGTTGCAATGCCTCCTTTTCACGCGAGAGCCCGCTGCTTTGGAGAGACTAGCAGGTGTCCCCTCTGCACAAAGACATGAAGGCCAAGGAAACCCGAGCCGTACGATTCCTTGGAAGTCGACCATTCTTGAACCTTGTGCGCGACCAAGGCACGAGAGGCAATGCTTCACAAGCGCTCGCGTTTCTTTGTTTCCCTCTGTTCCAAAAGTACAATAAATCAGCAGTCTTTACCCAGTAACCGACTTGAGCAGTTTCTCGCTCACGGGGCTCCCACGCCAAGAACGTAGCATGATCATAGCACAGTTCGGCCTTATCAGCCAAACTATGCAGATTGTGGATTCAATCATGGCGGCCTTTTGTTTCTTGGAGCAGTGTTCTGGTATGTGTTGAAACATTATGAAGTTTATGTAAAGCTATGCTACATGTTACTTTAGTCGCAAAATATGAAGGTTGCATACTTGCTTCAGCTAATTACCTATGTGAACTTAGGAACTGTAATGTTTGACTGCATCACGGGTTTAATTCCAGGAACACCAACCCTATTTTGGTTTTGAAGATATTGAAAAACACTTATGAACTGAATCTTGGAGCTTGGTAAAGAATCCTCCTGAATAATCTGAATCTAACTCTCTTAATACTACAGAAAAAAACAGGTGATTTTTGAAGGGTCTTAAGCTATATGAAGTATATTAAGAAGTATAGACACCAAATTTTAAGGGTATTTTTCCCTTCTTATCATGTCACCCCGCGGGGGTGGCGCAGTGGTTATGGCGCTTGACTACTGTTCCCAAGGGCGCGGGATCGAATCCCGGCCTTGGCAGCAGTTTTTCGATGGCGGCGAAAAGCAAGGCGCCCATGTGCTGTGCGATGTCGGTGCACGTTAAAAAACCCCAGGTGGTCGAAATTTCCGGAGTCCTTCACTACGGCGTCTCTCATAGCCTGGGTTGCTTTAGTACGCTAAACCCCACAAACCAAACCATCTTCTTGTCATGTGGTTTTCGCCTATGACCACTAAATAATGTATAATTGAATTATATTTTCTCCAGTTTCAGTTTCAACAGCTGAGAGATGGCTATGATGCCACAATCAAGTCTAGGGCACACACGACACGAAATAAACATCCAGATAATCTCTGATTCTTTACTTCTTGTGATTCCTGGCTGGCTTTAGTGTTGTAGTGAATTGAAATGACATGGAAATGATTATATCATGGTTTTATTCATCCCTTACATGGCCTAGACTTGACTCTGACGTCAGAGTCATCGCTCGGCTGTTGAAACTGAAACGGAAACAGGAGAAAAGAAATTCGATTATAAATTATTCAGTGGTCGAAGGCGAATATGGCGTGATGATCCATGTACAATAATGTCATGCATTATTATTAAGGAATAAATTTTAACCCAAAATCATGGTGTCTGTACTCCTTTTAAGGAATCCTGGTGTAAAATATTCCAACATTTTGCTATTTAAATGTTGTTTCACATACTTGAATAATATTTCACATTAGCAATATACATAACCTGAAAAAAAGGAATCCTATGCAAACGTTTGGAGAAATAGACAAAAAGTTGAGAAAGGCATAGGTATAGAAATATGAAACCGTAACAGCAAGACCTAAGAATATACAAATATGACACAGTTTCTCATTTTTCACTTTTGAAATGCCTATCTTAAGTTTCCTCTTTTGAATGTTAGCTCTCTCAGAAATATAGGATGGTGGGACTTTAAAAGGATAGATCAATTGAAGTGTTTATATGATTAAGCTATATGTATATCACAGTGTAACTATTTAGATGTTATTTCAAGCAAATAAAGAATACGCACCCTCGTTGGACATAATATACTGCAAAAGTCTCCCAATCATAGTTAATTGACTGCAACTCACTAACATCTGAAGCCACGCACAAGACTAAGCCAGATCAGTTCTTGAAACAACAAAGAACTAAAGACCTGTAATGGGAGGAGTTCTGGTGCTTTTTTCTGCACGAAACGGCAACTGAGCTCATTAATCACAACATTCACTGATGACGCACTGGAATGCAATTCAAGCTGCAAGTGTTATTGTGTCACATCATGTACTCACGGATTAAAATACGATACTTGGAGCGTGCGGCCGTCGCTGCATGCAAGGCAGTGTGGTAAACAACAGGCCGGCTTATTGGCGACCGGAAGGAGCAGTTCTGCTTTTTAGATGTTCTCCCCTCGCGCTATACCACAATGCAGCACCTTAGTTCCATGAGCATCCACGGGTGGCGCTGTATGCAGCGACGGCCACGCGCTCCGAGTGACCTATTTCAATCCGCGAGTACTGTACAATATTTTGTTTTGCTGGGAGGAAAAGCGCAGTCATCGCCAGCTGTTATTTTTTAGAGCGAAATAATGTGCACTGTAGAGGAGGCAATTCTAATTTGGTGCCACTGCAAGTGGCAGCAATGGATGTATCATCAGAACTGCGCTACGTGCGTGTCTGCACTGTGTTGTAATTTCGGGTAGAGAAAATTGCCAGACTTCTTTGTGATGCAAGGGTCTAGAAAATCTGTTTTCCTCCTTTATTAAAACTGGTGTGGTGTCGTCAGTCCATGACTTCAAATTCCTTGTTGGCACTGGCTACTGAAATGCTTTAATTAGGTGTTAATTAATGAGTCAGTTAGTTAAATAAAGAGCTTTGTAGCTGCAAATATGTTTTCTCTTTGTAAACTTATTTTTAAGAATTTTCAAATATGTTTGCTAAAACACCCTGTATAACAGGGGGAAAAATCTCTGCAATCTTGCTGAGGGAAACAAAACGAAGAATTGCAAAAGGCAGGTATATTAAAGTAAAAAAATAGCAACTAAATTAATTAAGAACACTTAAAATGGCATTCATTGTCTTTTTTCTCAGTTGTGAATTTAATACGGCTGTCAGTTTCTTTGCTAATGTTCGGCTGCAGTATCTACCCCAAAATTCTATGTCTGATGGGATTTTGATGTTCCCATTCTCCTAGCTACACCGGCAAATGCACTGAAGCCAAAGCACCAAGGACCTAATATGCTATGTGGTGAAGTTCACTATGAAGGCTTGCTGCTCTCAGAACAATGTTAAATTGCTAAAAATGTTAATTTTCAGCTCTTCCTTCTTCAGCTTATAGCACAGCTTTCAGTTTTAATGTTTTTGGACTTTTTTGTGGTTTATGGTCAGCATGTTTAGTGGACTGTGGCAGATTGCAAGCTGGTTTTGCACCAAGGGTTTAGATCAAAATCTGCTCAGCGAGCTCATCTTTGAAAGCTAGTTGGTTGAACTGAGTTCGATTGGATTGAGAAGCTTTGCATTTGATTGATGTTCTGAGGAAGCCGCCACTCTACACATAACTGCTCACCTGCACCGTCCAAGTCTGCAATCACTGTCAGTGCTATGAGGTGGCTTTGCAGACCACTGTAGATAGTTTCCGCATTTTAATACAGCCTAGCCGGGGCTATTCCTAATTCTGACCTAGGCTATACTTCCAGGGATGATATACATTTCCTGTGACTTGTCGCAACGAGCCTGCATTGGTATTTTGTTTTTTTCAAAACCCATGTACAATTTTTTTTTACAAATAGCTTGTACCATTGAATCGAGGGGGAAAAAAAGGAGTTTAGGGTAATCAGAAGTTCCTTTGATTTAGTTCTGAGTGCCTTGCATACATCTTCGCTCAGGTGCACATCAGATTGTCGATCAAGGTGAAAAATCGGTACTTTCCTGTTCCGGTGGCAGTTGATCATTACTGTAGGTTGTGGAAATCCCACGGGACAAAGGTAAAACAATGAGATTATATAACGATTACATGTACATATTCAAAAGCAAGGGGAGACTGAAAATATGCTCACCTCATGAGTTAGGGCTTCCAAAATTTGTCTTCTAGCTCTTCGCTGCTAGTCGATAAAAAATTTCAGAGCTGAAGCAGCCGAATCAGATGCTTGAAGTCGGCTTCCTTGCGCAGCCTGGTGTGATCTTGACATTTTCACCAGATAAATATTTTATGTGTCTCCGCCTGCTCAGAAAAATAAAACTGTGCTAAAATTGAAAGTTTAGTTCTCAAATTACCTCATAGGTTGCGAGACATGTTCCAAGAGGAAACTTAAGCTTGGAATGCAACATAAAAGTATCATTTACATATGAATGATGGCCTATCAGGTGTTTCTGAAAGAGGTAAGCCACGGTGCCTTGGCAAGTAATAGCCTATTAATCGATTAATCAATGAGCTTTTTGTGGCAGCTAGCATACTGCATATATTTAGTGAGTGTTGTCAACAATGGAGAGCATGTACATGAAGTGTAATCACCTTTTCAAGGCCTTATTCAGGTTTTATTTAAGACTTGGAGTATGCACTCCTTTTTAATTTGAACACGGCCTCTGTTTACAGGTGGGATTTGACCCAAAGTTCAAGGTGTGCTCAGGTGACTGGTTGCGCCTGGATTTTGATCTAAGGACAGGCAGCGTGTGTGGTGTGGAGGCCCTGCGATCAAAAGAGCTTGTCGGTGAAGTAACTCGCCTCACTGCTGGGGGTGGCATCATCAACCAGCAGGTAAGACATCAGTCGTGCTGTCTCGTGCATAATATAAAAGACTTGTTCACATCAAACCAGCTCTCTGCGCTGCCCCAGCTGCGGGACAATGACGAGGCCGACGACAACGCGAAATGCAGGAACAGGCGCCAAAGAGCTGCGCTGTAAAATTTTTTTTATTGCAGTAGGAGGCGCATGCTTGCGGCATGGTGCAAATTTGTAGTTAGTAAGCATGAAATGAAAACAGGTGTAATGAGTGCCGTACTATTTTATTTTATTTTTCCCTCTTAATGCAGATAGCATTCTCAGCTGAACAGTGGCCGAGTGATGCACCACAGCCACGCGTAGGGCTGCAGGTCACAGTTCGAGCCATCGAAAGTGACCAGGGAAATCTGACATGGCGGGCTCTGTCAGTCGAACCGTACATGGAAGAAGCAGCTGCCACATCTCCACCCAGCCCTGTCATCCAAAATGATGTCGCTGAACACAACAACAATCTGTGAGTCCTCGTGTGCTGATTAATGAGCATTGCTAAGGAGGCTGCAGCACATGTTGGAGCACAGGTTCTTTCCTGTGATGCATTTTGCGCAGGTTGTGGCGAATGCTAAATAAATATTGCAAAAGTTCTTGTGTCATGGCATCCCTGGCGCACACCTTTCTATAGATGTAGAAACCCAGTGCCAGGTTTGAGAATGTTTTAAAGCAATAGCTATAAGGCAGAAAAGGCAGCTGCCACATCTCCACCCAGCCCTGTCATCCAAAATGATGTCGCTGAACACAACAACAATCTGTGAGTCCTCGTGTGCTGATTAATGAGCATTGCTAAGGAGGCTGCAGCACATGTTGGAGCACAGGTTCTTTCCTGTGATGCATTTTGCGCAGGTTGTGGCGAATGCTAAATAAATATTGCAAAAGTTCTTGTGTCATGGCATCCCTGGCGCACACCTTTCTATAGATGTAGAAACCCAGTGCCAGGTTTGAGAATGTTTTAAAGCAATAGCTATAAGGCAGAAAAGGCAGCATAGGTATTGTGCCACAAAACTCTCGTCGTGCTTGTGCCAAGAGACCTACGTCACGCATGGATGTCTGGATTGACAATAATTGAAAATTGCATTTCTAATGTAGATTAAGTGTCACTGCATGTTTTGAAGTTAACTCTTTAATTTATTTTTACATAAGGAAAAATATTTATAAATTTCATTGGGGATTTGAACATGTGACCCTTCTGACGCCATCCAGGCATGCTACAAACTTGCCGCGAATGCATGCTTGTACGACTTTAGTAAAAGAAGAAGGGGGGGGGGGGGTTACATGCGTGTCGTGTGGTCTTGCACATAAAGTTATATCTTAAGAAAGTATGCTAACAAGCATCTAGAAATTAGGGGCTTTAATGACTGAAATAAGGAAGTTGAAAAATGCATGCTGGCGTTTCTTCTTTCCTTGACTCTGGCGATCTGGTGTAGGCCGCTGTCCCAAAAGGTGACGCACAAGCAGAATAAGTTTTCTCTATGGCATTCTCTCTTCGGAGGCAGCATTCGCAGTTTATAGTATGGAGCCACTCCTGAGGGCCACAGGCTACTATCACTTGATACTCGTATGTAGGGCTTAAATATCCGCCTAGTTTTCTTCCTCAGGTTCTAGGAAGTCATTAAATAAAGCTAAACCTGAACATAGTGGAATTGAGTAAATAAAACAATATTTCTTTACCTAGAGTTTTTACATGTAGGCTCAAAGGACAGCACAGAGCAGGAACAAAAGTGAGAAATAAATGCGGGTGAAATCACCTTGCAAAAGTTCACACTAGAACCCCAGTCTCTGGATCTCTTGAACATAAAAGTGCCAAAGAAAAGTTGTCACTTTTGCAAGGTATCAGTGGCAAGCCATCTTGTTTGCACTACAATCTTTAGCAGTTTTCAGCTAAATTGGTGCTCCCATTTATCTTGCTCTGGGGTTTTACTACTCTCTCGGGCCAATGTTGTGTAATTTTGCTTGCACTGCCTAGGACATATACCGTAAAACCCCGCATATAATACGAGCTTTTTTTTTTTCCAGTTTTATCATGTTACATTTTCACCTCGTATTACATGCGGATTGAAACAAATTTCAGCCTAAATTGGCAGCTTTGGCCTTGTTAATAATCAATGCTATCAGCATCAGGTTTCCAGCAAGAGGAAGCGCTATCTAGCGGTGGCGTCAGCTGACTGTTTTGAGAGTTTCGGTCTCCCCGTGCTGACCCCGCGATTGTAGCGACCATGGTGCCCGCGATGCACAGACGACCGAAAACGTGCCAAGCACACCTCGCACAATCTCTCTCATCTCTCGGGCCTCTGTAGTAATGCTGGCCATGCCCTACAGCCGAATCGCAGATGCTTGATTAGTACTCCCTAGGAGCGTGTCGGTCACGCTTTTGTAAAATGCATGATGCCAAACGTGTTTAGAGGTGATGAAAAAGATTTTATGCAGAAATAGGTTCTAGCAAGAGCCTCTTGGCAGATGATACACGTACCAAATGACAATGAAAAGCCCCGAATCTGAAACACTTCCCGGTCCTGCGCGCGGGGCTATACGCGAACAGGCGCAAGTGTGAATGGTGTGTGATGGCCAACAGCTCATGTGCTGCCATCCCATGTCCGAGCTGGAAGCAGCCTTCTGGTTTTAGAACAGTAGGAGGACCATATTGCTTTCACGATAGCCGGACAAATGTGAGCTGCTCTTCTTCTCCTCATGGTGCGTGAAATTCTCTAGTCAAGTGTGTCGGTGCGAGAAGATGAGTGAAGCAGCACCAGCACAATGAAGGTTCGTGAAACTATTCGACGTCTGGTAGAGGTTGCGTTGGACACAAAAGTGCAGAGCGCGTACGATTCATGGGGCAACTGCGAAATGTAGTGAAAATAAATGCTTTTGTTGATCTTTCCTCCTCGCTTGTATTATATGCGGATAAAAACTTTTTGCCGTTCTTGCCATCCTGAAGCTCCACCTTGTATTATTTGCGGGTTCATATTATACACTGGTTTTTACGATACTTCACTTAGCTCGTTCAGAAGGCAGGTCTGTTATCACATAAGCAACAAGCTTTCTTACATGACTCTCCAAGAGCAGAAACGATATTAGTGTTCCAGCATGGTCCTTGTGCACTCCTTCCTTGTTAACGCGTCCCCTTTTCACTGGTTTTCACTTTCAGTATTATTGCTTTCATAATTCTTTTATTCAAATGATGCATCAGACACATTAAATTTAAATTTAAAGGTGCCAAAACCTCGTGCACGCACGTACACACGCGCACACACACGTACGCACGCGCGCACACACACGCACACACACACACACACACACACACACACACACACACACACACACACACACACACACACACACACACACACACACACACACACACACACACACACACACACACACACACAGAGAGAGAGAGAGACACAGACACACGAGAAGAAAAGCGGGACAGAGCACCACTCCGTCTCATTTTTCTTCTCTCTCTCTCTCTCGTTTGTGTGTGCACGTGCCCGTGTGTGTGTGTGTGTGTGTGTGTGTGTGTGTGTGTGTGTGTGTGTGTGTGTGTGTGTGTGTGTGTGTGTGTGTGTGTGTGTGTGTGTGTGTGTGTGTGTGTGTGTGTGTGTGTTTGTGTGTGTGTGTGTCGCACGCGTGGTTTGGCACCTTTAAATTTAAATTGATTGGCTATCAACTAGCCCAACAAGAAGATTTTAAGCCCTGCTCCTGCGCTATCGGCACCTCCATGATGCAAGTCCAGCAGCCCTTATAGCTCTCATTTGTCACTGAGTTTAATGGCACTACAACAGCTGATACTCATATGCTATTAAAAAGAGGAGGGCAAAGCAGATAAAGAAGTGTAACGAGCAGTGCATGCCCATCGCTGCTACTTAGTTGCTTACGGGATCTCAGGGCCGATAACACTAACATGCACTGAGAATGGGGCAGTGAAAAGCACCAGTGAAGTGAGGTGAAGAGTTTGTTTGTTTCCTGGGCCAGTGGTGGCCATAGAAAAAGGAAATACACAAGAAGAGGACGACTACCTCATGTATGAAAGTGTCATGAAGACAACCAAGTTGGTTCGGTTTGATTTGGTTTATAGGGTTTACATGTTCCAAAGTGACTCAGGCTTGAGGGACGCCGTGGTGCAGGGCTTCATGAATTTCGACCATTTGGAGTTCTTTATCATGCGCTGACATCGCACAGCAAACGGTTCCCTTACTCCCCCCCCCCCCACCGAAAGGCTGCTGCAGCGCGGTCAGGATTTGATCCCGCAGCCTAGGGTTCAGCATTTGAGGAGACAACAGAGTGCTGTGGTGGTTGCATTATCAGCAAAAACACGAAATGTTTCCCTGGCTTTTAATGTTTGCTTCAAGTTCTGTGCCACCCACTCACACATTCACCTGCCATTTCAGCTGGTAGAATGGCAAGTTGTGTTTCAAATCTTATTTGACTTTTGGATGTTTCCTCGTTAAGCAGCCAGCCTTGTCTCTATTGACAAAAGAATCCTTCATTCTTTTCATAAAAGGATTTGTGGTAATCATTCCTTGGGTGCAGAACCTGTTCTTTTTGTTCTATGCCTACCATTGGTCACAGAGGAATTTCTAGGTCACATAATTGCAATGCAGGGTTCTAAATATGAGGAGGAAAATGAAGTCATGCCTTGTGTTCTAAACTCATATGCAGGTTGCTTGTGCCCGTTCTCTGATGAGTGCATAAGCAAACCCATTTTGCGATCACTGTTTTTTTTTTTGTTTTTTTTTTTCCTGTTATAGTTTTGCAGTCCCTGATGGCCTGGATGTGCCTGGGGTAATTGATTTTGGCCAGCTAAAGCCTGGGCAGAGTCACACTGTGCAGCTTTGCATCACGTAAGCAATTTCTTTCACTCCTCGTAAGACTTCCTTGGGTTTCTATTCAATAGTGAATATAACGGTTTACAACTGCCGTTTCATGCAAAAACACTTTCTTGTGGCTCATAAAATGCGAGGAATGCAGCTTTTATGCTAGTATCAATGAGTCTATCACCTCGTGTTTTCTTTCTCATCGTACAGGAACACTACAGACAGGCCACATCTACTGCTGGCATGCAGGCTTCATTGCACGAGTAAGCAGGTGGCGCTTGCCAATGCATTCAAGCCCTTCATGATTGCATCGGGTGGAAGCCATAGCTTGGACCTTGTGTGCACAGCCAGGTGAGGTGCATTTGTTCTACTCTTGTGTTACTACCACTGGTTAAAACAAGCACATAACTGGCAAATAAAATAAAACAGGTTTCATATTTCTTCTGAATTGAAATGCACTGAAATACCCGTGCGGGGGGATAAGGGTGATAGCCTAGCTGCTTTTAATTTCGGATGTGACTTCTTGCCTGTATATACGGTTATGCAAATTATGCTTGCTTTTATGTTTTTTTTTTAGGCAGATTATTTCATAGAGACTTCAGGTGAGCACTTGTGCTGTTTGAATGCATGGGAATAGAGAAATGGTTTTAAAATAGTTGTAGAACCAAATATTCTTTATTAACGAAGTTATATTATGAAATTATCAGGGGACACATCAATAATATGTCGTTTAATTTCACCTAAAACAATACCTCAACAGTAGTATGTTATGGAAGTAGAAACTTTGCTGAAGGGAGCTAGCTAAATTCCATGCCATTGGTTTCTTTTGACATCAAAAAATGCAACAAGGGTAAAATTGCATCCTGTCTGTTATAATAATTGAGTTTGAAATTTTTGCAACTCATGAAAGAAGAGTGTTGCATTTGGAAAACAGACACTGATGTGGAGAGACGAAATTAGAAAAATTGCAGGGATAACATGCCTGCACAGGGTGGGGCTAATTCGGAATAACTGGGGGAAGCCCTAGTGCTCCAATTAATACAACTAGTCAGATGATGATAATGATGAGTGCCATTGGGGTGCGGTCACTGGCCATTTTGTGTTTAGGGTTAATTTAAGATGTCGATCCTTCCTTGCATATTTTCTTCTTTTAAATGATGCAATATCAATCAGTGTTATTCCTTCTTCCAAAGAAAAGAAGGAAATGTGAAGGTTTCTGCTTGATAAGCTTTGAGCCTTTTACATGAAATATGCCAACAGTTTATAGTTCTAAATCTTCATAAAATAGGAAGCTAGTATAAAATATCTTATATGATATACTATAATACAGTCAGTCTTGCATTATGTAAGATTTCAGCATGGTGTAGCTTATGGTACTGGTATACAACCCTTTGATCATGGTGTAGGGGGGCATTCATATGCAAGGATTGTTAGTCACCTATGACTAATGAGTGGTATATATTTGAATTCTTTCTTGGTGCTGTTTGATTTGATTAATCAAACGAGGGCTGCGAAGTCAATTTAATCTTTTGGTGATATGATGGATGGATGGATGGATGGATGGATGGATGGATGGATGGATGGAATATAGGAGCGTCCCCTTTGAAACGGGGTGGTAGCAGTAGCTATCATGCTCATTTTTCTCCCTATATCTTAATTATTGAATTAGAATGGTTAACTAAACCACCATTCTATTTATTAAATTTTGTTCCTACATTACTAACATTATGCCGCTGTGCGATGTCAGTGCACGTTAAAGAACCCCAGGTGGTCGAAATTTCCGGAGTCCTCCACTACGGCGTCTCTCATAGCCTGAGTCGCTTTGCGACGTTAAAACCCCACAAACCAAACCAACTTCTCTGCTTTTAAGCCACCAATCTTCCAGTCGTTTTTTGCTAGTTTCCACCGCCGGTTTATTCACCCGGCCACTGTTATCTCTAAAGCCCAGAGCTTCAGGAACAGTGATTGCGCCTGCACCAGCTTCCGGATGGATACCATTACATTCGAGTAGAATATGGTCAATTGTTTCACTGGAGTTTCCACATACAGCACATACAGCACATGCGTCATCTCCATTGTTAAATTTCTTTTTGTAGCTACGTGTTCTAAGGCACCCTGATCTAGCTTCAAAAAGCAGGGCACTGCCTCTTGAGTTATCAAAGAAATCTTCTTTCCTGATCTGCATTTTCCACTTTCGGTATAATTCCACACTCTGTTTCTTTTCCATCGAATTTATCCAATTTTTACCTTCTGTGTTTTTCACCTGTTGCTTAATGCTCTTTATTTCTCCGTCCTTGTTACTAGCATACTTACTAGTTAGTTTCCTAGTTCTTTTCCTCCATTATGAGTCAACACTTTTTAGGTACAGGTATTTAAATACTTTAGCTGCCCATCTGTTACTGTCCAATTTCCTCAGGCGTTCCTCATATAATATTTTACTCTGAGCTTCCCGTACTTCGAAAGATGCCCATCCCATATCTCCCTGTACCGCCTCATTTGTAGTTTTTCCATGGGCACCTAGTGCTAATCGTCAAACGGATCTCTGATTTGTTTCTAATATCGACTGTACCTCTGATTTTAGGCACAAAACCGCATTTCCGAAAGTAAGTCCGGGCACCATAATTCCTTTCCAAATACCCCTCAAAACCTCATACCTATTGTATCCCCACAATGCCTTATGCTTCATTATCCCGGCATTCCTTCGCCCTTTGGCATTAAGTGATTGCTCATGCTTGCCAATGTATGCCAATCCTTCGTTTACCCATACCCCCAGATATTTATATTCTGCTACTCTAGGTATTTCAAGGCCTTGTATTTTAAGACCCTGATCAGTTGAGCCGTTGAAGATCATCAGACCCGACTTAACGGCGCTGAAACTGAAGCCTAGAGCGCCCCCTTCGTCTCCGCAATACTTAACTAGAGTTTGCAATTCTTCCAGGCTCAGCTAGCAGCACAATATCGTCTGCATACATCAAACCGGGGAGGCACTGCTCTACCGCCTTTCCACCTAATCTATATGACAGGTTAAAACCTAGGTTACTATCTTGTATCCTCCGTTCCAGGTTTATCATATAAAGCATGAACAGCACCGGTGATAGAGGACAGCCTTGTCTTAATCCTTTGCATATTTTGACATCCTCCGTACTTCTTATCCCTTCCCACGTAATTTCTACTTTGTTATCCCGGTATATTTCCTGTAGGAACTCTATTTAATCTCATAAACGATACCTTCTTCTTTTAATATGTTCCACAGGAGTTCCCTGCTTACGTTGTCGTACGCCCCGTTTATGTCCAGGAAGGCCAAATACAAAGGTCTATTTTCCACTCTAGATATTTCGATGCATTGGGTAAGCACGAAGAGGCTATCGTCTAAGCGCCTACCATTTCTAAAGCCGTTCTGAAGTTCTCCAAGTATCTTGTTACTTTCAACCCATGCTTGCACCTTTAATTTCACCGCCTGCATGGCTAACCTGTACATAACAGATGTTATGGTAATCGGCCTGTAGGATTTTATGTGCATCCTGTCTCCTTTCCCTTTATAAATCAAATTCATTTTACTCTGCCGCTAGCTGTCCGGAATTTGCTTATTCGTTATGACTGTTTCCAGAGCTTTTAACAACGTTTCCTTACTTTTTGGACCGAGTTCATTAATCAGCTTGATCGGAATTCCATCTATTCCTGTAGATGTGTTTTTAGGAATATTCTTTTCTGCCTTTTTCCAGTTTAGATTGGTCAGTTCTAAGCTGCTTTGTATTATGCTACCTTGTGTTGCTTCCTGATTTGCGGAGATTACCCTATCGTCGCTCTTAAATGACTCGGCTATAACTGATGTAACGTAGTTCACTGCGTTATCTCCCTTTAAACAATTTCCCTCGTTATCTTTAATCCGATCCTGCTTTCTTTGATTCTTCTTCCCTAGCCAGCTTATATGGTTCCAGAATTTTCTTGCTCCGCCTCTAGAGGCATCGTGTATATCAGCCATCCAGCGATCGGTGGACTGTCTTATTTTACTTTGGACGAGGGCCTGCACTTGAAGTTTTTTTTGTCGATATGATTCCGATTTTTGCTCGATTTCCTCCTGAGATACCTGTGCCTTCTTTGCCATTCGGTGTTCCCTTGAAGCAGCCCGTCGTTGTTCAATAGCTTCCCTGATTTCCTAATTCCACCAGTTCCGTGGCTTCCTCTTTCCATTCCAGCGGTTTGCTACTTTAACCTCCTGAATTTTCCTCCTTATGAGTAGTTCTACCTGTTCATAATTCCAGTCTTCCATGGGGCTTTTTTCTATTGCTTCCTCTATGTCTGCTGCTATCTGCGTTATTTGATCGTCGTTTAATTTTGTGATTACATTTTGTCTAAGTTCCATTTCTCTTTTCATCATGGGCCCCATCTGCAGACTAATACGTTTATGATCACTTCCCAGACTACACTCCCCTTCTTCGTCTATTTCCATTTTTGTGACCTTGCTATAAATTTCCTGTGACATTAGACAATAGTCAATGGTCGTCTGCCTGTTGCGGAATTCCCATGTGATTTGGCCTTCACACTTTGTTTCTCTATTTACTATAACTAGATCGTGTCACTCACAGAAATCTAGCATTAGCTTGCCGTTACAATCCGTGTATCCATCCAGATCGTCGATGTGGCCGTTCATGTCCCCCAGTAGAATAATATTGGCCCCATTTCCAAACTGGCTTATATCGTCACTGAGACATTCAACAAGATCCCTGTTTTCTTGCCTGCATTGATGTCCTGTTCCTAAATAAACTACCCCTAGCCATGTCCTTATGCCGGCAATTGTTCCTGAAACCCAGATATGTTCTTTACAAGATGATTTAATTCTTTGCCAATTTGTTCCCTGGTGTATCAACATACCTACCCCACCACCCTTTTTTTCCGTTCTCGTTCTGTTGCACCCTTCCCAGACGTAGCCTTCTATAAACGGCGGATCTTCTAGATCCCTGAGATGAGTCTCGCAAAGAGCGTACACACCTATTTTGTCATCCTTCAACTGTTGTTCTATCTCTAGCCATTTCGGTCTTTTTCTACCTCCTTGCATGTTTATGTAGCTGATCCTAGTGTTAAATTTCTTTTTTGTACTTTTCTTTCTCGACCTACTCTTTGCCATTTTTCGGGGCTCAGCCTCCATTATTACACTTTCTTCTGCTTCACTTCTAACTACCTCTGTGCACGGAGTCCTCGCGGACCCCCTAAAAAAGCTACAGCCCTGCCTGCCAGGCGCCAGCCGATCTCTGCTCCCACCCTTCTGTTAAAATGAATGCCATCTCGCTGAAAAGCCCTACCAAAACCTGCTTTATGTACCTCCCTGTTTACCTCAACCACTTCGAAACGCTTCTCCAGGCTTAACTTTCTTATGTCCTGATTAACTGTCACCACGTCCTTTTCCATCTTTCCGTTCAATCCTAGCACCTCTGGTACTGTGCATACAACTATCTGTGTCTGCTGTGCTATCTCCCTGATCTCGTCAACTCCCTTAGCTAAACTTTCCACCACTGCTGCAGCGTCACCATTTAGGACATCATTTAGCCCCGCGGCTACTATTACCATACTGCGCTCTGCGGAATTCTTCAACAGCCTATTTTTACTCTCTTTTAGCACTGCCCTCATTGTTCTCCCTGGGAAGGCTCCAACCAACACTCTCTTATCACCCCTTACACGTTCCAAGATATCTCGCTTGCACCTGTCCATGTTAGAATCTCCGGCGATAAGCACCTGGGCCTTCTCTCTCCCTCTCCCAACTGTTGGCTCCCGCTTTCGGTTATCTGTGTCCTTATCTCTGGGATTTTCATTCTGCCTTACTTCTTCCTTTTTTTCCGGCGTCTTAGCTGCTTCTAAATAACTCTGACGGTTCGGATCCGCCTGGCCTTCTTTGCTTATGCCTTCCATGCCAGTGCTGGCCCCAGCCACGTGGCCCGCACTGGAATGTTCGTCCTCATTGGTTCCAAGGACAAAGTCGGCCCCTTTTTTTTCAATTTGAGTAAGCTGTCCAAGCAGTTTCTGATTTTCCGCTCTTAACGAACGTACTTCATTTTCTAAATCATCCACACGAGACACTTAACTGCCCCTTTCTTGATCAAATCTATCCAGACGCGCAAAATCTATGAGACATGAGAAAAATGGCAATATAACTGCTGATATGGCATTTGTCATTCCTGCCCTTGAAGCAGCTTGGTTTTGTCTTATCAGGGAATTAAAATTGCATATCAGTGATTATCAGTTTCTCTGTGCCTCGCGTAACATAAGCATTAGCTCTATGTCACAGCTATGATTCAAATAATGAAACCAAGACCAGCACACTGTCAAAGAGTAAGTTCAGTTATAAATTACTTAGCTGTCATGAACAAAGTCATAGGTGATTACTGTGCGATGATTCATGTACAGTTGATCCCTGCTACAGTGAAAGCCGCTTGAATGAAATATTTCTAATTCCCTGTCAGCTAGCCATAGAAGTCAATGCAACGAAGTTCTCACCACAACAAACCATTTTTCGGGCTTATTCTCGCTTTAACGAAAATTTTCCCAAGTGAGCTGGGCTTGGAACTTTATTTTATGATTAACTAAGCATAACTCCAACCGTATAATTTCTCGTGCATACATGCCACTTAGCATTACCGAATGCCTGTGCCCACTGCACCACCCGTAAACAAACCTATAGAGGGTCTCCATTGTTGCTTGGTGTTGATGACTTGGTGGCCACCTTGCGACAAGGTGCAGGTCTGCTTTGCCAAGCCACAGCCACAGCCAATCCGTATTCACTCTACATCACGTGATCGCAGCCGCAACCATGGCAGATGGCAACGCAGCGTTGGCCAGATTCATCTGATTCTTCATTTATGCTTGTGTACCTTGTGCACTTTGCAGCATGGCAACAAAGTAGAAGTTTCTTTCCTTGGAGGGGTAGGCTCATGTTGTCAACAAGGCTAAAAGCAGCAGGAAAAAAGGAGGCATTGTAGAATAATTTGGTAGTCAAACCCACTTATAACAATGCAGGTTTTTAACAATATATCGGATATAACAATTGGCAGCCGCTGCACTATCAGGTTTGCAATTTGTTTTATGGTAAAATAAACCGCTTATTACAATTGTGTTACATTACATTATCAGTTATAACAATCAAATATGGTCACTGAAAGTCAACAAAAACGCGGAAATGCGGCGACCACAAAAGTGCGTGCATACGCAGAGATGCCGACAAAGTTGATGCAGCAACAATAAAAAAAAGAAAAGAAATCGGGACAGAGCACGTCGAGCCAATGAATTGGTCCAGTGCGCCGGGAAAGCTTGAGTGCTGTGGAGACGTGGGGGAGGACAGAGCACTTCCTCACGCGTAGGAGGAGGGAAGGTGTAAGGCGCTACTAGGCACGGCCTTTCTGAGGGAGAGCTTTAAGCGCTCCCCCTTGAGACTGCCCGTTACCATGGTGTAAGAGTAGTTACACCATGGAAGAAAGGCAGTGCCAAAGATTGTTCCAACTACCGCACGATCTCGCTTATTTCGCATGCTAGCAAGGTGATGTTAAAAATCCTGCAAGGTAGGCTGCAGCAGTATGTGGATCGGGAGCTTCCGGACGTGCAAGCTGGGTTTCGCAAGGGCAGAGGAACTAGAGACCAAATTGCCAACCTTCGCTGGATCATGGAAAAAGCAAGAGAGTTCCAGAAACCCATTTACTTCTGCTTTATTGATTATGCGAAAGCGTTTGACTGCGTAGATCACAGCAGATTGTGGCAAGCTCTCCAAGAGATGGGAGTTCCAATTCACCTCATCTGTCTCCTCAGGAACCTTTATGAAGGGCAAGAGGCCACAGTCAGAACTGGGCATGGTCTTACTGATTGGTTTCCGATTGAGAAAGGGGTGAGGCAAGGCTGCATACTGTCGCCCTGCCTATTTAACCTATATGCAGAGTGCATCATGAGAAAGGCCGGTCTGGACGAGTCTTCAGCTGGAGTGAAGATTGCTGGAAAACATATCAACAACCTTAGATATGCGGATGATACCACTTTAATGGCAGAAAGTGAAGTGGAACTCAAGAGACTTCTGATGCGCGTACAAGAAGAGAGTGAGAAGTTTGGGCTTAAACTGAACATTAAAAAGACGAAGATCATGGCGTCTTGCCCTATCAAGTCCTGGAGCATCAATGGACAAGAAGTGGAAGCTGTGACAGATTTTCTCTTCTTGGGCGCCAAGATTACCTCGGAAGGAGACTGCAGCCAAGAAATTAGGAGACGCCTGCTTCTGGGAAAGAGAACAATGGTTAGCCTTGACCGCCTAGTAAAGAGCAGAGACATTAGTCTGCCAACCAAGATCCGTATAACCCGTGCTATGGTCTTTCCAGTTGTGATGTATGGATGCGAGAGTTGGACTGTGAAAAAAGCTGACCGCCGAAGAATTGACACGTTTGAATTGTGGTGCTGGCGAAGACTCTTAAGAGTTCCTTGGACTGCCAGAAGATCAAATCAGTCGATATTGTCAACCATAAACCCTGACTGCTCATTGGAGGGTCAAATTCTAAAGTTAAAGCTCAGCTACTTTGGTCATCTGATGAGAAGAGAGGAGTCGCTGGAGAAAGATTTGATGTTGGGAAAGGATGAGGGTCGCCGGAGAAGGGGTAGGCAGCGAACGCGATGGTTAGATGGCATTCTCGAGGCATTGCAGATGAAGCTATGTGATGTTAAGAAGATAGTGAGAGACCGGAAAGCGTGGCGTGACATGGTCCATAGGGTCACCAAGAGTCGGACACGACTGAACGCCTGAACTGAACTGAAGAGTAGTTTAGGCGAGTGAACGGTGCATGTGAGCCGCTACGTAGAGACGAGGCCGCGAGATTCTGCTTGCGCAGAGCTTCAACAGATGGCACTCGCAACTATTGCCCTATTTCGCCCTACGCGCGTGCTTCGTGCCATTCGTGTTCTTTGTCTGCCGCGACTTGCTTCTGCTTTCATGCTCGCGTTTAATGAGATCTGGATCACTCTGATCAAGTTATTTTATACGGCGATGTCATGGTGAAGTGTTTTGTGCCCTTTTGTAACAGCGGCTACGAATCGTGCAAGGAGTACTCGTTTTTCAAGCCGCCGGACGACGAAGCAAGGCTCGAAGCTTGGCGGCGAGCAATACCTCGTAAAGATCGTGTACTGCAATGAACCGATCGTGTTTGTGAAAGACATTTTGCTCCCCACTTTATCTTGAAGACGTGGTCAGCGGAAATTGATGGCTGCGTGTTAATGTCCGGGAAGAGAAGAGCTGGCCTCACAAAAGACGCTATTCCGTCTATCTTCGTAGGGGCGCCGAGCTACCTCTCCAAGCGGATCAAGGGTCCTCGCAAGACAGCGAAGCGGCTGTCTGATCGTGCAGCTTCAGTCTCTCAAAGCAGCAGCAGCAGCGGCGTCGGATCAACATTGCCCACCGACACAACTCTCCCTGCGGCAACCGCTCCTGATGAAAACGGCGTTGCGTCATCCTGTGAGACTGTCACGGTTAGCTCACCATTTGAAACGCTCTTCAATGAAGCAGGAAGCATTTGCCTGCATCAGAATTTGTGGGCAGTGCATCGCACCGACGCTGCAGGGGTGAAGGACATTGCGTTTATCAACGCACAGGTAACACACAGGCAAAGGGACGGTTCTTCAGAAATTTTCAATAGAAAGACTTTGCATGTGAAGAGTGACCTGACAGTTCATGCGTATGTCTTCGGCAGGCCTATGAATTGTGCTGCTGTTGGTATAAATTTGGTTGCCGCATCGTCATCTGAAATTGAAGTTATGAATCAAACTATTGATAGCCTTAATGTGTGCCTGGGAGGGCCGAGTTTGAAGGACTTTCCGAGTGTGCATCCGGAGTGGGCTTCCGTCGACTGCCACAAGAAATGGAGACACAAGTGCCCATTACTGTCACCTGGAGGTGTTATATGTCATCACTGCCGCGGTCTCGCCGACACCTTTAGGTTGCATGCCGACCGCCAAGCTGCAAGAGCGAAACAGGAGCGACCATTGAAGCGCATTAGGCTTTCCGTGCCGCCTTTCCAGCAGGAGAAGCTCAAAGCTTTGCACCGTGCAAAATCAGCATTGCAGCAGTCACGAGTGCGGCTTATGAAGCGCAACAAGCTCTTGATCAAGCAGATACAGGACACCAGAACAGAGCTAAAAAAATTGCAGGAAGAAGACGTCAGAAGTAAACTGCAAGCCCTGAATATGCCACCAGCGCAGAGGCTTTTGCTAGAGGAATGTATTTCAGCTGCCCGGAGTGCAACGAAGGGAAACCGGCGATACACAGATGACTGGATTCTGTTGTGCCTATTGCTACACATACGCAGCCCTGCTTCGTACGCTTTTTTACGAAGCAATGATTTGATTTACGAAGCATTGATTTTGCCTTTGTCATGTGTTACTACTGTGAGGAAGTACATAAGCAAGGTGGGCCTGAAATGTGGTTTTGACGATAACTTCTTTCAAGCCTTGAAGGTGAAAATCTCTAAGAAGACTCCTTTCCAACGCCGAGGAATGTTGATAATGGATGAAATTCAACTAAGAAAAGAACTAGCTGTAAACTCAAAAACGATGACCTACGCTGGTCTCGTCGATCATGGGGAGAGCGACAACCAAAGCAATGAGCTTGCGAACCATGGCCTTGTTTTTTGTTTTTGCATTTTCGCCTTTCGACTAAAATTATTTACAGCCAGTGTCTGTGTTTGCATCGAAGGGGTCAACAAAGGAAACGCTCCTTGCTCAGTTTTTGATTCAGTGCATTGTACATTTAGAGAAGGCCGGTTTGTTTGTCGACGGAGTTGTGTGCGACGGCGCTTCCATGAACCGGGCAGTGTGGAAGCAGCTCGGCATTGGTGGTGCATTGGGACATGTCGTTAATTGCTTTGAACATCCAACGGACGTTCTTTTTCTTTAAGTGCATTAGGAACCGTCTGCACGACAAAAAAGTTCTGAAGAAAGATGGCCAATTTATTACATGGTCGTGCTACGACGCTGTGTTTGTTGCCGACAGCAAGAACACTGGAGCGCTTCGAGTCTGCCCCAAGCTCACTTACAATCATGTAAACCCATTCAACATGCTGAAGATGAGGGCAAAGCTGGCCACGCAGCTCTTCAGTAACTCTGTTGCCAAAGGAATAATGTTTTATGCTCGCAGAGGTGCGGCAAGGCTGGCTAATGCGGAACCGACAGCGAAGTTCACACTTTTTCTGAATGACCTGTTCGACGCTCTAAACCGCTGCTACCCTGGAGAAGGCATTCGACTAGGAAGCAGAGATTGCACTACTCTCCAGACTGCATGTGAGTGGCTGGGCCCATGGGAACAAGAGGTCATAAACGGCGACATTCCAAAAGATCTCTTTCTGACCCAGTCGACCGCTGAAGGTTTGCGTGTTACGCTGAAATCTGTCCTACAACTTTCTAAATACCTTCTACAAGACTGCGGTTTCAAGTATGTGCTGTTGGCCAAAATGGATCAGGATCCGTTAGAATGTTTCTTCGGTATCATCAGACAAGCAGGAGGACAAAATGAACATCTGACCTTTCCCACATTCTTGCAGCTCTATCGCATGCTAAGCATGTATTCTTTGCCAAAACCTCCACAGTTTGGAAACTGTACAGCGTCCGAGAAGGGCCAGACTGCTGTTGTCACTCTGGCGGATTTGAGGGAGATATACAAAAGTTCGGATGAGCAGTGCCTGAACAAACTGCAGGAATTGAAGCAGAAGCTTGGTGGGCTAATTGATGAAGGCAGCTGGGACTGTGAAGACGTTTTTGAGCTAGACGACTGCGATGCAGCGGTTCAAGACTGCATTGTTTACTACGTTACTGGCTTTGTCTCAAGAAAGCTTGCAAACGAGGCGTCTTGCACGGATTGTAAGCAGGTGCTTGAAAGAACAAAAGGGGTCGCAAATGTTTCTGAAGCCAAGCTGGTGAATCTCAAAACAAGAGGCAGGCTGACGCATCTTATCATGCATCTTTTTGACCTTTTCAAGTACTGCGAGGAGAAGTTTGAAAAATATGCGAGTGACAGGCACATGTTCGATAAGACCATTGATGCTGCGCTGGAAAATTTTTAGTTTACATTTTCATGCAACCTTCATAAAGAAGACATGCTTGCGAAGCTGCTGCACTATTATCTGTGCCTACGCATGCGTCAATATTGCAGGCAATTGAAGAGTCAGAAGGACAATAAGAGCCAGGATTTGCGAAATTTTTCAAAGATTGTATGAGTTCGTAGGTAGGGACAAGTGCAATGGTGGTGAAATTTACTTTCTCGTGTTTATTTTTCTTCACCTTCATTTCCAACATTAAGGAGACCTTTCGCGACTTGTGTTTGTTTCAGAAATGTTAAAGGGCTATGAATAAATTACTATCGTGACATTCATGCACTGAAGCGACTTGTGATCTGTTATTTTTTTTCTTTGGGGGGGGAGGGGGGGCAGAATTTATAGGTTCGTTCGATTCAGAACTGGTTCTCGGCACCAATTCTGAAAAAGTTCCGCCGGTGCCAGTCGAGTGCCGGTGAGGTGCAGTTCCAGTTTTGTGGTTCAGGTGCAGGTGCAGCGCGTCAGCAGCGCCACTTCAGACGAGCTAGTCGTCTGCTCGCGAGTTCCCGTGCGCCGCGAGCTTTAAGTTTTCGCGGTGCATCGCGACGTCGTGGACGACAACATCGTCGAAGTCAATTTTAAGGAATTTCTGGAGTCCTTCGACAGTGAGGATGAGGAGCCCTACGCTGTGCTTTCCTTCGAGGCAACATCGTTGTTCAGATCGAGACCGACTGGTTCGGACAGACCGCAATAACCGAGTTCCCGTACAACTGAAGCACCGTTGCCAGATATTTCAGCTTTGAACTAGAGAGGGTATTCAGGTTGTCACAAAAGACCTCAGAGGAACTTGCCATTTCACAGAGAATGACGCCGGATCCGTCGACGGGAAAAAATGTCCCTAAGTCGATAATCGATGTTTTTAAGCATCTCATTGGCAGCGCGCATCGTCTGCTAGTGCCGTCAACACGTGCACCACTTTTCTGCACCTCCTCCTCGGAGGGTGCCGCGGTTCTTTGCACCACAGCGGCACCACGACTGCACCTAAAATCAATCGCGGACAGTGGTGCAGGGAATGCTGTGAATCGAGCGCTTTGGTGCAGCGCACCGTGAACCGGTTCCGGCGGTGCAGAGAACCACGGCTGAATCGAATGCAGCTTATATGTTCGTAAAATGGCGGTAAGACTGGTTGGGATGGGTCCCTCTATCCTGTATTTCTCCGGTATCAGAGGTCGGTTCCTTAAACAGCGCACTGTTTGGCGTCTCTTATAACTAGTAGAGTTAAGCGGTAATCGCATGAGGCGACAGCCCGTGGCGATCCGTCGCGCGACGCCGCCGTCAACGCCTGTCGTTGTCGTTGGTGCACACCGCACGGAGCGACGGGACTTGATGACAGAGAGGCACGTTTTCAGCGCTGCTTTGTAACCGTCGCTCCGTTGCTCGATCAGGGGGAGTGCAGTTACGTCATATCCCGTTCATTTCTAACACTAAACAGCATGAAGTACGGTAAAACACTGGTGGAACATTTTGTAACGTGTAGCGTTAAAGAAAAACAAAAAAAAGGTCACAGCGCAGCAGTGCGATACTACACTGTGATGCAGACTGGCATCGCAAGCAGTGACCTTCTCCTGCTCCTTTACAAAATTAACAATATATTTTTTTCTTCACTACCTTACTAAGCTTTTACTGAATTGTATCGATGCGCTCATATATGCAAGGATCAGACGAAGTGGGCGTCTGCAGATTCTTCACTCAAATCTGCAAGGATCAGACGAAGTGGACGTCTGCAGATTCCTCACTCAAATCGGACTAGGAAAACAAACTTCACTTACAAAAAAAGCCAGGATGGAAGTTCAGTACTCCAAAGCCTTCTGTAATTGGCTGCCACACTAGCTGCTTCCGGACGATGCGCGAAATTTTGTAAAAACCTAGAACCTGAGCGACAGCGACGAGCGTCAATGCTTTGGCGCCCTTCAGCCCGTCACGCGCGATGCCGTCGCACGGCATGCGGCCGCAAATTCTTCCCTCATGTGGTTGGCGCTTTAGTGTGAAGCAAGCAATGCGACACAAAATGTGGTGCTTTTTTAAAATGCGTGCCGCCAACGCCGTGTCAGCTTTGCCTTCTTGAGTGGCAGTTATGTTGGTTTTGACGCTCTGCTTTAACCGAACTAAAATTATTCTTGTATATAAAGCATTATTTACATCCCCAAACCAGAGGAGAAAGGTTTAAGGCGCATACTGACAGTGGGGCCAAATGCTTGCCGACAGCACCCATAGCGCTGACGTGGCCCGGCCGCTCGTGGAGCAGGCCACAGTTGCTCATGCCATCTGTCGGCAGCCCTCAGAAGTAGAATTCTTCGGCAGAGGGCTGAACGCGACCGTTCTCTCACCTAATCTACTCTTACACCGTGCCCGTTTCCTAGGGAACTCGCATCCTCTCTGCTTCTGCGCAGTGGAGCAGTCTATTCTGAGGGTGCGCTGACTGTGGTGCGCTGCACTATCCTTATTTGCTTTGTCCAGGCCCCCCACTTCGAGGTTGCACACGCTTTGTGGCAGGCATGCAGCCGTGTTCGTGCACGTGTCTTTCTAGCGTGGTTCTCCTTGTGTGCCATCGTCGTTGCCACTATCTTGCTGGCCCTAGAAGTGGAACAGCAATGGAGGATTGTCCGAGTACGCCAACTGACGCCAGACTTGAAGATCTCGCTCCTGATGGCAGTGCAATTCATTTTTGGAGCATAGGCAGAAGTAAGCTCCTCCACCATCATGAATTGCTTCAAGGAGGCGGGCTTCGCTGGGGATGCTGGCGATGCGGAAGGTTGCAAAGCTCCCGCCGACACAGCGATGACCAAAACTTGGTCAACAGAGAGCGGTTGTGACGGCGAGGCATCTGGACTTGAGAAATTTTTACATGCCGACTATACAGTCGCGACTGATGAAGAGCTGACAGATGAGGCTATCATTGCAGCAGTCACTGGCGCGGAGGCCGGTGGTAGTAGCGACGACGACGATGAACTGGAACCTGTGCAGGTTGCGTCTCACCAGGAGGCTTTGAGAATGATTGACTCACTGCGCGAGTTTGTTTTTGCTAAGAACCCTCCACTGCACTATGTTCAGCAATTGGATGCCCTGCAGAAAAATGGTGGCCAGATTACCGTGAAACAGACAACGCTTATGGATTACGGCTTTCTTCCGGCTACAAAATAAAAACAGTAAGCTACATCGATCTCATAAGTGTGTAGTTTTTTTGTTGTTTTTTGTGGCTTAACCCGGTTATAACAATTATCGGTTATAACAGTGATATTTCCATAGCACTTCAATATTGTAACGTAACGTTACAGAGAAGGCTCTCTGGCACTCTGGCACCGAAGAACACCAACAGCCAGTAAAGGCAGCACAAAAGCGCAGCACCGTATTGCTTCGTCGTCTTTTCCGAATCGCCCGTTCCAATCTTCGTCGTCTATGAATGGCATGTGTCATTGCCCCCCTTCTTGGCAGCATCGCCTCGATGCTGCAAATGCTGCTTGATGCGATGAGCTGACATAGTATGCTAGTTTGGTATGGGATACCACAGCACAAAACGGGGCGCCATCAGTCTGAAGATTAGTCAGCGGGGCGATCGTGGTAGGGTTTCATCCGGACGACGTGCACAACATCAGTGAACTGGCGTCGTCTGCGGCTTGAGGGATCTTGGGTCGCGGATTCAACTTCATAAGTAACGTCGCTGAGGCGGCGAAGGACACGGTATGGGCCGAAGTACCGACGCAGCAATTTTTCAGAGAGTCCACGATGACGAACGGGCGTCCAAATCCAGACATAGTCTCCAGGCTCGTAGGCAGCGAAGCGCCGTCCCTTGTTGTAACGGTCAGCGTCTAGTTGCTGTTGTAGGTATATGCGCTGTCTTGCCAGCTGCCGCGCTTCTTCCGCACGGTGAGTAAAACTAGCAATGTCCAGGTCAAGCTCATGTTCGTCGTCGGTGTATACGGGCAGCATTGTATCCAGTGGAGTGGTCACTCGATGGCCGAAGACAAGCTCGAAGGGTGTGAGCCGCGTCGTCTCCTGAAGTGCCGTATTATATGCGAATGTGGCATATGGGAGGATTTGATCCCAGGTCTTATGCTCTATATCCACGTACATAGACAGCATGTCGGCCAGAGTTCTGTTTAGCCGTTCCACCAAGCCATTAGTTTGCGGGTGGTATGCCGTGGCCCGTCTATGGCTAGTATGTGTAAGGTTCAACACAGCCTTAGTCAGGCGGGCCGTAAAAGCTGCCCCGCGGTCGGTAATGATAACAGCCGGAGCGCCATGACGCAACACAATGTCGTGGACAAAAAACTCGGCTACTTCGGTGGCAGTTCCATTTGTGAGCGACGCGGTTTCAGCATATCGGGTCAAGTAGTCTGTCGCGACAACAATCCAACGTTTTCCATTAGTTGACTTCGGGAAAGGACCAAGAAGATCCATTCCCACTTGTTGGAATGGAGTTTGCGGTGGAGCGATCGGCTGAAGAAATCCAGCTGGTTTCACGGGTGGAGTCTTTCGGCGTTGACAGTCACGGCAGGTTTTAACGTAGGATCGTACTGAAGGTAATAATTTCGGCCAATAGTATTTATCCCGAATTCTTGCAAGCGTACGACTAACTCCCAAGTGGCCGGCGGACGGTTCGTCGTGACAAGCGCTCAAGATGTCAGGCCGTAGGTGCGTAGGTACTACGAGTAGAAATGTCTCTCTTGATCTTTCAAAATTGCGCTTGTAGAGAACTCCACTTCGTAAAGCGTATGACTGGAAGCCACGACGAAAAACAAGCGGTACTCTACCACCGCGTCCTTCCAAATAATCGATGAGCGGCGCCAGCTCCGGGTCCTTGCGTTGAAGGTCAGCCATATGGGATTGAGTAATGGCCCCAATAAAGAGAAACTCGTCGGCGTTTTCTACTGCGGTGGAGTCCAATGGCGCGCGTGACAAGCAATCCGCATCTTGGTGTTTATGTCCCGACTTATAAACAACAGTAACGTCATACTCTTGAAGACGGAGGCTCCAACGAGCTAAGCGTCCAGACGGGTCTTTAAGGCTTGCCAGCCAGCACAAGGAATGATGGTCGCTGACAACACGGAAGGGTCGTCCGTACAAATATGGTCGAAACTTGCTGATGGCCCAGATTACCACAAGGCACTCCTTCTCCGTTGTCGAATAGTTCGCCTCTGACCGTGAGAGTGTTCGGCTCGCGTAGGCGATAACCCGTTCTACTCCGCCTTGCCACTGAATGAGTACCGCGCCGAGGCCAACGTTGCTGGCATCAGTATGTACGTCTGTGGCGGCGTCTTCATCGAAATGGGCGAGTATTGGGGGTTTGTGTAGGCGGCTTCTAAGCTCCTGGAAGGCTTGCTCTTGATCGTCTCCCCACAGGAAGGGTATGTCATCTCTGGTTAGTGCTGTCAGTGGTTCAGCTATCTTAGAAAAATCTTGGACGAAGCGTCGATAGTACGAACAAAGACCTAGAAATCGTCGAAGTGCCTTTTTGTCGGTAGGGCGTGGAAAATTTGACACTGCGGTAGTCTTCTCGGGATCAGGGAGAACGCCCTGTGCACTGACAACATGGCCGAGGAAGCGTAGTTCTTTGAAAGCAAAGTGGCATTTCTCAGGCTTGATCGTTAGTTGCGCGCCTTTGAGTGCTTGAAGCACGATGCGCAACCTGTCCAAGTGTTGCTCGAAAGTAGGCGAGAAAATAACAACATCATCTAAGTACACCAAGCACGACTGCCACTTGAGACCTGATAAAACCGTGTCCATCATACGTTGGAACGTGGCCGGTGCAGAGCAAAGACCGAACGGAAGCACCTTAAACTCGTATAGGCCGTCGGGCGTCACAAATGCAGTCTTCTCTCTGTCTCTCTGATCCACTTCAATTTGCCAGTATCCGCTTTTGAGGTCTATTGAGGAGAAGTACCTGGCATCGCGTAGTCGGTCGAGGGCACCATCAATCCTGGGCAGCGGATAGACGTCCTTTTTGGTCACGTTATTTAACTTTCGGTAATCGACACAGAATCTCAAGGTGCCATCTTTCTTTTTGACAAGGACCACTGGCGACGCCCATGGGCTCGTCGAAGGCTGGATCACGTCGTCCGCAAGCATTTCATCCACTTGCGTTTTAATGGCGTCACGTTCCTTAGGAGAAACCCGGTACGGGCGCTGGCATACCGGTAATGTGGTCTCATCGGTGATGATGCGGTGCTTGGCGACAGGAGTACGACCGACCTTCGAGCCTGTGGCGAAGCAGTCTGCGAAATCGCTCAGAAGAGCCGAGAGAAGATTCCTTTGGTCGGGCCTCAAGTCGGGGCTAATTTTAACGGTTTGCAGAGCATGACAAGGTGCGGCCTCTTCTTTAGGGTTCGTTCCGGCGGTGCATAAATGAGGTAAGGCAGTAACATCGTGAAGGACGGCAACAGCCGTGTCCTTGGCGAGATGCCGCATCTCCTTAGCAAAATTTGTCAGGAGGACAGTAGCACAACTGTTCTGGAGTTGTACGAGTCCTCGAGCAACGGCTAATTCCTTCTCGAGTAGTAGCGGAAGGTGCCCATCCGCGATGCCCTCATAATCGTGGAACAAATCATGCTTTACAAGAACCAGCACACTAGAACGTGCCGGAACCCTCACGTCATCGTCAACTATACGCAAAACTTTCAGACCCGGATCTTCGTTTTCAATGCGCGCCACGGCTCGTTTCGTCGAAAAGGAAACACGCGCTTCTTTCAGGTCAATGACAGCGCCGTTGGTCTGCAGGAAGTCTAGACCAAGGATCAAGTCTTTCGAACACTCAGGAAGCACGATAAATTCTCCGACATATACAAAACCACGGATGCCGACCCGCGCTGTGCACTTGCCTGCAGGTTCAATCAAATGACTTCCCGCCGTACGAATTTTCGGGCCGGACCAATTTGTCAAAACTTTCTTCAATTCTCGGGCGAGACCACGGCTCATTACAGAATAATCGGCACCAGTGTCGAGTAACGCGGTGACATCCACTCCATCAATCGTTACACACAAATCGGAGGTAGTATGCCGGATGCTGTCGCTACCTGACACAAGTGAAATCTCGTCGGGTCGGCCTGACGATGACGGAGGATCTTCACATTTCCCGACATCAGCGACCCTGCCTCCGAAGGCCGCTGGTATTAGTTTTCCCGACCAGGGCTGGGAGAGCGGCGTCGGGAAGAGTGGGGACTTGTCGAACGGTTGCTCGTCGGGGACGTAGACCGCCGCTCTTGGTAACCGGATGTGACGGGGTACTGTCGCGCTGCAAGGTCGCTTGCAATCTCAGTAGGCCGTTCTGCATACCGAGGGTAGGGGCCCTCCGAGGCGAAACCCCGCATGTTGACGCGGCGGTACGGGCACGCCCGGTAAAGGTGACCGGCTTCACCGCAATGATAGCACAGGGGCTGACGATCCCGGGGCTGCCATACTTGACTTTTACGGGGTGGCTGGTAGATTGGCGGAGGGGAGTAGCGAGGCTGCATGCGGCTCCATGCGAGGTGCTCCATGCGGGGACCCTGCGGCTCCATTGCTGGAGCTGCAGCGTTGATACTATGGTCTGGCGGGGGAGCCTTACTCAGGACGGACGCGTAGGTGGGCCTCGCGTCAAACGTCTGGTGAGGAACGCGCTGCTGGGGAACGTCAGCAACTTGCTGAGCTGCCATACGCACCTCGTCCCGGACGACTTCAGCCAATGAAGGAAAAGATGCTGTGTTGCAAGGCATCCGGAGCGCTTGCAGTTCCTCCCGCACGACAGAACGGATGAGATTGCGTAGTGAGTCCATGTCACTGCCGACATGTACAGGGGGTGCGTCGGACCTAATGATGTTCACGTCACGGTTGTACTGACGGGCTCGGTGTTGCAGCGTTGTCTCCATGGTCGCTGCCTCGCTGAGAAACTCCGCCACAGTGCGTGGTGGACTGCGCACCAGTCCCGCGAAAAGTTCTTGTTTAACGCCCCGCATCAGGTGACGCAGTTTCTTATCTTCTGGCATTTGTGGGTCTGCACGGTTGAAAAGGCGTGTCATGTCCTCAAAGAACATACGCACGCTCTCGTTCTGGCGCTGAATTCGCGAGTGTAGCGCAGCTTCTGCTCGCTCCCGGCGGTCGGCGCTAGGAAACGTGGCTTTGAAATCACGACAGAAGGCTGCCCAGGATGGGAAGGAAGCCTCATGGTTTTCAAACCATGTCCGTGCAGACTCTTCAAGAGCGAAGTACACGTTGTGGAGCTTACGCTCATCAGTCCACCCGTTGTAACGAGCAACTCGCTCGTAGTTCTCAAGCCAGTCCTCGCCGTCCTCGAACACGTCGCCATGAAAAGAGGGGGGTGTTCGCGGCTGATGACACAGAATGTGGGTGGGAAGCCCGCTCTCAGATGTCATTGCAGCAGGTTCTACGGCCGTCTGAGGGTGCGTCGTCCTGGTAGCGGCCGGAAGGGGTCCGAATTCAGGGGGCTCTCCACGTAGGCGGCGGCCGAGGCGTTGATGTACGGGGGTAAGCTCCGTATTGACCGGTTGATTATGCAGGACTATTCCTCCACCAGATTTGTAACGTAACGTTACAGAGAAGGCTCTCTGGCACTCTGGCACCGAAGAACACCAACAGCCAGTCAAGGCAGCACAAAAGCGCAGCACCGTATTGCTTCGTCGTCTTTTCCGAATCGCCCGTTCCAATCTTCGTCGTCTATGAATGGCATGTGTCAATATTGTTATAATTGGGTTTGACTATATCTCCAGCAGCACACTATCTACAATTTTTAAATTTGAGGTTTATCATAATGACGCATCGTACGACAATGTGAGTGACGCATAAGGTGCATTTGCTCTGCCTTCTGCACTCGATGTGATAGATGTATATTTAAAGTTATTCGCAATTTCGTTGGCACCCACGACAGATGACGACTTTGCGATGCAGCTGCTTACCAAGTGCGAGCATTGCACCATTGTGCTGATATCCAAACGATGGAGGCGAGCCAAAATGACGGACTTTTTTGGAAATAAATTATGTTTGTGGAGCGTGCACTCAAATCTGAAAGTGTTTTTCGGCAGGCTCATCACAGCGAAATTTCCGCTTCATCGAAGTTTTTTGCGCGTTTCATCAGTTTCGTTGTACGAAGGTTTGACTGTATTCTAATGTCTTAACATATCGTTTTAAAGAAGAAAAGAGTGATTAATATTTGGTTTTAATTGACCTTTAAGCACGATCATTTGTGTACTTCTCAAATTTCATGTATTAATGCATTGCCAACAGAATGACTATTATATCAGAAAGTCTCTGGTATATTAGAGGTGTGTGAAGCCTTGGTAAATAGGAGGAAAGGTGGGGAGATGCGGGAGATTTTGAGACGTTGGGGATGAAGGATGTGCATGGTATGTTGCATGGAGTTGTCACATCGGATCTCTCGACCTGTGTGGTCTGATCACATTGGTGGCTGCTTCGTCCTGGTGGAACATCGCTGCCTTTAGTAAGTTGCCTCCTGACTGCAATGCAGCATTTTGTAAACTTTAATACCTGTCTCTCCAAGGTCGAGCAAAAAGCATTGTTTCATAAGAAGCTTGTGCTCAGGTAAAAATACTTGCAGTTGTCTTTTTCTGTGCCCTCTGGAGTTAGCTATATGTGCGGAAGCCAGATACGAAACATGATCTATTAATGATGGCTGTGCATTAATTAGATGTCTAATGATCTCTCCTGGGTAATGCATTGCTCAGTTTACTGCTTTTATGTGCTAGAATTGCTTTGGCTACGATCGCTGCATTTTGATTTAGGCCAGATGCATTAATGGCTTTATGCCCTGTGATGTCATTGTACATTGAAGAACCTCCGTTGAGCAACATTTATTCGCAGCTCTCCACTGCTTTGCCTTTCACAGCCCAGGAGCAGCTTTTTTTAATGTCACATTCCATGTACCATGCCATTGTTTCTCACTAATCGTGCTCTCCTTTTTATGTCTTTCCAGTGAACTAGGCGCATGCCATGAGAAGATTGAGCTGGAGTTTGAGGAAGGGTTTTCTGCCCACTGTGTGGCCAGTGTCAGTGTGGTGGATCCCCTGGAGCAGAGGCTACAGCCTACGAGCGTTCCCCTTCCTGCTACCAAGAAAGCCCAGTCGACTGTGGCCGCAACACTCCGGAATCGGTTGTGGACTGTGCCGGGCGAGCGCTTTCCAATGTAAAGAACTCTTCCTTTTTATCAAGTCCTGAGGCACCGTTTTGATTAGAGCATGCCGATATTTTTTGCTTGTTTACTTCAGTCTTACTTGATAGCATGATGGTTTTATAGTTTTTTTTTTTGTGACTAGATCAGAATGTTTGTGTTTAGTTTATGTGTGGAGAATTCTTTGTGAAGGAAATTGCAAAGACTATACGCTGCTCTAAAGTAACCAAGGCCAATGTTTACCTACTGAAAATTTTGTCATACTAAACTTATATTTGACATTTGATTCGAAGACTTTAATTTTCGCACTCCCATGTATAACTTCAAAGCATTTTACCCTCAGGAATGCTCCTGGCGTACAGATAGGTCAGCTTATTATGGTGGCATGGCACAGCGGACAAGGTGACTCCAGTTTCACACTAAGTTGTTGTGCATTGCCTGTTCTCCAAACAGGCGTCAAGCCAAGCTCCCTGAAGGGCTTCCTCACTTCCCAGTGAGCGCAGCATTTTGGAGCTTGTCACCTCAAGAGTTGGAGAATACAGTCAGTGGATCGCTTCATCAGGTAGTACTAGATTTTCTGGACTTCTGTTGTGTTCATACCTCAGCACTGTGACAGGTGTGGATCGCTTCATCAGGTAGTACTAGATTTTCTGGACTTCTGTTGTGTTCATACCTCAGCACTGTGACAGGTAGTTGCTCATCTTCATTCACTCTTATATATTCTGTGCACAGTCACTCGCTCCAGAAAATGTCACTATGGCTCAGTATTTACTGTGACAGGCAAGAGATTGTCTGGGTAAAGTTTAAAATATTATGGCCTGCACTGTGAGAAACGCGGCATTTGTATTGAGGAGGGTTGAGGTAGCTGCAGCCCATGGCTTTCACAGCAGGTGCCAATGCAGTGGGTGGTTTGTTTGTTAGCTGGCTGGTGGTGTCATTCTCAAGCCTTAAATCCTAAAAGGCACTGCAGCCCATTTTCTGTTGTAACCTCCTCCTAATTTATTTCAAGGTTAGTGCGCATTCTTTATTATACATCAAACCTACTTGCGAGACACATTAGCAATTTGCCTCCCGACCACAAGTGCCTCCTAGCCATAGGCAGTCAACATGATGGAGCTCACAGTGACATTTTACAGGGGTCTATTGCATAGTGGACAAGAGGCAGCATGTGTGGCTGCTCAGTGACAGCTTTGCGATTTAGAGCCATGATGACAATGATTCACAGTGTAATAGTTCCTTTACTGCGGTGCCCTCAAAAAGGCAACTGACAGGTTCAGGCTAGATGTGAATGTTAAATCTCATTACAAGAGACACTGTTACAAGAGACACTTGGTTATAAGAGACATTTGAAAATGGGTTGGTTGGTTTTCTTATGTCTGTCATGTTAACAACATTGCATACAAGAGACATGGTTACAAGAGACACTCGGTTACTAAGGACAACTTTTGCAAGTCCCTGGAGTAAATTCTTCACTATTTAGAAGAGACACAACCCAGGTGTGCTCATGCAATGCAGCTGAAGCATGCCAACTCGTACATGATGCACTTCAAATTTTCCTAGCTAAATTCTGTTCCATATCAGCATCCTTTTTGTTGTTATATGTCAGAAACTGAGAAGGAGTGCTTCCCCATGATTGGAAAGTCAAAACAACCCCATTGTTTCAGCCACTGGCATCGCATTACTATCGCCTACGAAGTAAATCAAAATGCATGAATGACATCCAGCATTTTTAGCTCCTCGCTGATAAATTTAATCACAAGGTGAAAGCTCAGAATCTTGATGCCTTTCCCTTCGCGGACAGTGCTTCTTGCAGCACCAAAGTTCTCGTGCTCAAAGCCACCAAAATTATGTTTAACCTCCAAACTCCACACCCTACCTTCAACCAATAGACAAAGGCATTATGCACTCAGTCAAGTTGCTGTACAAAACAAGGTTGGTAGAATGTCTGTTGCTCGACAGGCAGAAAGACTACAATAGTAATTGATGCGAAGTTTGCTGTTCAGGTGATTTCAGGTGTCTGGAATGACCTGAGAAGTGAAGCTGTGAAAAACCGTTTCAGACAAGCAGGCTTTAAATGTGGGGACACGATATAAGAGGGCCCATATATGGATACTGTGGAAAGCTTCCTTGAAGAAGCTTGGGCGAACATACACTGCTGAGGTAATAGAATCGTTTTAGGAATTCGTATCTGCATATATGGATCTTGTGTGCTCCAGAAGAGCTTACAGACTGCAATTCTCGCACAATTAAATGGCACATGTGCCATAGAGGATGACTGCGAGGACATTTCAGCGGAAAAGTGTCAGCATCTGAGGGTGACGAGTATGTAAGAGTGATTCAAAGTTTTGTTAGAGCAACAGGAAGGCTTGCAATGCAAAAGGCTTTAGTTTCAGAATTGGGAAAGAACACACTCTGCACTCACAAAAATACATACTTGTATGAATGACTTATTTAAGCTTTCCTGAACAATTTCCTGTTAATGCATGTAAATGCATTTATATGCTGATGCGCAGTAAACTGATCAACAGTGCTTTTAGAATTTTTGGTTACAAGAGACCTTGCTTACAAGAGATATCTTTTTCGGGTCCTTTGAGTGTCTTTCGTAACGAGGTTTTATTGTATAATGCAAGTCTTTTACTTGAGGTGTTTGTTGCCCCTTAACAAGTTAAAACTGGCGAAGCGCAAACGAATCATGGCTGCATCAAGATGGAAAGGGGTCCGCTCACTTCATGTGGCTCTTTACACTCATGGGAGTCACTTGCAATGGCTGGGCAACATCTTGCTGGTGGCAGTTGCCATATCAAAAGTGAGATGCGTCTGTATCCGACCTTCTCTGCCACATGTCATTGCCATAATATGTTCTGGCTGCCACATATTTATTTATTTATTTCACTTTTTGACAGCAGACAAATACAATGCCTGATGCAGGAGCAGAAGCTAAAGGCAGTTGGTGCCTGACGAGGCCTCTGCCCCTATGCAGTTCGGACTGATGCTGCAGCATATATTTAAGTAACAATATTTTCCTTACAAGACCAGATATATAATGCGATGCTGTTCTACAATTACAAAAAGGTTTCACACGCACAATAGAAAAAAACAATGCACCACACATTATATGATATTAGCTAATTAATTTCTATCAACACATGACAAATGTACTGTTGTGTAATAGCACAGACAAACTAAGATTCATTGCATTTGTAGATTGTGAAAATATTTACACACAACATAAAATGACTCCCCTCTGTAATGTTTTACCTTGAGGGTACCAATAAAATAAAATCAAAATAAAAAATAAAACAACTCCTGATTACTTGACACAGAGGATGAAGAAATTTGTTCCACTGCGATCATGCCCTTCACTCATATGCAGACCAACTGTATGAGCGGCTGTTGACTGGAAGAATCGGTGGACAAGCTGTCTGTGCCATTGTTCCCTTAGTGGTAGGTCAGGAGTCAAGAGCTACACAGTGCAGAAAGAATGAACTTGTGAAGAGGAGTGTGGGACTGTTATGAAATTTAAAGGGGAGGGGGGACAGTAGCAGTTTCTTCCTATCTATTTCACAGCCCTTGCTCAGGACCTGGAGCCAGTAGGAAGGTAAACAAGATGTGCCCAGGACTGAGTACAAAGCAAAACAACGCATATTTTTTCTTAGAGCTTCGTTTCAAGTGTAAACTGTCTTTGAAAACCTTGCTGTTTATGGCTTTACAATATTTACTGTTGTGACTGATGCAGCAAGTTCTTGCTAATAGGAAAGCGGGTGAAATGCGTAAGTTGACCTGTCTTTCTTTTTTTTTTATATTTTTTATTTTGTGGTATTTAAAGTGTTGTTATTGACATTATGTACTCTGTTCAGATTTGGCTTAACCTTAAAGAGACAGAACACTGCCCAAAATATGTCAAGAGATTATGGTGGAGATGAAAAGACCTTGCCTCATATAGGTCATTTTACGATCCTTGGAGAAACCGATTTGACTGGGCTGTTAAGGCGGGAAGTCGTCAACACTTTCCTGTGCTACGATAACCGCCTAGCTTCCCCAATATGGCAGCACCCTTCACCCCTTTGTAAAATCGTGCATAGTACAGATTGAGCACTACAATATCAAAGAAAAGATGGTTTACAATTTTAATTTCCCATTGCAAATCACATAAAAACATCTGAGGCGCTATTTAGCAGAGAAACCCTATTACTTTCGGTGCATTACCCCACGTGACTACATGTCAGCAAAACATCGCTGATTTTCACAAATGCACAGTTTTTTTTTTTTTTTTCTTCTAGGAGTGCTTGTCATAATTTATTATATTTTGCGCTCTCTGCACTGCGTCCTTAAATAAAAAGCACCCCTCCTTTCACACCGCGAGAGGCATGCTTTCAGGTTTTGCCACTGGATGGCGCCGCAATGTTTGGAGTTTTGTGACTGAAACGGTGATGGTGCTCACAAAAACTTTTGTCTGTGAGGTGTGCATTATTGTGCCGTAACGGCCTTAAATGTGAAATTGAAAAGGGCGTTATTCTAAGCAAAAAATGTCTAACTAGTACTGTCTAGCGAGTGAAATTTATATTTGTTTTCGGTGTGTCTTTTTTGTTGACCACCAGTCGTTATTGTGGTCGCTGCTCATGGTTAAATGGGCGCATGCACTGATAAAAAAATTCTCGGTAAAAATGTTCTACTAAAACTGCTATGGAATCGAACATTTTAGACATAAATCTTGCCATTGCGCCAAAAAATATATGAGACCTAAATTCCAGTGTTCTGTCCCTTTAAGTAGTGTTATTTTTACACTTAGTGACTTTACGAGAACAAAATGCTGTCAGGCTTAAATTTTGCGGTGACATATTGTAACGGGCTGCAAAGAAGGTGAAGATGCGCTAGGGAAGAAAGAGGAGGATGTGGCGCGCTGAGCCAGAGACGACTGACGTGTCCTCGATGCCCCGCTTTCCACTAAGGCTTTCAGCATAACAATATGCAACTTCATTTGGCCTAATGTCAAAGCATGGCTCATTGCTTGGGATGCTTGTCGCAGCCCCTCTGCCCCGAGAACTATGTGGAGAAGCTTCAGCTGCTGTTACACCTGGAGGAGGTGCAGCTGAGTCGTGAGCTGGAGGAACGGGTCCTGTGCCCTGCCCTGCTGAAACTTGAAGGCCATGTAGTACGGCTCAGCCTGGCCTCGTGGCTGGAAGAGGCCCAGTTCCCACCTCGGGTCGGTGACCGGGTGGTAGTGCAACCAGTCCAAAGTGTATCCAACCAGCAAATTAGCTACGAGGGCTTCGTGCACCAGGTGAGACACCGCCAACATGTCATGGCTCAGCAAGGAAGTTGGTGCATATGAGTGCTCTCATCAGGTCGGAAGTTATGTTTACCATAGGATGGCAATTATAATGGGGGGGGTCAAAGGTGAGTGCAGTTT